>NC_138498.1:50653626-51259453 GCF_964252035.2 Podarcis erhardii | reverse complement strand
TAGCAAAAGGGATGCACAAAACCCCAGATGCATCTAGTTAGTTCAGTGGGGCAACACGGATGCACAGCTAGGTGTGAATTTGCATCATCTACAGAAACCTCCTTTTCCACATGGGTCCCCCAGTTGGATTGAAAAAACCACAACAATCCAGGCTATTTACATGCAACAATCCAGGTTATTTACATGCACACTTTACAGATGGAAAGCTGATGGATGAAGGGAGCGCTGCTTGCCCAATAAGATATAGCCACAGAGGTTATGACTAAGCAGGTGTTTAAACCCAAGTCATCCAGAAAACAGCATTTGACTGTCACATAATTGTGTGTCTGATTTTGTAACTAACAAGGCATTCTTGATCATCCCAGTAAAGTGAAATAATTTGTGTTTAAGAGAAAATTCACCTTAAGGCGAAATTTGCTAATTACATTTCAAAATATGTGTCATATGACTAAACATACCTATGCTGTTTTTATGCCTATTATGTTAATTGCATATGAATATCTAGAAGTCAGAGAATTAGTAATATAATACTTTTTATTAGGATCAACTTATTCTCATTATGCATATGGTTGAAGTGGTTAGAACGTGGGACTAGGTTGTTGGAGACCGGTTCATATCCCCACTCAGCCACATAGCTCACTGGGTAACCTTTGGCCAGATAAGAGCTCTCAGCCTAACCTATGTTATCGGGCTGTTGTGAGGATAAAATAGGAAAGGGGAAAACAATGTCTGCCACCTGGAGTTCCTTGGAGGAAAGGTGGGATATAAATGTACTAAAAAACACACAAAACAAGCATGATGAATTAATCATTAGATTTATTCATTATTCATTACATTAGATTTAGACATGTATAATATTCAAATTTACCTGCAGATATCAAACTCTTGATAAGTTTCCAGGATGGTTGCATCATCTGGGTTAAAAGAGGGCAGCCACTTCAAACTAAAAGGTCTTTATCATCTAATTCACAAGTACAGTGGTACCTCGGGTTAAGAACTTAATTCGTTCTGGAGGTCCATTCTTAACCTGAAATTGTTCTTAACCTGAAGCACTGCTTTAGCTAATGGGGCCTCCTGCTGCTGCCGTGCCGCTGCTACGTGATTTCTGTTCTCATCCTGAAGCAAAGTTCTTAACCCGAGGTACTACTTCTGGGTTAGCGGAGTCTGTAACCTGGAGTGTCTGTAACCTAAAGCGTCTGTAACCCAAGGTACCACTATACAGTGCTTAAGCATTTATATTATGGTTAAATCATTTATTGTTCCTGTCTTTCTGCAGCAGAAAATGAACTCATGGCTCAAACTGTGTCCATATGATAGTTAATTCCTGCTTTTCATGTTCCTGATTTGGTGAAGCAGCACTCACTGGGATTTTTGGAAGATCATTTCTAGAACAATACCATAGGAGCCAACTCCTAGGGGCTGAAGCTCCTTCACCCCCCTACAAAATATTTGAGGGGGCTGAGCCAAAGTTGATGGACTTGTCATTCAAATGCCCCCCCCCCATATTTATTCAAGTTGACACCTCTGTACAAGACCACCATAGGCTGAAACACCATGTCAACGTGGTTCTTCTGCAGAATCTTCGGATGTACTGAAATTAGGTGGATGTGAAAGATGAGATTTTGATAAAAACATGAAAAAATATTGTTGGATCTGGTCAAAGTTCCACCTAGTCTTGTACACTTGCCCCACCAGCTGATCCCAAAAACTGAGCTGTGATGGATACAGCTACCCTATGCTATTTGCATTCAGCACAGCCTCTGAACATTCCCATGATTCCTGACAATAGAACCAATTCATAGTCCTAATCCAGGAAATGTTACTTTTGAGGTAGGGATGTGGACTATTGAACCTACGTGAGCTCCTTAAATACTAAGCCATCCTATTCCTCATGTTCCACCTAGGCATGTCCAAAGTCTGTTTCAGGGGCCTAATCTGGCCTGCAGGTCAGTTTAATCCAGCCCCTGTGGCAGTTCATTTTCAGGGGTAAATTCCGAAAAAAGCTCAACAACTTTGGGTGGCCCTTTGGGTGGCCCTCACGGCCCTTCACTTCATCAAATCTGGCCCTCTTTGAAAAAAGTTTGGACACCACTGTAACATATATAATAAAGCCATCATTCTTCAGAGGGAAAATACTCCTATGCACTTCAGGATTACAAAACAAACAAACAAAAAGCCCTTGTGAAGAAAGCAGACTTTACAGAGTAATGTTATAGCCTCAGGGCAGTCTGTTTGCATATGGGGTGCACCTTGGAATCTTAATGCATGTGGATAGAAATAACATCAAAGACGAGAGCATCAAGGCATCCCTCACGGATGTCAGTGCACACAGAGACGGGATTGGAAGCAAACTGATATAGCTGTAATACAACATGGTTACAAAGAAGCCCTCTGATTATTCTTATAACTAGAGGCCAACAGCCAAATATTTGTTTGGTTATTTCAGCTTTGCAGCTTCAGGGCATGCTAGTTCTCTGCTGTCTCTTTCTTTCTCTTTTTCCTACTCTCCTCTCCTCCTTCGGGCCTTCTACCCTTTTCATGTCATTTCTCTGGACTACTCCACATCACTCACCACCCTCAGCCTTTTGTCTTCTCCAGCCCATACCTTTAAGTCCCAGTTTCCTTGGCTTCTCCTTTTTACCCTTCTTTTCATTGGTCCTTCTGCCTGCCCCACATCTCCACTGGATCACAACAGTCCTCCCATCCTATGGCAGCTCAGACAATCATTGTCAGGATCTTCACTAGTATCTCCACCACTTAATACACTGCAACACAGACATGGTTGGAACATGGCTGACAAAAGCCCATTCAGAAAAATGTGAAAAACAAGCTCATTTCTAATCCTTTAGTGCAGGGGTCAGCAATATTTTTCAGCCGTGAGCTGGTCCACCATCCTTCAGACCATGTGGTGGGCCGGACTATATTTTGGAAAAAGAGAAAGAAAGAATTTCTATGCCCCACAAACAACCCAGAGATGCATTTTAAATAAAAGCACACATTCTACTCATGTAAAAACACACTGATACCTGGATTGTCTGCGGGCCGGATTGAGAAGGCGATTGGGCCGCATCCGGCCCCCGGGCCTCAGGTTGCCTACCCCTGCTTTAGTGATTTCAGTCTGTATCCCCAAGTGATAGTCCACATCAGCAAATACCACACTTGCTCTGTTGAAATGGGGTGGGGGAGAAGAAACACCTCAGAATTTCTCAGCGTGACCCAGAGAGCTGTTATTTGAGCATGACAGAACACTGTTTATATATACTTGGTATATTCTCCAAATAGATATATGCATGACCCATTCCCTGCTGTGGACACCTGCACTGAGAATGCAAAGCTAAGCATGCAGAAAAGGAGAGGAATTATATTTGCATTACTCTTGTTAGTTAATGTTTGTAGAGCGCTCAACAGGGATCTTGGTGCTGAACAATTTATATATGAATCATGAAACCAACATCCCGGCATGGAATAATAAAGTTTTGAAGTCTGATCTAAGGAGGTTTTGAACATAATGGCATTAAGCGATACGGTGTCCTGTTGACTTTGGCATTCTGTGAATGGTTTTAGTGCTACGTGTGATCATTTCAAAAGAGCAGACAATATTTACATTAGGAAAATAATAGCAAAACTCCCTAATATGAGTAGCAATGTATAGAGAGGTGAGATGGTAAATTCCAATTTGAGTGTTTATCTCTGGAGCTGGAAACCAAAGGAAGAGATAGTGTTCTTGTGCTTCAATCTGCTTATGGGTTTCCCACAGGCATATGGTTGGACATTGTGAGAAAAGGATGCTGGACTAGATGGATAATGGGCTTGATCCAGCGGTCTCTTCTTATGTTCTTAAGTGCAAATAGTCATGCAGCAGAGTAGCTTGTTGCCCTAGTGGCACTCATGGACAGCTGCCACTGCCCCCTTACTTTGCTTCCACCATTTTATTTTAACAGCAGCACTGCATATGTCCAGGTCATGAGTACAGAGTTAATTCAAATGGATTTTGTTGAAAAACAACCACACACTACTACGTGGTTGTAAAATAATGCCAATAATGCATATCATTAAAGACAAGGCATATCATTAAAGACAAGGCACTCCTCTCAAAAGCTTCAATTTACTACACACTTTTTTCAAGAGGAACTTAGGCCTTGCATGCAATGAACACAGAAAATGGGGCACTGAAAACTCAGTGGATGTCTCAGGTACAACTTCTCTTTGCCCTGCATCAGTCACAATAGGCCTTTAAATACATTCTGTCTTGAATTCACTCAACCCGTTGAAGTTGCCCTCTACCAACATTGATTTTACTTCACAGTGATCCCAGTAATACCCTCTTCAAACTCAAATCACGTTTAGTTACATTAGAAAAATAAATCCAAAAAACGCTGCCTTTGAATCTCCCCCAAGCTCATCAGTTTGCCTCAGTATCCTGCCTTAAATGCCACACAACCATTTCACATCCAATTATAGAAAGCCCAAGAAGAGCATACAGGAAGAGGATAGGAATCAGAAAGACAGATGGATGGGGAAAAGAGCTATGGAAAACTACAAAGCAAAATGAAATGAGAATGTGGATCCCATCCAATACTGGATCCCTGGCCTAAAGATTGCTAAGTGACCTTCTGATTCGACCAGTCTGTTGGTGATAGAGGCCATGGAGTTACCGTATTTTTCGCTCTATAAGACGCACCAGACCATAAGACGCACCTAGTTTTTGGAGGAGGAAAACAAGAAAAAAAAAATTCTGAATCTCAGAAGCCAGAACAGCAAGAGGGATCGCTGTGCAGTGAAAGCAGCAACCCCTCTTGCTGTTCTGGCTTCTGGGATAGCTGCGCATCCTGCATTCGCTCCATAAGACGCACACACATTTCCCCTTACTTTTTAGGAGGGAAAAAGTGAGTCTTATAGAGCAAAAAATACGCTACTTTTGGGGGGATTTTTTTCCTTGGGGAAATTATAAGACATACTTCCAATCTGGTTCAAACAATCTCTGCATTTCCCCCACGAATGATTAGTTTGGTCTCATTCACAGATTGTGGTTTGGACAAAGACTGCATTCTTCATTTTCATAGATCAAGTCCTAGCTGGCTGGGAATTATAGTAGAAAGGTTTCCCAGGGCAGGCCACAGTGCAGCAGTTTTTTTTTTAAAAAAAAATAATAATGTTTTGCATTCCAAGCTCAATATCTGGCATCTCAAAATAAAGTCTCAGATAGCAAAGCTTAGAAAGACCTTGGAGAGTTGTTGTTAGGCAGGGGACAAGAACAGGACTAGATAGGAATACCAAGTCAGACTATTGGTCCAGGTAGTTCTGTATTGCCTCCATGGACTGGCAGTGGCTCTCCAGGGTTTCAGGCAGGGAACATTCCCAGTCCTATCTGGGAATTGAACACCAGGGACCTTCTGCATGCAAAGCAGATGCTGTGCTGCTGAACTATGGCCTTCTACCAAAGAACCAATAGCTTGACTCAGTATAAATGCAGCTTCCTAAGTTCATATGATTTGTTTGGTCCAGTTACTGGTTGGCTGGATTTGGCTCCTGGGAAACTACTGTTCTTGGGTAATAGTAATTCATGTAGATAGCCCTGGGAGCATTATATTGATAATCACATTTCTGTTTCTGCCAAAAAATGTCCCCACTTGAATCATTTATTGTACCCAGCACTACTCTCAGGAAAAAGAGAATAGGAGCTGCCAACTCTGTGATGGAGACAAATGCAAAGTACCTAAGAGCAAGAAATCTGTAAAAGATAGCATGCACACAGACAATGCCAAAAGAGCATTATATTATATTAGCCACTAAGCTCAGATGGTGGGTGAAGTAAACTGATTGCATGAGAAGCCAAGGACCAGTGCCGGGAGAAAAGAGGACAGGCAGCAGGATCAAATACAGCAAGGCAGCACATTTAGCAGTACAACACAGTGACATCAATACAATATGACAGACAACGTAAGCTGAGTGTAATAGCCTGCAGTGGTACAGTGCAGCAGAGTAAGCAGAGTTCATTTGGAGGGTGAGAGACTGAATGAAATGTGTGGCAAGGTATTATGGGATGCAGCTATGTCTGGTCACTTAAAAAGTAAATAGCTTTCTAGCTCTATCTACCTAGATCTCCTTCAAAGGAACAAATCACTTTAGAGGGGGATTAGGTGAGAGATAGAAATAGGAATGAAAGAGAAGGGTCAGTGCCTCAGAGTCAGACAAGGACACAGCAAACTCCTGCAATGAAGCCACGAGTCTCCCCCTAATTAGAGGTAACATAAGCCTCCTGATTTCATCTCAGATTTAAAGAAATACATAGCAAGGAGCTAAATACTTTTATGGCCTCTTTGGCCCTGGGACAATGCACAGAGCGAAACAAATCATGGAAAAGAACCAGACAGTGTCTGATTCCCCTGATATCAGCACTGAGGCCTTGCAAGTTAAAAGGAGATAGCAGTGAGCCTAGCCACCCTGCATTGTCATTACTTGCCCCTTGTACCATTTCCTTCACTTGGCTCTACTACAAATACCCAAACTCCAGATTAAATATGCATTATTGATCTGGCCTTTGGCTGGGAATGTATACTTCAAGAGCCCATTGTATATTTTATACAATTTACTAGCACAGCTATACCTGCTGCCTATAAGCTACTGGAAACAGCTCATCAGCAATCAGAAAAAAACTACATCTAAATGCAATAAAATGAACTCTTGCTTATATGTGTTGACAGTGAATGTTCAAAATTCATGATTGCCTGAAAAGTCAAAATCCAAAAACCAAAATATGATCATCAACATTCTCTGGTTTGTGTTAAAAGGTAGGGAAAGATCTATACCGACTGGCAACAGCTTTCCATGATTTTAGACAAGAAGTCTCCCAACCCTGCCTGGAGATGCTGGGATCTGAACGTGGGGTTTTTTGCATGCAAAACAGATGCTCTATCAGCACCACTGAGCTACGGCCTCCTTCCCTGTGTTAGTTTCCCCCTGTAAATCGCATTGTGGCATTACCTGAAATAAAAGTATTCTGCAAAGTTTAAGTTTCCAGTTCTGATGCAGTTTATATAGAATGGAGAAAGGGGCAATTTTTGCCAGTGAGCACAATCTGCCCCTCACAGGCCAATCTGGTAGACCTAGAATACTGTATATGCAAAACTCATCCACTAATTTGAATGTGCACATCTCCATGCCACTCACCATTCTGCCCATGGGTAGTTGGAGAAGAATGGGGGCTAGAGAAATCCCTTGTGAAATCAACTGATGTTCTGCCAGAATATGTGGAATATGTGCCCCAAATATTGACAGATTTCTAACATCTAATGAATCAGCGATATGCCACTAATGAATCAGCGATATGCCACTTGATGTCATGGACTGGCTGCATGCAAAGGAGTAATTGGAGGTACCAGGTGGGGAACCTCCAAGGGGAAAAGGTTCAGATCCAGGGGATTGGTGGTGGGACGACGATGCATGGTCAGAGGGAGAAGAGGAAGCAGGCCGGGAGGAGTCGGAAGTTGAAGAGGCAGGAAGAGGCTGAGGCAGAGAGCAGTCCAGGCTCAGAGGTAGCCAAGGAAGCTGGAAAGGAGCGCCGGGGGGGGGGGGGCAGAATCCAGAAAGTCTCCCTCTCCTACTGTGAACAGCTCCCCTTCCCCCGGTCTTCCAACACAGAGAGAAATGAAAAGGACAAAGCAACGAGATACAAGGCGATGGAGCCTTAACCTGCTGAGGAAAGAACTGGGGGTGGCGCCTTAGAGAGCAGTAGAAAGGCAGGGATCTTCTGTCCTTGCAACTGCCTCATTGGGGCAAGACCTACTGGGAAGAGTTGCTGGGATCACTAGGCCTGCACTGTTTTGGTTTCTCTGACACTGGTGACACTGACACTGGTGTTGTTATTGCTGACCTACTCCTGATTCTGGCTCCTGACACTTAATTATACACAGAACAGACTGTAGAATGCGACAGTGGCATCTACTTAAATTTCCCTGGTCAATAGTAGGCACTCCCCAGCACCAGAAACTCAGCTGCAAATATGCATAAGTGAAAACACTATGATGGTAAGGGAATGCAATTTTTTAGAGAAACTGGTATTCAGACAACAAAGTGTGTTGGGGGGCGAATGGATTTTGTAACTGGTAATTTCAGCAATAATGATAATATATAAAAGTTTGGACAAGTATGGATAAGGGCAAAAGAGGATGTTGTAATTTTGGATAGGCACCTAAACATTTCTGCCTTTCACCACATGTCATCTCTGTTGTTACAACATCTACTTTACAAGTACCAGAGGCATCTGAAATCTGAAACCAGAGCCGCTGAGTTTACACAGCATTTGGGGTGTCTCCTGCTCAGCTGCTTTCCATTGGCTCTCTTTTCTGTGTCACACACTCAGCAGTTGGTAGGCGAAGGGTAGAGATAAACTTTGCGACTCCTCCTGACCAGTGGCCTAGTGACACTAGTTGGTCTCTGAACTGTGCTATTTTGAAAGGACACTGGCAGACTTTTCCTGTTACACTTAAAATTGGTAACTTTATACACAGTCTCCCTGGACCTAGATCACATCACAGCAGCTGGCTGTAAAGCCATTTAATCTCTTGGAAATTGCTCTGGTTATAATCCATGACTCACAACCATATAAAATTATGGCCAAGCAAGATGCTTTGAACGTTTTCGATAAAGCACAAATACCAGTTGACACCTAAGTCAGAATGTCCTGCAGACTTCTCAGTACTGCGGCATAGTGTCCACACACCTCAAAGATCACTGGGCCATTATCAGAGATCTCTTTTCATATCATTCGGTTGCCAGGACACAGGCTGGCCCTTTCACCAAGACAGAAGATAAAACTCTTAGAATACCTTCCTTATTTTACTGGCACTTCTGTACCTTATGCATATAGGGTTGCATTCAACTACATAGCTGCACTGGTGGGTGCAATGAGTCCTGTGAGAGTCCAATGAGCCAATCCAATGAGTCCTGAGAGCAACTGCCCTCCCTCCCTCTCCTCCCCCTGCACCTTCCCAAATATGCTTGGGAGGTTCAGGAAAAACCACAGTGGGAGAGGGAGGTGAAATTGTTCTGTGTGGCCTGCAGAAATGCTTGTGTTGATGGAACGATCGTAATAGTGCAACACTGAATTCCTCTCATAGCCACACAACAAGCCCACCACCTTAATTCTCTGAGTTTTGCACAATCCTTAGCCTGAAATGCAATTTAATTTAAAAGATTTTTTTAAAAAACATCAACCCAAAGCATCTTCCCAGTAAATTTCTGAAATCAGTCTGACCATTTTTTCAAGTTACATAAAGCTGTGAAACAAAGGGTAGATAATAATCAGGTGCTTCTTGCTGCTCACATTTCAATGAGTTGTAGCAAGGAAGCAATTAAAAAGGTAATTGTGCAATTATACATGAAATAACTACGTATCATTCTCCTGTCTCCTAACTGAAATCTCTGTCCTCACCTACCCAGTTCAGGGAGTTTAAGATGGATAAATTCAAATTAATTTCCCTAGAAAGGCCAGTTAGCAAAAGTAACAAGATGATTCAGAAAGAAAATGGAAAATAAATTAGGTGGGGCAGGGGGCAGATTTTCAATAGGAGCATTGTGCATGGGGAAAGGATTAACCTCTTCCGCAAGTTTCCAGCCCTGATCACTCTTCTGATATCTGAAGTGGGGAAAAACATGTGGATTAAACACACTGACTAAGACATGGGAAGGAAACATGTGGGAAAACCTAGCCTTGACTCTTGCTGCATCATGAGATTTAAAAGATATATGGATGATTTTCAGGGTATACGGTAACCTGACAACCTTTTCTCTGAGCACTGGCTTTTCCTCCTTTTAATGTACAATATATTTCACACTTGTGGTACCTGAATGAAGTATAGTGATGGTTGATTATGGCCTCCAGAGCACTATCTGGCTGTCAAATACTATTGCTCTTTTCTAGATTACAACTGTTTTGGAAAACAATCCCATCCTTCTGCTGTTAAAGAACATTATGTTATTTTATTTTTTTGGCCAATGATTACATTTCCTTTAAAGCACCTTGCACATTTTTAGTTCAGGGTAAAAATAACAGCAGAGAAGCTCAGTAGCTGGGTACAGTCCTTTGGGAGCATTCTTCTCAGCTTTCCCCCCACTGCTTATATATGTGGCCACAGTGAACTTCAGTTTTATGAGCCATTTACAACTCCTGAGCCTTTTGTGTTTGGCCCACAGAGCAGACAGTATTACCACAATAGTAATGTGGCTTATAAAGGCTTCTCTCTTCCTCCTTGTTTTTGGCTAGAACAAAAATAGAAACAGAAAAATCTAACCATTCCATATTATTAGTGAAAGGGCTTGTTTTGTCATATTTCTGCATGTGAAATCAAGAGAAATTTGGCAGCATATGGGCTTTGTCGACAGTGGGATTGTGGTTCGGTATGGTGACCAAAAAATATTTATTGTAATATTTTAACTTTTCCTTTTGGCCCTAAAGGTTATACAATTTAATTCTAAGAATACAAATTAAAGCAATCACGAAAAGATGTTTAGTACAACAAATATGAACAGCAAAAAACATATCCAAAGCTCAAGTATGGTTTGCTGAAGACAAGGCTGCCCAAGACATTTTGTTGCCTGAGGCAAAGGACAAAGTAGCCTTCCCTGTTCCATATACAAATGAAGATTGGCAGCTGAATTTTCCTTGAACACTAGTGATGGGATAGCGTCCTCTGTATCTAAGAAAAACAGACTATCAGGGGTGTAAGTAGGGGGTGGAGGATGTACCACTTTGCTTCTCAATTTCTCATTTTTTTCAATCTCAAATTCAGTTCTCCACACTTCTCCACACACTTGGAAATTTTTAAAAAGTCCTCACAAAAAATCAACCAGCCTGCTAATGCAAATTTCTCCTAAAATATATATATATACATATATATATATGCAGGTTTTGGTGTCCTCGGGTGTCTTCCCGTGTAAAAGTTGGGGTGTCTAGGCGACGTTTCGACGAGGTCTCACTCGTCATCTTCAGGCTGGTGCTTTCGGCTTCTTGTTACTGGAACAGAGCAGGATCTCAGTGTTTGAGTTCCTATAAATACTGTAGAGGGGGTGTGGTGTATAGCCTCCAATGTTCTGGGCAGAGAGGAAGTTCCCAGGCTAGTGTGCCTTTTCTTCTTTTGTTCCTTAATTACTTGAGAGATATCTTGAGTGATTTCTTGAGTGATATCCTGAGTACCACTTAGGTGGGTCATTAGGTGTGGATTAGTTGTTAAAGTCTTTGTGTCTTGACCTCTTGAACTTTGTGAAGAGTTTTCCTGAGAAGATGGCTGTACTGTACTTAGTTGTGCTCTGGCATGGCCCTCCTTCCTTATATCAAGGGCACTACAGATAAAATTAGCAAAATCCTCCATAAACACAATATCAAAACAGCCTTTTGCACCAACCAAAAAATAGCCAATATCCTCAGAAACCCCAAGGATAAAATCCAGTTGGAAAACCAAGGGATCTATGAAATACCCTGCAAAGTCTGCCCAGCCACGTACATTGGACAAACAAACAGACGAATAAATGCACGTATCGCAGAACACAAGAATGCCGTCAAAAAAGAAGAAAAAACTTCCTCTCTTTTCCAACACATGAAAGAAACAGGACACGAAATTAATTTTGCAGATTCCAAATTGCTCTTTAACACGGAACATCACCACAAGAGAATAATCATGGAAGCCATCGAGATAGAGAAACACCCTCACAACATGAACAAGCGTGACGACACATCCCGCTTGCCAGACATCTGGAAATTAGCCCTCCCCACAAAAACTGACACCAGATCCAGAGGCACACAGAACGCCAACACCAATCAACCACACCAGACCCAAACCCAGACCCTCTCCACAGATGAATTACAGACACCATCCAGTAGCCAATCCATGGTGGCACCTCCGGATGCTGCACCCCCCTGCAATCCCTACACAGATCTGGCTGACACAAGCCACAAAACCACAGCTCGCCCCTATACACGAAGCCAAGCCAGAGCACAACTAAGTACAGTACAGCCATCTTCTCAGGAAAACTCTTCACAAAGTTCAAGAGGTCAAGACACAAAGACTTTAACAACTAATCCACACCTAATGACCCACCTAAGTGGTACTCAGGATATCACTCAAGAAATCACTCAAGATATCTCTCAAGTAATTAAGGAACAAAAGAAGAAAAGGCACACTAGCCTGGGAACTTCCTCTCTGCCCAGAACATTGGAGGCTATACACCACACCCCCTCTACAGTATTTATAGGAACTCAAACACTGAGATCCTGCTCTGTTCCAGTAACAAGAAGCCGAAAGCACCAGCCTGAAGATGACGAGTGAGACCTCGTCGAAACGTCGCCTAGACACCCCAACTTTTACACGGGAAGACACCCGAGGACACCAAAACCTGCATATATATATATATATATATATATATATATATATATATATATATATATATTGTATGCAATTTTGCCTCATTGACATACTTTTGCAAAGCAGTTTTCATAATATAATGTGTTTTTGTGCATTATTTTAATATATACATTTATATGCACACTCTACCCTAGCATATGCATTTCTGTACACATTACTTGGATGGATAACTTCACTGAAAAATTCAAATAAGTGTGAATGTATTGGGATGGCTGTGTTTCCAGTTTATGTGTCATTTCAGAAAGTGTGAATTAGGTAGGTTCACATTGAATTGCAAAGTGAATCAATTTCCTCCCACATCCCTAGGTGTACCTACCACCTGCGGCAATAACCACAAACTGCGTTATGGAAGAAGGGTCAGCTCAACCTAAAACTATGTCTAATTGTTTAATTTTGTGAAACTGTTTGCTTGGGTTTTGACATTAACTAACAATTTAAAAACCAGGGAGAAAGTAGCGGAGCTCTCCCATGAAAAGGAGTTTACAAGCTTAGGGTTACTGCCAAAATGGCCTCACCTCAGGTCACCATAGTGAGAAACGGATTCTGCGGACAATCTTACATTTTAAATAAATGCACACATTCTACTCATGTAAGAACACCAGGAAGGCCCCACAAATAACCCAGAGATGCCTTTTAAATAAAAGGACAAATTCTACTCATGTAAAAACACGCTGATTCCTGGACCGTCCGCAGGCTAGATTGAGAAGGTGATTGGGCCGGATCCTGCCCACGGACCTTAGTTTGCCTACCCATGCCTCAAGGCGTTTCTCAACCTTGGGCCTCCAGCTGTTTTTGGACTACAACTCCCATCATCCATAGCTAGCAGGGCCAGTGATCAGGGATGATGGGAGATGTAGTCCCCAAAACAGCTGGCGGCCCAAGGTTGAGAAACACTGCCCTAAGGTATCATGCTGAGCAATACTATTTATTGCAGAAGTTGTTGATCTTCTTGTGCACGTGGGGACATTTGAATTTTTGAGTGAATACAGTGGGCATCACCCACTGGTAACTTCTCTCCTCTGTGACCCAGATCAGCCTTCTCCCCATGCCCTATGGAGACAGAAAGTTCATGCAGACCCACTTTGCTTTTCAAAAGTTTGGACAAAGATCACCTCCAGAAAAATTAACCTGAGTCTTGAAAAGCACATAATTTGGTTCTTCAGCTAGGGTCTATTTAAAAGGATTCTCCCCTGCACTTTGCATGATCAGAGATGCAGATATTTGGCATGGCCATCTTTCATTAAATGGTCAGTTATTTGGTAATTTACAGTAATATATTAGTCCACTCAGAAGTCTCAATGTCAGCAGGGCTTAAATCCACATCTGTATAGGACTGTAGCCTTAGTGAATGGGTTTTTCTTTCTTTATGCTGCCTCTCATCACCATAGGAATTTTCTGTTGGATCAGATTATCTAGGCATCAAGGTGGATTAATTGTCTTCTCATATATCATGTTGAACACCTCACTCTGGATTGTTTTACTAAACCATTAAAAATGGTGGGTCTCTCTGCGATGCATTGCACCCTGGGTTAATTTGTAGACCAGAATGTTAACATGTGGTATATATGTGTTTACTTTAGAACAGAGGACTGGACTAGAAGAAGTTCCCTTAAAATCCTATGATCATAACAGTAGATCTACAGTAGTACATTAAAATGAAATATAATGTACAGGTTATGCCTGTATTATTTTAGAAAACACAAAAAGTAAAGAAAGCCATGTTACTCTATTAGAAAAAGAAGAACCCATTGTTAAGTGTTTCTTTTTAGGGCCAAGCAAAGTAAACTACAAAATAGTGAGCAAGCTTTCGGGTTCTACAGAACTCCCCATCAGGCTGGATTGTTTTAATCTCCAACCTGATGGTGAGTTCTGGAGAATTTTTAAAACTTGCTTACTATTTTGTGACATTTTGGTTGATCCTAAAACTATTGCCTGACTGAGTTTTTAAAATGTGGTCTATAAAGATTCTAAAAACAACAACTGGAGACTGCCCTAAAACAGTCAAGGACAGAGCAGATAAATGACACAATTCTATTGTTACTAGACTTAGACAATAAGCAACTTCAATACACACCCCATGAAGAAACCCTAAGCACAATGCAAGTAATTACGTATCTCTCAGCAGCATAATCCTTTTATGCGGGTCAGTATCATATAGACAGTTTGATGGGCTTGTAGGGGGATCTAGCTTGCATGTGCTTCTGCTCAGAGCAATTATATATTGACTAATTAAATTATTCAGCTGCCTGCATTGTCAAAAGCTGCCCTTTCCCTTTTAATTGCTTTGGATAAGCAAACAGGTACGACATAAAGAGGATTTCAGTCTGATTGTTAATTTTTTTCAGAAGAAACATTTAATCTATGTGCAATAAAACATGAAAGTATACTCTGCACTACAAAGAGCAACCAGTCAGTAAAACAAAGCTCCATGTAAAGAGAAAGATTTTTATTTTATTTATTTATTTTGCATTCTTCAATTTAGCTCAGTATGTATTCTGCTCAGGTGTACAGAATATCTAGCAACCCTGTCTCCTGCAGTTGTCAACACAACCCAGTATACTGTAAAATAAAGTCTAATGACTATGTGCATTTATATGTCAACAAGGAGCAAGCTTTGGACTTCTGGATCACTGCCAACTTAGCCCAAGGTGCTGTAAAATCTGGCCTCTTCAGAATTAAGGACCAACTCTGTCAGCATTTATTGCCCTACCCATTATTTACTGCTCTGTACAATGAACAGAGTCAGTGGAATTAGAGAGATGTCTTGGAAAGTTTTCCAGAACAACCAATAGTAAGACGCACGCTCCTTAGCAGCAAACACAAGCAGCATAGGGCTTTAATGGTGGTAGTGGTGAAGAGCAACATTAGGCAAAAGTTCAAAATTGTGGTTGTTCCCTGACAAGGTTGGATATGTTACTATTTGGTGCTAGTGGTACCTCGGGCTACATACTCCTCAGGTTACATACGCTTCAGGTTACAGTCTCCACTAACCCAGAAATATTACCTTGGGTTAAGAACTTTGCTTCAGGATGAGAACAGAAATTGTGCTCCGGTGGCACGGAGGCCCCATTAGCTAAAGTGGTGCTTCAGGTTAAGAACAGTTTCAGGTTAAGAACGGGCCTCCGGAATGAATTAAGTACTACTACTACTACTACTACTACTACTAATTTATTTATACCCCGCCCATCTGGCTGGGCCTCCCCAGCTACTCTGGGCGGCTTCCATAGAAACCAAAAATACAGTAAAATATCACACGTTAAAAACTTCCCTGAACAGGGTTGCCTTAAGATGTCTTCTGAATGTCAAGTAGTTGTTTATCGCTTTGACATCTGCTGGAAGGGTGTTCCACAGGGCGGGCGCCACTACCGAGAAGGCCCTCTGCCTGGTTCCCTGTAGCTTTGCTTCTCGCCCAGACACCTATGGAAAACCCATAAGCAGCACCAAGCGAAAGAGCACTCTTGCCTCCTGCAGTTTCCAGCAGCTGTATTCAGAAGCATACTGCTTCCAACAGCAGAGATGGAACACAGCCTTTAGGGTTGGGAGCCACTGCTAACCTCCATGAACTTTAATCCTCTTTTAAAATCGCCCAACTTGGTGGCCACCCACCACTGCCTTTAGTCAGAGTGAATTCTAAAGTTCAACTACAGGCAACCCCCGCATATTGGTGGAGAGGGTGGAAGCCCACCTCGTCCTGCCCCCTTTCCCGGCCACTTCTGGGTTGCAGCGATGCATGCCTGCTGAACAAGTGTAAAATGGTTGTTGCCTGTATGTGCTCTTGTCTGTCCTGAATCTCCCAACTTTCAATTTCACTGGATGCCCATGAGTTCTAATGTTATGAGACATATTTCTTTTCTTTATCAACTTTCTCCACGCCACGTCTATCATGTTGCCTTGGTTCAATTTTGGTTCTGTAAACAAATCTGTAAGGTTTAGAGGCACTCAGTTGTTTGTTTTTAATTCTAAATCTATGTCTTTTGCACTTGGCTCTGGCTGATAGATCCTGGAGTTCTAGAACAAAACAAAACATATCAGACAAGCTTGAAACCTGTCGATCCCTGGTCCAGGACATTCAAATTACATGTTTTGCACCATTCAGTGGAGTGGCTGCTGGCTGGCTGCACGTATGATTTCTCTCTCTCTTTGACCATTGTGTTCTCTTTTCATGTTCTTGTCTAACATATTGATTGAGAGGAGCGAATGACAGCTGCTGTGCAAATTCCACACCTAAGAACCACAATGTGTCAGATCGGCAAGCCTTTCAAAAGGAGTTAGCAGGCCGGGAAGTGGGGTGGGTGGGCAGAAGGCATTGTGCTGAGGTAATGGGAGAGTCTGTAGAGCAGCATTACCTGCAGATTTAGCTTTCACATCAACTTCGAGAACAATGTGCCCAGCAGGTCTACCCAAATGTTCCATTTCCCCATGAACATGGAGCTCTTCTGTTCATACCGCACAGCAAGCCGGCTAATATCACACCTGATTGCTTTTGACTTACCCTGAGTAACAGATGCTTGCTCCTGTCCAAGTGAGCCGGCGGGACGCGAACCCCCACTTGGAAGAGTAGATTGGTTGGTTTAGCTCCCACATCGCTGGTGCGTAGGTGGGGATTACTACCTCATCTGGGGGGGGGGGGCTGGCAAGGGGTTGCAAGAACCAAGCAAGGCTTTAATATTTGAATGTGCATGCTGAGCCGACCTGTTCAGCCAAAGTGAAGGAAATGTTGACGAAAAAGAACCTCAAACTGCCAAAACGCCATTAACGTAGTTATACAGCATAGCATTATTTCTGCCCCCTTATTTCTGTCAAGTCAAAAGGGGGAGGGGGATGCCAAAGGAAGTCCTTGGGAAGGGGCAGCACTTTAAAAGCCGCACACTGAATGAGCCTGAAGGGGAAACTGAGGTAAAAGGGGGGGGGGTGTTCTCCTCCTCGAGTTTCTCTCCGCGCCAATTACAGCTGTACTCTGGAATACACGAAGCAGTAAGAAACGGGAGCGAGTTTTCTTTGGTGGTGGGGAGCATGCGCAGAATTCCCCCCCCCCCTCCAGCAACAGGTAACCACCACAAGCTCCGGATCAGGTAGCATGATTCGTGGTTTAAGCCCCGCCACGTCTCCTTTTAGAAGTGAGGGCTGAGGGAAGAAGGATATAGAAAGGAAGCCCCCCCCCACACCCCCGCCACCGACCAAAATGTAAACGGAAAGGCCTTCGCTGCTTAATGCTTAATACAGGTCACGGGGGGCGAAGAGCCTTTTAAGCGAGCTCAGCGCACCGCCTCACTTGCGCGCGCGTCTCTGGGCCCGGAAAGCGCGGGCCGCGCGAACCCTTCCTCCCCCTCGGCGTCTCTCCCAGAAGGAAGCCCGCCAAAGCGGCGGCGGCGGCGGCGGCGGCCGCTCCCCTCCTCTTCCTGCGCCGCGCCTCCGCCGAAGCCCAACCCAGGCGAGCCTCCCGCTGCCGGGGCTCCTCCCAGTCCCAACCGGCGGGCTCCAGGCCCCGCCCCGCCGCCCGGCTCGGCTGGCTCCTGACTGCTGCTCGTGGTGGCTGTTGCCGCATGCTGTTTCGTGCCGTTGCCGGAGGAGCTGGAAGATGGCGGAGCCGGGGCCGGACTGCAGCGCGCTTCTGGACGAAGAGCTCTCCTCCTTCGTCTTCAACTATCTCACCGACAGCCAGGTACGGGCTCCGGGCGCTGCAGCCCAGCCTCCTCCAGGCGCACGCCCGCCCGCCCGGCACCTCTGGTTCTCGCAGTCTCCGAACAGGGGCAGCGGGGGCTCCCGTGCACGGCGGGGACGGGGACCGGGGGGCGCTGAGTCTGGAGCGGAGGGAGACTGGGGTCTCGGCGTGCAGGGACCCCAGAGCCACCGTGCACCGGCATCTGTCCCCCCCCCCCTCGGGAATGCCGTGTAAATGGGACTCAGATCTGTTATATGTCGAGGAATCGCGGGGGGGGGGTATGGATCCCGGATCTGTCATGCACCACGAAATATGGGGGGGGGGGTGCGGGACCCAGACCCGTCATGTACTGGGGAGCTGGGAACGCAAGGATTTCCGTTCTGACATGCACTTGTGTTTGGGGCTCACAAGGACGCCGCATCTACTCTGCATAGAATTTAGGGCTCCGGGAAGGAACCGGTGTGTGTGTGTGTGTGTGTGTGTGTGTGTTTGCGCGCGCGCTCAGACCCAACTTGGAAGCCTGGGGCATAAGACCCCACAGAACAGCCGTGCCCAGGAGTGGGGAGGCGGGCGGGAGAAGCATTATTATAGTCTACTTAGATCTACGAGGCACCTTGCATATTTCAGAGAGCGGGAAGTGCGTGTGTGTAAGGACTTTTGATTTCTCTGTAGCGGATCCCTTCCTTGTTCCTCTTCATGCCCCGACAGCGGAAAATGGAAGAGAGCTAGATGCACGGCTGTTCTGACAGATTCCAGAGCGCGGAGCCTGGATCTGTGCGGCTCTATGAGCCGGGATTCCTCCAGACACCAGACAGAATGGAGGAGCGTGGGGAGGGAGCTTGCATGCTTGTGCAGACGGAGCACAGCCCCGGCTGAGTAGCAAAAGCAGCCGACTGCCCGGGAGGCCGGCGTGTGCTGCTCCTCTCCATGCAGCACTTACAGAGGATCCGGCGGAAGGAAGACGTAGTGTGTTCCTACGGCGAAGCTTCGGTTGCGGGTAGCCCACCCCAACCCCCGCTTATTGCTGGGGAACGAACAGAAGAAACTCGAGTAGCCCGAACACTTTTCAGCACCACTCGCACGTGGACTAGTGGGTCACGCTGCTCTGCCGCTGCCCCAGATAACAAGCGAGCTGCCTTGCTTTTGCAGCGTCTCCCGGTTGGAGCTGCAGAGCCTCCCTCCCCTCTCCGCAAAATAAAAATAAAGAATCTGCCTACAATTCTCTCTTTGGGGTTATATTTTTCTCCTGGATGTTGTTAGGATGAGAGAGGTTGGGGTGCAATGGACGGGACAGTAAATAGAGCCATTATTCTTTCCAGTGTGTATTTAATTCACACACCCCTCTTCCTCCAGGCATGTTCTCTGGAAGCGCGGCTGTTGCTTTCCTCCCCTTTCTACAATGTATGAAGGCAGGACTGGCAGCAGTTCAGCTTGACTGTGGGGCAGCTGGAATAAATGGGTACTGGATTCCCCCCACTCCCACTCGTCGCGGTGTCCTAGAGATTTGCTGGTGGGAGCTCTAATTTCTTGGTTGTGCGCGTGAGTCATGCGGGCTGCTCGCTATATACCTGCAGCTTTGGAGAGGGGGCGAGAGATGAAGCGCGCGCGCGCGCTGGAATGGAGTGGGGGGGGGTCTGAGTTGCTACAAATAAGCAACTTTGCAGATCTCTCTCTCTTTGGACTGGGCTACATGTTAAAATCAGATTAAGGGTTTCTTGGCAGCCGTCGGCTGATCACGAGCGGGTGCCTGCTGGAAAGGCAGCCGGCTGCATTCTTTTCCATGGGGAGGAGTGAGTGGGGGACTGTGGAGCCGATATGCTGCGATATGCATCTCTCAACCCAGGAGCCTGTTGCAATCGCAAAGAGTTTTCCATGGTTACGATTCCCGTACCTCCCGTTGCCCTCCCGTTTTTCGTTTTGCTCTCTCCTCATAAACAGAGATTACTAAACGGCTTTGATTTGGGACATGGCACATTCCTCCCCCACTCCCTTGAGTTTATTCATTTACTTGCTTCTAGGAGAACAGAGCGAAGTCTGCTGTGTTTGGGCTCCAAACAAGCAGCGGTGCCCTGCTCTCGATCATCCTGATTTGTCCCTAGCGTCTTGTGTGTTTATGTGCCAGACAGAACTAGGCTGGACCTGCTCCAGCCCAGACTCGTGTAGTCTGAGCACCTCCGTTCCAGAGCCAGTGCTAGAGCTTACCGGTTTGTCATGGGACATGTTGGCAAGGGGAATTTTTCAGAGAATCAAGTAGGAGATGCTGACAGCTTGTTTAAAGAACTAAGGGCAGAATATTTTGTAAGCAGGGTATGTCTGCTCCACCACAACCGTGCAAAAAATTATTTATGGGATGTTGGGGGGGGGTGGATTAGGAAACTCTGCTGGATCAATAAAACACTTGTTTGCTTTTGAGAGGAGTGGGGAAGAAACCTTTGGTATTATGGGGAGTGTATCAAATACTCTGGTTGCCTTTCTATATATTTATCCATATTGAAAAAGCAGAAACCAAAGTATTGCCTACTTTGTGGGGGTCAGGAGAAGTGAGACATCTTGCCTCATAAAAAATATTTGCAAATGTAATTGGAGGGAGGCATGCCCTTGTGTATTGGGCATGAATAGACACGCGAGTGAAAATGTCCAGAAATATCTTCACCAACTCTGTTGTGTGAGCAGCTATCCATACATAGGCAGCATTGTTGCTAATATATGATACAGAAATTGATTACATTCATAATACTTGTTTGCTGCTGTTAGTCCCACTGTATTGGTTGGAAGTGCATTAATCTTTGGATTACACTTTCTCCTCTGCATGTGTGTGAGGGTTAAAGTCTGGAGTAAATCAGAGTGGCATGTGATTGCCCTGAAAAGGAAAAAGTTGTAAGTGTGCTTTGTACTTCTACCTTAACCTCTGATGAAACAGCAGTGAAGGCTCCAGCCTTGGCTTCTGTCACATGCTTCTTTTGTAACTATAAGCGGGAGGTGGTTCCTAGGCTTGCCTCTGACGTCTCTCCCCATTACTACTCTACAGTACTAGCCTCTTCTTACAGCTGGGCTGCTGAGTTCTCAATGAAATCTGAAAGCTGATTCTGCAAAGCCCCCTATGTTCCAGCACAGGATCAGATTATTCTTAAGAGGCTAAAATGTCAGGAGGCTATGGGATAATGAATATTATCCATTTCTTTCAGAGACCCTGAAGGATTTCAGCTTTTGTCATCATATATTATGGAGAACCCCCTTCCCCCTTCCTCTTTTTGCAGCAGCATTGCAGAAATTTGTCATGATGCTATGAATTTCATAGTACGGGTGAACCAGAGCCTGGTCCAAGCACAAGTAAAGGCATCTTGAGAAAAAGGTGCAATGAAATGTTAACCTGATTTGCCTTGGTTTTATATTCACATTGATAGCTGTTATGTATTGAGGGAAAGGATGTTTCACAAAATGACTGCATTGCAACAGATAGAGATTAAAGGCCTTTTCTTCTGCAGTCTGATTTTTCATCAAAATGGAGTTATTGTGCAGCAGTATGAAATGTATGATTTATGTGCAAGGCAGCATGATGCATTCTGAGCTACTCATTTCAAGTTTGTGGCCATTGTTGTTAATTCACCAGGCATTGGAAGGTATCAGGAATTACTAGCATATACTTTTCTGCCTCTGTAGAAGAGCAAGAAAGCAGTTCGACTTTTCTGTTTTTCATTTGTTGAAGGAAAAATAACCATCATGATAACATGGGCCGCTGGCTTCAAGCTTCCCGGGGCAATATTTCCTCTTGATTTTCTCAGCATCTTGTTAACAGCTCAATTAATTAATGGTTGGAGATGCAAACAGTTATTGACCAAAACAAAATGGTTTGTCTTCTTTCAGACACATGCATACTTCCATCTATTTCATAGATCTGCATAATGATCCTTTTGGCTGACAAGAGCTATTGCTTCAAATGCCCGTTTCTCTACCCGTTAAATAGGGCAAAAGCATGGGTATTGTTTTCCTTGACAGTATAAGGGAGATGTTTCTTGGTAGAACAACATGCAAGTGTCCTTTGAGTACCTGGCCAGCACACTCTGTTTGAAGAGGTGAACTCTATATTTTGCCCTGCTGTGCTTCCACTGTCTTGTGAACCTCAGTGGCGTAATGGAGAGAAGAGGAGTGGTAGGATAGTTCTCACCTGATTCAGGTTTTACAGTCATGAATGGGCATTTGGTGAAGCCATTGTACCACCTCCTCAGGGGTGCGCAAACGCTGCACAGACTTGTTCACACCAACATTTGTGACCAACATACATGACCCTGGTCATTTGTGGGTGATGATGGTAGCCTTGTTTGGTTTTGTTGTTTGCATGTTTATTTCACATGGAAATGATAAGCTTCTTTTTTATTAACACTGCTTTATTTGCTTTGGCAAGTGTCATCAATGGATTGAAACAGAAAGATGAATTATATAGTCAGAAGAATTGTGCATTTAGAGTCCTTTCTAGACTGTAGCACTTTAGATTGCAGGCAGTGGGTCGCATATTTGAATATCCCTCATTCCAAAAATGCTCTGCCTGCAAAAAAAAAAAAAAAAAAAGGTGGCATGTCAATGTTTTCTCATAGCCTTCTCCCTGACAAACTAACTTTGGACAAAGTGGGGAACTTTCCATCCTCACCTGCATTCTGAAATGGTATAATGAACCACATGAGCCTTTTGAGTGGCCTAAGGAAACAATTCTACACAGATTTACATAGAAGTGTATTCTTGTGCAATCAAAGGGATTTGTTTCCAATTGTATGTGTGTGGGCTTTGAGTGTATGGCAGAAATCATGTTGATATGGGAAGGCAAGAGGTTAGGATACATAATCTCTGGAAATAATGTGGGGTTTTTTTGTGGCATTATATTGTAAGTGAAACTTGATTTAAATTGCTTTTCCAGTGTAGATCCCACTCAAAGAGGTGTGAATTTAGTGCCAGACAGCTGTGTAGACTGGACTCCCGGCTTATTCACAGTGTAGGCAGCAGCCAGGAGTAGTTTTTCACCATAGACACAGCCATTCCACACCTTTCTGAACCATGATTCCCCAGAGGAATAATGCTGGGTAGTTTTCATGGAGTTTTTGCTCCTAGACCTTTCTGCTGAGAGAAAAGCACCAAATATGGCACATAGTCCAGATAGCTTTTGGCTAAGAGCTGATTGACACAGATGACATATTTATAGTCTGGAGTATGCAACTACAGTGACTGACAGTTTCATAGACTCATAGATCCAGAAGCACATCGTATGTAACTTCTTGAAATCTGGACAGTGATGCACGCAGTTGTACTTGACTGCCTGCATTAGTATCTATCAACTGGCAACTATTCTCTAGGGAGTCACAGACACATTGACTTAGAAACCAATACATGGGGCTGCATAGGGGGAAAGCGAAGCACAAGGCACATTCACATAAGGTAGCTGGCCACAGACAACAGCTCTGGAGTGGCGAAAATCCACCTGCATGTTTTTGATTCTGTGGCTTTAATCCACACAGTGGCAACTCTCCTATAGCACTTAAATTCCTTGTGTTTGCCTGGCAGAATAGGGTGGTTTTTCTGGCAGTTGTGGGTGTGCGGAGAAGCATTCTAAGCTACTCAAAATGTCAGCCAACTAGCCAGTTCCAGAGTTGGCTCATGGCACTGCTGTTTGTGGCAGACATTCATGGCAATGAATGGCTTTTCCCTTATTCTTGGCAAACTGGGTTCTCTACGGAATATGTGACACCTGCTTGAAGGGACTGTTGGGGGTATGGTGTAGTGCTGCTAACACTGAGGAGGATCCATTAGTTCTTCTGCAGCTTTATAAGCAAGTGATTCTGAGTACAGTATTTTCCATTGCCAAAACACACCACTTCCAAGATTGTATTGAACCAATCCCATCTTAATATTTTTGTACAAGTAGTTGATTTTCAGCAGTCATCTCACGAACTCATACATGTCGACTACATATGTCAGAGCGGGTCATCAGAGATGAAAGGGGCATTGAATATTTGGCCCAGGAGTGAATAAAGTTGATCATGAACATTGCGTTACTCAAGGCCTAAAGTTTCTTTCAATTCACCTTCATATTGCCACAAGAGTAGGGCCCGGATGTGTTTATTCATGTGCTGTCTACCCTTTCATAGGTCCCTTTATTTCATGATTTAGTGTATTTCTAAACATGGACCAGTTTTTTTCCACGTGCTGCAGATGATGGAGGAATAGGTAAGAAGCAAGAGGAGTCGGAGGCTATGTTGTGCAAAGGCCTTGTTACTGTGTTGCAGAATCATGATATATTTGGCAGAATCCCAGACTACATTTTAATGAATGCTCTGTAAATTTAAGATAGGAATGCTTGTATTTCTCTAAAGTAGGGCCTCCAGATCTATTTGACCTTTGGATGCTATTGGACTGTCAACTCTCTCCAGTCATCATGACCAGTGATGATGGGTGTTGTAGCTCTGCAACATCTGGAGGGTCACAGAGTAGCTACCCTAGCTCCAAAGCCAGTTGCAGATCTTCACTCTATTTTAGTGAAAGTCTACTACTTTCCACGTACTGGGTTGGGAAGCTGAAGGAGCTGAGCATGCTCTCAAAACTGCTGTACCAAACCATTGTTAAGAGATGCATGAAGTAAGAGGTGGTGTGTAGTAGGAGGATTTGTCAGCTCCCTGTGTATTATACTGGGAAGAGGTAAAGCACTGACAATGTTGAAATGATATCTCTCCTACATTCCTGTTGAGGCTGGACAGTGCTATGTGTGTTTATTTTGGTGCTCAGGGGAGCAATAAAAGATGGCTTAACGTAAAATATGAGCCTCCAGCCTTGGCAGTAAGATGAGTGGAGGGCCATTTTCTTTTAATTAAGATATTTTTCCATTTCCTCCCTATCCCCCCACCCACCATGTTGCCTCTGAAAATTATGAATGTGCTGTCTGCAGTTCAGCCAATGAGCAGCCTGGGAAAGGAGACTTTCTTGCAAGTAAACCCCCTAGGTTAGACAATTCAGATCCTCTTTCAGATTGTGTGTGAGAGAGAGATGTTATACTGCTACTGCTACTTCACCTTTCTTTGTTGTAAAGCTTCATTCCTAAGCCTGTTCACTAAAAAGCAAATCCCATTGAAATCAGTTGGGCCTATGTCTGAGTAAACATAGTCAGGAACAGAGTACAAGAGTTCAGAATTGTAGTTATGTAGGACTGAGGATCCATTGGGAAACTGCCATTAATAGCAAAATGAAAGAATTACGCTAGGAGTGGATTATGTTGCATGGAGTAAAATTGTATTTACTTCAAGTAAATACAATGGTACCTTGGTTCTCAAACTTAATCCGTTCTGGAAGTCCATTCCAAAACCAAAGCGTTCCAAAACCAGGGCGTGCTTCCCCATAGAAAGTAATGCAAAATGGATTAATCCGTTCCAGACTTTTAAAAACAACCCCTAAAATAGCAATTTAACATGAATTTTACTATCTAACGAGGCCATTGAGCTATAAAACGAAAGCAATAATCAATGTACTGTACTATAAAATAAATAAGACAGTACTGTAGATGATGACAATTTAAATTATTTTTTTTCTTACCTGCACTGATGATAGTCATTGTTTAGATGGGAGGCTTTTATCCATTTCTGCAGTCACACAATCAATCAATCAATCAATCAATCAGTAGCTTAACTGGGTTCCACACAGTCATAAAAACAAATTAACTGAAAAAGCCTCAAAAGCACAAAAGAAATAGCAAAAGCAAAAGCACCAAACTTAATCCATTCTGGAAGTCTGTTTGACTTTCAAAATGTTCGGAAAACAAAGGCGCAGCTTCTGATTGGTGTAGACACCCCGGAAACAATAGCCAACAGCCTCATTGGATGTTCAGCTTCCGAAAAACGTTTGAAAACCGGAACACATCCGGGTTTTCGGTGTTTGGGAACCAAGGCATTTGAGAACCAAGGCATTTGAGAACCAAGGTACCACTGTATGCACAAGTTCAAGCTAGGCAGGCTCTCAAGGTGGCCTTGTGTCTCTGCCACCAAGGGCACCCTTTTTACTTGCCAACCGTCAACGGTGTTTCTTATCAGGTACCCTTTTGAGGTCTCTGGGACTATATGCAAGTATGTGAGAGAGTGTGCTATTGTTGACCAAAAAATATACTTGCCAGGGAGAGGTAACCACTACTGAACTCATGCTGCTTCCTTCTGGGTAAACATGCCAGAGGGGATTGGGCTGTAAAGCCCTGAAGGGCACCTTCAAATATTTTGCTGATATGTACGGAGCCTCCAGGAAATGCCTGGTTGCCATTATTGTCTCTGTGTGATTAAGAAAGGATTGTAACTTTTTGTATAACAGCTCCCCTTCTGTCTAGTGATTCCCTTTGCACTGGAGTAACGATGGTGTGTGAGAATTCATTTCTTGTTTTCTCCTTTTTTGAAATATTTTTCTTGGGGGTTTTTTTAATAGGATAAATAAATACATAAGCAGAGGAAGTTATCTGTTCAATAAAATATGATGATACAATTGTATCACACCATTATCCTTCCCTCACTCAGCAAGCAAACATTCTAATTGATTCAAGTGGGCCCCCACAGATAAAATGAGTCATCCAATGCATTTCATCAAATTGTTTCTTTTCAGTGACCATCATCTAGCTTTCAGTGCCCAGGCCAAGAGGAAAGCCAAACAAACACATGACCAAAAAAACAATTGGAGATGTTCTTGTAACTATATATATATACACACACACACACACATATATATATATATATATATATAAACTGGAAGTGAATTTTCTAAATATTTTCCCCTGTTAACTCAAGTAACATAACTCAAGTAAATGGTTAAAAATACCTGGACCCCCAACATTGTAATAACAACAACTAGATAGACTGCCCTCCCGCCTCCACAATTCTACCCTTGTAACTTGCTTCTGCCACATACCACCATTGCTCCAGCAAGAGGACTTAGAACTAATACCTGAGAACTAATACCATTTTGACTGTACAGTAAGTGGCCTAGATACACTTTAAAATATATAGGGGAAAATTATAGGTATGCATGAAGTCTCAAAATTAGCCCCAAAATCTTATCAGAGCAGTGTGGGTGGAGAAGGTGAAGGGTCATTCTTCCCTTGTCCTATGGTATCTAGCAGTGCCTCATTTCAGCAAGTGGATTGCCTCCATGTGCATCATATAAGCATGCAGGTGAGGTTGTCTTAACTTCTAATCCAGCCCAACTAGAATGGCGTGAAAGCCATAAACAATGGAGCAACAGTTAGACATGTAGTAACATAGCAGGATATAAGGAAAAGAGCTGCTATAAGCTACCACAGAGGATAAAACTCCCTTCTGAGAGACAGACAGAGACCAACTGGTTGCATCAAACAGTAGATGATACTGGACTGGATGGACCACTGGGACTAACAATATACGAAAGTTTCATATATTCTTGATTATGCTTTTAAATGTGGAGTTAAATGTGGTTAACACCAGAAATTCCATGGGAGAATAAAATAGCTCCATGAATAGGCCTTCAGCTGGGTCCCTTTCTGTTGATCAAGAGAGATTTCAGCTGCAACTAGGCTAAATTTCAAATTTTATCTTTTTCTGGGTGGCAGCTGTTGATTCTCTGGAATTCAAGCTATTCACAGTGAAAGGGAAAGGGAAACAGAACCTCCAGCCTCGCTGGAAACTTACTAGGTGAATGTACTCTAGGCATGAGGACAGATTCCTTTTGGTTAATCATTGTGGTCTTGATTAGCTGACTTGCCAAGGGCAAATGATCACTTCTGTAGGAAGGCTGAAGTCACCTGCCTAGGCAAAAGTCACTTACAGTGCCCTTTCATGGCTCCTATTCATTTCAGTGGGGCTTGTGCAGGAGAACTGTCTGGTGGATTATGCCCTAGGAGAACAACTGTGGAAGGTCTTTCCATGAACTGGTTGGAATGTGTCGCCTTTTCTTTATGCACAGCTTAATCCTGTGCTGCCAATCTCAGTACACCACCACCAGCATTTACAAAAGAAAGAAAGAAAGAAATTTAAGATATTAATAGTCAGATAACAAAGTGCCAGATTAACTATCCTGGTCCTCAAAGGCTTTCGCACGGCACTGCCATTCTTCACTGACCACAGTTATTGCAAGGAGGTGGAGTTGATCGGTAGGTTATTTTGTGTGAAATCATTTGCAGCTTCCCTGTCAAACTCAGCACATGGGAATTGCTCTGTGAAGTAACAGAGACCCCAGGGGTAGTGTTGCAGGGTGTTCCCAACTGCCTGCACTTGACAGAAAATGAGCTACCACAGACTCTGCCAACTATGGCTTCAGACAACAGATTCAAATCCCAAAGAATGGACTGCAGGGTTTCTTGTCTGATGGAGTGGTTGGTGAAACCACTCCTAGCTTTTGACTCTAAATGATATCCTGGGCACAGTGATAAGCTCTGAAGCATCTCAAGTCCGTAAATGTAAATGATTAATGGAGACTGAAATCCATCAATGAATGCATACTTCTTTCCTGTCTTCCCCCCTGCTGCCACTGCCCCAACCACAGGGACATGCTAGATATTTTAAGAAACACAAAGCTGATTGGCAGTTGCCCCTCTAGCTTATTTGTTTTAAAACATTCCAGTGATGGAGATTCCTTTTCTCCTCAGCAGAATTGGTGCCAACACACATTCAACTGCTGTGACATCTATACAAGCAGGCTGAGATTCGGTGTCAGAATCAGAAAATGAACTTTGTATTTTCTTATACAGTAGATAAGTTTCTGAGTATTTGCAGGTGGGCAGAAGTTAGATCACTGGGAGACTTGCAGCAGAACGACAAGAGTTTCCAACATAGTAGCAACTACAACATGACTTTCCCTTGCTGAAATGAAGAAAATTAACTGGGGGGTGAGGGTGGGGGACATGTATGTGGAAGGGCTGTGTGCCTAGTCAGTTCTGGCACTGAAAACCGATTCCTGGACTCTGAATGTTCTTAGAGGCACCCTCTTCTTTATTTCTAATTATATGTCTTTTGCATGTCACTCTGGATCTACTAAAAACAAAATAGATCTAACAGTCATGAAGTCAGCCTACCCTTATTCTAAGCTATCTCTTACTTTCAGTCAGCAGTAAACAATTTGGCCAGTCAGGTGAATGATGTAGTGCCTGGTACAGGTATCTGTATTGGTCCTCAAAAAAGCAACATCTGAAGAGTTCTATCTTGGGGCTGCAAGAACATTAATGCCATGTCCAAGTCAATACAAGACTATCAGGTTTGAGAAAGCTAACATACAGGTGTGTCTGGAACTGCAAGAAAACCACTTATTTTTCAACTTCACTCCCCTTTCCCCTCCCAAAGTGTGGCTTAGAGATGGGATGATCGCTGGCTGGGGAATCCATTTCTGAAGTGGGTTTAGCAAAGAAGCTGGTGAAACAAGAGTGTGAATGAGGGTTTTTGGCTAACATCCAAGCTAGCTTGGATGGACTTTGTCCCATTTCAGAATCTGAATAAATCAGCAACCACCAAGGTAGAAGTGGATGGTTGACTGTGAGTTGATTGGATTTCTTCTCTGCTAGCAGTTCTTGTGGTATAAATGCTAGGAAGTGGCACCACTTATCTAAGTTAGTGATAACACGCAGGAGACATTAGTGTTGATTCACCTGCGCCCCACCCCTTTTGCAAACCTTAGCAGTATATTGATTTCATTATGTGCTGTATTTATATTTCATTTAATGTTGGGGCATATGATGGAATGATGGTGGGACAGGTATGCACATTGAAAGCTAGCCAACTGCTCATCTATAAGGATGTAAAAAAAGCCCTGCTGGATAAGACCAAAGGCCTATCTAGTCCAGCATCCTGCTTCCCTAGTGGTCAACCTTTGAAAAGCCCACAAGCAAGGTATGAGTGCAAAAGCCTTCTCTCCATGTAGCTCCCCCATAATTTGAGTATTCAGAGATATGGTGCTTCTGTTCCATCTGTTCCATCATGACTAGTCCCCATTAGAAACCTCACCCTCTATGAATTTCTAATCCCCCTTTAAAAAGCCATCTAAGTAGGTGGCAATCACCACATATTGGAGAAGTGAATTCTGTTGTTTATCTGTTATGAACGTGTTTGTTTGCAGTGGAGTCTTTCCTAGTGGCAGCCATGGTTTAAATTATTATGGGTGGTTGAGACAACAGCCTCACTATCACCACCACCACCAGTGCATTAGAACAGAGGATAAGACTGTTTTATTTATAAGGAAAACTGTTTCCATGCTTGTAGAAGAATAGGAATGCCCTGAAGCAATTTGAGTATCACCCGGAAAGGTCTAAAAGGAAGCTTATCAAACATTCCGACTGATTCCTTGTGGTTTAGCTTTCTCCTCTGTCTGCATGTATTACAATAAATTATTCATTACTGTTCCCCTTCCCCTTCAGTCCATTCCTTGTTCAGGTATGTTTGGAGACTTGAACTGAAAGCATCTTCATCTGTTCATTGCTCCTGCTTCCGGGACAAGGTTTTAGAGATGTTGGCGTCTCTCTTCCCAATAGCTGCTATGGATATACTTATTTCACTAGTGATATCATGTTTGAATTTAGTGTTGCCAGAGGGCTCTGCATTACCACAAATTGGTGTGTGTGCCTGAGAGGATCTGTTTACTCACACAGCAAGAGGCAGGGGCACACGGCATAGGCTGTCCAGTAAGCTAACTGCAGCTTCAGGTACACAGTCACTAACTCTCAATCTGATTATGGCATTTGTACCTGGATTCAGCTATTGTAGCTCCATCAGTGTTATGTTGCAGTATATTGGCTATTTGTTGGACACACACACACACACACAGAGAGAGAGAGACAGAGACAGAGAGAGAGACAGAGACTGCTCACCAAACTGAGGAACTGGATTCAAGACCATTAGACTTGGAAGAGAACTGGATTAGATTTCCACCTCCATTATTAACTTGGTGTGCCACCAAAGGGCAAGCTGACTGCAATATTATTAATTTATCTAGGTAGCATGTAGTTACCCTATATTTGCAGCACAGGTTCACAGTATATGGGTTGATGTCAGTGATATTTGTATTCTCTCACTTGGAGGTCCATTAGGTGACCCCTGAATCAAGTATAGCCAGCCTTCTCCCTATGCCACAGATCTTCATAGTCTTTGCACTAGTCCCTTCAAACCATCTTTTTTCTTTTCTTTTTATGGTCTGGATTTCTCTAGGACACATCTTTCAGTTGTTTTGGCTTTCAATCCAAAACTCTTCTTCAATCAGCCCTTAAAAGCAAAGTTGCCATCTGGCTTTTATATTATACCACACCTAATCTGAACAATGCTCATTTTGGTTTTTGACCCTTAAAGGCACATATTATATTAAAAAACAACAAACACCTTTGCAGGATTTTGTTGGCATATCTCCTTTTGTCATCCAAGTGTCTCAGGCACTTTGGTTTACCAGAGTGCACTACGATCCACCTTCACTTTAGAATCCCTGGCCTTGATTTACCTGGAATTGTTCTCTTTATTCTTTTTACCCTACACTGTTTAGCATTCAGAGATAGGACTGAAAGGAATATGATAATGAAACAAACTGTTAGAAAGGTGAAATGCAGTTCTGTGCAGCCCCCATCCTCCCAGAAAATCTACATGTATTTGGAGTCCCATAAGCAGCAGTTGCTTTTGTGAACATAAAAGAATCATGTTAAATAATACACATTGCACAACTCTGCCATGTGATTAAAAGCATCCTGCCTTCTTGTGAGCAGGTTCTGTATTCAGCCAGGGTTGCAAAGGGAAGAGTAGTGGTGACACCTCAGAATGATGAATTCCAGGGTACACAGCAGGTGTGACATTTGGGGATGGGAGGAAAACAAGGCAAGGCGAGTGCCCTTCACTGCCCTGATATTTGGTACACCGAGTACATTAAGAATACATCCAGCTCATTTAATGGAGGGGAGGGAGGGAAATCTGCAGTTTGCCCTTTAAAAGCCTGCAATAGAAAGGCAAGCCAATGGGTGCTATTTCCATTAGTTAGGGATGGCTTCCCAAGGCTGCTTGTGGCCGTTACATCCTTCAGCTGTTTGGCTGAATAGTTTAGTGGTAGCAGCAACTGAAAAAGGCCCTCAAAATGCCAGGGAAGGCATACCTGCGAGTGAATGGAGAGTTCCTCTGCTGGTTGGTTGTGACACTGGTTCTCGTGTTATTTGTACCCAGCAGCATCACATACCAGTACTGTTGAACTATATTGATGTGTTTGCAAAGCATGCAGCTGATTTCATGCAAATATGTATACACTCAAAGTCTGCAACAGGGCAGTATAAGCCCACATCCAGATTAAGAAGGTATGTGTGGAGGGGCTTCTCCATCAGTAACTGAAGTGGGTATGTTGACACTTGAAATAGGAAGTGCATAACTCATGAAATGGGGAAAGATTCCTGAGTGATAATCATTAAAGTATTTGAAAACGCTTGTGTGGTTTCAGCTGTAGTCTTTCTCTTAGATAGGATTTCTGTTTGAAGAAATGGCATTTACCCAGTATCCAGAAGTGCCATATTTGTTGCTGGAAAAATGCAGTCGTTCCCACCCCCACCCCCATTCCTTCCTTAGTGAGCACATTGATTGTGATACAGATCATTGAGTGGAATATATGTTTGCAGGAGGGAAACAAGAACCTACCTGTGCAGTACCCAGCGTTTTGCTCTTCTGCCCCCCTCCCGATCTACATATAAGGTAGTAAAGCAGATGAGGAGGGAGGAAGGAGTGTCCCCTCCTGTGATTCATTTTATTCCCTTTGTTCCCTTGGGGCTAGCAGCAATTATTATTTTTTGGCAAAATACCTGTTATTCAACGTTCATGATGCATGTGGCATTTTTCTCATTTTTGTAATCTGTTGTGTTGATGACGACAACACGCTGTATGACTTTATTTTATTGTGTGGCAGATTTGGCCTTATGGAGTGTTCCTGTGCAATTTATTCCTGCAGTAGTTGAAGTAGGCACCAGATCTCTATGATAAGACAACCCACTGCACCAGGGTGAAACTCACTCTGACTTGCCCCATGTGATGTGCTCTCAGTTTTTGTCCGGAACCTGCTAACTAGCAATTCTCTCTCTCTCTCTCTCTCTCTCTCTCTCTCTCTCTCTCTCTCTCTCTCTCTGTGTGTGTGTGTGTGTGTGTTTAGAGAGAGAGAGAGATACACCCTCCTTTGTGGTTCAGATACTCTGGCTGAGGCTTTCCTGATTTAGACTCTGTTATTCAGCCAAGCTGCTTGAAGTGCGAGCTGATCGGTCTTGTGATTTGGTCTCTGGCTGACTGGAACGTGCACAGGATAAGGTTTGCTCTATATTTTCCACAGGGATGCAGAGGATCCCTTGGTTACTTGACTGTTTAGCTCTGTGGTTTTCCCGTTGTTGCCTTTTAAAGGCATCAGTCTGTTAATAAAGGAAAATATGCTCAGAGTTTTGATTCTGCATGTTCTGTTCGCCCCTTGTGGAGCATTCTCTCTCTCTCTCTCTCTCTCTCTCTCTCTCTCACACACACACACACACACACACACACACACACACACTACCTCCTTCTTTCTCCCCCCCCCCCAATAAAATATTGCTACATCAGACGTATGGAGTTCTGCCTTTATGTTAAGATTCCTCAGTTGCTAGTTCTCCCATTTATTCATACCCAGCAGCATCACATACCAGTACTATTGAACTACATCGATGTGTTTACAAAGTATGCAGCTGATTTCATGCAAATATGTACACACTCAAAGCCAATGAATGCTCAGAACTATCAGGAGAGTTAACCTATGGGAAGGCAGGTTGTACTTCTTTCTTTTGCTTGCTTGCATACTTGCTTTTTTGTGAGTGACATTTGTATTAGCTTTCCCCCAGGCTCTTCTCCTTACCCCCAGTGGTCCTGCACTGAGGAACAGACTGCCACAACTTTATTACCCTTATGATTCCAGAGCTTGAAAGTAAAATTGCTGTGGTACAAGCACTCTGTCCACCCGCAAATGAGGTTTTGTCCCCTTTTTCTTGTGAGCACATGTGAACAATCTAAAGTATTCCATATTTTAAAAAACATGAAGTTACAGGTTCTGCTTTGTCCCAGACTTAGCTATTTTTAATGCCAGGAACCAGGCTTGCAACATGAAGGGGAAAAAGATGGAAGTGCCCCCGCCCTGGACAGGTACAGAGTGTATTCCCCTCCCCAATGAGTAATTAGAGAGTATCTTCACCTAGCAGGAATTAAGGGGAAAGATTACCAGGCAAGAGGGTGGTATGTCTAGACAGACTTCAGTCCTGGCATCAAGATCCCAGGGTTGTAAAAAAACAAAAAACTCTGGGAATCATGAAATCTTAGATCCTGCTTTCCTATCTTTTTCTTTCTCCCTTTATCACCTGGTGTTGACTGTGACAGATAAATGCTGGGAATGTACCACTTTTTTCTTATAGCCACCTGGTCTCTGTCTGGTCATGGAGGCCGAGAAAGTAAGCCTCTGCAGCATTATTCCATGCCATCAGAACTCATCATGCGTACAATGCAATAAATAGGGCCATAAGCCTTTTACGAAGTCTATTTCCACTCTTGGATCCGGGATTTAATGCATGGCTGCTTAGAGAGGCTGAGGATTTCAGAGGTCAGTGGGGCTAATTGCAAGACTGAGAGCTGGTCAGGACAAGCAGGGCTGCAGGTTACCACACATACTAGAGAGGGAAACCAATCAGCAGAAGAACCAATTGAAGTTCATCGTGCAGGGATCTGGCATGACCATACAGAAAACGGGCATAACTATGTTGAATCATTTTGTTGTGCCAGTTGTGCTCTTCAGAGGATTATAAAGAGCATGGGCTTCGAGAGAAAGCCCAAGTGAAATCATGGCTTAGCTGGGTGCAGCAAATTATGTGTTGGTGAGGGACTGTGCCACTTTCCAAAGTTCTGCCTTGTGAGGACAAAGCAATGCAGCTTGGTGCCTGTCCTTCAGCAAGTATGTATGTAAATGTCTGTTTGATATGGGTTTGTGATTCTATTGATGGGGCCTTCCCATGGGCCTTTCTCCTTGTTTGCCTCCAGGTTGGCTTTCATCAGGGCTAATTCTGTGGTTTGATTTTCCTGTTTTGTCTGCCAGTAAAAATACACACACAACACACAACAATTCCTGATTTAAACCCTCATGTTGAGGATTCTGTTATCCTCTCTAAGACTCCAGATAGGCAGGTGGACATTAGGACTGGCGTATCATCATTATCTGTGTGGTGCCAAAAAACCATATGGGTGATTTACAGACTGTAAAAAAATACGTGGTCTTCCTTGTCCCGAGGTGCTTGTTCATCTGCCAGAGAAAACACAAATGGAAAGAACATGTAGAAGAGCAAATGGCTCAGCATCACTCATCCGGCTGGTTCCATGATGTTCATGGCGGTGAATTAAGGTGCAGCTGTGGTGGCCATTTTCCTGAGGGCAGGTCTCTGGTTTGTGGGGGAAAGGACTGCATGAAAAATACAAGCAAAACAAACAAAACCCTTGGTCCTGTATGAAACACAGCAGGTGGTTTAATTTCTTTTGGAAAGAAAAAGCGTTTGCTGTCCTGAAGTAATACCTGAGGATTCTGTATCTTTAGGGCAGGGGAGAAGAACCTATGGTCCTCCAGATGTTGTCGGACAACGTCTCGCCACATCTCTGACTATTGGCCATGCTGTCTGGGCTGTTGAGTCCAACAACATCTGGTGGACCACAGGTTTCTCAGCCTTATTTTAGAGGGAATTTCCTAGAGTGTATGGGCTATAAGAAACACTTTTCACTGTGTATACGCCAGCTGGGGCTGATCTCTGCTGAGACTTAGCTCAGTAGCTGCATTAAAACATTTTGCCTGTTATACACTGACTGATGGTTCCCTGTGCTGTGCTGCTTGTGCTTTCCCTCAGGGCACAAAGGTCCTACATAGCCTCAGGGAAGGTAGAGAAGAGGCTGCCCCAACAGTCCTCTCAGGCCCTTGGCTCTTAATTTAGCCCAGTTGAATACTGAGGATGGCATATCTGCAGGTAGAATCTGAGTCCTGACAGTAAAACTAGCAGGGATGAGACTTTCACAGCCCAGCTGAGCTTCAGGTTCCTCCTCCGTGAGGACTTAAAAAAAATTTCTGAACTGTTTCCAGTGCAGGCAGTTTGATCTGAAATAGATTGGTATGTAGATAACTCAATGTAGGCTCAGGTGACTCCCAGGCACCTTCCTTTTCCAATCCCTGCTCCTTTTGCTTACTTTCCTTGACAATCCTCTGTCGTCGTCTTATGAAGACGTGATGATGTTGTCATGGTAACCAGTATGGCTGCAGTCTCGTGGTGCAGCTCCCATGCAAGACGCACTAGTAATCTAAAAATAATAAGGCCCCTGCTCATTTCTGTGAGAAGCTGATCTGGGTTTTGTTTTGAGACAGGAGGAGCAGATGTTTATAACTTGGGAAATGCCTTTACACCAAAAGAAAAAAGGAAAGAAAGTTCTGTCAGTTCCAATGCTAGGGTTCATAGTTGGCTTTTTGCTCCCAACCTTGTCAGTGCTTTGAGGTGTCAACTTTACCTTGTGACAAAGTGGCAGGGAAAATACACTACTGTTCAGTGACAGTTTAGCAGCATTTCATCTTCTTCGCTGAAGACATTGCCACCTATACAAGGAAGCCCAAGAAAGCATACCATTCCTCTGGGGACGATTACAGTAGGAACCAGATTGAAAGCTGCTACACTCTACTGCATGGTGGAGTAAATGTAGGAAATACACAGTTCAGATGTGATGATGCATCAAGTTGCCCTCTGTCGCATAGGGCAACCTGCATAATGCTTGTTTTCTTTGCCACAGTGTCTGTGACTCTTGTACTGGGAATTTCAATACCCTCTCATAAGATGCAGACAGGTAGTGTAGAAATTTAAACACTGCCCCTCATTTTTATCTCCAGAGTGCCCGGTTTTGTAGTTATGGTGGGGAGTAAATCTCAAGCAACTCCCCTAAAGTCTCTGGAATTTGCAGAAGTGAGGTCTTTCTTGCCTTCCATCCCACTTGCCAGACAATGTTCACTTCAGTGGCTTGCCAACTTTTCCGTTTAAGCGTGGGAAGCAAATGCTTTTAAAGACCTCTTTATCAAAGTGGAAGCAAAATTGTGTTTTCCATGGTGGCTTTCCTGAAAGCAATTAATCACATGACTTTGTTTTATCCTTCTTTCCCTCCTAGGGGTGCCATCTTTACCAGACTGCACCAGAGACTTTTATTATTATTTTCCTCTGAACATCTCTGAGGAAAACAGGTTGACATTTTTAAAACTCAGTGCCAGGAGCAGTCTCTGAACTGGTAGGAAGATGGATCTGCATAACTGAGATAGGATATGAATTTTGGAGCTTTGTATTAGTGTCTTCGTGAGACTTCAACTTCCCTGACCCTGCAAGTCCTTTAATTTCAGGACACCTGAAAGCAAAACAGTGGATCTTTTGACTTGAGGGCATCTGCAGGTTCAGTCGAAGGAGCAACCCAATTCTGGGATCAAGGTGGAGGATCTCAGTGTTTTTTTCCCAAATCATGAGCTAACCTCCCTCCATCCTGGTTAATTTTTAGCTTGCTGTGACAATTTTTTCTTACAGAAGGAAAGAGGTAGATTCTGGTGTCTTCTGCATTATTGTATACTTTTCAACTGTAATTAAAGAGAAAGTGCAGTCTCATGTTTATAAAACTCTTTCTTTTTCTGCAAGCATGCAGTGCAAACACTTCTCGTTCCTAAGAATTCTTTGGAATGGTAAGCTTTGCAATAAGCTGAGTATACTTGGTTCGTCACTGTCTTTTTACCTCTTTGTGGTACATATGAATATGATTCTTCCACATTCTGGTTTGTGCTCATTTGAGGATTACCAAGGCAGCTCCGGGAGCCTGTTTAGACAACAGTTTTAGTACACTTCCACCCCCTGCATGAAGCCTGGTAAATTCCTCTTTAATCACTTGGCAGGTTTGTTTGGTTGTCCGTATGTATAACAGTCTTTGATTTAGCGTCTAAACTTTAAAAGTGTGGAATGGCACTGCAACATGTTCATAGCAAGGTTACATCGGTGTTACAATCCTCAGCTCAAGCACACAAAACCTGAGCTTCTGGTGGCGACTGCTCTCTGCTTTTGGAAGAGGAATAGGCACACAACCTGCCAACTCACAGCTTCTCATCTACTTGTAATTCCACTAACTGGGGTATTTTCTTCAACTTGCTTTATGAGAAGTACTAGTTTTCCTGGGATGCCTGTAGAAGTACATTCTGCAGGGCCCCTTTTCCTTCTCTTTCCTGGCTTCAGTAAGTATCAAAGTGCATCCCTTTTTCATCTTCTTCTGTTTACTTTCCTACCTCCATCCTACTCACCTCCACTGGTCTCTGCCTTATTCCAAGTCAGACCATTGGTGCATCTAGCTCACCACTGCCTACACTGGCTGGCAGCAGCTCTCCAGGATTTGAGACAAGGGGCCCTCCCAGCTATACCTGGAGATGCTAAGGATTGAACCAGAAACATCTTGCAGGCAAAGCAGATGCTCTGCTATTGAGGTGCAGCTCTTCTGCTTCTCTTTTTCTCCACCAAGTGTTGATTAATCTTGAGCCTCACTATGCCCAACAGGGTTGGGCAGGCTGCAGCCCTTGGCCTAATTTCATGGGACTGGCAAAGTGGGGCAGATGAGTGGAAACATAGGTAGCAGAGAGAAGGAGAGGGGTGGTGGTGTCCTGCCCATCTCTGACACGTGGCCTTGGCAGATTACCTTCCAATGGAATTCAGCACCAGAGAGAGAAATGCCCCCCCCCCACAACCTGACAAGCAGAATCTGACAAAGCTGTGTTTTCCACACACAGCACAGTCCTAAACCCATGTAGCTAGAAGTGAGTTCTACCAATTTCAATGAGATTTCTTCCCATGCAATGCTGAAAGTATAGGAGTTCTGTCTGGTCATGATGCCACTAGATGTTCCAGAGGAAGAATTTCCCAATTTTGAAACACACAAATGCCTTTGTTATAGTAATATGAGAAAAGCCACCATGCTTTATAGAAAAAGGTTGAGAGGAAAAGTATAACTAAAGGTGTAAATGAATAATTTCCTTAGGGAAGGAAGTGCATATTATATGTGAGCATGAGATCTGCCACTTGGAAACATTGTACTATGATACCTGCAAGCTGAGAATGTAAGCACACCACCTTTACATCGTTAAAACATCAGGCACACCATGTCTCATTTTAGCAAAGCTACCTGCAAAATATGTATGTGGAAGTATTTGTATTTATGCAAAAGTGTATATGTTTGAATTTAAGGGTGTGCTAATGAACATTTTTCCTGTAGAAAGACGTGTGCCCACAGATTTGCATGCAGCAGCGTGTATGCACATTTCTCCATTTTTGTGTGTAGTAACATTCTTGGACGTTGCCAGTAAGAGTTAGCAGCATGATTTAATGGACATTTTTGGGAATTGGTTCCAATTCCATCTTCAATCTGACATTGTAATTGGTGCCACCTGCTTTCTTTCTCATTCTCCTTCTATTATTCAGCAGTGCAACAGGGAGGGAAGGGCGTGGGTGATTCTCGCAGGTCTACGGAATAAAGCGTGATTGTTGGTGGAACCCCTACGTACGGTCCTGGTGTGAGGTTTAGTGATGAAATGAACATGCTGCATGAAAACAGAGCTAATGGTCTGAAGACAAGTTTGTTCTTCTTAAGTACCCATTGCTATTCCCTTTTGATGAGCGTGGTTCAGAGTTGGAGTTGTGTTTGAAGGAAGATGTTCTCCTTAGAACAGGGGTGACAAAGTGGTGCCTTCCAGATGTTGCTGGACTCCCAACTCCCATCACCCCCAGGCATCCTGGCTAAATTCCAGGCATGATGGCAGCTGAAGTTCAACAAAACTGGTCACGCATCCATGGTCTAGGAGGTGCTGGAAATTTCAGAAGCCAAACATTTCTGGATGTGAGGGTGCTATTAAGAGGCACAGGAACAAGGCTTTGCCTGATGGCATCTGGCCATCATACCAGGTTTGGTGCAAATGAAATATGCTTTTGCTGGAAATGATGGATGTACAGAACTAAATAGCCTATCAGCTCACCAGCACAGTAACCATAACCCTATTTAAATCTGTGGAAAGCTTGTGTTGTTATTGGTGGGTAAAGACTGCATGGTCATGCTGCAATCCTGTCTGTACTTACTCAGGAAGCAGCCTCATTCAACTTAGTGGGACTTAATTCTGTCTGAGTCAGCTTGCACAGGAACAGGCAACATGTCTCATCCCTATTGCATTGTGACAGGACCTATTGGATATCAATCATTCCTGACATATGCTCCTCCATTCTTTCTGTCGTTTAAACTTGCCCTGAGATCTCATAATTTTCCTAGCAACATTTCCACTAGTTAAGATGGTAATATTTTCACACCTTTCAGCCAGGTCTACACAGTGGCATTTTAACCCTTTGTACTCAACCTTTCCATTGGTAGCAGTGGAAGACAATTATTGTATAGCTTCCTTTACATCTGTTGGTTAAGATGGTGTTTATTGTTTGTTCCACATGCCCCATTTTAGCCCATAGCTCTAACTGATCTTGGATTTGACATCAAATCTAGAATCCTTGTTATCTCTGATGTTGATTTGCCTGACCACTGGCCAGCTGTAGCATAGTGGAAGACAGGATATTAGACTGAGCTAGAGATTATGGGCTTCATGTTAAATGAAGCATGGCCCTACCTAATTATAAGTAGGATGGGATGCCACCTTCTCTGGCTAATAAAAAAGTTGAATGGGTCTGAGGGATTGTTCTTGTTTGGCGCTAGATTGCTATGTTTTTTCCTGACCAGTTGCATGTCATGCAGAAATCCAACTGGTAGTTTCTGCACAACAGTGAGAAAACCTTCACCTGTGTAGCTCCTGCCTGTCATACAGCTGCTAAAAGGCACAGGAAGTATTTTATGGAAGAACTGGCAATTTGAATAGTACCTTGTCATGTATATCGCAGATCTTTAATATACAAGGAGCAGGTGGAATTGCTGAGATTTTAATTTGAGCTTTTACAACTCACTCATTTGTTGTATTGTAGAAATCTTTTCCAGCATAACCATAGGAGATTTATCTTTTGCTTGATGGTAGCAGGGCAGACAGAGCAGGCAGTGAACAAAATGAAGTCTCTCTGGAGCTATGACTTAGTAAAAAGTAGTTCTACCAGTTTCCTCTCCTTTCCCATTTCCTTCTCACTGGAAATGTTTGGAAGTTTGGGTGTGTATATATGAATGAGTGAGGGCGGGCAGGGACAAGGTCAGACAGGCACTGAACAAGCTAATCACGTGAGGCCATTTGCTGCCGTGTTACAACCTAGTAAAATATTACCACTGTGCATAACAATGCAAAACTCCTGAACTTTCACCTCGAACCTGCTGCTCTTAGCTCTGTAGAATCAAGCTGGAACTCAAAAGCCATTGCAGAATTTGAAAGGCAGGTTAATGCAGACTAAAGGTGAAAGATTTGCATACAGGGAGACGATCTTCCTTGTACTGGTTGCTGTTCCTCCCATGACTGACATCTTGGCACTCAATAAGAGTTGCTGAGAATTTGAAAACAGTGAATAGAAAAGCAGGCGGGATTATGCTTTTGCTTATCCCATATACATCTGAAGTTAAGTCAGTGTGGCGCTGATTTGAGTGTATGCACTGATTTTGCAAGAGTAGTTGGCTTTTGCCTCCCTTCCCTCAGCCTGCCAACTCTCTCATTTTGGAGCACTGGGTGGATCAAGTATCCTCAGTTCTACCCCATTTGCATCCTATGGCACGAATACTCAGTTTCCTCTTTTTCATGCATGTCTCTGGGCCTTGCTCCCAGTCTGAATCTGTCAGGTGGGCAGTGATGATTCCTTGGAGACTGCTCCAAGTGTTGAATGATGCAGAGATTTTGAATGTTGTCTGGGACCGTTCCTTGAGTCTTCCTTGTTTTGTAGGTAAATTAGAACTGACAGGTTCTCTTCAAAGAGTGGTTGGGATGAGGGGTGGTCATAGTAACTATTTATTCATCCTTACAAATGGCCCCTCTGGTTGTCCCAGGACCTGTCCAAAATGTTTGGTCTCCCTTTGCCCTCCCCTCTATCTTTCTGTCTCTCATTCCCTGCTTGCAGATTCACAGCCATTTTAACACAGCCAGAGCTGAGCCGTTCAGTCTTGTTTCCCTTTCCTTTTACAGTATGGGCTGCTTGCCTTAGGAAGCCCAATAATCTCCTCTGTCCTGCTCCTTTCCTTCTTTGGTTGTCCTGACTGCTCTGTGCCCTGGCACCCATTCCTTCTTTCCAGAGCCTGAATCTAAGGCTATCCCATCCAGTTCAAACAGAAATAAAATCAAGTAGGAGAGGAAATGGCCCCTGACAAATGTTTATCAATAGTGTAGTTCTGCAGGTCTCTTGGGGTATGGATGGAGACCAGCAAGGAAGAGAGAGGATTCCTTTTTTATTGATATAAGCTTGCCTTTGCCAGCACTTGAAGATGAATGCCAACTGGCTGCTTCATTGGCGTCTCAGCTTCACAAAGTGGAAGTGTTTTTACAGTAGCAAATCCCCGCTCACAGCCATTAACTAATTTGCACTGGGACAACTGAGATTGGGCCAGGAGATCGTCTTTTTATAGAGTCACAAACTGGGGAAATGACCCGATGGTCCATGTGATATCAGCATAGACTAGGAATAGGGGCTGAGGTATTCTTCTTTGGCAAATCTGTGTTTAGAATTTTATGCACAATCCAGCAGTTACTGGAAAATCAAGCAGCCGGTTAAGAAATCTAAGAATATAGGAAGCTGCCTTATACTGAGTCTGTATTATTTGATACTTGATTTGATACGATGTTTTGTGTACCACTTTTCCAGCAATTGTTGAGCGCAAAGCGGCTCACAATAATCACAATATTATTTACTCTAGACTGACCAGCAGTCACTTTTCAGCATTCCAGACATAGGTCTTTCCCAGCTGTACCTGGAGATGCCAAGAAATGAACCTATGGCTTCTACCACCGAGTTATGGCCCCTTTCCCTGAGAATAAGGAGGGCCAGGGGTGTTTCTTGTGTTTGGAATGGCCATGCTTATGAGAGACCAAAAGTACAACACCATATAATTTTATCTGGACAGAGATACGTGACCAATCTATGTGGCTCATGTTGTGCTACCATTCATTGCACATCCATTGTGCCTCCAAGCTTCAAGGTCTGCACTGCAATCCACAATTATCTGTTGTGTTGCTGGCATCCTAGAATCTGCACAACCTGGACAGTAGAATCAGTGCTAGGTTTTCTATGTCAATAATAAGATATCATGCCTCCAAACTTTTCCTTCCCAAGGGTGACCTTGGGCCAGTCACACTTCTTTGAAGTCTCTCAGCCCCACTCACCTCACAGAGTGTTTGTTGTGGGGGAGGAAGGGAAAGGAGAATGTTAGCCGCTTTGAGACTCCTTAAAGGGAGTGAAAGGTGGGATATCAAATCCAAACTCTTCTTATTCTTCTTCCTTTTCTCGTCTTACTGTGTTTGGGTAGAGAGTGCAGATGCAACCATAACTTTGAGGAAATGTTCAGGCAGAAGGCTCCAGCTTCAGAGACTGCTTGACTGCTCCATGTACTCCAGTTATGTTTCCCCAACACACATATTTATTCTGCCCTTAGGAATGTAGGAAGCTGCCTGATACCAAATCAGACAATTTCCTTATCTAGGAAAGGGTGGGAAGCATGTGGCCTTGCAGATGTTGCTGGACTACAGCTGCTATCATCCCATTTGATGCACTGGCTGGGGCTGATTGCAGCTGGAGGCCGACCACATTTGGAGGGCTGGTTCCCTAACCTGGCCTGCTCTGAGTGGCATTGGCCCTTCACATCTTCTGCCTGATCCTTTTAACTGGAGGTGCCAGGGATTGGCCGAGAAAAAAGAAAAGAAGTTTCTCCATAAGATGGAAAGTAGATGTCTGTGCTGTTTGGTTAATAGAGTCATAAATATTCATGCATCATTTGAGAACTTGAGCACATTGCATAACTCAGGTAATTGGAGGGCTTAAGCTAGGCATATAAGGTAAGCGATCTAGGCTTAATGATTTCTTTTTTATCTGTTGCATTTATATCCTACCTTTCCCTTCAGGAGACCAAGGCAGCATAATCCTCACAACAACTCTGTGAGGCAGGTTAGGCAGACTGACCCAAGATCACCTACTGCATAAGTCCATGGCTGGGTGGGGATTTGAACCATTGTGCCAAACTGGTTCCCATGATCCTGGTGATAGGATGGCATTCAGATCCTGGCACCTCTGAGGCCAGTTCGCAAACAATAAACACAATGCAAATCTTATTGTGCAATTCTTTGCATTATTATTCAGAAGCAAATTGCATCGGAACTTACTCCCTAGGTCAGGGTCTTTAGGATTTCAACATTATTGTATCTTTCATAATGTCTCAGAAGACGAGAGATGTAATCTAGGCCTTTAACTCATTTTGTTTGATAGTCATGTTTCAGTTTTGAGAAACTTGCAAACGTGGGCTTCAACATGTTAGACTGTATCTCATTCAGACTCAGGTCATTTTGTTTTAAAATAGATGATGTAATGTTAATTCCCTGCCCCCCCCCCAAAAAAAATATTTTGTTGCTTTTCAAAAGAAAGAGAGATTTTAAATATATTATTATTATTATTATTATTATTATTATTATTATTATTATTCAGCCTGGATAACAGGTTACAAGTGGCATGGAAGTAGACATGTTGCTGCCTAATGGAGCCACGATGTGAGCCCCAAGCAGTGCAGGAGTGTGTTGCCCAGCAGGGAGTCTGTAGCCTAGAGAGAACCTTTCCAAAGCACCTCCTCCTCCCCCTGAGTTGACCTATGCCTGAAACAAACTAGTAGTGTGAAACCAGCATGAACTCCAGGGTAAAAGGCTGCTTAAGTCACTGCAAAGGGGTCAATTTGAGCTCAAGCAGTTCTGTATAACGGGGTCTCTAAGGGGGTTTCATTTCAGCTGAGGAGGAAAATAACTTGTCTTCATATTTCAGCCTTGAAATGTCAACATCTGAAATAAAAGAAGGTCAGGCTCCGTTTCGGGCAGAACTGAGACCCGTCTTGGTGAGGCCCAGATTCCATCACACCCCATACTGCACCCTCCAGTGTGAACACAAATATGTGGGAGAAATGGTTTTTGATGCACATTTGTTGAGTTCTTGGGCGTTTGTTTTCAGGGCGGGAGAACGTGTGCCCAAACCCCCTGCGCCATACTTGGAATCGCTGCCTGTTTACCCATAGAATAATTAGCATCAAATGAGTGACTCTGCAGAGGTCAGTCGTTAGTGTGGATCAGGTCACAGGATGGTTATAACTGCAGAATCGCAGTGGGAGTGTGGTGCTTTTGCATACAAGTAAACAAACACACGCTTCCCACCTGCTCCGTTTGCTCTCCCCAGGCCCTGCACTGCCGCCTTCCCTCTCAAGACATCTGGATCCCTGAGTGTCCCAGGATGTTTATTTGCAACCGTGGGAGAGTTTTTGGAGCATGCGTGGCTGTTTCTTTGCTGTGAGGAAGGAGGGAAGGTGCCAGACGAGATGTGAAGGATCCACAGCTGTTCTGCTGATTACAGCCTGGTTTCCACTGTAGTCTGAATTTGCCAGCTCCGCAAAGTATTATTTATACTTGGGAGCCTTCTTCCAAACCAGCCTTCAGAGTCGGGTGAATATTGTGTGTTTCTGCTGCTGCTGCTTGGAAAAGGGAGGGCCTCTGGAGTATTTGTTGCAGTCGGGAGCAAGATCCTGCACACATCACAATGAGATCCTTCCCTATGGAGATGGGGCAGCTGAGGTGGTGCTGGCAGCACCACATATTTTCATTGTCATTCATGAGAGCCAAAAGGTTGTTCCTCTGCCCTCCTCTCCTCCCCTGTGCTTTCAGAATCCTGAGTTGCTGAAGATCCAGGGACTCCTCTTGCCAGCACTTATTTTAGCCTATTGTCTCCCTGCCAATGTTGGCTGGCATATATGATGCTTTCAAAGCTCAGTGGTCTGCTACCAACTGTAAGAGGTAAAAGGTCCCCTCCCCAGTCCCAATGTCTAACCCTGTATTCCACCTCTGGTGCTCAGGGTTTGTAAGAAGTGCTGGCCATGTGTCCAGCTACAGGGATGCCCTCCTCACCCTCTATATTCAGTCTTGTGCTAATTTCATGAGTATCTTTTATTCTGGATTAGTATTCCTCTGTTTTCCTCTCCTTAACTCCCTTGGCTTTATTTCCTGTACAGAATTACCCATTTTGTCACATGCATACCAAGGTACCTAATACGACTGATGATAACCTAAGGTGATTAGCATTCACCCATCTGCAGATTTTTTTTAAAAAATGGAAGTGTGGAAATAATTCTTCTGTTTCTATGCCTTTCCACTCCTTTCACTAAAGCAAGTGGTTGATTAAAATGTGCTAAGTGATTAATATTTTGAAGATCAGTCTTTTAAATAATACCACCCGCTTCATTGCATTACAAAGAAAGGGAACAAGCAAACGCTGCTGGTTAAGAGTGTGGGTGCTGATACCACCAAGGTTGCAGGTTCAATCCCTGTATGGGGCAGCTGCATATTCCTGCATGGCAGGGAGTTGGACTACATGATCCTTAGGATTCCTCCCATAGAAGCATGATTCTATGCTTCTATGAAAACCCCAGAGTGCAAGCCGGTGCCTTGTGGTGAATTCAGGCACACTGACTGAATCTGCACATCACAACAAACCAGAGTTAATGGTTTACCATGAGCCATTAGCAACCAATGGGGCTGCGCTGTTCTCCCACCTTCTGAATGTGCCAGGTCACTGCCACTTACCGAGACAGAGGGAAGGCAGTGGGAACTCGGTGTGCTGTGGAGCCAAGTTGATGCCACATCCATGTTGTGCCTGCGCCATGCCAAGCTCCCGCTACCTTTCCTCTCCCCTTCTTGGCATATGGCAATGACCCAGCAAATTAAGAAGGTGAGAGAGCTTCACTGCTCCTTCAGCAAGAGCAAGAGCTACAAACCACGATTCCTGACTTGATGCTACATCCAACCTGGGTATTGCAGTTTGCGTCACTCCAGATAAGCTACGATATGAAGCCAAGGTTTGTTCTTGGCTTCCTCATTGTAGTTTGAGTGAAACCAACCATGATCCCCAGTTCAGATGTAGCAGTAAGCCAAGGGTCATGATTTGCCGCTCTCATTAGGAGAGGAATGAAATGAGTGATCTCTGCATTCATGCTTTTAGCCAAAGGGGCCACGTATCCTTCTGGGTAATCTTCTGGGGGCCGTGGGGCCAGAGCAAAAGCAGGCAGAGCAATGAGTGTACATTTTACCTTTTACAGTATACTCATTTCTACACACCCCTCTGTTCTCTGCCTAGAAAAGCAAGAGGCATTGCCAGAGTTCAAGGACACATTCCAGCCAGAAAGAAACACTTGGGGGGGGGGACTGGAGAGAGTTGGAAGGGATAGATGGAGATGCCTGGAGGGCTTCATTTAGCCCCCAGGCCTGAGGTTCCCCACCCCTATGGTAAACCATTAACTGTGGCTTGCAGTGACATGCATACTGGGCGAATGAGCTTTCTTTTCAGGGTTATGCTCTGTTATTGCTTCCTGGGTGTAAAATGCCTCAAGAATTCAGGAGTGTTATAAAAGCAGGTATTCCTTTGGAGATGAGGACTGTTGATAGAGCCATATTTACTGAAGGGATGGGCCAGCAGTATAGTAGTCCTGCGTTATTTTAAAGGTCCCGGGCACCTCACTTATTGGTGCTGGTAGATGAAAAACTACATTTCATCATCAACTTTCTTAAGGCTATGTAGTTGGTAAATGAAGTGTGCTCGCAGAAGCCAGACAGGTGAAGATCCCCCCCCTCCCCTTACTGTATTTCTGTGCAGCTTTGCATGCTGAATTTGCACTTGTCATGCAGGTGTTAAAGGCAAAGGAGTTTTCCCCCCAGAAAACATAGCTAGCAGCTGTGGATGGATGTAGTCTGTGAGCGACTCACTTATTTTGATGCATGCAGACCGAGGCCTGTAATTATTACTACAATGAATTAATACAAGAACTAATCTCTTGCAGATATGTGATGTAAAATCAAAACAAATAATTAGGAAGCTCAAGCTCCCCAGGGGCCTGTGTTGTCTTTGCATCATCTCTGAAGCAATTCTTTCCCATAAGCACCCTTCCACTAGGAAATGTAGGCTTCCTGTTTTGCACTGTGATTATTTTAACTTTTCTCCTTCCTTTTTTAATCCGTGTGGAATGTTAAACTTTTTTTCACACAATATGCTATATGACATAAAAGCAGATACCTGACTGATTGGCGCTGCTGCTTCTCTCTTGTGGGAATCTGGAGCTTGTGCATCTCTACCCGGTAAAGTGTAGCAAGCTTTGTTTGAGTTCCATTTCCAGCAAAGACAACACATGGCAGAAAGTAGAAGCATAATACACATGCTCGCTCACTCACTCTCTGTCTCTCTCTCACAAACACACCTGTGCTTTTCTGTCACATATTGTAATGGGGAAATCCACCCATATGCCCAAGAAAGCAGATTTTGCTGATGGTTTCACTGCTCATTCATTTAATACCTTAAAAAATGTGTTCTTATAAACATAAACAGTAACCAGGACCTGTTTGATGATTTCCAGAATTGTTGAAGCTTGATTGTTGCACAATTACGGGAGTGATCCAGCCATCATAAAGTGGCTTTTAAGTCCCACTGAGTTCAGTGGGAGAGTTAAGCTCTTAAATCTCTCTCAACAGATCAGTAGGAAAAATATTGCTGGGTTGTTTTGTGCTTTCAGGTATTTCTTTGCATGCCCCCCAATAGGTTGTCCTTTACTTCATTCTTGCTTCTTCTTCTTCCCCGCTCTCAGTTCTCCTTTTCATTTGTTCCATGAGGTCAGAGGAAGAGGAGTTGTCTATGTGTATCTCTGGCACACCAGTTGACTGGCGTCAGAAGTCACGAGGTGAGAGCATTCAGAGCAAAGATGTCACCATGGGATAGTAGCAACGCTATGCACAACCAGCCAATTAGAATGCAGCCTCCCTCTGGCCTGTGGTGTAGCAGGTGTCCTAAACTGAACCAATGTGCTGGAAGTGTTGGCACTACGAGGCAGTTTGCCTGGAGTTCCCATCCTCCTTGGCCCTGTCTCAATAGGATTCCATGCCAAGAGCAAAGAAGTGTTTGCTCTAAACATTCAGCAAAGCCTCTTCCCACCCAGAGTTTTGCAGCTGAAATGCGCAGAGGCAGCTGCTGATTCTCAGCAGTGTTCCCTGTTTTAGCCTGTTTTAACCCAATACTCCAGAGGGGAAGGAAGAGGTCAGCCAAGTTTTGATCAGGGTTCTGAAGTTGCTTTGGAGGAAGATGCAAACTGCTGTACATATGAATTTGGTGCAAAAGACTCTGCTCTCTTTGGCAGTGGTGGATGACAAATGGAGCACAAGAAACTTAGTGGAGACCCCTGTGTGCCTAAAGGTAAAGGTACCCCTGACTGTTAGGTCCAGTTGCGGACGACTCTGGAGTTGCGCGCTCATCTCGCGCTATAAGCCAAGGGAGCCGGCTTTGTCCACAGACAGCTTCTGGGTCATGTGGCCAGTATGACTTAGCTGCTTCTGGCGAACCAGAGCAATACACGGAAATGCCGTTTACCTTCCTGCCACCTATTTACTTGCACTTTGATGTGCTTTCGAACTGCTAGGTGGGCAGGAGCTGGGACCGAACAACGGGAGCTCACCCCGTCACGGGGATTCGAACCGCCGACCTTCTCATCGGCAAGCCCTAGGCTCTGTGGTTTAGACCACAGCACCACCCACCTAGGGTTGGTTTATTGCCTGATATATAATAAGAGGAAACTTCTCACAATACTCTGAACATCCCTTTTTCTTGTACCATGCCTGGGAAATCATTAATTTGGCTGACGGAAAACTCAGAGTTAGAAACCACAATACAGACCATATCCCTAGTTAAGATGCACTCCTGTGCAATCATGTACACATTCACTGAGAAAGTAGCTGGAGATGTACATTCCCATCCACATTGAAGTACAGATGGAAAGACATGCTTCCACCTGCACTGTAATACAAATGGGAAACCCATAATGGATTTCTTACATCTTATAAGCATTGCAGTACAGATGTGTATCTGGATTCATTCTGTTTGTGAAGTTCTTGATCCAGCAAGGAAATCTGAAGCTGTGTGCTTAACACCTTGGCTGGGTTGATGTGCATATCTCTTAAGAGATGAGCAATTACCTCTTACACCTTTTCCTTCTCTCTCCCCGCACCCCCCTCCCCCCCCCCAGTCTGCCATAACTTTACACATCTAGCTTGGAGGTGCCACTAAGTTAGACTATTTCAGAGATGGAATGAATTACGCAGGAGGAGTTTTTTGTCCTGAGTTGACATTCCTGTCTATGCTTCTCACTATTCACAGGAGCTTGTTAAAGACCTTTTACTGGTTCCAAATGGCCAGCTGGACAAATTAAACATGTGCCAGTGACCAAAGACTGTAGCTGGGGAGAGAGGGGTCCTTCTCTAAGCGAACTCACTTTTGTATTTTGAGTTCTGGTTCAGTTTTCCCAGTACAACATATACCAAATCACCTTTTTTATATCCCCTACTATTTAATCAGAAAAACTAGCACCCCAGGACTTAAGATCATAATCACTCATGCAGATTAGAACCCCCAATGGAAAATCCACCATTTTTTACAACTCCTCAGCAACCAGGGATGGGATGGAATTCACCTAGCCAAGTCCCATAAATAGAAACCCTCTGTAAGGATTTCCACTTGTGCAACATGTCTTCCACCCACATCTGTGCCCCCCAGATTGACTCAGGGGGGTGTTGGGAGAGCCCCCTGAGCAGCACATGGAGTGAGGAGAGGGGAGGTTGTTCCTTCTGGGAAACTGAAATTTTTGTACAAGTGGAACGATTGGAAGAGCATGATGTTGAATTCCACACCAAGATTGTAAGTGTCATAGACCAATTGAAAGGTATTAGAATGATCACTAATGCATGTTAGCTGACCATGAATACGTGCCTCAAGTATTAAAACTGTTTCCAGACCAACTATCCCAAGAAATCCACAGTTAGAGGCTTCTATCAGCTTTTTTTGTCATCAGAACTGTTGTGTGATTTACGTAGCTATTGTTTTTGAAGCAAAACACTTAAGAACATGGGGCAGTATACAACTAACTCATTCCGTCACTGCAAGGATTTCAACTTGTGCAGTGGAAATCCCCCCCAATCTGCTCCCCCTGTACATGTCCCCTAAATCTGTTCTGGGTTTCCCCAACTCTCTGGAGCAGATTTGGGGAGGGCATGGGGTGTGTGCAGGGCAAGGAGAAGGGGGGAAGTTTTAATGATTGTGCAGAAATCTTTGCAGTGACAGAGCAAGTTAGTTAGACACTACATCACTTTCACAGGGTCTGCAGAAGACCCTCTGAGGGCTTCTAAATTCAGCTTCTGCTTCTTAAGTGAGAAGAACTCTGTTTTGAAGGGTTCAAGACTCAGGCCTTACTATTACACAAAACCTTCAGAGAACTGTCATACCCCCTCCTACTCCATCCTGCTGAACTAAGAGCTTACCCAGCCCACAACCTCCATTTTAGGACTATTGTTGTTAAGCAGATTTGTCTTGGTATTCCATAATGCTGGCATTGTTCAACACTGGTGGCCCATTCGTGCAGTCTTCCTTGATTTATAAACTGGGTAGTTTCCCTTGAGCTTAGAAAAACAGCAGAGCCCTGTGGTGGTTGTGAAACTCACTATACTACTTAATCCGTACCTTTGAGGCAAAGGGCCTCAAGAGCTGGCACAGCTTCATGAGAGATTCGTGGGCATAGACCAGAGCTAACAACCCAGGTTCCAAAGGCCTGGCCTCCGCGTGGAAGATATTTGCTCATTGCAAAGTCTACTGTGAAAGGGCCGCTCCCATTAAATCACGGTCAGAACATAGCAGGTTTAAGGTAACTACTCTGTATTTCCAGCTTCAGTTGAGAAAGAAGTGTTGATGCTCATGTCTGTGCAGCGGGTGAAGACAATAGCATTCTTTATCTCCACTATTACATACCCAGTTGCTGGAGCAATTCTCAGAGCACTGAAAAGCCTATTCTTGCATGCCGAGTAGATTGCTTTAGTCTATAGGAGAGACTGTAGAACAGATGAAACTTCAGAGGTTTGTTTTGTTTCTGCAAACACAACAAAGAGTCATGTGTGGCACCTCAAGAACTAGTGACTTTACTGTGGCATAAACTTTTGTGTGTGTGTCAGCACCCACTTCATCAGATGCAAGATGTCATCACCTGAATGGATGATGCCACATAACAGTATTTCCTCTAGTCCAGGGATGGCGAACCACCTTCTTTGCAGGCCAGGTGCTTGTTGGATTCTAGCTTCTGCCAAACTTGGAGTGGGCTCTGAAGCACAAAAGCTGGATGTCAGAATAAATTCATTGGCCTTTAAAGATGCTGCAGGATTCTGTTGTCTTGTTGCAAGACATTTTCATAGCTGCCCTTCTGGAACAGCTTACACAATTCCCCCCCTTCTTTTACCTGCTGTCTAGGTATAATTAAGGTATCCTACCCACATTGTTGAGCACTTCATGCATCTGATGAAATTGGTTCTGTGGGAGCTTGCAGTGCGGTGGTGGGTTAGGTTACAATAGCAGTGTTGATGCATTGGCAGACCAGGGGCTAGAGAGAACAAATAAATTGGGAGCCATGGATATCAATGTAGCAGTTTACTGGCAAGAGCTTAAGCTGGTAGTGCGACCAAGGGACAGTAACAGATCTGTGCAGGTAGTCAGAATAGGACTAGCAGTTTTCCAGTTATAAGTATTTGCATGTGGTAAGCTCAAAGAACATCTCCTTTTGCTGCCTTAACACATCAATCTCCCACACCCTTTTGCCCAACGTGTTTGTTGCATGTGAGGACATGGAGCAAACTGCAAGCCAGTTTCTGGCTTGGGGTTTTCCCATTTGTTGCTTCAGGGAGCCAGTTCCTAGCAGTATTCATTGCTGTAATGATGGTATTGCACAAGAGCGCATAGACAGGAAGTTGTCCCTTTATTTGGCCCTTCCCGTAGCATGTGAAAGATAAACCCCCTGAATTTTTTCCCCAGGGATTTTCTTAGAACCCAAATAATGCCTTTGAGCAACATTTGTTATAGTTCTGCAAGCTGTTAGAAGGTTTTAAATATCTGATGGTGATGAATCTTATGATATAGCATATGTATGCACATGCTTCTTACAATTCCAACCTAGTATTGTGCTTTCCAAATGCAAATCTCTAGGTGAGCCACCCAGTATGTGGAAGGAATCTCCCAGGGGAAAACTGTTGATACAAATTGTGCCCTGCTGCTTATGATGATGTGTGCAAAAACTTGCACATTATAATCAATATTTTCTCAGGCATTTCTTTAGTTGTTTCTCTATGTTTAAAGGGGTTGAGGGAAACCTCAGTAGATGCAGGCTTCCTACTGGGGTCAGGAAGGATGGTTCTGTCTTCCATTGTTCAACTTCCAGACTTGCTGGGAGCATTGACAATGACTGAGCTAGCTCATTAACATTTCAAAAGTCGCACCTAATAATTTGTTTGGGCCTTGCATGGCAAAATATGTCTTGTGCAAGAGGATGCAATTTGAGCTGTTATTGGTATTGGTAGTCTAACTGGGGTTGGGGGGGCAGGTTTTTGGGATCTGCCTCATTTTTGTTTTACTAGAACAGGGGTGTCAAACTCAAATTCATTGGGGGCCGCATCAGCGGTTTGGTCACCCTCAAAGGACCGGTTGTATCTGTAGGACTTACAGTACAGGAGAGAAGGGTTCAGGCAGCCGTTGGATCTGTCACATCACAGGATGGCATGCGCTCAATATAAAAACAAGTGGAGGTTTCCTGAATGCATGTAAAGTGGAGGTTTCCTGTGTAGAACGGCCGGCGCCGCTAGAGGGCAGACGTTCTCTGGCTTGTAGGCTGCCACGCATGCGCTGAAGAGGCGGCTTTCTTGTGTAAAAAAAAAAAAAAAAGCGAGAATAAAAGGTGAAGGCTGGCGGCCGCCGCCGGCTACACGGGCCACATGACGAGGTCTGGCGGGCCGGATTTGTCCCGCGGGCCTTGTGTTTGACACCCGTGTACTAGAACCTCAAGATCTATCAAACAACCAGGTGCAAAAGACATGTGGTTAGAATTAAAAGAGAAGGTGCATGTGGTTAGAATTGCACTGAGGGCTCATCCAAACTTCCTTTCATGCTGTGTTTTTAGGCACAGGCCTGTGCTTTAAAGCACTTTGTCCAAGTGCCTTTTTCTTTTTTGCCACAACACTTTCCCTGCAAAAACATGCTCTTTCCTGCTGAATCGGAGCAAACAGCAATCCACCGAAAAACCAAATTTCAGTTTGTTCCTATTCAGTGTTAAATAGAAGGTCTTCCTGGATAAAGCAGTGGGACAAGCCCCTCCCCCCAATAAACACTGAGACATGGAGCTTTATAGTGCAGACCTATGCCTAGAAAGTGCAGGGCAAAAGGTAAGTTGTAGATAAGCTCCGAGTGCTCAATTTTTATTCTTTTCTTGTTTGCTGTGCTGGTTTCTCCTTCCTTTTCAAAACAAATGTTCATCCCTTTAAGTTTAAGCATGCTTTATTCTTGGGACTGTGCTGTCTGTCTGTCTGTCTGTCTGTCTGTCTGTCTGTCTGAAAAGACTGGTTGGCTGCTTAATTCATGCCTTGGAAGAGATGCATTCTGGGTTCTGAAGAACTCTGGACTGGAAAGAACATTGGTTTGATCACAGGCTTAGATTCTATCAACTGCATTTTTCTAGAACTCTGATAGTAGCAGCAAAACCTTATTCTAGGTTAATTGATAGATTCTCTGCCAGTTTAGACTGTTTGTGCAACTAATATGAGCCTTTAAAAAAACCAAAAACCTTTTGCAATAGGCTCCCTCCTTTCTGGGGTTTGGTACAGCCTGTATTGTGGAATGTGCCTCCTGCTAAGCTAAAGCAGGAGAGAGCCCAAAGTATGCTCAGTTGGTGGGAGAACACAATTAGGGCTAACTTGAGAATATTTCTATGCAGCAGCCTAAAGAACAACATCCACTCTTAACCCCTGCTGACCAGAGGAGGCCCTTTGAGGGTCTTTCTGGAAAGATGTTGAAGAGCTTTGGGCTCTATGGGATAAATATATTGTAGCCTGTTTTTGCTTAATCTAATTAATTCACTGTAGTGGTTGGCCACCTTGATGCAAGCTCATGCATGTGCTGTTGCTTGGTGCTGTTTCCTACTTCCATGTTCAGCATCTCTTCCCTTCCTCCCTCTTGCTCCCCCCTCCACAACACTAGCATAGAGCATTCTGTGTTGGGGTGTCCCTCATGCACTTGAGGAAGAGCCTCTGGTGCTAGGAAGCTCAGCACGCTTCTCCCTCCCTCTCTCAACCTCGCCAGACAATGAAATCATGCTCGCTTCTCATTCATCATAGAGATTGCTGGCTGAAGTGGGTTCAGTGACACTGGCCGTGAGCAAGCAGCTCAGAGCGAGCCGAGTGCTTTGTGCATGCAATTAGCACAATTATCTGCATTCAGTGCTTTTTGATCTCTCTCTCTCTCTCTCTCTCTCTCTCTCTATATATATATATATTGCCTGGCCAAAATAATGCTGAAAATCATTCCCAGGCCACAACTGAGGCTTCTCTAAGGGGGCCTCACCCTCTTTTATTCTTATCTTTTCCTCCTAACAACAGGAAGGCTCTGAAATTCGGAAAGGACACAAAGGAAACATCTCTAGACTGTTAACTGGGACTGGCCCAAGGGAACGTGTCTTGCCAGTTTTGGAACAGTTCTGTACAATTCAAGGTGCTGGTACTTAACTTTAGAGCTCCACAGGGTTTGGGAGCTGGTTACCTAAAAGACTGCCTTTTCCCACATGTACGTGCCTGCCTGTGAAGATAAGCATCAGAGGCTTTTCTCTAATTGCCCTCGCCTTCTGAAGTTCGGTGTGTGTCAACTAAGGGAGAGGGTCTTCCTGCCTGTGGCACCACATCATGGACTTAGCTGGCACCTACTTTTATGTGTCTTTTTAATGCTGCCTTCTTAATTTTCCAGGTTCTTTCGAAACATTAGCTAACTTGGGTGTTATACTGCTGCAAGATTTGCATGTGTGGTTTGTTTGTTTTTAACTGCTTCTGCTAATTTAATTTTTTTTTTAATAAAAAACTTCTGCTATGTTAATCTCTTTTATCTGAACGCTAGCTGCCCTGAGAGCATATGGCTGTAGGGCTGGGATATTCAAATTTAAAACTGCTAACTAACTTCAACTGAATGAAATCTCCTGTGTTGTAGATGCCACATCAATCTGACATGGTGCCTTGTAGCATTTATGCGCTCTTGGTGGGTTAAGTAGCCCTACTGCTGACATTTGCTTCAACAACTTTGCATAATCTAACCAAGGGCTGAGAATTCCTTCTCTGTTAGCCTTGGATGTAAGAACAACTCCAGTTGGGAGTGCGGGTACCGCGGTGAAAGAGGTTGGGGTCTACATTAGTCTACAAATGGCCATTGCCACTATTCATAGAATAACATATCCTGCAAAAGAACTTTGCAAACAAGAGCATGGACAAGAACTCCTTTTCTGTTCTGAGGGCATGTCTGTGGGTGGTTGGCACAGAAATCACTACCCCTAAGTCAAGGGTTTTCAGACTTGTGTTCAGGAAAACTAGGGTTTTTTCCCCAGAAGGGGTAAGGAACAAAGGAAGCTTCCTGATACCTATTCAAACCACTGGCCCATCTAACTCAGTACAGTATTGTCTATGCTGACTCTCCAGGGTTTCAGGTGTTGTGTACCACTGAGCTAGGGCTCTTCTTCACTGTTCTACCATGGGAAAGGTTCCAGAAAGATGGGCAAGCTTTCTCTACAGGCACTCTGCCCACAATTCCAAATCTTCCCTTGTAATGCGCAGCTACAGGAGACAATTAGGTGTGTTCTCACTCTTAACAGGAGGCAATCATGAAAGCCTTCAGACAAGCTAACATGGGAAAGAGGCTGCTGAAACTAGGAAGTTAAGAGACCATTGCTATAGACGAGTGTTTACCATACCAGACTTGACTCACTGTTGGAGCTTGTGGCTTCTGAAACCTATCAAAGTAGCAGAACTCCAGAAGAAAGTGAAAAATCCAGATAAAGCTGTGGGTGGGGAAGTTGCTCAGGTTACACAGAATTGCCTTCCCTGTTATACTCTTATATTATTTTTGTTTAAGGAAGGGGAGTAATTATTCTATAAATGCTCCCGAATGTACAGTGTCTGGTATCACTTTCATGCTATCAGGATCTAGTTGTTGAGCTCAGTGTGAAAGGCAAAGTGCATTTTTTTCCAAAGGAGTACAAAAGTCCTATCTTTGCTTTCTTAGATCCAATTCTCATGACTATTTTCTCATCACTAAGGTAATGTTTACAATGGGTTGTATATGGAGGGTCATCTTGTTAGCAGTCGCTAGCACAGGATGGGTCGTCTTACTGCATCCACCATGGAGGCCTTGGTAATGGACTTCAAGGAGAGACAGCAATGAAAAAAATGACACAGAGTGAGAAACTAGATTAGAGACTGGGGCCAGGAAATCACCAGGATCATTTAAACTTCAATCCTGGGAGCAAGTCCCATGGGACTCAACTTGTATTTCTTGTGAGCAAAAATTAAGTGGAATGGTTTTATTTCAGATGAGGCCAGGCTATTTCCCTTTGGTCTGAAATTTGTTCATTCACATTTATGGAGAATCCAGACAACTTCTGTGGAAAGCAGTTGTATTCCAGTGTTTTCTGTGTTGGACTACGCCTCCTCCTGTTTTTTTCACACCTGATCTGTGGCATTAAAAAATATTACATAGACAGTTGCAGTGCTGGCCTGTCCAGTGTGAACAGGCAAAGTGGTATTGAGGCTTTTAAGAACTCCTGCACCTTTAATTAAAACTTTCCTACATACTGGTTCTACCCTTTTATTGCTTTCTGTGGGATTAACGAAGGATGGCCCATTCACTTCCCCTATTAGCTTCCTTAATCACCCCTTAATGTAAGTTTCTATTCTTGCTGGGGGTTGGGAACTGGCTGTAATTACTGCTTTCTTGTAGTTTTGAATAGTGAAACATTTGCTTACCGGTACTTATTTCATTTAAAATATTTTTTTATCCTATTCCTCAGTCCAAAAAGGTTCCTAGAGCTGAGAAGCTGCAGCACCTGCTGCCTTCTGCACTGGCTCCTCCTTCTTTGCCCCAGGTAAGTTTGGTGGCCCTGGAGTGGGGGCAAGGGCAGGTGGAGGTGGTGAAGTGAGCAACAGCTGCTCAAGGTGCAAGTCAAGCTGGCCTAGTTCATAGCCTACTTGTCTCAGGCCACAAACCAGGCTCTGCTCAACCTGCATTTCTTGTGGATGTCCAACAGGGGTGGCTTTTATAAGCACTCCTTTTCATCTTATTTAAACACCTCTGTATCTTGGATCAGGGGTTCCCGAACTGTGGTTCACGGGCCATCAGTGGGCTGCGATCTTCATTGAGGTGGTCCTTGGTGCACCCATGGATTTGTGGTTGAAGACTGGAGATGGCACATCCATCACATATTAAATATTCTTGTTGAATTACAATTGTAATTCAAATCATATGGGACTCAAAGTGTAATACAATAAAATACAGTATATAAGAATCAGCTGGCCCGTACGGGCAGGGGTACCTTTACCTTTACCTTTAATCAATAAAAATACAATTAAAAAATCATATACAGTGGTGCCTCGCAAGACGAAAAGAATCCGTTCCGCGATTCTCTTCGTCTAGCGGTTTTTTCGTCTTGCGAAGCAAGCCCATTGACAGCTTAGCGGATTAGCGCTATTAGCGGTCTAGCGGCTTTTAGCAATCAGCTGTTAAGCGGCTTATCAGCGGATCAGCTGATAAGCGGCTTAGCGGCTTAGGAAAAGGGCGGAAAAAGCGGAAAAAACCCGCGGGAACTCGCAAGACATTTTCGTCTTGCGAAGCAACCCCATAGGGAAATTCGTTTTGCGAAGCGCCTCCAAAACGGAAAACCCTTTCGTCTAGCGGGTTTTCCGTCTTGTGAGGCGTTCGTCTTGCGGGGCACCACTGTAGCACCTGGCACAGCACACTACAATTGCTACAATAGGCAGAAAAAATATCAAGTGGTCCTCCAAGACCTTCATCAATTTTCAAGTGGTCTGCAAGGTGGTGGTGGGGGGGAGCCATTGTGTTAAATACACTCTGGCAGCTAGATTCTGTGTCAGGTTACCCTGCTGATTGGAATCATGGTGGGAATGCCCAAAGCAAGTTGTAAAGATCCTACCTCCAGATAAGTCTTTTAACATGCATACTTGAAACCTAGTTACTAAGGTTTTGTCTCACTGGCTTTTCAAAATCATGCTTGCACCTCTATCCTTTGTTGCCCAGGAGCTCCTGCAGTCGATGGAAATTTGGCATCCTGTTTGTCTCTTGTCTCTATTACTTAAAGGATGCCAAGCGCGTATTGAGGGTGTTGCAGGCAGAACAATCTGGTGATGTTTTTTTTCTTCAGCTGTGACTAATGTTTGACTTTTTAAAAAGAAAAGAAAAGAAAATGTATATAATTGGGGAATAAGAAGATTTCTCATGCTACTGCTGCAGTTCAGATTCGCTAGCAATTGTCATGACAAGCATTGTTGCCTTTTGGCTGTGTATGTGTGTGTGTGTTTGTGTTTAAAAGCACAAACACTCCAGTTAAATTCTGCATGTCTTGGGGTGTGTTGATTGAAGCTATTGTCAACGAGAGATGGAAACTAATTTTTTCTCATTGTGCTTGAAAATCTTTTTGAGGACCAGCTAACAAGCCTTTGAAATGGCCCCTGTGTTGGGTTTTGTGCTGTAAGATGCTTGTTTTGCTCAGCCACTTATGCGTTGTGTACTCAGTAAGCTAGGATCTATACAGCTTGCTAACACAATCTTGCAAGTACACATCAAGGTCTAAAGATGTGCTCAAAGCCAGAAAACTGGAATTTTCCTTGCTGGATTCCTTGTAGTATTTCCCACTACAGACAAGCTGTTTCTCAACTGAAGAGTGCCTTGCCTCTTTAGCTGTGGGAAATGCCATGAGCAAAACAAAAGGTATGTGGTTCTCTCTCCCACTAACGTGCAACCCTTCTTTGGAGCCTAGCATAGTATTTTCAGGCGATACTGCATCGCAGCTTCTTGTAATTCCAGTTGGGCCTTTGTAATTCTCTTGTTAGACCCCAGCAAGGAGTCAAGACCTAGGCCAGGGGTCAGCAAACTTTTTCAGCAGGGAGCCGGTCCACAGTCCCTCAGACCTTGTGGGGGGCTGGACTATATTTTGGAAAAAAAATTATGAACGAATTCCTATGCCCCACAAATAACCCAGAGATGCATTTTAAATAAAAGCACACATTCTACTCATATAAAAACACGCTGATTCCTGGACTGTCCACAGGGCGGGTTTAGAAGGCGATTGGGCCGGATCTGGCCCCCAGGCCTTAGTTTGCCTACTCATGACCTAGGTTATTGGGTTCCAGGATGCAGGGGCCAGAAGCTCCACCATTGTGCAAAAGTCCTTTCCAGAAGCTGCAATTCAGAGAACCAGGCTACATTAATAGGAGCTAGTACTGTAATGGATACAGCAGCAACCACTTCTATTATAGTGCTACAGCTCATTTATGGGCTCATCCACACTTAACCTTTCTAATGTGTGCAGTGAAATCCTCTACATGTTTATTTGAAGAAGAAAAAAGTTCAATGGAGAATAGTCTCTAATAACTTTGTTTAGGATTGCAAATTTAAAATGTGAGCAGATACAGGTTTTTCACCATGCAAAATACTCTTCTATTTATTCTTTTTGGACCACAACCTGTTTGTATTAAATTTAAACAATGCAAACTGAGCAATTTTTAGAAAGGCTCACTATAAATGGGTGGTGTTGTTTAAATCCTATTTATATTCCACTTTAAAAAGAGAGAGGACATCACCTTTTATCCCCTCCTGTAGCTTATTCTCTGCCTGCAGATGGATATGACGGTACCTAGTGGGGGACCCATTCAGATTTTTCCTCCTGGCTTGTGTACAGTGTAGCCCATGCATGTTTAAAGTCTTGATGGAAGAAAGATTTTTTGTGGGTTGCAAACTCCTTCTCCTTTCCCCCTTTGTGGCTACTGTCTGAGGTGCCCTCGCCAGCCGCTTGCATCTATCTCTGCATATTTATTTCTGCATTATTGCTGGGAACATGGGGAGTCTTATCAGAAGCATCCTGGCTCATCTAGAACCAAGCCCAGCAGTAGGCTTGGTAATAAGTTCAGATGCTGCATTTAGATGCACAGACCAAAGGAGTGTCGCAGCACAACCAGTGGATTTTGCTACACAATACTGATGATTTTCACCGCTTCCTTTTCTTGTCTTCCTTGGCGCCACTGCTGGAGGAAGCTTTTAGAGAAGATCCAGCATAAGCCACAAAAACACACTGGGAGTTTGGCACTCAGCAAAGGAGGGTCAGAGGAGAGTCAGCTCCAAGAAATCCAAGGAGTTTGGCTGTCAGCTCATTTGGTTTGGCAAAGCTTTCATGTAGTTGCAAGGAAATTTGTAGTAACATTTGTAGTAAATACCGCACATGTATTTCTGGGACATCTCCATTTTCTACATTACTTTTGCTGGGGATTGGGGGCATCCTGCTTTATTGCATGAGTCTACCCACTGACCTGCAATGACCCTCCCTGCACCATCCTTGAGAGGCACAGTGTGAAACACCTGACTTGCTTAGCAAACACCCCAAACTGGGCTGAGATCTCTGAACTTGTGAACTTCTGTAACTTTTTTTTGTTAAAAACAACAACAAATTGCTGAACATGGATTATCCCCATCCCTTGGATTTACTGAAAGTAGACGTTCTAGTTCAGCTGGGCTTCTGACTTTCAGTAACTTCACAACACAACATCACAGCCAACATGGCTCAGAGCCACTCTCCATTCGTACCGAACTCAGGATGCCAAAAATGGTGGCCCATTAGCATTTTTCCTGATGCAGCAGGGATGGTCAGCTAGGGTTAGTAAGAGTGCCAGATTTCTCTAGCAGCACTTGACTGGGGTAGAGCAGTGTCTGTAAGAACTGAAAAGCAATCATAGTGCAATCCACTTAATAAAGTAGTTCATGTATGGGGAGGGAGAGGAGAGCAAACCGAGTCATGGGTAGGAAGTCCTTTGCACACACCCTGCATTCAACAAAGTTCCTGTTCATTCCTTGTGATAATGTGATATATTCTATTAGAGGGTCTGATGACTTATGATTCAGAGCCATGATATAACATGCTACAAATGTTCCTGCGGCGACTTATTGCTGGTTATTCCGCGCCATCACATCATTTTGCTAGTCTTACATCCAGCCTGAACAAGAGTGTGGACAGATGTTCTACTTCCCTGTTCTGTTTAGGATGTTGTGTTGAGAAGATCAATGCCATTTGCTGGATTTTTATGATCTCTAGAGAAGAATGTGGTTCACATCTGGTACAGAACGTGACACATCCCTGCCTTCTTTTATCCTAAGATATATATTGATAGGCCAATCACCACAACCACTCCTGAACAAAAATAAAAACACCCCCCTTCAGCAAATACACACACATATTGCATAGGAAGAACTGGTTCCTTCTTACACTGGTATAGTAAAGGTGTAAAGTGTGATGGGGAGATAAATATTCCCATTTTGCAGTGGGCATGTCAATCATGACTGCTGTGGGAAAAGCTGGTATAGAGTTGATGGGGTGGCAGCAGTTGTGAGCCTGCTCTTTGTCCTCATGCATGAGCACAGACCATACATAGCATAATGTGTAAATCAGATTGGAAGCCCCTTGCCTAAGTCTCTGATTTGCTCACTAGCAATTTTTTCTCTCTTGTGGATTCAGCCCGGATGAGAATTTGGTTCCTTAGAGATGAAGGCAGTGCAGAGTAACAGACGTGGTGTCCGAGATCTGTCATCAGATCTCCTGATTTTTCTCCTTTTCTTGAAAACATCTGTGAGGACAAGTGAGGGAGGGTGTGTGTGTGCTAATTTAATCTGGGAAGTGGCGCTGCTGGAGGATGTGTTTTAACCCTTCCAATGCCCCTACTCTTTCTGTCAACCAGACACCCTCCCACCCCATGGAGAGAGAAAAATGCAAGCACCTTAAAGATTACTGCATTTTGCTCCCTGTTCAGCTAATGGTGACTCTGGGCAGAGGGGAGGGTTCAGTACAGGGAAATGGTGCCAATTTGAAAGGGTTAAACATCCCCTCCACTGGCGCCACTTCCCAAATCAAATTAGCACACACCCCTCCCCTCTCAGCTGCCTTGAAGATGTTGGAAGATCTAATCACAAATCTTCCCGTATCACATTTGTTTTGGCCCAATTTTACCACTCCTCTAGTTCCCTTGGTTCTGCAGAAAGCAAGAGATACTTGGAAGTAGCTAGTTTTATATTGGCACAGGTGCTGTTCTTTTTCTTTTGGTATTAAAAGGCGTTTCCCCTCCCTCCTTTCCGTTCTCTCCGTTTCCATTGCACATGACTTTGCCGCTCCTGGCTTGCGTTGCTAGCAGCAGTGTAAGGAAAGTGAGTCGATATCAGCTGTCTGTGTGTACGAAGCCGGTTTTTCCTCCAACCACCCTTGGCGGCACCTGCCTCGCATCATCAATACGGTAGCTTTTGAGGACACTTCAAGGTCTGAGAAAGCTGCTGACGGGGACAGTTACCAGGCACTCCACTGTGTGCCTTGTTCTCTTTATAATACCAAGGAAAGGAAGGTATCGATGATCCAGCTCCTGCCCACAGGAAATTGCCACAGCAAAGAATCTCCTCTGTGCCCCAGAGTTCTGTGCTGGCGTGAAGGTGATTTGGAGCAACCGGAAAAACTAGCACAATGACAATCAAAAGGCGTCTCTAGGAGATCCGTTCAGTACCAAGTAGCGGCAGTGTGCCAGGAGTGGCTGTACCTGTCATGAGTAGCAGAGACTAATATACCTAGTTGCAACTGTCTCTGTTTGCTTATATATATTCATGAGCCAATTTAGCATATCTTTAGGTAACATTCTGCATCTGCTGGGTCATTTGGAAAAGCAGGATTGCAGAACTATGGAACCAGATGCCAGCCTAGGGTGCCAAGAAAGAAATGTAGTTTGCTTTGCATTCTCTATGGTTGGTGGGATGGGGGTGTCTGCAATGGTGCTAGGTGCAAAGGGCGTAGGGCATGAAGTCTGCAGGTGGATAGCAAGGTGGGGATGCAACAGGCACCGTCTGTCCAGGCTCCTGTACTAACCTACTTTTATTTTGCATAGCCTTGTTTGGCAGGCCAGTGGGCGCGGATAGAGCAGAGATCTTTTGCAGTGGTGATCCCTTATTCCCATTCTCCACGACTCTTTCTCCTTCTCAAGCAGAGTCACAGTGCCGCCTTTATCTGTTTCCTGCTTTCTTCTCCTGCCCCCCTTCCAAAGTTTGAGCTGCAGCATTTCTTGCCAAGGTGACATTGGAGGCGTTGGAGCACCAGCTGCATTCAGAGTCCAGCAGCTCCTAGCCACCGAAAGCAACAGTATCAAAGGAGTGGATGATGGTCTGCTCCCAAGCAGGGAGATGGATCAGATAAAAGCAAGGTAGAGATGCAGCACAGTTGGGCCCCGGGTAACTGGAGCTGCCGCTCACATGATATTTGCAAGCTGCTTTCCTTGCTGCCGGAGAGCTGGAGCCATTCAAAGTTTATGAAGGGGGCATATTACGCAGCTACCTTGAAACGCTATTGTGTGCTGTGCCAGGCATGTAAGCCCATTTTAGCAAATAGCCTCCTCCAGAAATGAAGCTGCACCTTGGGTTTCATCCGCTGGCTGCAGTTCTTTTGACCAGAAGCCCCCAGAGAAAGAGAGAGGGTGAATTCAGATTTAAGTTCTTTCAGAACTTTTGGATAGAAGTGATCATATGCTTTTCCCTTTCTAGGCAAAGGGTCAAGCCCCAGTCTTCCCCCAAATACAGGCTTTCCAACATCAGTTTTCCTCTGTGGCAAATAGCATATCGGGCACTGGTGCCAGGAGATCTGTAGATTTGAATGGGGGTGGAGGGACTGCTCAAACAAACCTAAATTAATGTAAGTATTTTTTTTTCTAGTAACAAGGATAAGAAGGCAAGATGATGGGGGAATGTCATAGCCTCATCTATCTATCTTTGTACCAAGAACATTTTGGTTCTGGTGGCCTGGAGAACAAGCAGTGCAGGGTAGAGAACAGCACTATCTGACTCCTGCGGAATTCTAGATTCCCCTGGAGAAAGGGTTTGTAGGTTGGGGGTTATGCTTTCTGCAAACAGTTTTCCTTCATTTGTACCTTGGCAAACACAATACAAAATGCTTCCTAATTAATAGATCTATTGTGCCCAGTAGTCAGGCACTGGCTGCTTGTCATTTTGAATCTACGCTCCAGGCTCACAAGGTCCTGGAGATGATATCTCCCTCACGTCCTCCTCATGACCCAGAAAATGAGGTTTCTGGAAATGAAATTTCTCAAGGCAAGTCGCTTGCAAAGAGACAGTGAGGTGAATGTGGGGTCCTAGGCAACTCTAGCAATAAAATAGGTATGGCTTGGTTAGACCAGGCTGGTGATGGGACATATGATTTAGTCATCTCCTGAGTGGATGGTTGTTCTTGAGGACAGATTTGAGCTACAGGGTGAACTGGGTACATGTGTTGATATGTACATACGCATACCGGGTCAACCTTCTGAAAAATATTCAAAAGTATTATTTATTACTCAGTTCTTGGCACCTTCTTGCCATTTGTTATCCTGAACTATTGTAGTGCACTCAAGGGGAAATAACATGATCTATGGTAATATGATAATTGTTACCCTTCATAATCGAATGAATAATTGCCCTTTCTAAATTATTGCTTTTTTAAAAAAACAATAGCATGCAACTCACACTTGTATGCCAAGCCCAGGTCTGAGTCGGGTACGTCCTGATCTAGCAGGCTAGTTGTGCCCTGCACCCGTCTTCTAAAAATTCATCTTCTGATATTAAAAACGACTCAAAGAATGTGATTTCCATATTTGCTGATATTTTGAAAGTAAATTATATCGAGACGTGATAGTTTGGCCCATATTCCTGCAAAAGCTTTGCTCCAGTTAAATATTTTCTCAGAGTGGCTAGAGACTTGCATAACACAACTCTTTAAATCAAGTGCAATTCTGGATTTAATGGCTCTGCTTTGAGAAAGATGGGGGGAGGCACTCTCTTCTTAGCAAGGCTTGCAATGAGATTGGCTGTGGTGCTCTCACACATATGGACAACCTCACATCAAAACCCACAGCCACATGGCCTTACCATTGCCAGCACCAGTGCGGGTACTAAGTGTTGATACATCCATGGAATGCAACTGAGACATCACAAGTGATAACACTTCACCTTTGAATGGATTTCTTCCTTGGTCGCATAGGTAGATTTTTAGCTGATGGTTGGGAGAATAATGCTTGGCACTGAAAGAGGAGAGTTTGAACAGATCTTGGTGAGAGAGCCATCCTGCTTCTCAGCCCATTCTTCCACTTTCTTTATCTGCTGCCCAAAATTCCCTCCCAACAAGAGGAACCTGTGGCCATTGAGATATTGTTGCTGGACCACACAACCTGTCATTTATTATCATTGGACAGCCATATGTACTTCAGTCCAATAGGCTTCTATGATTGATGATTGAGGAAGAGGAGAATCTGTAGTACAGAACTTTAATTCAGAGTCTGGAAAGTATGTCTTCCCCTTATTGTAGCTTTTCATTTCTTCAGTGTAGTTGCACATATAGGTGATGTGAAGATTCTAGACCTCTGGCTGATATACGGATGGTTTCAACCCATGAGAACATGATATATGGCAGTGCAGTCCTGCACCTAATTCACACTCTGTTCATACTTTTTCCGGTGTTGTGGATTATTAGCCTTCAGTCTGAAGTGTCTTGTCATAGAAGTACCATGAAATAAAGGGCAAATAAAAGGTTTTCCGGCAGAACAGGAATTGTCAAACAGGCAAACCGACGAAAAAGGGTAATATTTGGGCAGTGCAGACAAATGTCTGAATCTTGGAGGGTGTGTGTGGAATATTTGCTTAAATCCAGACAGATTCTATTGCTCTTCCCTCCCCACCCATCTTCATTCATTCATTCTCCTCTGGACATTAACACTCTGAGGACATGAGGACAGTATTTCTGGAGTCTCTAGATAGTCCATTTCCTCTGTGTCTTCACAACAAATTTGTACTCCGGATCCCTGTGACCTAAACAAATGTCATAACTTTGCATTGTGTGCAGATCATTAATACCAATGAGTTAATCAGATGCCATGAATAATAGAAGTTTTTCTCATCTGCTGTTAGCTTTTAAGCTCAGGGTGACTGTATCTCTGAGCCTGCCAGATGTCAGTACACTGGTGCCTTGTTGGTAACTCAGATACTGTAGTAAGGGAGGAGTATTAGAGGAACCCATATAGGACAGAATGGAAAATATGGGTGCTGCTTTAAGGCTGCAGCCATTCATTTTGTGCTGACTCCAGTTTATATTCTCCAGCAGTGCTGAGAGAAAAACTGCAAAAATGTTGGCCTTCAGGAAAGAGTGTCTCTACCCTATGCATGCCCTTGGCTATGTTTCCCAAAAAATCTTATAATAACAGGGATTGTAGTTGAGCAGGGATAATTGTTGCCATGATGGGGAATGTGTTTGGTCATGCCACAACATCTTCAGAAATTTTCCACCGGGAAGGGATGGACCCTAATAAGATATGTTGCAATGATGTGTTAATAGACGGAAGTAAAGAAGAAACATGGAAGTCCTCCTTTGATGGCAATGTAGAAAGCACATACGGTGCAAACAAACTGCAGGACAATGGGGGTTAGGAAAGTGTCACAATGGCCCCGGGAGTGGATGAAATATTTATAAACTAAAAAAAACCCTGGAATGGTTCCTTCCCATATGACAGTTTTGCAGAGTTGTAGTTGCAGAGTGGTGGGGTTTTTTTAGTGTTGGTTTTTTTTAATGAGAGCTCTAGAGATAATATTAGTTCGCTCACAGCATTGTTAAATTATCATAGCTAATTATTGGAGCTCTTTATAAGTGGACTTTTTCCATTCATCCGTTAGGCTGAAAGGCTGGAAGGTCCAACCTAAAATTCATTTGTGATTGTAAAAAACGCACCCTTGATCAAAAGCATAACAAGGGGTTAGAAGAGGAAAAAGAACCACCCTCCATGTATTAAAAGGGTGAGAAAAATCAGTGTGGACAAAAATAGCTGACTATATTAACATTTAAGGGTGGGTTTGTTAGCAATTATAATCGTATCATTGGGAAATTATTTTTATTCTGGATGAATTATCTGAGCTGAGTGTATGATGCTGAGAATGCTTACTGAAAAGCAGGAGGCTACAGGGGGTTTGAATGTGATATCTGGCCTCACTGTTTGCTGCCAACACTGGGGGCCCAGAACCATGAGATTCTCACACAACTGTGAACTTTGGAGAAGGGGGGAGACATCATACAGTTGCTGGAAGGTGTACTCCATTGAGTAGAGCAGGCTGGAAAAAAACCTGTAGGGTTGCCAAATAGACAACAAAATATATACAGAGCTTTTGCCTCTCACACACAGTGCCTAGATTATGATAATACAATATACTGCATGGGACACCACCAGACATCTTTTCTGTTGTGGCTTCGATGGCATCATGGTGGTTATATGTGACCCCACTTTCAATTAAGTTTTGCACCTGCTTTATTTCCAATTGGTGGATGTCTTGTAACTTCCTGCAGAAATCGTGTAACTTTTTGTACCACATACATTCTGGGGCATTTTTTATTTGTCCTCATTTTGTTGCAAGAGGGGCCTCCCAGACAGCAGTAATGCAGTAGCATGGGGGAAGCCTCACAGAACAAGAAATAAAGGTGAATGATGTGCGGAAGGTCCAGGAAAAAAATCCAACACTAACACACTTTTGTTGCGTCAATGACATGTTGCAGCACGCACCTGGAAAAAAACAAACCACCAATCTGGAAGGACTCTGTATTCTGTGGCTATCTAGTTACGGCTTTCTCCTGAAGTGCAAACTTTCATTTCAGAACTAGAAATTTCAGGCCCCTCCAATTCTTGAGCACAGGGGCAGTTCTATTGTTTGGAACCTGGCCATGTCTTGTTGCTTGTCTTAAAACAGTACCTGCTTTTTAAGGCTTACATATTTGTGCTGAGAAACTGACTGCTCTTTCTTACCTGGTATTTTTCTCAGAACTGCAGAAGGCACTGTGAGACTTGAGCATGTTCAGAAGTGAGAGCAGAAGTCTGAACATTAGGAGGGTACCTGCCAGTCCCCATAGCCAAGTCCTACAGCCTCTTAAGGTGGGACAGTTGCCACAACCTGGTTCCATTCTTAATGCTGCTCATCACTTGAAGAATTTTGGTGTTTACTCTTGTCTGCTAGTTGAAGTATTTCTGTGCTGCTCATCTCCAAGTTGCCTGCCATTAATGGATGCTTCTGGACCTATTTGACACGGGGTAGTCATTTTTATGGTTCCCCATTTAGAAGCTGAGGTAGTACATTCAAGTGAGTGGGCTGTACATCCTTAATAGCTGAACATTTGAATTGGCCCTTGGGGGATCCTGGTTAATGACAAGTTAGGGACAGACCAGCGACTCCGTGGAAAGATTGCATTGGGCTCGACAGAGCAGTGAACTGTAGCCTGTTGATCTGATAAGAAACTGGTGTTGACCACTTTTATAATACAAAAGCAGCTTTTGACCCATTGGAAGAATTGTGATAGAAAAAACAGCTATTCTTACCCTCTTCACCTTTAATTTTCTACCTCCTTCCATCCATGTAATAGAATAGGTCCCTTTTTTGTCGAGGGAGAGGTAACTGCAGCGGCAGAGATGTAGTTTGTTCTCAGGCTGGTAGGATGGTTTTAAGTCTGTTTGGATTTCTTGCCATTTGTGAGCTGCCTTTAAGTCAGGTGTGATACACCTTTGGCCCTTCAGATGTTGCTGAACTGCAGTTCCCATCATCTGAGGCCCATGCTTGCTGGGTCTGATGGGAGTCATAGCACAGTGACATCTGGAGGGCCAAAGGTGTTCCCCACACCTGCTGTAAGTGCTCTCAGGGCCTGGTGTGATAGGCTGTGGAGCTTGCTGACCTGATCTCGGGGCCTTCAAGAGGATTGTGATCTTCTGTAAATATGTCAAGACCTTTGTCTCCAATCACTGGGGCTTGGTCTCAGTAGTATCTTTTCTCTTGACTGCAAAGATCATCTGGCACTCCCAGATACACTTATTGTACTAGGTACAACAGGGCTTTGATTCCTTGTCAAGGTCATGCTTAATGCTCAAGGAGGACACAGGATACTAATAGCTTTCTTGTGCCTTCTTAACCTGAGCTTGAACTTTTCTGTCACCTTGCTAGTCTTTGAGTTAGTACTGAGGTTCTTCACACTTCCATGGTGCCATGGTTTGAACCATGCTTACTGTTTGTTAAGTGAATACCTGCACACTTAAGTACTTGGGAGCTTGCATTGCATTCACACTCACCCAATACCTACCGTTTTCTGCGACTCCGTGCCATGCATCTACAGGAGACATGTTTCTTGCTTTACATGCTTACCTCATAAAACACTGGGGAAATAACTGAACTACAGTGCAAAGTCTGATTCTATAATTGCATCTGTCAAAAACTGCTGGAGTTAGAAATGGGAGCCTTTGGGTTTGTTTGCAGGTGTCCATGGAGTGAGCTGCTGAATTGCAAGTTGCAGTCTCTGCATAAGCAGTTTACTACCTTCTGGCTCTGAACTGACCCTGCCCACACAGACAAGCTGTGAATTCCCTTGGGTAGGAAGGACTATAAGAGGGCTTCCTCTTGCAGCTAAGCTTTGCTCAAACAACAAGGTCCTCTTGAGATCTTCTGGGCCTCTGTATCTTTTGGTTGTCCTGCCGTGTTCACCAATCCTGACTCCTGTTACGTCCTTTATTTCTGATTTGTTTTTTAGGATTACGGATAGTGAAAATTTGCATTAGCCAGTGGTTGGCAAACTTTGTAAATGTGAGTAGGCTAGATTTCATTTGATCTGGAGGGCACAGAAGACAGTTCTGCTCCTTCTTTGAAAGCAATGGAAAGATCTTTGTGAATAAATCCCCCACCTCTAAATTCAACCCATAAACAGAGAGAGACAGAGAGACAGAGAGACAGAGAGAGACAGAGAGACAGAGAGACAGAGAGAGAGAGAGAGAGAGAGAGAGGTGGGGGAGTTGTAAGCATTGGCCATCTTCTTTGAATTTGGGAATAAGCTATAATAGATATGTACCGCCATGATACTTGAGCACATATTTCCCAAGCCTATGTAGACACTCCATGTGAAATCACAGCCACATACAATTCTGTCTCCCAACTCTCTAGTCTAAAGATGGAAAGCCCAAGCATCATACATGCTGTTTTTAGAATTTGTTTCCCCTCCTTGGAGTGAGAAAACTAGACAGGATATGAAATTGTTGGGCTTTCAGACACAGTTTTCCCAGCCTTTCTTTGGAATGGGATTTCAGGGGACTGGGAATAGATCACACGGCAGGATAAAAATAATCTGGACGTTGAGCAAAGGCCCTTGAGCTCAGTGCATGCTTGGGAGCCTGACCTTGCTGCTAGCTTTACTTCCTGACTTTTCACCCTATATGTTCAAGATGTTCCTTCAAATCACAAACATTTCACATGGTTTTGCTGAGATCTGAAAAGCAAATACACCTGAGAAGGCCTAGAATGATCACTGGATTTCAGCTAGTGGATTGGGACTCACTACCAGGTACCTGTAGCCTGACCTAAAATGGGTTTCAGCAACAGCACTACCACCATACAAGCGTATGGTAAAAAAATAAAAAGGAGAAGTGGGTCCCCCAGCACATGTTTGGACTAAAGGTGAGTCTGCTTACAGGTCTTGAAAAGTTGAAGATAGCTGGCTAGATCCATAGCAACTTTCCCACAGATTCTTGTCCTGACTGCACCCGCACTGGAATACCACTTTAAGAGTCATAGCTTTCCCCAAAGAATCCTGGGAACTGTCATTTGTTAAGGGTTGTTAGGAGTCCCCTATTTTCCTCACAAAGCTACAGTTTCCAGAAGGGGTTAATAGTCCGTATTCCCAGGGGACTCCAGATGTTTTGGACTCCCATCATCCTTGTCTTGGCCATCCTACCTGATGGGAGTTGGTGTCTAAAACACCAGGCTGGGGAAACCTATGCTATGGGCAGATGTACCATATAATAGGTGGTGTTAGAGATAGCATGAAATCAGCAGAACTGGACTACTGGTGTTTTTTTCCGGTGCTAACTATGCTTTTTTGTTTTAGTGCATTTCCTTACTGGCTTTCTGATGAATGCTCCTGCCATTTCTCAAGTTGCATGTAATTTTTTTAAACTGTTAATTTATTTCATAAGAAAAACAAATCACAGCCATACAAATTACACAGACGCTTGCATGCAGTTCAGGGTAAGAATAGCAGGCATTCCAATTTTGCAGGGAAGTGTGCATTCTCTCAACAGGCTTCTGAAAAACAGAAGTGTGTGCTATCTTTTTAAAAGATGCCTAGATCTGAAGACAGGAAAGACCAGAGGCCACCCCGGGTCATAGCACAGGGAAAAGTGTTTCCCCAAGAAAGTAATGCAATGAGGAGTGTGGGCAAAAAAAGCAAAGAGGTTACCTTCCTCTGCAGGTTAGCTATACCCTTGAAGCATCCCTTATAGTATCTCTGAAAGCTCAGATCTGTTGTTTTGCCGTGCACCCCTAGAATAATCAGTGGAATGACATTTTTAACAAATATTTGCCCAAACGCTTGTTCCATTTGACACGGCAGATTTGCCAGCCCAAGGAGTTTTGTGGCCAACAAATGAGCTAGGAGTCATCCTGACAATTGAGGAAGCATCTTTGCTCCATCCCTCGCCACCCATATTCTCAGCTTCTGAGAGCCAGTTCCTTTTTCACAGCTTGGGAGTTGTGGTTGTGGAGAGGGGGGCGTGGAGAGCAGGCGTAGGTTGCTTAGTTATTTTGCTTATTTGATTCATCACCTGCTTAATCTAAAATCTCTCCGCAAGCTTCCTTGCTTTTATTTCTTTCTAGTCTGCTGCAAGTGCTCCAGTTGGAGCCCTCCCTGCAGCTTCCCCAGCGTGTTGGCTAGACCTGCAAATGGGGACAGAGCCATCCATCATTCATGCAGGTGCAAGGAAAAGAGGGAGGGAAAGAGGGGAGAGGAGGGAGGGGCTGGGAAACCAGAGGAGAAATGTCCTTGTGAAATGTGAGAGCTGCCTTCTCTGTGCCTTAGAGCAGCTAAGCCATTTTCAGACACCCATTTTCTCCCCATGACTTTCGTTCTTCTGTGGGTGACCAGTACACTGACATGTCAGTAGGTTTCGCCTCTCAGGTGACAGGTGTGCTTATCTTTAGGTTGATCACTTCTTGGTATGTCACAATGTGCTAGTGGTGTTGGCACAGGACTAAAATCTAGCAATTTCCTCTTTGGTTATTTATTGATGTGGAAGCGTGGCCTTTATCTTACTATGTTTTCTAGAGACCCATGGGTTAGTTATGTTTATTTTTTTCTAATTGTTTTAATAAACCATTGTTACTTTTAGTTAGCCTCTGCATTCTGTGTAGTGAACTCAGATCGTGTTTCATAGAGGGTTCATTTGGGGAAGGACAAGTTATAAAGTGCAAGAAACTTTTAAAAATCGGATCGTTATTATTTTTAATCTGCCTTAGATATTACCCAGTGATTTCCCTGTCTGCCCACACAGCTGCTATTTTCAAAGAGGGGCAGCCTGGGAGAGTTCGTTACACCTGGATCCTATTTCCCGCTCACATTTTTGTGCCATGCCCAACACATACTTCGTCTTATTGCCATTCATTTATCCTAGTCTTTGTTCCTGTGTGGCAGGAGATAACACCAAGTTTATTAGAAAATATTGCTAGGGCTTAGAGGCGCCTCTGGGATCTCAGCTGTGTGATCTTAAACCACCCTCTTCCTTTGCATTCGCTTGCTTGTTTTCCCTCCATAGACTCTCTGCACAATAAAGCTGCAATGGTAGGGTATGGAGCTTGCTATTAGTTGCTGCCTTCTGCAGGGGCACAAGTCCAGTTGCAGGTCATATGGGTAGTTCAAAATTGCATAACAACATGTCATCACACTAATATTACACGCATTTGTGTGGGAAAGGATCTCATCCTTGCTATGGTAGCACCATGCCTGAAAAACAGCTCAATACACTTCAGTGTGCTTGCTCATGTGTTCTACTAGCGGAGTTGTATGGCAAGCATATTTTGTGAGTGCCTGTGTGTGGAACACATGAAAAGCATTGCTTGACTGAGATGAGAGTGGGGAGTCTGTGAACCTCCAGGTGTTGTTGGGCTCCAACTCGGTCCCAGCCAGCATGGCCAGTGGTCAGGGATGCTGGAAGTCCTAGTTCAACAGTGCCTAGTTCTCCACCCCTGATTTGGACCGAACTCAACATTGTGAAGCCTCACTGACTATAATGCTTGTAGCATCTTCTTAGACTCTGCAGTTGTCCATGTTGTTGGATGGATGACTCTCATGGCCAGAAACATGATTGCATTTAAGCCAGGAGCACGATCCAGCTTCTGTGTCATTGAACTCCAAATTTTGCACCAATAAAGCACAAATGCTGCAATCTATACCCCCAGTAAAATGTTTATTAAAAAAATATGTACTGTGCATACACTATTATGGGGTTTCCCAAACTTGGGTCTCTTGCTGTTTTTGGACTACAACTCCCATCATCCGTAGCTAGCAGGACCAGTGGGATGATGTGAATTATATTCCAAAAGCAGCTAGAGACCAAAATTTGTGAAACCCTGCACTAGAGCAATGTGCATTACAGTGGTACCTCAGGTTAAGAACTTAATTCGTTCTGGAGGTCTGTTCTTAACCTGAAACTGTTCTTAACCTGAGGTACCACTTTAGCTAATGGGGCCTCCCGCCCCCGCCACCACACGATTTCTGTTCTCATCCTGAAGCAAAGTTCTTAACCCGAGGTATTATTTCTGGGTTAGCGGAGTCTGTAACCTGAAGCGTCTGTAAATGTTTCCATAAAAGGCCCAGGATTGTTTGCAGGGAATAATTGGTGACAAGATAATTGGAGAAGGTCAGTTAGCAGCACAGGTATTTGAAACCCTGTATCTACTACCCCAGAACCTTTTTCAGGTTTGGCCTGTGTAAGTTTTCAGTTATCCTTGCATTTAAGCACTCACTTGGTAACCATAGGTGTCAAGGAATTGTGCACAGGCAAGTGAACAGGCTGGTCAACGATTGACAGGATCTTCCCCTATGCCTGTTGAAGAACCCAAGTGGGCTGCCTGAGAAGGGAAGCCCTATCTTCTGCACCCGGGATGCAAATGCCACAAGGTGCTGTGAGAAAGACAGCACTTTCCTTCCCTCCTCTGCCAGCCCCCAGCAAGCTAGTAAATATTTTTCAGGCTAGTAATTTTTTGTGAACTTGACTGGTGTCGATCAAGTTTTTGTTTAGTTTGTTCCATTTGTCTTCTTCCCTGTCCAGAGTTTCAGCAGCAAGTACCAACAATCACATGTAAAAACACCTCCCGCAAAACTTCAAATAGTGTTGTAATTATTACCGCATACTTGTTTAATCCTGGACCCAAATATATATTTCCACAGTGACAAAACTGTGTTAGCCTGGTCTTGGTTGTCTTCTCCTCACCTTTCTCCTGCTGTCTTGAGAAAAGGTTTCTTTAGCAGTTTCCCTAAAACTGTAATGGAATTATTAGATGGATGGTGTGCTTCACTCCTTCTTAGGCTGCATTTTATGCAAAATTATCTTTGATGGGTTAGGTATGTTCAGTCATTTAAGATGAACAATGCTGACTTATTCGGCTACATTATTTTTCATACGTCTCTGGCCTTATAGCAAAGAAGTCAGAAGGGACCACAGAATTTTATTGGGAGTAGTTTCTGCATGCAATGCTCTCATGTCAGCATTGGATTTAACAACAGATAGTTTGGATATGTGAACAATATGGCTGTGAAAAATGCTAAGAAGCCTTGGCCAGTGCGGGGGCTGCAGATAATTAATCTTTGACAAAATATGCTTCCTTCCTAATCCTCCACATGCTTGTCTATAACACTCTTGCTTAATTCTGTTTACTCTGCACATCACTAGCAGCAGCCATATCTAATGCCATTCCTTTTTCTTTCCAGGTAATGTATGGGAAATGTGTGACATACGGGAGCTCCCCCCACCCCCTGCTGCCTTAAACATGCCTTGGCAAGTCCTTAAAGTGCCCAGCTAATTCTTTTAGCTTTTCTTATTTCTTGTACCCCATTTATATTATTATTACATTTATACATTGCATTTCCTCCAAGGAGCTCAAAGTGGCTTACATTGTTCTCCCTTCTCTCCATTTTATCCTCACCACAACCTTGTGTGATAGGTTAGGCTGAGAGATGGTTGATTGGCCCAAAGTCATCCAGCGACCTTCTTGGGTGAGTGGGGATTTTTACCTGGAAGAATTCAAGAGCACCACATACATTTGTCAGGGCTGAACCAGCGGTCTAGTCTGGCTCCCATTCACACAAATCCCGCTTGCACGTTGTAATCCCAGGAAGGCCCTACCATGGGACACAGTGTCTAAGCTTCCCATCATTAAGTCAAGGCTTATTCCCACACTCTGGATATAATTGCTGGCTACCTTGGTTGGTCTTCTTAGAGAGAGGCATTTTTAAAAGCACAAAACACTATGATTATGTTCCATTTTATGAAAGGCCAAACATAGTGATGGTCTGCTTCTAGAATGAATCATGATAAGCAGTGACTCAATAGTTATGCAATTATCTTAATTGCCTCTCAATTCTAATGGCTTTGTGATAGATGTATAGGCAGGTATAGGGTTGCATGCAACGCAGCACTCCGTGAACATTTTGTAAGCCCAGGAACATCTGCTTGAGCAACAGAACGTTCTCCTACCCTCCATGAACTTCCTGAATCTGTTCCGGAGCAGATTTGTGGAAGGTGTATGGTGAGTGCAAGTGGAGGAGAGGGGGGAAAGTCCAATTGCACTGATGGGACATGGTTTTATACCACTGCATGGCCATGGGTCAGCTGTCGCATCAGTTTCCTATCTGTGAAATGGGACACATTGTGATCTACTGCATAGGATTGTTATGAGGTCAAGTGAATAAAAGATTGTAAGCTCTTTGAAAATTAAATGCACTATGTATAAGATTATTACCAGTAGTAATATGTTACAATATGGGGAAAGGAGACAGAAGCCTTGTCTGTAGAAAGGTTGGGGGAGAGGTCACATCACTTTTGCCCCCACTGTACTTCCTGAGTACTAGCTTTGTTATTGATCATTTCTGTGGCCAAAAGCTAAGCTCAGTGGAGGACTTAATGAGAGCTCTGACTGCAACAACCTACCTGTTTTTTAAATTCCTTAACCCCCCCCCCTTTATGGAGGGCTTCTTGGCACAGACTCTAGGTGGAACGTCCGCATTCTGCAAGGACAAACAAACAGTGGGGAGGTCCCATGCAGGGGGGCTCAGCTTGGCACCCTGAGAACCCTTGCCTTTCCTTAGCTCAGCAGGACATCGTTCCTCTTCTCTCCTTCCACCATGTCAAATATTTATGTTTGCCAGTGCAAGCTGGTCCGCCTCCCCGTTCGTAACTCCCTGGGAGTACCAGTCATCTCTTCCGAGGCCTCAGCTATAAATATCACATGTCAAGAGGAGCAGCCTGACAAAAGACACGAGTCAGCACTACACTTACCCATTTAAAATGACATTTTGTCAAATGCCATCGCAGGGGTTGGCATATCTCCTGGCAGCACTGGCCTTCATGCTGACTGCCAGATGCCTGCCTGCCTTTCTTTCTTTCTTTCTTTCTTTCTTTCTTTCTTTCTTTCTTTCTTTCTTTCTCTCACTGTGTTTGTTTATACAATCCCTTCATGGGGCTTGCATCCCATTTGCTGGTGAGATCCAGCCTCAGTGCAAAAGGAAAGCTTCCACTTTTTATTTTTCTGATTTCCATCAACCTAGGCCAAGTAAGGATGGTTACCTGGGAAGAACTGCAGAAGAAAGGGAAACATACTCCAGAGCCGTAGCTACAAGGGGGACTAGCCAGGTTTTTCGCCTCAGGTGAAGCCTACAGAGGGGCACCATTGACACTCCTTCCGTGTGTGTGTGTGTGTGTGTGTGCGTGCAAATGACCCGGGTAAAATAAAGCCAGTGCTCAGAAAGCAAGAAGTCCCTATCTTTCCCTGGAACCCCAGCAGACTCCATTGGATTTTGGGCCTGAAGGTAGTGAAAAGTAGCTATAGCCTGGAATGCAGATTACCAATCCTGGCGGGCTGCTACCAAGAATGCAGGAAACCAAACAAAAAATAATGGAAGGATTTGCCCTCCCTTCAAACCCCCACCTCCCTGAACTGCATCTTAAGAGTGTGGCCTTTCTCTTGATATCAGGTAGCTTTTATGCAAAGAGGTTTGTTCTCAGAGGTGGAAAAGCTTATCAAGGAGGAAGGCCGATGCCTATATAGATAGCACAGCGATGCTACTTCCCAGCAACCAGCTCCTTTCCTCGTTAAGGCTCTTAGGACATAGGTGCAAACATACATAAAAGCCTATTAGCTCTTCAGCTTGGACTGCCTTAAAGCACCAAAACCAGAGCAAGCCAGATTCCTTCAGTCCTCTTTACTGTGTTGTAAGTAGAGGCTCTTGAGTCCTGTGCTGCAGTGAGAGTTAATGTTTGACTGGGAATGATCATGTTAATTACTCTGCTGCGACAAATGTTACCTATTCAGCCAAAAGCATGTGATACAGCCTGCCGCGGACCATGCCACTTCAGAATGCAGGTGGGGTGATCTCTCACCTCAGTACCTCACAAAAACGTAACACACACACACAAACACACACATTCAGCATACTGCACATATAAAATTAAAAAGAACACAATTTTGGAGGAAAGGGTTTGAAGAAGGAAATCTTGTTTTCTCACACAGTACCAGATCAGGGTCAGGCCATATAACTGACTGCTAGCTTGATCAATACCCAAATAAGGACATGGTTCTGTATATTAACTTACAAAATGTGGCAATTGCCACTCATTTGGTTGGATATTTAGGGCAAATTAATAGTACAGATAGTTAAATGGAAATTCCATGTTGTAAGGAAGGATACTTGAGTACCAGTACTTGGACCCAATCAACATGGGATGGGTCTAACCATTATACCCTGTTTGTGATGTTCCAGAGGTATTTAGTTGGCTACTGTTGAAGATGATGCAGGAATAGATGGAACTTTGCTCCAATCCAGGGGAGAAAAACTCACTACTTTTTATGTTCTTCCTCTGCAGAGCTCTTACTGCTTAATGGAAGTTGGATCTCAGAACACTTTCTTTCTTTCTTTCTTTCTTTCTTTCTTTCTTTCTTTCTTTCTTTCTTTCTTTCTTATATATATATGCTGCCTTTTTGCCAAGGGGACCCAAGGTGGTTTACAGTTTACAATATTAACACAAAAAGCTACAAAATATTCTTAGGCTGGCTTCAGGAGCTGCTGGCAGTGGTGGGATGTTGATCAGAGGGAGACGAGGGGTCAGACTAAGAGGAGCTGAGTCAGAGGCTGGAGAGGAATGGGTCCAGGAGACAGCGAGGCAGGCTGCTGAAGAAGCCAAGGAGTCTCCCCCTCCTGCTGCAAGCAGCTCTTCTCTCCCCCCACCCCCTGTCTCCCAGAACACGTAGAGGAATGAAAAGAGCAGTGGAGAGACTTATTGCAAGCAGACACAGTCTCTGCTTGGGGAAAAACCCTGGAGAGGAGGGGACTTAAGTGTTTGTGGGAAGGCAGGGACCTTCAGTCCTCATAACTGCCTCATGGGAGCAAAACCTACAAGGAAGAGCTGCTGGTTTCTTTTGATAAAGAGTTAACTTCACTGACACGAGTGGGGGTTGTTGTGGGTTTGTTTGTTTTTTTAAAGAAGAAGTAGTAAGTAGCCCCTGGAAAGGTGGGGCTGCCCAGGTCCCTCCAGGTGCGGGTAGTTATGTGGTCTCTGGCCTGGGCTTTCTTGCTTCTACCTTTCCTTGGACCTTGCCTAGTTGCACATAATCTGGTTCAGTGCCAAGAAAATTGTAAATTAAAGGGGAACACTGAGAGAGGTATCTGCATGTTAGGGGAAACCCCAAGGTTCCAAGAAGTAGAAAAAGAATAAGCCAATGAGGACTGAGCATAGTCATTGGCACAGAATATAAAGTGCTTGTTGGGTGGGGCATAGAAAACAGGGAGGGGTATAGAATGGAGCTGAGTGTGGTGCCCTCCAGATACTGTTGGATTCCACCAGCCCCAGCCAGTATGGACAGTGATCAGGCTGATGGGAGTTGTAGTTCAGTAGCATTGCAATGGCTCCACATTGGCTTCTCCTGGGATGGAGTATCCTAAAAGGGTAGGTGACTATTACCTTGGACAGGAGCTGCTCCACTCTGCCACGTTATATAATATATAACTTGGATTGTTGACTTATGCTTCATCTATTGACTATGGTCTTTTGAATATGGCAGACACAATAAAAGGGTCCATTCACAATTTCAGGTGCAGTCTGCTCATTAACTTCCTTTTCACCAGCTTCCTTCCACTTTTGTATAGCTGGGCAATAACATTAAATGAGTTCCAGTTTTTGTTTTCTCTTTTGTAATAATGTTAGCTCTAACAAGCCATTCTGGTTCAAAAGGGAACTCTTGGCTACACGTCTGGGCACCCTATAATCCTACTGGTTATCTCCACTGGATGTAAATAATGTGTCCCTGAAGTGGTTGAAATATCCCTAATTGTGCTGATGCAGTCTCCAAAGAGAATGTCCCGTCTAAGAGGTCAACAGTTCATGGTAATAAAAAATCTCTCTCTCCTCCCAGCTTGTCCATAATCCACATTGCCTGCAGTATGTAATTACGGATTTCCGTGATAAGTCCAGACGGCTCTCACAAAATCTCCTTGCATGAGGATTTTCTTTCATTTTTAAAGGGTGGGTGGGAGGAGAGGCAGAATCAGGGAACCAAACAATTTCCCCCTATCTTTCGAAAGATTTGTCAACACTTTTATTTGCCTGTCCAGTTGCCTTCTTTCGCCAATATCTGAAGTTCTTCCCTGCATTAGAAACGCTGCTATCTTCCTCGCCGAAGCCTGTTTGTAAATTATCTCACCTTGTGCTGCTTTGCGACCCATCTACCTAAATGCTACGCGCTAATTTGGATGCTGGTGCTGAAGTTATATTTATCTCTTAATGCCATGCGTAGGGACTTACTCATGAGTGGGAGGCTCTGAATCAAACTGAATGAGTCACTGGCAGAAGCCACAGCTTCTTTTGTGAGGAGCCTAGCTGGTCGTTTTGTTGCAGATGCTCCTTCTGGGGCCATTGCCCCCTTAGACTCCCAAGTGGAACCATCGTGACTCCACCTTCGCAAACGGAGAGCAGGGGAAGAAGGCGCTTGAATGACAAGGCCCTTGCAAAGCGTCCCGCCGGCGTTTATGCAAATGACAACATAAATCTGGCCTTCCAGGCTTAAAACAGGATTAGGTTATTGAGAAGCTGCTGCAGCCTGTCCATCCAGCGGCATTTTTAGCTGTTGCTGCAGCAGCTGTTAGGTAGAAGCTTACCGCTTCGCAAACCAGCATGTGATGTCTTATGCTGTATTTTCTGCTGCACTGCAAAAAAAAAGGGAGGGGGGAGGGGGGAAAGTTAGTCATCCTTTTAAGATGCTTTAATAACTAAGGGCCATTTTTGCACAACTGCAAACTGAGCTTACTCCTCCCCCCACCCCCATCAGAACAGCCTTCTTTTTCAGATCCACACAGGTCACTTGCTTGCACTTTGTGTTTCTGGCGATCCACCTATCCTGTGATAAGGACCATCAGGTATGCATTCAGTACCATTTAGTGCGGTTTGTCTGCGATGCTGGAAAAGCAAACCCAATTTATACCGATGGGAATCATTCTTCATACTTAAGTGTGTGTGTTTATATGAAAAATAAGAATTTTTTGCAAGTGTAATTTGTACCCATTTTAATGTATTCAGCTCTGTGCTAAAAACAACAGCAACCCAGTTAGCTCTAACTCCTAAGTTCATACTGCATCAAGAAAAACTATCTGACTTGGATACATTGTGCAAAAAAATAATTTCATAATGCCTCATATTTTTACGAAGTTAATCTGCAATTGTAAGTTTCCTGGACAATTTGCTCCTCTCCCCACCGAAGTTTTGCTTGTCATCAATTGTGGCAATGTTGAAAAAGGGCAGTGAAGCTTCATCCTCAGCTAATAGAGCTCCTAGCCCATTGGCTTCTCAGGACCAAAAGGAATGTTCCTTTAATAGCATAGTTAGAATAACAGAATCACAGAATTATAGAACTGGAAGGGACCACAAGGCAATGCAGATTATTTTTTTACCAAACGTGGGGCTTGAACCCATGACCCTGAGATTAAGAGTCTCATGCTCCACCGACTGAACCACTATAGACATGGTTGTGTTTGGGCACAGATGAGGGGGTGCAGGTTTTCATTGGGATCCTATCACACAGGTAGGAACATAGAAAACTGCCTTATGCTGAGTCCGACCATTGGCTCATCTTGTCCAGTCGTGTCTGTCCTGACTGGAGTGGCTCTCTAGGCAGTTTTTACCACCTGCCCCTGAAGACACCAGAGGTTGGACCTGAGCCTTCTGCATGCAGGGCAGATCCCATGTACTGGGCTGCACTCGCTGGGGACATTTAACCCCAGCTGCACATCCCAGCTGCAATCCTGATAAAAATTCTCTCCTCCATCTCCAACACAGCAGTGTGAGAGTGAGAAAGAAGTTCCTATAAGAAACCGCAGCATATGGAGTCAGGCCAGTGGCCCATCCAGTCTAGTCCTGTCAACACTGTCTAGCAATGCTTCTCCTTCAGGGTTATTTCCCAAAGCCTGCTGTTTCAGCTTTCTTTTAACCATAGATGTCAGTTCATTGGCGTTCATAGAAATGTGCCTGGGTTTCTCCTTGGATAGTCACCAGGACCATTTTACTGATACACTTTGCCCTAGTAGATCTGTGAGAAATGAGATGTGGGGCTTATGTCACTTTAGTCTTCCCGCCCCATCCAATGCAAGCCAGGAAGGGAAAACACATAGAAGCCCATCAAAAGAGAAAGCTAGTTACTACTACGGTAGAAAAACAACCCATTCAGCAAGCACTACTCCTCTGGCTCCTTTAGATTTCGGCAGGCACTGCTTGCAGGTTTTCTGAAATGGCACTTTTGCTACCAGTTGGCGGAACCTTCTGTTTCCCCCCTCAGCAGACTTGCCAACTCAGGCTGTGCCTCACGTTGAAGTTTATAGAGAAGGAAACTGCAAACATCCCACTTGGGGTCTGTCATCTCAGCACGTGGCTCAGGGGTGTTGTTCAGAGAAGGCTGCAATGGTTTAGCTTCTTCAGTCTGACTCCATTGAGCCTCTGGACCTCTTGGCAGCACCAGCCGTCTGGCTGAATAAGGTCTGCTTTAAAGCAGGAGGGAAGGACGCAGTTTGTCCCAGGATCCCAGGCCATACAGTCAAATGCGCCAGCACAAACTTAATTCTGAAAAGAAAGCAAATGCTGATAAGTTTTTAGTGAGTTTGTTTTATGTTTTGTGTATTGATTCATTCCGTGTTGATGACTGCTTTTAACCATTCTGTATGTTTTAAAACTTTACTGTATGCCACCTAGAGATGCTCTCCGTGTGGCACATCAAATTAAATAAATAATGATAATAAAACTTCTCAGTTTCTCGTTTCCATTTACCCAGTGCATGCGTTCCTGAGATGCATGTTCTGAAAGGGCCAGAGGATAATAGAGTGGACTCAACAAAGTTGTTGCACTAGTAGAAGCCAGTGCAAAAAGTCTCGCTAGCACTGTGGTACTTCTAGCCCGCCTGTTCAATCTGGCAAGCAAAAATTCTGTTGGAGATGGAATGATCTCCTTGGAGCAACCCATTGCTTTCCTACAGAAACAAAGCAAGCCTGCAAGAGAGCAGAGCAAAAAGTAGGATAGACTCTTCCTATCCTGTTTTTGTATGCTATGGGATATCTATATCTAATCTATATCTATATCTATATCTATATCTATATCTATATCTATATCTATATCTATATCTATATCTATATCTATATCATCTATATCTATCTCTATCTCTATCTCTATCTCTATCTCTATATATCTCTATCTATATCTATATCTATCTATATCATCTATATCTATATGGCAAGCATTTGAATACTTGAACCCCATCAACAATACAGCCCAGCAACAGATGCATTATGGTTTTATTTTATTTGCAGCTGTATAACTTGTTTCACAACCAAAAGATACTGAAGCGGTGTAAAATAAGACAAAATACAAAGGTTTATAAATTTGATAAATTAAAAGCAACCAATCAATTTACACATTTGTACACTTCATCTTCCATAAAATGACTGGGTCACCCTTCAGGGAAAGTCTTCTTAAATTAAAAAAAATGTCTTCAACAGCTGCCTAAATATCAAGACACTCAATACCATCTGAGCCCCCGGACTCGTGTCTCTTAGACCAGTTGTCTAGGATGTATGGCAATCATCTAACTGTTCTTAAGACTCTTAACCAAACCAGAGTAGAGTTCAAGGAGACAGTTCTATTGCTGGTGCCAGATGACTGTATGTCTTTCACCCATGTGCTTGAATGCTGCGTGCTGGCTCAGAATTTGGTCTTCTCTCCCAAGCTGATGAGAGAGGAGGACAGGCTAAAATTCCGCTTCTGCAATTATCTAGCTGTCCGTCTATCATTGTGGAGGCCTGGATGCCAGTGCCTTAGCACACTGTGTTAGTTATCCTTTGAAGGTAACTCTGCGCGAGTTGTGAGTGACCAATTTAGAGCATGTATCATCACAGCTCTTTATTTCGCACATGCAAGCCTCATCGTGTTGGGCAAGCTCCTGTTTTTCAGATCTTATCCCAGGGCTCCTAATTGCCATCCTACATCTGTTAATAAGGTGTCACCCATCGGTTTGTAATGAAGACATCAAAAAAGAAAAAGCTCCCAAGAAGGAGGCCTTCCCAACAGCCTGACGGTTCATTCTGCACTTTCTGTTTAGATTACGGATTTCCCATGGCAGGGAACTCGTGTCAATACTTTAAAAATAATAATAGAATAAAATAGTGGTTTCAGTGCTGCATCCAGCCAGTCATTGTCTGTCTGTCGACTGTGGATTTGCACCACACAAAAATCTGTGTGTTGGCTGCTCTCTTTTGGTTTTGTTTTCATCAAGAATTGCAATGTCTCTTTGCCGGTTTGTACATTTACAGGAAATTCACATTTTTAAAAGAAGACTCGGGGGCGATGTGGAAATAGGTGCCTCCAAGATGGATTGCCTGACTGTTCTGCAAATCTAGGTGTCTGTGTGACCTAATTAACAAATCACAGTTTGAGACCCAAAATGCTTCCATCATGTATCTAACAAGGGCAAATCCAACCTTTCTGCTTTCAAAACAACATCTTTCAGGAGCACCATGTAGCCCCATAATAGTACGTGAAATCCCACTCCTCTCTTAGAAGCTCAGAGCCCATCTTCTTGGCAGAGCTCCAGGGCAGCCTGCCGGGGCACACTTTTCCATTTGCTGTCCCTGTAAGGATGAAAACATGAAGCTCCCGACAAGTTAGATCATTGGTCCATCTAGACCAGAATTGTTTACTGTTACTGGCAGGAACTCTCCAAAGATTCAGAGTTTTTTCTAGCACATCTACTTGAGATCCTTTTAAATGGAGATAAGGGGAATCAAACAGGGAAAGCGATGACTCTGCTACTTACCCATGGCGCTTCCCCATTTTCTGGGTTTCTTGAAATGTATATTCTTAGGGCCTACCTTATTTTTGTGATTCTAAGTTGTTTTGAATTGTTTTTAAACATTGTGTTTTAATTGGGACATTAGAGTAAAGGGTGAGCAATTAATAATATTAATCCTATTTCTAAATCAAAGTAACGTGAGGGCTCACTGCTGGACCAGTTAGGCTCCCCTGGTAGATTAAAAGCGGGCAGGGAATGGGCTTATTCCACAGAGCTCCTGGGCTAGTTTTTATGTTTTGCTCTGCTCCACCGCACTTGAATGAGGTGTCTGGAATGAAAGATGGTTCAGAATTCCCAGCCATTTTGCTGGCTGCCTTCCAAGGTCCAATGGCTGCTTCCCTTACAATCTCCTGGGTAAAATTAGAACAAAGTTCACTTCTTTCACAAGCACAAAAAGGAAATGCAGAAAAGGAGAACACTGCAACAGCCAAGATCCATTACCCACTCGTAAGTGCTGGGCCTATCAAAGAAGAGCCCTGTACCATCCACCTGCCCACCACTGTGGGTGGAAAGAAGACTCGGAAATATCATCAGATGTTCTGCCTTCTGTTAAGTGCTTCAGTTCTTCTTCTTCCAAGGCATGCAGCCAAAGATGTGTATTTCTTCTTGTTTCCAAAGCAATGGAGGAAGGAAACTGGTATTTAGATATCCTTCCAGCAACTGAAACATACCTCATTGACAGAACTAACCAGTCCAGTTCTTGGCTATGCTGCCCCAGCTGAATGGCACTCACTAGCTTGGAGAGAATCCCTTTATTTAACTTTGAAGGTCTAGGCTAGGGATGCAGAAACTGAGGACCTCAAGGCATTGCTAGCATTCTGCTCTTATCATCCCCAACTAGCATGTAGTTCAGCCCACTGGGAAGAGGACTCTCAAGTAGGCCTTGCCTTTACCTCAAGTGGTCCCATCAGTGGTGCCAACACCTTTAATTTTATCCCCCCCCCCCGCATGTTCAAATTATATTAAGAGGAAAGAGGGAAGGACAGAGAAGTTGAGAGAAAATGGCAAATAGAAGAGAAAAACAAGGAGGTGAACAGATGTATACAGTAGTAGCAGTAGGAACAACAACAATATAGAAAAGTGGGTTGTGTATCACAGGACATGGTTAAAGTGGGGTCTGGTTCTCAAGAGAGCTATTGTGATATTAATACATTTAGGTGGCTGTTTCCTGTGATGATTTATGTCACTTATCCACTCATAACCGAAACATTAATCTTTCCTCCAGAGTCAATCAGTCAGACAGTTGTTTGGAAGATTTGGGATGGATTCATACATGCATTGAGGAGTATGCTGCCCTATTGCTTGTCTCCCAGGTGACCCTTGAGTTGGACTTGAACAACATGGCATTGCCAGGGCACCATCTGAATCTTGCTGCTGAACTCAGCATGCCATGTAGGCAGCCCAAAGAGGCATTGGATTGCAGGAGTTTATTTATACCCAATTCTGTTGGCAGTGGGGAGGTGTCACGTCTGTAGAGATTATCAAAAGACATCCCAAGTGCTAGCGTCAGCTGCACCTTGTGATTGCAGAGCTGGGATCTCTTCCCTAGTGACATATCAAAGACAACTGAGGAATCTGAGTGTTTTGCAGAGGTTCGTGTATGAATTGCAAATGCATATTCAAAGTTTTTCTAAAAATAAATATGTCTACCTCTACTCCCTGAGAAAGATTTGAGGGAAAACACAGCATTTGATGAAAACATACATTTGCTGGGGGCCTGGACAATCAGATATATTGATGGAAATCGGAATCTAACTGGGGGCTGGATTAACCATTAAGCCAGGCAAATTACTGAACAGTTTCTCATAGCCAAAATGGGGCCATGGTGGTATTGTTCCTGGGTGATAGGTCCCCAATAGGAAATAGGTGGGTAACCCAATTTGTACTAGGGGATTGTGGACAAATGGAGCAAGGGAGAGCAACAAAGGGTTCGGAATAAAGCTACAAGATACAGATCTATCAGCATGCATCTCCTGCAAATCCCTTGGGGTTTATATGAGAGTTTCATCATGAGCACATTGTGTTAGACTGTAAATTGAAACAACATGATAACAATTCCATCTCAATCCAAGATGGGTTAAAGGCAATAATTTTTAAGGGCTGCGCAGATTCTAAACCGCACTTCCTTCAGAAAATAACAGTGCTAAAATGTGCATTGCATGCACAATGCAGTAAGGGAAGTGTGTGAAAAGGCAGCAGATTAGAAAAAGTCTCCGGATCCACTGGCTTCCCCACACACCCCTCCAGTAGGCAACTTTTCAAATGGTCACTGCAGTTGTGCTTTTAGCAGCAGCTTTTTATGCAGATGTTAGTTGGCAATAATGTGTGTCTCCATAATGTGAAAAGTCCCTATCCGCTCATTTTTCCATGTGGCTTGGTGGAAGCTTGCCCTGCCCTGGACAGGTTGGGCGGAGGTCAGCTTGCAACCTTCTTCCATTGCGATTTTCTTTTTCTGCCAGTCTCCAGGCTTCTTCCTTGCCCCAAGACTGACCCTTCCCTACAGCCTTTGCTTCGTAACCTGAGGTCCATTTGCCCTTTCTTTCACCTAGTGTTCATACAGAAGGTGTGGGAGGACCCACCATTTACTGTTAGTGGAGATTGTGTCCTAAATTAAATTGGAAAATGCAGAGAAGACATAAAGTCCCATTCCTGCGGGAAACAAGCCCTATAATCTGAGATTATCCAGTTAATAAAGACAGAACGAAGGGGGTGGAGAGGGGGAGATGCTGTCTCTTTCGTTTCTGTAACTTCTTGTGAAAATTGATTGTTAAGTCCTAGAGAGACTATTTGGAAAACTTCAAAGCAGTGCCTTGGATGTTATTCTCTCATTACGGCTTTTCAAATGCTCAGTTGATCTTGTGAGTTGAGAGCTAAATGCAAAACAAATATATTTGCTCTCCCCATTGTTAGGAAGCTCCCAAAGATCAGCAGGTCTTCACATAAAAGGGCTTCATGAATTTTCATTTATCTGGTGGTTGTTTTGAATGCTAGTCTTGGTCATTACGAGGACAAAGGCTTTTATCATCTACCAGCTCCATGGTGGCTTGCCTGGAATGGGTTTGTTGGCTCAGAAAGGCAGGACTGAGTGCTGACCCTACTCGCTGAATTCAGTGAACACTGTAAACGTACTGATGCCAGCAAAATTGGGATCAAAAATTTCCCAATCGGTGCTGTACTTTGCTAGATAAAAAGCATTTGTGGAGAAGCAGGAAATCTTGGTGTTCAAGTCTGTCCAATTCAGCTAATGGAGTCTAGCTGGTGAACTGAGGAACTCTGGATTCAAATCTCCACTCAGCCATGAGAGTGTTACTCAGTTTTAACATTCCTCACAAGGTTGACTTGAAGATTGCAAGAGATGATAGTGCCATGTATGCTGGCCTGAATGTCTTGGAGGAAGAGCAGCATTCAAATATGAACAATAAAATCACATGTCACTGAAACAAATTGGAGTCATAACGTTGGCAAAATTCTTACACATCAGATAGAGTTTCTTCCCTACACTGAGCATGGTATAGATGTCAGTAGTGCCCGATGGCACAATTTTGCAGAAACCTTTGCTTGAGCTAGGGATGGGCCCATATGTCAATTTCAGGTTTCTCATTTTTCCAATCTTATGTTTTGTTCCCCACATTTGTACATCAGTTTGTGATGATGGTGATTTTTAAAAAGGTTTCATGAAGATTCACCAGCATTTCTGTGCAAATTTCAACTAGTAGACACATTTTTGTAAGTGGTTTTGCCTAAGAGACAGTTTTTTTGCAAAGGAATTTTCCTAATACAATGGATTCCCCCCCCCCCCCACACACACACCTGCCATCACCATCCATGTCAGTTCTACTAATATATACATTTTTGTATATATTAAGTACATGTTACTTGGCTGCAGAACTGCACTGGAAAATTCGGAGAGTGCAGATTTTCGAGGATAACTGTGCTTCTGTCTTGTGTGCTGCTTTGGGGAAGTGCAAAGTAGGGAGGTTCACCTTTCAGCCCAGACAGAGCCTACCTTCTCCCTCATCCATCCCTAATCTGAACAGGCCTTGTCTTCTGTATCACAGTCCTCCCCCTCCCCCGCCTTTGTGCATCGTGGACCTTCGAAAGCCGCATCCCCCAGCATATCTGTGACCTTTGGTAGGCTTAGCAGTAATGGTGCAGTGCAGCATTACTGTGTCCTTCTCGGTCACTCGCTTTCGCCGACCGTGTTGGGAGTTTAATGCAATTGCGTATGCCTTGAGAATGTGGTGGAAATGGGGCCGGGTCTCAGCTGCTCTGTGTGATTGACTGGATATTTTTAGCTCAGTTCTTAGAGCTTAGATTGCCTTACATGCGCCAGCCATTGATTCTGCTCTATTATACTCTCGTTTTGGCTGGGCTTGAGGAGCAGGGGAAGAATACAATGGATTGTTAGAGCTGTTATTGAATTGGTGTCTGGAGAAACTTGTTTCTATAAGGAGAGATTGCCACGGGTATGAGGAAATATTGAAGCTCCAAGGCCTGCTTGCCACTGCCAAGAGCGTGGCGGAGCTAAGTTTAGCTGATGAATGGAGCTGGGGCTGGAAGGCCTAGGAAAGAAAGGGGAAGTCAGGGGTGGTCAGGACCCAGAATGCCCAGTAGGCCAAAAGTGCCACCTTCAGATGCACACAGGCCTCTGTTGCAGAGCCTTACCTGATTCGTGACTGTCTGGTGTACCCTATAAGCCTCTTCCTTTCCTTCCTAATTGCTGGCTATCAGGGCACTAGTATAAGCCCTGGATGTCTGCATTACGTCACTAAAGGCTGGAGTAGCTTAAGTGTCCCTTAAGAAGCCATGCAGCTGCTCTGGTGGTGTACAGGGGCGTCTGTGTGTGTCTGTGTCTGTCTGACTGTCTGTCTTGCCTGAGGAGATCACCAGTGGTTGAACTGGTCTTTTGCTATATTTATACCTCTCCTTAGCTGTTTTTATTATAATTTGTACACCACCTTGAGATGGATGTGGAAGGCTAGCAATGGATCATGGTGATGATCCATGAGCAAGGGAACTGTCCCAAGAAAAGTTGAAAATGTCTGTTTCCTCTGAACTTGGGGGGAAAAAAAAGCACCACAAGCACATCTTTGTAATTATACAGGAAACGGGCATTATTCATTTTGAAAGATTGTCCCTCGAAATGCATCCATTTAATCTGAGTGATCTGCTGGTAGGTGGGTGGGTGTTTTCCTGTTCCTTTGAACAGAGACAGACTTGAAAGATGCATATTGTCAGTCACCCACCAGTAACCTCCTCCTCCTTTTTTGCCATGGGGAAACAAAGCATCTGGGCTGTCCTCCAGGGGGCTTGGCCTCTTGCACACTAGAAGGTAGTGGGAGTGATATTTCCAAGAGCACAGAAATGTTAATCTTAGAATCTGCATAATAGGATATTATCATGTTGATACTAGAAATACAAAACCCAAGCATTTCTTGTGAAAGCTGGCCAAGGTTGCAGCATCATTCCCAAATGGAAATACTAGATGTTCAGCGTGGAGAAAGTGCTCTGTTTTGCTTTATCCTTCAGTTTCTTTTGAATGGCATTGATGCACATATTCAAAGTCGGCAAAAATAATAATAATCACAATCAGGTACAAGTTGTCACTTCTAATTTAAGAAGGGGAATGAGAAGAATAGACCTAAATTCTGATTTTGCAGACAAGCCAGTAAGACATAATTATAATTCACCAGCAGGTAATAATGCGGAAAAGAAAAATAATCTCGGGATTTTTAGTTTTAATACATTGGAGGAGGGGCAGGAAATGCCTCATTTTACAGCATTCATGTCCTTGCTTTAGAGGCACAACTCTTATTACACACTGCTCTGTTGTATTTTCCCAGTCATTTTATGTATTTATTTAAAACATTTCTGTATCCCCTTTCATCAGTAATACCAGGTCAGGTCAGAATAAGAGCCACTGGGAGTCATTTAGAACTATATCTGCCATCTTTAATTTGCTTTTTTTAGTTTCAATGTGGTTATTTTATAAAATTTTGTTTTGTTGTAAAAGGAATTCTTTTGAAGAACAGGCTAAAAATACCTCGGTAAATAAACAAATGTGGAACTATTGCCTTTTTGGAGCTTGAAGGCTTTCTACAGGTGGCAGCCTGCCTTCAAGTGGTTTTAAATCCTCTTTGTTTTAGGAAGGTTTGGACTTTGGTTTCTTAGCTCCATGTTAGTGTGGCTTTTTATTGTGTAACATTTGGACACCCCTTAAAGACACCAGTGATCTGATCTACACCTTGTGAAGGCATGTGTGATTATATTTGACCTCATTTGGTTTTCCCAAGGATTGGCAAGCCAGCCAAGCTCACCATCCTTTTCTCTTTTACATCCACAGTATGAAGTGTCTGGTGAGGAACACCTCTACTCTGATTTCCCAGAGATAGATTTGTCCCAGTTGGATGCCGGTGACTTTGACTCAGCCAGTTGCTTCAATGAGCTGCAGTGGTGTTGCGAGCACTCTGAAACAGAGTCCAGCCAGTACAGTACAGATGACTCCGAGCTTTTTCAGGTACACTTTGCCGTGGGATTCTCTGCGTCACTGTGGGAAATTTACTCTGGGTCACAACTTCCCAACTGTGCATGTATCTTCCACCAACGATAATACTGTCATTGGCAATATGTTGGTTCTGGGAGCCCACTGCAGAGAAGAAACACATTTCTAGAGGAAATAAGTGTATGAGGAGGAGAACAGTGAAGAAATCCATGTAGCACATGTGGATTGTGCTGGAATGATCCATAGGTAGGAGGGAAGAATGTAGTTTTCTGTTTACAGGTCTTCTGACAAAACATTTCTAGTCAGCAGCAGACAGTGTGGTGGGATGGAGGCCCTTACCTGACCTCTTGGCAGGTGAGTTGCTGCTGCTTACTTGGAGAGGGAGGGACAAGGAAGGGTGATACCATGCAAATGCACTGGGAGGAGTTCCAAACTGAACTCCACTGGTGTTTTTGCAGCTCACCACCACTGTGCCCCTCCCAATAAGTAGCAGTGACTCACTAGCCAAGCCCCACCACAACATCAGTTTGTTTCCTTCATGATTCTGTGGCCTTCATTTGTCCAAGGAAAGGTAAAGGGTGATCTCTTGTTATTCTAAGGTGGCCTTCTTCATCCTTGGGTCCCCAAATATTGTTGGACCACATCTCCCATCATTTGTGACCATTGGATAAACTGGCTGGGGATAATGGGAGTTGTAGCCCAGCAACATCTAGGGATGCATGTCTGAACAGTTCAGATCTAAAGTGCCAATATATGGCCTGCTACCTGCAAGAGCAGTTGTTTTGGGCTACAGTTGGGATTTGCGGCTTCTTCCTTAGGCTTCCTGTGCAAAGTGCAACCAGGAACATATGAAGCCACCTTATGCTGAAGGCCAAATTAGATAATACGTTAGGGCTGCACTCTTATATCCACTTACCTGAGAGTAAGCTCCATTGAATTACACAGAATTTAATTCAGGCAGAGTAGAAATGTGTAGGGCCACAAAGTAAATGTGTGGTCTCAATTGCACATCTTTCAACTTTTTTAAAATAAAAAAATAGGACCTGTGGGAGCCTTAGCCTAGATCAGGACTCTGGTACAGTGGAGGGGAACTAATCCTTTTCCCACCCCAGCACAGTTTTGCTGATAAAATAATTCATCCCAAACTGTGATTTGCCTCAAGAAGTGATTTGGGGGCCACTCCCTATATAATAAATAAGTTTTTTGTTGTTATTTGTTATTTTGCACCCCCTTCGCACGGCGCCCTGTGCGGGGGAACCACCCTAAATCCAGCGCTGATAATAGCGAGGGGTGGTGGGATGGAGAAAAATTGCAAGAGTTAACACCCTCATGTCTTTCAGTTCTAATTGGAATTGGGGGCTCCTGTAGCTGTTTCTTTCTTTTTCACATTTTTCTTCTTAAAACGAAAGATATGTAAATGGCAACCACACACTGAAGGCTTCAAGTTTGGCCCTCCTTCCTATCAGTGGCTGAATATTATCTCCCCTGACTAACAGCCACTCTCCAGAGTTTCAGCTGATGCTCTTTTTTAGCCTCAGCACATAGCGTCTCTAAATAGAGATACTGAAAATTGAACATGGGACTGTGTTCTTCTGCACAGGAAACATGTGGTCCGCCACAGAACGTACAAAACTAATATAACAACTATCTCAAAGTGAAGAAGCTACACTACATCAATAATTCTTGCAGACAATCACACGCATACCAATAATTTCCTTTGCTTGCCCCTGCCTACCGGGTACTTTGCCCCTTACGGCAGATGCAACACAGGCCCAGGATGTTCCGTATCCTGCCGGCACTCACCTGTTAATTCCTCCACACAGAGGAGGCTCATTTCCCCCCTTTTCTGGAACAGCCTGATGGAAGCTGAGGAAAGGTGTCTGTGGCTGAGGAGGGGGGTCCACACTATTAATATCTCTTCTGCAGATGATTAGTGCTCCATTAATTTGCGCTTGGTTTCTAAATGGAGCAAGTGTAGTAAAGCTAATGAGGAGGCAGAAGAGCAGGCGAAGGCTGCCGAGCCCATCCTCCTGTGATCTATTATTAAAAGGAAATTACAGGATGGTGCCTTGTGCCATCCAGCCTGATTTCCAAACCTGACGGATTGTTCAGCAGTGGGTGGGAGGGAGGCAGCAAGCCAGGGAGGGGGGTGGCGATGGGAGGGGAAAGCTCATAGGAAGCAGCACACAAAGTGACGTGGCCCTGGAATGTTAATTTTCCAGCGCACAGAAAGCTTCCCTTTTATCTGACTCTCCAGCTTCGGCGTCACCTCTGCATCTCTCTGTGCACATGGATATTTTTAGCTGAGGCTCCCTCTCAGTGTGTTGCTCGTGCTCTCTAAATATATGTGGTCCCATTATACCAATCGGCAAGCTGAGACGCGGTGCAGGTGGATGGAGCTGTGAGCCCGCGAGGAAAATTAAAGGCGCACAGATTACCTGCGGGTGACACAGCTCCTTTGGTGCACCCCATGCCGCCTCCCCCTCCTTGCTCTTGGCTTTCCACAAAATACACACCATTTCCCAACAGGGCACAAGGTATTCATGTTGGTGTTTCCATGATCAGGATATGTTGTGAACAGTTCTTGGCTTCAGTTCTCCCCCTGTTAATTTAGGAAGACAGGAAGCTGCCTTGTGGCGGATCAGACCATTGGCCTACCTAGTTCAGTATTGCCTACACTGACCAGTAGGTAGCACCTCTTCAACATTTCGGACAGGGAGTCTTTCCCAGCCTTACCTGGAGATGTCAGGGATTGAAGTTGCAACTTTCTGCTTACAAGACAGATGCTCTACCACTAACCCTTCCCATTGTGTTCACATGCACATGATATGCCTGCTCTTGCCTTTTATGTCGAATGCCAGTAGCATTTCCAAGAGTCCAGAGCTAGTTCATATGATGGTGCCTCACCCGCCACCCCTGCTCCCTTCTTAACCCCAGCATAGCCTTCCAGGTAACCTTTGCTTCCTCCGAAGGCTGAGCAACAAAGGAGCTTGGTTCCATTTCTGCATCCTGCCATGCAGACTGGTCTGGCTGCTCCAGGCTCTGTCGGCTGGCCCAGCACCGTCCCCACTGACTGACTCAGCAGGAACCAGGATGTTGGGAGAGTCCTGCACATTATGCAAAAAGCTAATATTATTGCCGTTTAGTTCCTGTTATAAAAGAATAGTTCATCATTTTATACACTCGATTCCCATGATGATCTTTGGCCGGGGTGGAGGGGTGGAGGATGTCTGAAGAGGTTCTTTGAAGTGCCTCGCCAGAGTAATTGAGAAAGGAAATCAAGGAGGCAGGAGGAGTGAGGAGAGAACAGTGTGGGGTATGAGTTTATACCTGGCCTGATGTAGTATCAGCTATTTGGCAGAAAAAAACCATTCTCTTGTTGCCTCTCCTCCATTAAATACCTGCTGCTTCAGGGGGAAAAGATTGTTTGCTGTACGTATATGAAGAAAAGGTGTTCTTTCTTCTTTTCTTTTCTTTTCCTTTTGTCTTTAGCATAAGGTTGATTTTGGATTCCAGGTTACAACTGCCTGCCAGCTCGCATTTTGTAGTGGAATTATCCACTCATGATGAACTTTTAAAGAATTCCTTCCCCACAGTGACACCTTCACATGCCAGCTTTACACTGTTCTTGCAAAAGGTCGAGAGTGACTGACAGGCCGTCATTGCGGGATACATATTTTCCACTGAACTTCCTGAGGAAAAGATAAACAGAGCTGAAAAGTAAAAGGCAGGTCTTTTAGGAATGAGCGGAGCCTGATGAAACGTACCCTGCTGATGTCCTCCTGCCTGCAGAAGTATCTCACCAATGCTGGAAGGAAAATAAATTTGTTGGGAGAACACAGCCCCCTTTGCTGCCCTTCCTTCTGAGTGCTGCTGTTTCCGCCATAGTTTCTCGTGGTGCTGACATGAATATTTGGGGTTAATGGTGGCTATAGTCAAACCAAATAAGCACATACACACAGTCAGTGGGGATTCTTCATTTCTTCAAAGTTAGGCACATCTCTTTGTTTCCGAGAGCCAATTTAAATGTTCATGCAAACGCCTGATGCAGAACTCCGTCATGAGAATGCAGATGGGGGGGGGGGGGAGTTAGGAAACAAGCAGTACCAGCATAAGAGGCAACAAAGGAGTGTGGGAGACTGTGCCACATTACCCCAGTAAAGCCTGAATTGCCTCCAATTCCCCATGCCTGCTTTTATTCAAGATAGACTGGCATTCCTAGGTGATTGCAGCTGGCTCTGGCTCAGCACCTCCCTGTTCTGGAATGCCCCCTTTGGGGGCCTTGGTTGACACTGGAGTGTGTAGGGATCCTGCTGGCAGCACCTGCACCCTCCCACATCTTTGGCAGGTAAAACAGGCGGCTCTCCGGTGTCCCTCCACAGGAGAAAGCTGGCAGGGCTGGACAAAGGAGCACCTCCATCCAATCCACACACTAGTACACAGCTCTCAACAAAGGGGGTTTGCATTGCACCCTTAGCCAATAAGGCATCAGGGCAAGGTTCTCAATAAGATGTCAGTAAGAGTCGGACATGACTAAACAACAACAACAACAAAGTCTAATGAAATTCAACAGCCAGGCTTGGGCACCTTACCTCCTGCGCCACCAATTCGTAGTTTTCACTGTGAGCCTGGCAGAGTGAGCACTGTGCTTCAAAGGTTCCCTCTAAGCTGCAGCACCAGCTGACTCCAGGGGCCAATCCCTGTCCACCAAGCCCTAGCTTTAGAGCTGGCACCTATGTTTTGAGTAACCCATCTCTAGCATGAGGACACTTTCTAAGGGCTGTTAAAATTTCAGGGGGGTTGGGGTTGGAAGGAGGGAGCTTTCTCCCACCCCAGCCTCCAAAATTTCTCTCTTCCTTCAGGCCCTTACAACCCTGCCCTGCTCCCTCCCCTGTTTTCTGCTGTGGAAATAGACACCTTTTTTTATTTGGGCTTCACTTGCTTTGGAGTGACAGGCAGCTCCTGTAGGTCCCAGGATCCCGTATACTGGAACTTGGACCTTGCCAAGTCCTGACACTTTGAGACTCATAGCATGCATTGTCTTTATCAAGCTGTTGTTCTAGAAAGGAAGGAAGGAAAGAACTTTGTTTTTGAAACGTGTTCCTTCTTTCTTTCTTTTCAGCAACTCTATCAGAGAAGTGATACAATGCTCCATTATGTTGGAAGGAATGCTAAAGCAAATCATAAACATTGAAATTGTCAAGAGCAAAATGCTGCATGACTGTCTTTCAGTTAACATTTGGAGTTCTGCAGTCTCAGACCTGATTTTTGCAAAGTTTAAACATATTGGCTGTGACAGGTCAGAATCAAAGAACTGTAAAATAACTTCATGGCAAATTCAGCTTGGGAAATTAGGAATAAAACATCTGGTTGTTAAAATCCACTGGCTCACCCTCCCCTGAACCATTTAGCTATAATCTGAACTCAACAGCGTTCTTTTTTATCTACTCTTTGGATTTCCAGGAATGATTCCAGTGTTCATCATACTCAGATATCTGCAACCGTGCAGTTTAGGGAACTGCTTGATTTGAGTACATAAAATGTGCGGTGCAAGATTACATGGCCCTGTGTACTGTCATGTTCCAAATGAATCATCCTGAAAATAACCACTAGGAAAACTGGCACCCTCAGCCGGTTTTCCTAGTGGTTTTCCTAGCGGTTGCCAGTGATGTCCAATAGCTTTCGGGCCACAGCAGCACCTCTGCTGGAGTCGTCAGAGGTGATTTGCCAAACCATGCCTTAAACTGTACAGGCACTTTGCTGGTTCTACCTCATTGCAGCATAGAGTCAATTCTAGACCTCAAGGATTAATCTGCAAGATGTGGTGGGGTGTGGCAAAGTGCATGGAGAAACATGTTTTAAAACAGGGGGTTAGATTCCATTATCATCTGCTAACTTCCAGTTCTAAGATTGTAATTGCACCAAGGGTTGTATTCATCATATTGCTAAGGGGATCCTTTCATTAGCGGAAGCATTTCTGCTTGTCCGACAGAGCAGCCTCCCCTCCCCTCTCCTTCTCCCCACATTCTGTTCTGGCTGTTTCCCTGACCCTGTGGAGCAAATTTGGGTAGAGGACACAGGGGGAAGAAAGAGGGGAAGTCCCGTTGCACTAGGGGTAATCTCTGCCCTGGCTTCCACTAGCGCAACAAATTAGTTGACTGTGACCCCAAGCTTCTCACAGATGCAGGGTGGATTAGAGTTTTCCCCATAGGCTCTGTCAGCTTATGCTCCACCCTCTATTGAGTTATTTCTTCATTAGACACTCAAATTCACCAATTCCATCATTCATTGGTATGGAGCCCAAGCCAAAGTAAGGCCAGTTACTACAACCTTTACAGCGTGATTGTGACCGGGAAGGCAAATCACGTGGGAAGCTGCTTCTGTGATAAACCTGTGTGCTTCAGGCTGATTGTAAACATACCAGTAAAACCCAGTAAGACAGTGGGGACAACCCAGCTGAAGTTAAGCAATTTTAAAGCCCCACTGATTGAAGGGGCAGAGTTTTGAGCATGTGCATATAATTCTTTCATTGAAATCAAGATTTTACAATACCTGCCTGTGGTTGGATCGTGTCCACTGATTCCAACTGAGTGCTTCAGTTGCCTGTGATTTTTATTGCTAAAAGATAACTTTGTCATCAAGTGCAAAATATCTGATAGATATGGATATAAACTGGGAGGAAAAGCTGGATGTAAGTTGTTGGGTTTTTCCCTATCAAATTTAGTACAGAGAAGAGGGGGATAGCTATGCATGTGCAGTCTGTGTGAAGTTTGTACCCTTCAGCTTCAGACCCAGCAGCTAATGGAGGGGCAAATTTTGATCTGAGATCAAAGCTGTACAGTATGGTCCTACGCGTATTTACCGTCCTTAGAACTGAATCCCATTGAGTTCAATGGGGCTTAGCCCTTGCAAGTGTGGTAGTTGATCAGTTCTCTCATTAAACTTACAGCCTTCCTTTAGTGTGCCATTTGTATCGATTGAAACATTTCTAAGGCTGCAATCCTAGGCATACCTTCCTGAGAGTAAGTCTTACTGAACTCAATGGGACTTGCTTCCAAGGAAACCTCCGCAGAATTGGGATGCAAAGTAGGCCAGAAACAACAAAGATGGGAAATGTCTGCAGGAAAATCAGGGAATCCTCACTGACATCTGTTATTTTAAGATAGGGATTTGTAGGTTTTTTTTTTTCTTTTAAGAACAATGTGCATCAGCCGTAAGTCAGACAGCAAAATCCTTCCAACATAAACCCTTTTTGGAAGCAGAAATATAGCTAGAGATAAGATCTTCAGCTCTTGCAGAAATAAAGCTCACCTCCAAATCAAATCATATCTCAACAAACCTAGGTGAATGCTGTTAAAAAATAAAACCTTTAATGATGGAAATTATATTCATGGATGGGTTACACTGTTAAAGGCTTCTCAGAACTTTCCTTGCCTGCTTTCACAGGGAGGGAGGGAGGGAGGGAGGGAGGGAGGGAGGGAGGGAAGAAAGAAAGAAAGAAAGAAAGAAAGAAAGAAAGAAAGAAAGAAAGAAAGAAAGAAAGAAAGAAAGAAAACTATAGCAGAGGGATTACATATGGATGCTATATGATGATGTACAAATGGAAGCGTGTTATTACTTTTGGATTCTAATAAACTCCATGTGGGTTCTATCCAATTAAAGGATGCTCAGAATAGACAAATTCAAGTTGATGGGTGAAAGTCAGTCATGTCCATGATCTGCTCTGAGTGGGACTAGCGTTGGATACAACCCTATGTATCTTAAACCGGGACCCTACTTCCGATTTTGCAGAGTTTGTAAACCGAATAGTTTATAAACAGGGCTGTTCTTAAACCGAGGTACCACTGTATAGCGATATATTCAGCCTCAGTGGTTTCATCTGCATGGTGTTTCCTGTGCTTTCATGTGATGTGATTTGAGTTGTTCTCCTGTAGGAGGCATTTTGATTGGGTAACATCCTCTCTCTCTCTCTCTCTCTCTCTCTCTCTCTCTCTTTCTTTCTCTCTTTCTCATTCTTCTGACTCCTCCCACCAGATTATTGACAGCGAGAATGAAGCGCTGCTGGCGGCTCTCACCGAGACACTGGATGACATCCAGGGAGACGACATGGGCCTGGCCGCCTTCAGACCTATGGACGAGGGGGACATGCCCAACAGCGGCTGCACGTCACTCACCCCCTCTCCCAAACCTGCCGCCCCTCTCCCGAGGGGGCCTCCTCTGGCCCCAGAGGTTGATGAGCTGTCTCTAGTAAGAACCCACTTCCTACTGTTTAAGGTGGATTTGGATGCGCCTCTGATAAGCCGGCTGCATGGGTATGATAGGAAGCAAAGGTCTGAATTTTTTCATTATAGGCTTACAATTATAACAATACAAAAAGCATATACCTGTTATTGTATACGTATACATGTGCTGCACCATTGCTCTCACTCCATTCCCATCCTCATGGGGGAAAGGGTGTGACTGTTGCGGGGAGGGGGAATCGAGTGCGGGTCAGGCGTGTGAATGGCATCAGATGCATTCCAGAGCTGCAATCATCTTTAAACAAGCCCCACTCCAGTGGTGCCTCATTGTCTGCTGTTTCTTTCTCTTTTTTGATATATCTCATTTCCCAACATTCCCCCCCTCCCCGTTCCTCCTCGCCCACTCCCACCCTCCACTCTCTGTGCCGCCAAGTCTCCAAGTGCCGATCCCTCGCATGATCAGAGGCGTGAGAAAAGCTCCCTCCCCGCTATGAGGTTGGCTAGTGTCGCTGATCTGCTGTATCCCCTTATGGTCAGGGCTGAATGTATCTGCATCACCTTGCTGAAGCTTAGAAGGGTCTGGGTCTTGTCAGTGCCTGCAGCGGGGGGGGGGGGGGGAGAGACACACAAAGACAACACTCCGTGGCTGGGTTGCCCTGTGTTCCGTAATAGAAGAACACGAGAAAATGAGCAAATAAATTAGTATTTAATTGCTTTAAAAACCAAGAAACAGTATTGTGCACCATGGTATCCGGAATAAACTTATGGAAAAGAAATCTCTGCATGTATAGCAAATTGAAAGCTTAGCCCAGGTTTTCCAAATAAATAACTGAAAACCTGGAGTCTATGACCACTATGCATTATGCAAATCAAGCAGACTGTGTATTTTTCCTTTGGCGTAATTTTATTCTGCTTTGGCTAGGAACTAGGACTACCACCACCCCTACCCAGCCAACAACCAGAAGTTGAGTTACTTCCCACACTTTTGAGATTTCATCTGGTATTGCCCACACGCTTTCAAGAACCTGAAGCTTGCCTTTACACTGCAGAGGTTCTCTGGAAAGCCAAATTCTGTGCCTAGAACCATATTCCAGCCCCTGCCCTGCTCTCTGCTCCCTTGAGGATACACAGAAGTGAAGAATGCACAACGCCCTTTCTGTGACTCCTGGATTTTGGGGGCTTGATGAAGCTTGAAGTTCTAGCTATACTGAGTTCTCTGTGGTTTCTCTCAGAGATCCCTTCTTAGCAAACTTGCAAGGAGTGGTGGAAGGGGAAGAGGGCACTGTGGATGGCGTCTTCACGGAGAACGTCACTTTTTCAGAACCTGTTTTCACTTAGCACATGCCCAGACCTGGAGGCTACAGAGCCTTCGACCCTCCACCCTTCTGTTACTTGGCCATGCTCTAAATCATCCTACAAGAGTGTTGGTTTTAGAGGACTCTGTATGTTCCCACAGGCTCCTGCCTATCATTCTATATTCCCCCTCCTCTCCCCTCCCTTATCTGTCATTAATGAATGTCATGATTTCTAAAAGTGTTCTGGCGGCATCTAGTGGTGAAATGTATGGCATTTTCACTTCACACAAAAGTGTGCATGTGTGTGGGTGTATAATATTTATATATTTATAGATATATATATATATATCACACAAATCCATATGTGTATATATAGGATGTATACGTTGCAAGGGAGAAGGAAATAAACTTTTCATTTATATATATCAGATGCATATATTATATCACACAGACATCAGAAATTTTCACTTAATATTGTGATGGAGAAAGCAGGCATTTGACCGTGGGAACTGACTGATTGAATCTCCATCGTACGCTTAATTGTTAAAGAGCTTTTTTGAGTTTCCAGACTGCCTTTGAAGATTTCCCCCGACTGCCACGTTCCCACAAGAGTCAAATCTGGCATTAATGTTAACGGATCCCATGTTGCCTTCAGTGTGAGAGTGTGGAATGTGAAACCTCGCCTCCCCCCTTTTTAAAAAAAACAAAACTGAAATATTCTAACCATGTAATCAGGAACATTTGGGTCATGATACCAGATACCCCAAGATAATTTTTCAGTCTGCTGTTTTGCCCACAACTTCCTTGATGGGATTAAAATAGCACTTGTCCCATATTTATTTAATTTTTTTAAAAAAAAGAACCTTGTAAATACTTGGCATTTGGACAGAACGTGCATCTTCAAAAGACTTGGCGAGCTGATCAATCAATCAATCAATCAATCAATCGAAGGCCATGTTGGAATGTTACATCCCACTGATTGATTTTCAGGCGCTGATGCACTTGCTTCCTTGGCACAAATTGGATGCCCATAAAAAATATATCACAGGGTTTAAAGGGTGGGTGGGAATTAACCTCACTATCTAGAAGCCAGTTCAACAACACCCATGATTCTTCAAACTGCAAAGAGCTATCTCTCTCCCCCTCCAACTTTTCACTTAAAGGAGCCTGGAGTAGAGGTGCCTGAATCTCTGCTGCCAATATTCTTAAAACACCATGAAGGCAGCATGCTTGCAGAATCCCAGACCTGCCTATTTTCACACACACACACACACACACACACACACACACACACACACACGTCTTCCTCTGTACCTAGGGGGTTTCTGCCATCGAGGGACACTTACTCCACACATGGTGTCCTACCGTTTAATTATGGCAACAGAATGTTCATTTTGCACAATCAGACTTGATTTGATTATTCAGTGCTAAGACAGGTCTGGTCCTCCTTAGAGGAGGTGACAGAGGTAGCAGCAGTTGGCAGAGCAGCACCACACAACTGACTTCCTGACACTGAGCTAAGATGGAGAGGGGCGGGCAGGGCAGGCAGAGTTCAGCATGGTGTAGGCATGGTGGCTGGAGCATCAGATTGGCTCCCGCCATTGCACCCACACCAGACTCAGCTCTCTGTGCCCTCCTCCCTCCCTCCCTCCCCCCCCCATGGTAAGCAGCAGTGACATTAGTCATTGCCTGTGCCACCCTGCCAACTACTGCTGGTAGTAAGTGGCACACACCTTGGTTTCCCTGGAAGATACTCCAGAGACGTTAAGGAGGAGTACCCAGAGAAGGATTGTGAAATGTTTTGTATAACATGCGATGAGTATTGTTGATAAGCCATTGTCCCTCCCCTATGCAGTAACTTTTAATACCTGCAGCCAAAGAGCTCTCCAGAAAGATGTTTGGGGTTTTTTTTTGCAAAAATGATTTGTTTTTTGTGCGGCTCTTTCTGGAATTCTTCATATGCTATATAATTGCTACATGAACAGCACCTCCATGTAGGAAAATGGCACAAAACCTGCAGGCAGATCCTCATGTGTGATGGTCACGCATGCAGGCTTTTTCGCTGCACGTAGCTATGAATGAATTTTTGTCATCACCTTGATGAGCTTTAACAACAAGGCAGTGAGCCTCCATGGAGCTGGGTCTTGGTAAGTATCCAATGCTAGTTGGAACTGCAAGCCAGACCCAACTCAGGAGGCAATAAATTTGGAAATGGTCTTTTCCAAGCCCCTGTTTGCTTTCAGTCTCAGCGCGTGTTGGAGCCTCCCCATGACCCTGATTCATGTGACTCTTCGAACATCTGTGGCTGCCATAACTCATGTTGTGGGGGGCGGGGGCTGAATCTCCACTCCAGCTGCTTAGAGGAGAGCAGGAGGGTTGACCTGGGATCATTTAAGCAGACGTGGCTGTTCATTTATGTAGGAATTCCGACTCTTTCTTTCACCGCTTCCCTTTCCAGCTGAAGAAGTTGCTCCTTTCTCCATCCCATGTGCCTCCAAGCTATGAGGTTCAGAGAGAGGGGAGCACATGGCGTCAAGGAACTCCCAAATCCAGACCCCAGCGACCCTGTACAAAGGTATTGTTTGCCTTAGCAACCCTAACCTTTGCCCTAAGATAGCACACCGCACTATATTTACCCAAGATTAAATCCAAGTTGTACATTACAGCTCACCTCCCATTTTAAACAGAAGAAGTATGGTCTAGGAAGGCCTAGTAAGCACTGGCACACTCCCATCAGTATTGTTAGAAGTGTTTTGTAAATTTTTATTTATTTGTTAAATGACTGCTGTCTTGCCTCTCCTCAAAACACTTGAGGTTGCTTGCAGTAACGGCTTAACTTCACCAATAAAACCAGAAAGTGGTGACAATGTTTTCACCAACAAAAAAAGTTGTAGCAGGCAAAAATAGTTCCCATGGCCACTCTTATCAGTGTAATCATGGTGATGTCTACTCAGAAAGTGGGATTTACTTCCAGATGAGTGTATATAGGACTGCAGCCTTAATCAGCCCACAACCTTTCCTGAATAAGCCCGGGGTTGGTTGTGTGCCAGGAGGTGAGCAGTGAGGTAGACAAGCAGGCCTTTTGTGCAACCAAGGTGCCACAGTCAAAAAAGCCCTCTTGTGCATGTTTGGCCACAGTGCTTCAAGCACATCAGAGCCTCCATTGATCATTTAATTGAGATGCATTCAGAAGTTGGGGCTTGAAAGCCCATGACATGCTGCCCAAAGTGAGGGTGGCATTGATTTCCCATTGAATGCATGTGGAACTTGGGCTGAGATGGCCGTGACCTATGTGTGTCATCAGAGCAGTTTGAACTAACAGCAGCTGTTGGGGCAAGGGCACCAGAGGGCCAGCAGGTGACTCAGTTGCATCTTGCACTACCTGGAGCATCCAAGTGAGCCATTGGAGTAGCCCTACTTAGGGTGCATGATGGGACCCTGGCCTAGCTAAGCAAGATCTTTGCTTACTACTTTAAGCAAAAACAATGCATCTTGGTCATGTTGACTTAAATCTGGTTTTTTACTGTCACTGTTGTCCTTTAAAATTGAGGTGGTACCCTGGATAATCAAATCTTTATTATTTAGCCAAAGGTCATCCATTGACAGGCCATCATGCATTTTTATGCAGTCCCTTGTGAACATACCAAATGTTAATCAAGGGGTGGTTTAAAAAAGCTTGCCCTAGTCTCACTCATAGAGATTTTATTTTTCTTTCTAAATTTATCAAGAGGCAAGGGATTTTTTAAAAAAAAACCTTTTCATTATTTATATCTCTCTGTGGGGATTTGAAGAAAGCAGCTAGGGCAGCTAGATGCAAAAGAAATCTGGGCTCCTGTGCCCTTTAATGGTGGTGCTGGAGAGGGAATTTCAGCCAGTGTAGCTTGTCATGCACATTTATGGATGTTGCAGGAGCCCTGTCCTCTCACACTGGGCCACTGTAGTAGTGCCCTAGCTACGGTGTCCAGGCAGACATGCTCCATAAACTGTGAGACCAGTACTGACAGGTGGAATCCACTGTTTTGTACGGTTTGTCTACCCTTGAGGAATTTGGGTTGTGTAGCAGGAATAAAGAGCCATGAATACAGAAGCTGGCCATACCTGGGTTAAAGGAGAGATGAGAGAGAAAAAACAGGACACTGGTAGTGATATCAGAGTGAGCCTTCTCAAAACAAGAAGGCTTTCATCTGTGTGCCCTTTGGAGTGCGGTGTACAAAGAGCCTCTTTATTTTCCCCAGATTCCCTTCGTCTTTAAATTTTGTCATGATGATCTTTCCCCTCTTCTCTCTCACTCTCATCCTTGACCCCAAATTAGAATGGAGCTTCCCAGCAGCTGACTGAATTGACTTTAGCTGGGCAAAGAGCTACACGTAAAGTTGCAGAACCAGTCCAGTCATTTAAACTAATCCCCTGAAATCCACACAAGATGCCATTAAAGATTTTCCACTTGGGTGATGGAAATTGTGCAGTGCATTAGGCAAGTGGATTTAGATTGCAAGGGAAAGGCAGGGCTAAGTGGGGAGGGGGGGTGGAGAAAGAGACAGTGACCCTTCCATGCCAACTGGAAGAACGGGGAGGCAAATCAATACTATTTGCCACATACAGCAGCTAGAAATAAATTTGATGCAAGGAGTGTGAAGAATCCCTTTGATCTCTCTTGCTCTGTGCAGTTCTTGAAAGGAGCTGTTGAAAGTGTACATACATCCTCTCCTTTCTCATCTCTCCTGCCCAGTTCTTTAAACCCTGCATTAGCTTCCAGCAGCTTCCCCAAATCTTCATTTGATTTCTCCTACCCAGGGCATTCACTAAGGAACAAGGCTCTGCATCTCAACAGGTTACATCCCTCCTATTCTTCTGTTATACTTACACATACACAAACATAGGAGGATAAGGATGGAATCAATTTAAACTTCCACCCAGCTTTTACTGTTTCTCTTCAAGTTGTGCACAGATGACTCTTATATGTGATTCTTAAAGAACGGGCATGTCCTCCCATTACTTAGCTTGTGTACATATGCCATAGGCTTTGTGCTGAGAGATAGCAGAGATCCATGCATAGGTAGATAAGTTTTCATCATCCATTTTCTTCTCTGATTCAGGCAGGGCAAGGGCCTACTTGACCATGGTGGTAACAAATGCTCCCCTCATTATTAGTGGTGTCAAAGGCATCATCTGATAAATGCCCACAGTATTTGCTCAGTCAGCTTAACAGGAATTGAAACACAGGGCAGAGTGAGGCTTGCATTAAGCATCAACCTTTACTGGAAAGTAGTATTGGTGCTTGCTACCAAAAAAATGACTGCTGAGGAAGAAGAAGAAGAAGACAAATACAGTTTAGTGGCTTGGATGCTAGGCCCTTCATTTACTACCTTAGAATCTGACACGAAAAAGCCAGATTCTGCAAGTTCTCTGAAAGTAGGTGAGAACAAATAAGTTACACAAAGAGTACAAGTAGTTGCTTTATAAAATTAAATCAGACAGATCCTATAGGCATTAATGAAATGTAACTGATAAATTACCAGGGTAACCACAGAAGAGGCTGAATAGTTCTTCATATACAGTAGATTATTGATTCCATAAAATCTTCTGGGGTGTAAACATTTCTACAGAAATCTGCTGCAGTTGCTTACTGTAACCACCAAACATGGAATGTGATGAGGAGATGAGGACTCTCTGTATATGGTGTGGCTGTGAAGAAACTCATTCTTGGTTAGCCTAACTTCCATTTCCCTCTGCTCTTGAAGGTGGACAGTGTCCGAGACCGAAAGCCGAGTTTTCTCCAGGCTCAGAGCCGGAGCTGCACCGAGCTTCATAAGCACCTCACCTCCATCACTGCCCACTGCCCACACACAAAGGACAACTGGCCGCCGGACGAGTGCCACAGTGGCGGCACGGAGCCCCAGAGATACTGTGCCCACCATGGAGAGGACAGCGACTCCGGTGAAGAGTTGCTGCCCTGCGGCAACATGGCAGCGACTCCGCCGTCTTCCTCCGAGGAAGGCACCGGAGAGAAGGAGCTGCACGCTACTGTGGAGCTCATCCGCTACATGCACACTTACTGCCTTCCCCCCAGAAAGCTGCCCCCCACAGACCTTGCCGATGCGAGACACCAGCATTTCCACAGCCCCTCCAAGAGGGCCAAGCCGGATTGCCCCCTGCAGCGGCCTCCGCTCTGCAGCAAGGACAGTTGCCCGCCCAGCTCTTGGCACCTCTCAGCGGGCTGCAAGCAGCCCAGAGCCCCCGCAGCCAGCTTCTCCATCCTGAAGGAGCTGCTTGCCAGGGACCTCCCATGTGATGTGAGCAAGCCATACCGGTTGGCCAAGCCTGCATACGCCTCCTTGACCAGGTTGCAGCCACCCAAGGCTCCAGGAGCTCCGCCACCCGAGGCTGCTGGGGGATCCACGGAGGCATGCAAGTCCGCGGGCAGAATGCCACCAGAGGTGAAAACGGAGCCCAGGCAGGGCCCCAAAGCGGAGCCCGAGGTGAAGGAAGAGACCGGCGGCCCTGCGGAGGAGGAGGAGGACTGTGCAAAGCGGCCCCAGCTGGCCTTTGGGAAGGCAGGCCGCAAGCAGGAGAGCTTTATTTATGCCGTGCGGCGCTCCAAAAGACTCAACCCTGAGCTCAGTCTCTGGCTTTCCTTTCTTGACGATTCTCCCCCTGATCCGGCCACACCCCCTCAAAACAAAGTGGCCTCCCCAGAACTGTCCCTGTGCTCCTCCACTCTGCAGAACTTTGACAGGGAAGCACCAGCAGCAGAGGTCGAAGTGAGCGGTGCAGGAGAGGCAGAGGACAGGTATCAGAGTCTCCCGATGGAGCTGCAAACCCCCTCACCAGAGAGCTCCGGGGAGAGCGAAGCATGTGAGATAAGCGAGAGCCAGTGCTGCACCCTTTTGCATCAGACAGGTACCCTAAGTAAGAGTCTGGACGTATGGGGAACATGGGAAGGGACATAGGAAGCTGCCTTATACTGAGCCAGACCAATGGGCCATGCAGCTCAGGGTTGTCCACAGTGTCTGGCAGTGGCTTTCCAGGTCTTTCCCAGGCCTACTTGGAGATACTGTGGGTTGGCTCCTTCTGCAAGCAAGGCACATGGCTCTTCGGTTGAGCCCTTCCTGTAAGGGAAGGCCCGTGCTTTGAGTCAAACACAGGGAACATATCCTGTAAAAGCTCATGGAGCACGGAGAGGGTGGGTTGTGGCAGTGTTGTGGCAAAGGAGGAATTCAGTACAGTGGACGCTCGGGCTGCGAATGTGATCCGTGCGGGATGCACGTTCACAACCCGCAGCATTCTGGTATCCGGGTTTTGGCAGGTCCGTAACCTGAAAAAACGCTACCTGAAGCGTCTGTAACCCGAGGTATGACTGTACTGGCAAAGTTTGATGGGAGTATCTTTAGAAGTTACACAAACTCTGTGGAGGGACTCTTAGACTGTCAGAGCTGCAGAGGACACTATCTGAGCTTCCAGCTTCTTACAACCCAGGTGACTAAGGAGCAAACCAGGCGTGGTGTGGGAAACCCAGGATCAGACCCTCAGTGTCTCTCCTTTTACATCTTAAAACAACAGTAGAGAGTCCTGAATTGGATCAGAGCTTCAGTATTGGGCGGGGGGGAGGGTAGTCCTTTTCCCTGTGGCAATTCTCTAATTTAACTCTTTCCTCCTCCCCCAAAGGCTGCTATTGATTATTGAAGGCAGGGGTTAAAGGCAGGCATTACAGGCCTCTCTCTTTTTCCCAATTGCAGCTTGTGGGGAGGGCAGATTTAAATCAGGGAAACTGCAGAAGCAGGTAGGACTAATCCCTGCTCTCCCAGCCCTGCAACCCTGATCCAATTATCTCCCTACTGCCTTTTAAGTGTTAAAAAAAAAGATGTCAGATTCAGAAGATCCAATCTTGCTTTGTTTGGTCTTAATCTGCTTTCTCATGAGCAACCTAGTCCAGTTCAAAGGCACGGATGTGGCTCACTGAGTCATTCTGCTTTTTCCTGTTTGTTTTTCTTTCAGAAGCACCAAGGTGTCTGTCGATGCCCTTGGCAACAACGTAAGTGAAATACCAAAAATACATATTATTAGTGGAGGAGGATAGCCTCAGGTGTCAGGAACTTGGCACAGGGCTGTCTGAGAACTTTGCTGCCTTTCTTCTTCTTTGGCGATCACTCGTAGCCGAGTAAGATGGTCTTCCATAAACATAGTTTTAACAATGAGTCCGTAAGTGACTGTGGAGGCCAATTCTGGATCCATACGTCCTTCCACAGTGGGGACATTGGTTTCTGGGCGGGAGTTGATCACTTCCTCTTAGCACGTTTCTCCCTTGTGCCCTAATGCATTCATGAAAATATAACATAATTGTGTGCAAATAAGTCCACAAATGGTATTAGCCCATATACACTTTTTACTAGCATATGCTGGCCATTTGTGACACTGTAGTAGCCTATAAGGGTGGTCATGGAGAGCAGTTTCCTTCTAGTTTGCAAAACTTTCACTGCATAGTTAGCTGGAACTATTCCCTGCTCTCTGGTCCTTACCAGTTGCATGGCCATTTAGAAACCTGTTCGACATGGCAACTGACCCTTGAAGGTTTGGCCAGAGTCACTTTATCTTTACAGCTTCCTTGTTTCTGGTTTAGTATGTGAATTGTGATGTCTCCATCTTTAACATACACCTTATCTCTTCCATGACCTCTACACTCTCCTTTTCTCCTCTTTAGAGAACCAACATTTGGAAAGCGCAATTTCGAGCAAGTTCTGACCGTAGAGCTGTGTGGCACTGCAGGTAAGGGTGGAATTCGCTTTACGAGTCTGCCACATCCTGCAAAATGTGAAGAGAAGGTGGGCCAGTGCCAAGGACCTCATGGTCAGCTAGTGACTTCAGGATGTTAATTCTGCATAAAGCCATTTACTTGAAGGAAAGGGACCCCCTTCATCTGAAATGGCAGCTATCTAACATAAGTGCCTGTGTCCTCACCAACTCCTTGAGAACTGCTATTACCATTTCCCCAAGACAAGAAGCTAGCTGTAAACAGAAGTGCAGCTGGCCCAGAATCAATTATACCAGCTGGTTTTGGATTATAATTCCCATCATCCTGGACCACTTGTACTGCTAGCTAGGGTTGATGGGAGTGGTAGTCCAGCAACAGCTGGAGACCCAAGTTTGGGAAACTGGTTTGACAGATGTGGCGGTGTACAATGAGGGAACAAGTCTAACTCCCCTTGTCAAGGCAGCTTTCTTGTTTGTTTTAACTTTCATGCTTCTGTACTGAAAGACCTTTATCCTTTTGCTTCCTTGGGGGAGATAAGGTCTCACACCACCAACTACTCCACCATACAAGCCTTCAGAGGAGGACCTGTATAAGCCAGACATTCACCAGAGGCCAGCCAAGGAGACTGCCATCATCACCAGCTCTGAGCCACAGCCAATGATGGGGGACAGGGCAGCCTCCGGGAAGAAGCAGAAGAAGCACCCAGTGCGGACAGAGCTGTACGCACACCTGAGTCGGTCCACCCCCCACCTGCCCCACCCCGAGCCACATGGGGTGCTGAAGCGCCCTTTCTCACGCTCTTTCGGCGACCACGACTATTGCCAGGTCTTGAAGCCCGAGGCCTCGCTCCAGAGGAAGGTGCTGAAATCCTGGGAGCCCCTGAGCCATGTGGAAAACAAACACAAGCGGAGAGCCCCTGACGTGCACTACCAGCACGAGAGTCAGGAGGGCGTCAATGGGACCTCAGTGAAGGAGGGAAGCCAGCAGCTGAGGGACCAGGAGATCAGGGCCAGCTTGACAAAACACTTTGGCCTCTTGGACAGTGCCCTCGATGCCGGGGAGGCGGCCTTCTGCAAGACGCCTGAATATGACACCGTCTTTGAGGACAGCTGCAGTGAGATTGGTTCCCCGCTGGAGGAAGAGGAGGAGGAGGAGGAAGAGGAGGAGGAGGAAGAGTGCTGCACAAGTCCATTGGAATCCAAGATGTGCCCCTACAAGAACCCTCTTTCCAGGGCCAGTTTGCACTATTGCTCCCGAAGCAGGTCTGATTCTGAGTCTTCGTGCTGCAGGTCCAGGTCTCCAGCAAGCAGGTGGGCTTCTCTGCACATTTGTGAGTTCACAGGGTCTTTGGCGAAAGGGCTCAGAGAGACCAATAGTGAGCAAAATTGTAGTGGGTTGCATTGGCTGGTCTTTACCGGCTCCCTCACAAAGGTAGCTACTGCTTTACAGGTGGCCCTCCGACAGAGGTGCTGACTTTTTGCCTATGTTTCTCCAGGAGGTGCCGTGCACATCCATGCTGCTTTATAGATAATACGATTACTCTGAAAGAGACTGGGTTGGGTGGGTCCAGAGATCCCTGTGAGTGAAGTTTCACTCACAGGACCTCTCACTTACAGAAGTAGCAGAAGCCATTTTTGCCAGTTCTCCTCTGCATCCCCTGAATATCTGTTTTGGAAAGTTGGAGGACCCTCGGGAACAGCCTGGGCAGTGGCAGAAGAGACTGGAGGGAGCAATCTCCTTCCCCCTTCCATTAGCAGTTTGCTCCACTAGATTGCCAGCCCCTTGTGTGAATGTCTCAAGCCTTTCCCTTTGCAGAAGAAATACTCTTGATAGAAGGGGGAAAAGAGGGAAGAAACATCCAGGTGGGCAGAAATAAGACCTTTTGCATCAGAATTGGAAGCCAAAGACTCAAATTGGTTGTACCTAAGCATGGAGAAGAATTTTGAAACATATTAGGCTCTGCAAATTTATTTCTGTCCACCCTTTCCCCCCTGTATTTGATGCCTTGCCGTTTCTCCTTTTTATGCTGGATGCTGGCGTTTGTCTTTGAAAGCCTGCTGTTGCAGACACAGCATTCTTTGTGCTGTGAGCCTGTCTCTGGAAGCGACAAGTGTGCCTCTACTTCCTTGTGGTTTCTAGCACTCAGACCAGCCAGAGTCCATTCAGGACTAAATTCATGTGCCTTCTTGTTTATCAAACAGATATGAAAATGGCAAGCAGTGTCAAGATGGAACTGTTGGACAGATGGAGCAGAGGAGAGAAAAAGCCATTGTAAGTGACCTGTTTGCTGTGTGAGGGCTTCTGTAATAAATCAAGTGGGAATGGTGTGGTTTCCAACCAGATCGGTTGACTCCCTCTTTTGAAAGCTCATCTGAATTTAGGGACAAAGCAATTTTCATTTGACTCCCACTCCAAGTAGGAGTGGCACAGTACATGTTGCAGTATCTCTTGGCCCAACACCAGTTTAAGATGATGAATTAGAAAGAAATAAAGTAAACATAACCGGCAACAGATTCAGTTCTTGACCCAGGAGAAACTTGGTGCCAAATTCATCAACAAGCACTTACAGAGAGCAGTGGGAATTGTGATTCCATGGCAACTTTGTAGTGAAGCTGAAATGCGGGAAAGCTGCAGCTTTTGAAAGGGAGACATAAAATAAGACGATAAAGGGTGCACGATAGGCAAGCTAGCCGTGAAGCACTAGCAGGCAGCTACTCCTCAAAGAGCCGTTTCAGCAGATAGAATTTGTGCATTTGTTACACAACATCATGCTGCCTTGTTGTTAAAGCAGGTTGGGGGATAGGAAGAGTTCAGTCGGAAGAAGAAGAAAGAGTTGTATCAGGACAGGCCTAAGCAATTATTCTCATCCCTGAACAGGGAGAAGGCCGCGTCGTGTACATCAGAAACCTTGCCAGCAGTATGAGCTCCACTGAACTGAAGAAGCGCTTTGAGGTGTTTGGAGAGATTGTTGAGTGTTGCGTTTTGACCAGGAATAAAAGGTGGGTCAAAGCTATGCTTCCCCCTCCCTCACTGCTAGAACCAGCAGGAACTTTTGGAGATCTGAGCACCAGGAACCTAGCCTGTCTATCCTGCATGACATGAGAGGCAGGACTTCGGTCTTATTTGGGGATTGAAAGCTGGAGAGTGTTTTTTGTGGGGACGACTCTGGAGATGTCTGTCTGCTGCTGTGGTACAATGGTGATCTGAAGAGATGCTGCTTCACAGGATTTTAAAGAGACATAATGCTTTCTCCAGTGTTATTTCATGGGACTGTTGCCCTTTGAAATTCTTTTTGTTCTAGGGATCTGCTTGATTATAAAATAACGAGTCTCCCTTTCTCCTAAATAAAGAGAGATGTGGAGACCTATGTAATATATTTGGACTCAAGGGTTGTTAGGTTCTAATGACCTACAAAGTTTGGCATGCAAGGAGAACTAGAGGGGGGTATTCAGCTAAGCCTTACTCAGAGTAAATCTGTTGAAACTATTGGACCTCACTTAGTCATGTCCGTTCATTTCAATGAGACCAGTGTAGGCAGAGAGACTGGTGTGGTGTAGTGGGCAGAGCACCTGGCTTCTAATCCCTGGCTAACCACAAAGGCACACTGGGATGACCACTACCTTCCAGCTCCATCTACCTTCTTTGAGGAGAAAACGATGTGTCCTTTGGAGGTTTACAAAAAACGTAACACAAATAAATGGCAGTAAATTGTTGCCTGTGCTTAAGTTCTCCATTTTGTTTCTCAGGGGAGATAAATATGGCTTCATCACGTATCGGTGTTCAGAACATGCCGCCTTATCCTTGAAGAATGGTGCCTCGCTAAGGAAAAGAAATGAGCCCTTGTTCCAGCTGAGCTACGGTGGCTTTGGGCACTTCTTCTGGACTAGATACACCGACTTGGGTAAGCCACCCCCAGGTCACTCCAAAGCGGTCCACTTCCTCCTCCATCCCTTGTTTGGGTGGTGATGATTTCTTTGCTGCGCTGTCTCCCGTTGTGTTTGTTATCATTTGTAAATAATGCTCATTGACGGTCCAACAGGTTCACTTCTATTTAATATCCTTTATAGTTTGTTTAAGCTATTAGGGGGATACCTTGAGTTATTACAGAGTTGATTGGATCAACTACACACAAGCATTCAATAGAGCTTCAGCTTGCTCACTTTCTCTGGCTTGTCACTATTTTGTTGTAGTGGTTTATATTCCAATTTATAGGCCTTTTTATTTTACTGGAGGGGCCTCCAAAGCAGTATACAGCAGCTATATAATACAATAAAAGTATTTTATGGTTGTATGAAAAGGCAAACCAACAAACCAAGCCCAAACACATCCCAGATTAAGAATATAATAGGGAAAATAAAAAGTACCACAATATTTAGAACCTACCTTATTTGTATTGACAAACACACAAAAACCAGCTAGGAGAACTGATGTCTTGCATTATTATAGACACTGTAAAATGTTACTCAAAATATTGGAAAAAACATTCAAATCCTAGGAAAAAGAAGGGAAGTAGTCTAACCCCCTGCAATGCAGGAATCTTTTGCCCATGACCCTGAGATTATGCTCCTGCTCCAACTGAGCTAACAGAATGGGAGGCAAAAATGTATTGAATTTGCAGTAATAACTAAGCTTACAAACCTTTTAACAATGAGAGAATGTAGGCCGAAACCTAACAGAACTGGAGCTTATTCATTGACTGATGGAATGGTAGAGTGCATTCATCAGGCAATCATAGGTCCTTATACAATGTGTTATTTTAGGATTAGGAAAGACTGTATTTAATACAATAGCACAATTATATACTGAAATATATATTGTGTATGTATTTCTTATTTATCTTAATATATGCTATGAAGCTGAACCTTATATGGCATTTTACTTTTTTTAAAAAAATACTATTTTTCTAAAAAGAACACAATAAATAAACAATGACAAAAACAAAAGTTTCAGCAGCACAAAAATGAATTGCAAAACACAATCAGCAGGAATAAATCAGGAATCTAATCTCCTATTCCTCACTTGTATTTTTAAAAAGTATTTTTGAAAAGTTTTTTTTAAAAAAATAAACACACATTTTGGTGTTTTGCTGAGCTGGAAATTGTAACCTGTAGGATAATTGAACTACAGTCCACATTATTAGACCAGAAGGTGTGTATTTGACTAACCCACTTAAAAATGTGGGCCAAAGGGAATTCTCCTTCCTCCTTAGTTCCTGTTGTGTAGTAATTACGTAATTCCTCCACACCAAATATGTGAGGAATGCTAATATATATAAATAAAAAAAAAACAAGAGGGAGAGAATGCATAGTATGGCTCTTCTCTGCCTCTTTTGGGGGGGTGCTTAACAGGTTTTGCTTTTTCCTTTGACCAACATGTGTATTTCTTCTCTCCTGACACCAGATTCCAACACAGAAGAGTCCTCCCCAGCTCTGATAAAAAGCAAATATGAGACCATGGATTTCGACAGCCTGCTGCAGGAGGCCCAGGAAAGCCTACATCGGTAACAGCCTTAACCTTTGAGGAATACCTCAATACCTCAGTCAAGGCACTTCCAATATGTTTACGTTTTCAAAGAAATGATTAAGTATACAACGAGAGAGAGAGAGAGACTGCTGTCCCTTTAAATCGATGTTTACATTGAACAAGCTGCTTCTGTCTGTGAGTCCCCATGGTGTTGATGTTCCACTGCCACACATTAGTATCTTTGCTTCTGACTGGTTGTGTTAGGATGAGCCTGCAAAAGCCTCCTGTCCCCTTCTTGTCTGGCCCCTTTCTCTGCCCCCCGCCCCCCGTTACCCACTTCCGCCGTGGATTTGCAGCTGTGTTCACCATAACTTTTTTTTTGTCTGTAGTGTGTGATGATGAAATTGTTAATTGTGAATAGAATCAGGATTGTAAACTAATTTTTAATAGAAGAAAGAAATATATACTTATAATGTATTTATGGCTCAGATGTACTGTAATTCAGATTTATTGTACCGCTTCCTTGATTTTTAACTATGCACTGTAATGAGGCACTTGCCTGTCAGCAGATGTGGCCCTCCCCAAAGGGTGCCCTCCAATTGGCCACTCAGTTGAAATTGGCTTCAGCCCTGTCCATGGTGAATCAAGGGGTGACCGACTGATGTTGTGCTCTTGCTATATAAGCCATTTGTTCCGTTTCGTTTGGGCTGAATTCTGGGATCACCACTGCCCTGTTGTTGATGGCACAAGGCACATTGTGATTCCTCAGTCCAGAGCTGGCTCTGGGTGGATAGGAATGGCATTCTCAGATGGTGCATTTTTGAGGAAGGGGAGGGAGAAAAAGGGCGCAAGGGTAGAGTGTGTTTTCCCTCTGTCCATGATGGATTGACAGTGGTCACAAGGTAGTGAAGCCCCACCTGCCAGGGAAATGGTACGTAAGAAAAGCTCCCCTGGATCAGAACAAAGAAAAGCTTCTCTGGATCAGAACAAATGCCTATCTAGGCAAGCATTCTGTTTTGTGCCATGGGCGACTAGGTTCCTAAAAGGTAATAGTCCTCTCCTTTTGATGCTCTCCAGCAGTGTATGAAGGCAGTAGTCCTTTTGTTTGCTCTCCAGCAACTGTTACTCAAGAGGCGTTTTAACTTTAAACTTGAAAGCTCCGTATAGCCATCGTGACCAGTAGCGCAGGAGCACAAGTCTACAGCAAGACTGAGAAAGTCTGAGAGCCAATCCCAGAACAATTATACCCAGAAGTTTCTTTGCATTACATCTACCATCTAATGATAGCAGCTGCAGTTTCGCAAGATCCATGTGGGAGTTTGAGGTAGAGGAATGTGGAGCAATTCATTTAAGGCCATACATGACATCACCAGTAGCCTCAGGAATAGTTTTTTACCCATCTGGTCATCTAACCAAAGCAAAATCTCCTGCCTGGTGGGCAACACCCAACAGAAAAAAAGTTCATAGGAATTCTCACACCTTGGGCTGAGTGAGTTCACAGTGCTTACAGCTGGCACATAGCACATGGCTCATCAGCTGATTGTCCCTGCTCCATTTTGAACACTACTCTCCTTATGAGTGGAATAAGCCATAAAACATAGTGTCAGTGCTATGAAGCCTTGTGAAGCGACTTCCCTTCTCTCTCTTTCTCCTGCTCCCTGTCAAGAAAGGCATGGATGTCACTGCCTATTTGATGTTCCTTTTGACTTCCTCTTGGCGGCAATCTTGTGCCCTCCTTTATTTCTTCCCTGGCTTCTCTCAGATTCAGAAGTTTGAGGAGTCATTACAAAGGAAGTCTTAGAGTGATTTAAGCAACTAGTTTAGGGGCTCTTTGATACGAACTGGGGTGCTGGGACAGAGGCAGTGTAGAAGCCTCTAGCTCAGAAGACCGAGTAGTGGGAAGGAGTCGCTATCTAACTTCCGCAATTGTTTCACTCAAACATAGCTCGGACTTGCCACAATATACTGTGCTAATGCCTCATGCAGTATGGCTGTTCTCGTGCTATACTTGGAAGCAATGTCCAGGGACATGAGAGGCAGACCAAGAAACCAGCAGATGCATCAAGTGATAGCATTTTCAAGTGGGGACCAAATAACCTTGCTAATACCTTCATCAGCCACCATGTCTTTGGTTTATTTTTCACAAAGATCTCTGGCATTTAGCCACCCCATGTATACAGAATGCAACAACCTTAATTCGTCCAGCAGGTATTTAATCTGAATCAAAAGGAAGAAATTGCCAAAGACCTTGGCAACTGCCTGGCTTAGGTCTAACTCCTGCTTGCCTGTCTTGAGTAATTCCATTGAGCCAGTAAGGACCACATGCATCAGAAACACCATGAATGAGATCAAGGCATTAACTCATCTGTTATCCTATACTAATTATGTGATTGTTTCCGTCTTTTAATGTGGAGCTTTAATAACAACAGTGCTTATTTTATATAGTAACCGATGTCACAATTTCACGTGTTGTTGGTCAAAAAAAAAAAAATCATCCTCACAATATTGGCTGCTTCAATGTTGCTTGCACCACCTCCATTCGAGAACTTACTGATGGATCGCAAGATCCTCTCATGATCAGCCCAGAGCAAAGTCTGGCCCAGACAAAGCATCTGCTGTTGACAAGTGCCTCATTGTAGCTCTGCCTTTTTCTGTCCTAGTATTTCCTCACCACAATGATGTTTACATGTGATTGCTATAGAGCTTACTGTAGAATGTACATAGCGACACATTTAGGGTGGGTAGGACTGTCCTGTCCTGTCCTGTGCTGTGCTGATGTTTTCAGAGAACAATTGAACAGAAGAAGAAGAAAAATAAGTAACCACCCCTACAACCGTTAAGTGGAATTCTTCCATCTCCTGGCTTGGTTACAAGGGTAGATCAAAGTTCACCGCTGGCTTTGGTCAGAGAGATGGAAAATGCATCAAATTTCTGAGCATGCTGAAAGTGTTGAATGCAGCTGCAGAGGAGAAGGAAGAGTCCTTCTGCTCTCCAGAAAGAGCTGCCTTCAGTGCAGATCGCTTGCAAACATGGGTTTGTATTTAATCAGTTTTTTTAATTATTATCTCAAGTTACTTTTAAGAGGCTGGACTTACCAATGATGTTAGAGCATGCACGCATGCTCTTTTGAGGAGGGAAGAAGGTCCTGTAACGCACATGGCCTCTCAATCCTAGATATAGGGAGAGGTGCAATAAGTGGTCTTTGTGTTGCCTGAAGCCTATAAAAATATTTATTTTAATTTTTTGTGAGAAATTTCACTAGGACTTTATGCAATATGCACACATGTGCACAAACGCACACATATATAGGGAAAAGGTAGTGGCGGGGCATTGAGCCCCCCTGACTGCTGCTGGGTACAGAGCAGCAGCTGTAAATCCACCACTGTTGAATGTAGAGCCTGAGTGGCATGGTTTGAAAAGCACGGACATCTAATGCTGGTTGTGGCACACTAGTAACCTGTGGCTTATTTTAATGGCTATTGGAAGCACAGCTAAGTTTGTATCAGCCACAGGGATACAAACAGTGCAAAAACCCTTGGCTATCAGAAGCTTGGAAAGTTGCTCCATATGGATGGGAGAATTTTAGGCAGCAAGCCTGTATTCAGGGTATATTCCAGGAGGGTCCTCTATTTCGTAGAGCAGCAAGCTGCTGTGCTCCACATGCACTGCAAGAAGTAGTTTGAGCTGCTGCTGGTGAAAAAAACAAACCCCAAAACTCAGTTCAGAATGGCACAGGAATTGGAAGGACCACTTGGAGGTCCTAGTTCATCTCCACGAATCAGAGCAGCTGGGTGGATACCTTTTTAACAGATCTACAGAACTTGTGGCTTGTCTAACTACCAGCCTGCCAGAGGCCTGGTCAGGGGTCAAAGTGTCTTGCAGGCCTCCATAGATGGCTGGCATACTGTGATGGGCTTGGTGGGTTCCACAGTCCTGGCCTATAATATAGAATAGGCATTTTGCTCATACTGTGAGGACAGTGGTAGGGTGGCAGTCCTCCCCTGACCTCCCGCCAGCTAGGTGGCTTGCTGCTTTCAGGAGGGTTGAGGCAGTAGTGGGGGGTCAGTGTGGTGCACAAGGGAACCAGCAAAGCCATCAGCAGTTGTGTGTCACCACCACTAGTGTGTGAGGAGCTAGTTCCATGGTGCAGTCCCTCACAAGGCTCACTTCCTCAGCCTGAAGCCCCTCACTTGCTGAGTTTGAAGCACAGGTTGGAGATGAAAAGGGGGAAAGGAAGTTTATTCCTTATTTAGGTTGGGGGAATTAAAATGAGCTTTACACATTTTTATAGCCATCACTGCCGCCAACATGTTTGGGCAGATTTAAACCTTGGTGCAGTTCAGCTCATTTTGATTTCCCAAGGTGGCCGCACGTTGAGGCTAAGAAGAGTAGCCGAGGGTCCCCTGCCCCCATTAGCTAAAGAAGGACCTTAATTACCTTAATGGTTACTTCCTCTGCCCTGTTTAGAAAGAGCTTGGGCTCCTGTGCTTTCCATATACTTCTGCGAAGTCTGCCTAACTTTCTCCCATGTTCTTTCTCTTAATAATATGCATAAAGCCAAGGACCCCGTACCCAAGGGGTAGGCCTAGCCATAACAACGATTAGCAGCAGAAACAAACCAAGCCTTTGCAAGATCAGGTGAGAAACCAAATAAACAAATTAAAAGAATTCAATTTTCCAGGGTGTTTCGGAATAAGAGGGTGTGTTGAGAAAGGCAATCATGAGGGAGACATTTATTTTTTTAAATAAACAGAACTATCTCTATATTATATGTAGGGGTGTGCGTGTGGGTATGTGCGAGTGAAAAAGAAGTCCCTCCTAACTGCTTCTTAATTAGGAAAAATACCTTAACGATAGGAATAAGTCATAAGCCATTTCCTTGCCCTTGGTCCTTTAAATAATCATGCTTTTATGTGAAACGCAAATGGTTCCTGCTAAATTCAGCAACCAGACAAAGGAGTGGATGCAGGCATCAGAAAAAGAAGATGCGTGCAGAAGAACTGGGTTCCCAAACGTTACTTTCATTGTCAGTCGATAGAAATGTTCATCCCACGTTCCCTCTCAGAGTGACTGTCTTGAGCTTTGCTACCTCCATGAAACTTTCATGTCAGCTTGGTCATGTGTTTCCATGATTAGCATCCAATTTTCTCAGTAGCTCATGTCAAAAAGCCTTAGAGGAATCAGAGAGCAAGGACACTTTGATTTTCATTTGCCAGATGAAAATAGCAAGTCCTTAATCTGTAGCTGAGCATTTCCTCAATTTGTTCTTACAGCAGGGTAGTCTATTTGTGACACACTTTAGCAATATGAGCATTCAAAGCCTTCTGCTTTCCCATCAACGTTCTGCAAATAATTGTTTGTTTAGGCCTCGTTCTCATTTGTGTGCTTTTTGACAATTTCCCCTGGCATCATTTCCCCCACATCACTGATGCCCATGCATCATTTTAACGTGACTTTTGGCCCAACCATAACATTTTCATGTACGTATGATTGCAGGTACCTCCTTGCACTTAAGGGGGCAGTGCGCCCCCTCCCCCAAAGTAACCTGGGGGCTTATGCATTTTGCATTTTATAGCTGGAAGTCTACCATTAATAGTGGACAACAGAAATGCACTAGAGGTAAGCACCTATGATGCTCTAACAAATTAATGTGTTGTAGGATAGATGCTACAAAAACAAATACACAAGCATTGCTGCATGTCATGCAACTTAGGGACGGGATCTCTGTGACTGAGGCTATCACTAACAATCTGCATCTGAGCTTGCCACCTGACTGCAGGCGGGGGGCTCACATGATTGAACGCATCTTCGTACGCTCCCTGCACCTGAAAAATGACCATGTCGTGGGAAAAGGTTATGTGCAGAATCTCAGTGAAAACTCGGCTATGCCCTAGTGTTAAGGAGCAAGCTATCCAATCTGGTTTGGGTGAATTTATCATGGTATCCTGCTGTCACCCTAAACTTTGTGCCAGTGAGGCAGACTAAATCAAATGCATCAGCCTTACTTGGGTTCTCTGTCCTTGGAATGCATAGCACATGTCATTGATGGAGGAGCCTGTGTTGTTAGATGTTACTGTATTGGGGTACAGCTCCCATAATCCATGACCATGGTTCATGCTGGCTGGGGCTGATGGGAGTTGGAGCCCAACAACATTCAAAAGGTCACAGGTTTCCCCAATCCATTACCTAGGCTGTGATCCAATGAGCAAATGGAGCTCAAAAAAAGAGGGGGGGGAAAGGTTGCTCCATAGTCTTCATTATGGCAGAATTCTGTCTTTCAAAGCTTTACACAACATTGAAGAGAATGGGTAGGCCAGTTTTCACAGAGCTTTATATGCATAAAAATGCACCTGTATTACTGAATTTTTGAAGGGTCAATTTACACTGAAGGTTTTTGCCCCCCCCCCAAAAAAAAGTCAAAACGTTTCCCATTTCCTCATGGAGGAAACTATGTCTGATGTGGATAGCAAGGCAAACCCCTGGAGAGTCTGGTTTTAATGCAGCCACTGGTGCTTTAGGTGGCATTATTTACTGGAAAAGTGAAAAAGAGTGAATTAATACCACTGTTTGCAGCGTGTGTTTATGAGTGTATGTGAGCCAGAGAGAGTGAAGGAGACTAAATTGATGCATTTCTTAAGAAAGGTGTAAGAATTTCACCTAAAAGAGGGGCACATTTGCTATGTTATTTATAATAAAAATCTAGATTTTACTTTTTTTGTTTTTTGAAGAGGACACTGCTAATAATTAGAAGGGGCCAATTCTGCTTCTCTTTTACATGTATTAACTAAGTGATAACTTATTTCTTGGTAAGTAAAAGCAGCAGGATTGACCCCTTTTGTAATCAATAAAATCAAGTTTTTAGTTCACTGTTTTAAAAAAAAATAGTAGAAGATTTTTATATTTCACTTAATTTCCCCCCAGTTGTGTTCTGTTGTGTCCTTATTTATGTAATATACTTTAACCTTAATCGGCATAGATTCTTATGCCTTTCCTTTGTTATTGTCATTTTTTAAAAGAAATATTTCTTTCTAGTGTGATTTCAATGTCTACCTTCTAAATGAGAGAACGTTTTCTTGTATTTTTACATTGTCAGATTCTATAGTTTCGTAGATGATTTAACCAAATTGCTCAATGTATTCTCTATATCTATCTGGTAGGTATATAAAAGTTCTATTTTAAATTGTGTAAATACTTCAGAACTGGCTTCTTTTTGAAACTCCCCTGCCGTGGAGTTACTTGTTTACATCACAAAGACTGTAGAATCTCTACATTCATGTACTGTAAATAGTGAAGTGATCTGCCTATAAATAAATAAATCATAACAAATATACTATGAAGTCCAACATGTCCTGCTTGTTTGCAACTCTGTGTGGAATTGTGTGTACATTGTTGGGTGGCTTTCTGCTCCTAAATTGCACCCATGTCCTCTCTATGAATCAGTTGAAGTCTGGTGACCCTCACACCTATCGTAGGCCTTGTTTACAGCTATAGAAGACAGAGGTGTCTTCTGAAAGATGCCAGCTTATGGAACAGCTGTAGTCTTTGGTTTCTAATAGAGATCCAGATTAAGTGCCCCATGCAGAAGCTCTGACACTGCTTTGAAGAGGTCCAGCTCCGAGGGCCTTCTGGCGGTTCCCTCACTGCGAGAAGTGAGGTTACAGGGAACCAGGCAGTGGTCCTTCTCAGTAGTGACACCCGCCCTGTGGAATGCCCTCCAATCAGATGTCAAAGAAATAACTACATGACTTTTAGAAGACATCTGAAGGCAGCCCTGTTTAGGAAAGTTTTTAATGTGTGATGTTTTTTCGCATTATTATTATTATTATTATTATTCTGTTGGGAGCCGCCCAGAGTGGCTAGGGAAACCCAGCCAGATGGGTGTGGTAATTATTATTATTATTATTATTATTATTATTATTATTATTATTATTATTTATTACTATTATTAGGATGATTTTACATTATTCACATGCTTCATTGGCAAAGATAGCACTCTGTGACAAAAGGGGCAATGGATGCAGCATGCAACCCTTGGATCCCCATAATGCTGTTTGGGGATCTTTCCCTTGACCCCCAAGTATTAACTGATCTCCCAAGTAACACAAGAGGCAGGGCCAGGTGTTTTAAAAACCTATCATTAATGGGGAAAGCAACAGACACCAAACATAGCTCATTTTAATTCAAAAGTGGCAAGACAACTGCTCCAACTCCAGTTGTTTCATCCTCCTCCTACCACCTCAGGGTCATTGCTTCTCCCTGACCCAGCCATAATTCAGCAGTTTGGGTTTTCTGATTAATTGCTTTCAGGTTTTTGTGGGGGAAGTGCTGCGGGGCAGGGAGTGCTTGGACGTGGACTTGGAAAGCCGGGACCTGTGTCCAGAAATGCAGAGCAAAGGTAGGTGTAGATGAGCCCAGAGTCAGGTTTCATTCCACTGCAAAAGTGCAAGCATTGCACTTATGCTTCAGTCATGCCGCAAAGCCCCAGGGGGATGGGATTGTCACTGTACGCACAAAACCCTCGGAGCTTTGGAACTCCACGCAGCCTTGGAACTTGGTGTGCTTATTATTCTGCTAACTGGATGAAAGAGTACTTTGGAGGTGTGTGGGCATGCGAAGAAAGAGCCAATTGTTATTTGCAGAATAAAAGTGTTGGAAAGGAAAGGAAAGGGAAAGGGAAATGTAGCAGAAAGCTTAAGGAGACCCCCAGGTGAGTAAGTAACAGTGGGTAGAAAGGAAATGATATAATCATTCAAATGTGCAAAATTGTATCTTGCAAGTGTCCCTATTTACCAGGACTCTCTTTATGTTCTGGTCCCTGCCCTTATTTGCGATTGTGAGAGATGTTTTCAGAAATGCCGTTCATGTGCAAAAATCCTCATTTCAGACCCCTCTGCTCTCTAGGCATTAAGGACCAGAATCAAATACTTTGGTGTGCTAGCAGAAGCCAGCATAAGGACTCTTGCTTGCACAGCAGGGTGCTCCTGCACACCTCTGCTCCACTTCCAAATCCTTGGAGTCTGGCAAATATATTGCAGCGATGTGCAGAAAGGAATAGCCCATCAAGGCTGCTGGTTATTACCCATGGCAAACAAAGCCATTCTAAGTACTGCATAGGTTTTGCATGCGGACAGGATGGAGCCAGGAAGTGAACACTAGTACCCGCTAGCTCATACTGAAAACAAGCTTGAATTGGGAGAAGCAGGAAGGAAGTAAAGCCTGAAAGGAAGGGATCTACTTTGCCAGCATGTAGTTACTAAAGAGAAGGAGTCAGAAAGGGGAAAAATGGATTGTCTTTCTATTTCCCACCCACCCCAATTCAGGAAGCTTATTGCAAGCACTATATGATTTTCAAATGTATTTTTAATTGTATTTTTACAGACATACTATGGACTACCTGAATGAAGCTTACTGACCATTGGTGGTCCACAGACCACAGTTTGGGAACCTCAGCTCTCTCATATAGTGTATGTTTTTTAAAAAAACAGCAAAACAAATGCAGTGTGGGGATTGCATAAGCACTTATCATGTTTTTAAAGGTGTGCAGACCTCTGCAGTCTCTCTGGGTGAAGCTCCCACAGGCTCTGCTAGGCATGATGCTTCCTAATCAGGATTTCTGGGACACGGTTATTAGCATTCTCATGAGGGTGGCTGATTTCGCCTTACTCTATGCGGGCAGACCCATTAAAATAAGGGCATCCAGGAAAGCAGCCTCGGCAAGGATCCAAAGGTAGAGGCAGTCTTCTACACTTTGTGAAGTGTAGAGGGAGGGCCCAAGGACTACTGTTTTGCCATGTCTGGCTGTAAGCACTTGATGTCACAAAGTGCCAACCCTCAATTTTCTGTTTTGTATAGCAGTTTAGTCACTTTAGTCACTTTTATTTTGTGATCTGCCTTTGAGCATGCTATTGGAAAAGTGGGATACAAATTTAACAAACAGATGATAGATAGATTAGATAGATAGATGATAGATAGATAGATAGATAGATAGATAGATAGATAGATGATAGATAGATAGATGCTGTAACACACCTCGGGATCTTACAGTGAAGGGAGGGCCACAGTACAATACAATACAATTATAATTAATAATATTTGGTGAAAAATGAGGTCTGATACTCCTATCTTGATAAAAGCACCATAGGTGCCTGCACAAAGTATTTTTCAAAACATGCATAGGATCCTCTACTCTGTAGAACCACACAAAGATAAAACTGGATTCTTTAAAATCTACCTCTTCACTTTGATTTTAATGAAGGGTCTTGGATGCAAGGTTTCCTGGATTTGTTTTGTGAATTGTTTGTATGCAGCCTTATTGCTTGAGTGCCTTGTGCTTTCTTTTATTTTCTATTGTATTTAAGTTGGTTTTCTTGGAGATTGTAAGTCTCTTGTGGAGGAAGTTCCACAAAAAGCAGGGTATAAATCTTATTTTTTTAAAAACAAAAAACAAAAAACCACCATATAAATAAAATAGTAGACATCTTCATTGGAAGAGCTGAATCTATTGTGCCAAATACATGGGAATGTGTTTTTTTAAAAAATAAAAATAAAAATCTTACAGGTTTCCTTTCATTGAATTGGAGCTTAGCTAGTCTGCATGGATTTTGGATCCATGGCAGAGAGACAGCAATGGAATTTGAAACAACCACCTGCTGGAACATGGTGACACACAGCATACATGGCCGTCCTGTGTCCCTGAGCTGGGGCTGCAGGAGTTCTCTTAGGACTCTGCCCAGGGCACACCGAACACAGTGCAGGAGTCCAAAGCCAACACCTCCTACCCTGTGTTCAAGGTTCATGCCAGGTTGTCAACAGAGAGCTGCCAGTTTCTCGCTGCCTCCTCAGAAGGAAAAGCCTCCTTAGAAGCTCAAAGAAAGGAGAATCATGATCCCCTGCGATTTCTGCCTAGGGAAACCTCACTCAGCGGAGAAGAAGTGTCTGACCTGTGAGGCCTCCCTGTGCCGGGACCACCTGAGGAAACACAATTCGAAGGCCACCCAGAAGAACCATGCCTTGGTGGCTCTTGGGACCGCTGGGGCCCAGGAGGAGAAGAAATGCCCAGAGCATGCCATGCTGCTGGAATGCTTCTGTCAAGACGACTTGGTGTGTGTTTGCAAGGCCTGCTCCACCACTGGCTCCCACAGCAGCCACAGTGTCGTCGCCCTGAAGGACGAGTACGACAAGCAGATGGTAAGGGGCTTCAACCAGGCAGGGAGCGTTCCAAAGAGGTCCTCCAATTAAATGTAACAGAGACAGATGTTTTAAATAGAAACGGGTGTCAGAATGTGGAAGTGGGGGGAGAAAACGAAGCAAAAAACATCAAGCATCAAGTAGCATCCAAAGCCTGATAACTAAGGAGTAGCAAATTATACTTGTGGGGTGTTTTTTTGATGGTGACGCATGTATTTATACCCATATGTAGTCAGGGGAAGGGCTGTAGCTCACTGTGGTAGAGCATGCACTTTTCACCCAGAAGGTCCCATTGAACTGAGAAATGACACCAAACCAATAGTGGAGACTACCTATAGACCTTGCTTAGCCTCAGCACTTTCTGCAGGTATCTTGATTTCCATGCTTGACAATGTGTTTGTGCATTACAGTTTCTGGCATTGATCATTGACTTTTTCTCCCCCTCTGAGCATGGCAGTATGCCAGCCAAGATTAACAAACACTCCACTGTGTGTTAACAGCCCTTCCCAGGGAACACCTTATCAACAGCCCCTGCTAGATTAGAGGACAATTTTGCAAAAAAGTTAGTGGTAACTAATGCCATTGCTTTTAATTTATGGCCTTCTGTAAGAACCTGCAGTCTGCTTCTAGAAGAACAAGTTTGCTGTTTGCTTGTTGTTTGCCGCCTTAGGCTCCTTCAGCAGGAAGACAAATAAAGCAGAAATTCACCATCATGGCAGCCCAAACATACAAATGGAGTTCAATGAGGGTTATTTCCAAGTCAATGTGCATTCCATTCTCAAACTGCAACCACAAGCATCCTTGCCAGGATGCATGGCATCCATCTGAGAGTTCTCATGGAACTCAAATGTGAAATTGCTGGTCTTCAAAACAGAAATATGTCCCTTGGAGCAGCCTCCATACCAGAAGACTGGGAAGTAGCCAATGCAATGCCAATTTTTAAAAAGGAATTGGGGGGGGGGGTGTTCCTGGAAATTACAGGCCAGTTAGCTTAACGTCAGTCTCTGGAAAGCTGGTGAAAAGTATTGTTAAAGATAAACTGACCAAACACATAAAAGAACAAGCCCTGCTGAAGCAGAGCTAGCATGGCTTCTGCAAGGGAAAATCCTGTCTCACAAACCCATGAGGGTGTCAACAAAAGTGTCAGCAAGCATATAGACAGAGGTGATCTGGTTGACATAGCATACCTGGACTTTCTAAAAATGTTTGATGAAGTATCTCACCAAAGACTCCTGAGTCAAGAAATAAACAGTCAAGAAATAAGAGAAGTCCTCTTGTGGGTCAGGAATTGGTTAAGTTGCAAGAAGCAAAGAACAGGAATAAATGGACAGTTCTCCAAATGGAAAGAAGTAGAAAGTAGAGTCCCCCCAAGGATCGGTATTGGAACCTCTGCTATAGTTAATTAATCCACCAAATAAACTTATTGAAATGTACAGTTCTGTGATTTCCCTTCTGTTTTTCTCTTAATCAGGCAATTCTCTCACGGATTATGAAATCAATGCAGGAATACAAAACTGCCACAAAGAAGACACTCTTACAGCTTCAGAAAAGTGAGGATCAGATAAAGGTTTGTGCTGTAACTTCATGATGCCATGCATCACTCTCAGGTCCCAGGTAGAAAATAATGAATGTGTCTCCAATATGCTTCTCCATCCAGCACCCCAATCTTTTCATTTTAACTATGCAGCACTTTTGGCCAGTGACTCTTTTTACCCGAAGGTTTATTACCTGACCATCTACATTATCTATCTATCTATCTATCTATCTATCTATCTATCTATCTATCTATCATCTATCTATCTATCTATCTATCTATCTATCTATCTAGCATCTAGCATCTATCTATCTATCACACATGGACACAGATTTAGTTAGTGCACGCTCTATTTACTGTCTGGACAGGCGTGTGTTTCTACACCCTTTTCAGATGCTTAACCTCAGAGGAAGGACTGGGTTTTTTAAAAATGGCAACTCTAGTGCATGTGTATGTGCACTTTCAGTAGTTTACCAGGGACAAGTACCCGAAAACATGGGCTCTCCCTGGTTAAGAGTGTGTGACCACTAACAGACACTAGGGGCTTCCAAGGCAGCACTTCATATCACAGACTCACACAGAGGTTGTCTGAGGCATGGGGTGGGAGTCTTGTTAGAATAAAGTTAAAAACTCAAACAGAAAAGCAGCTGGGCCCAGTGGCGGAGCTTCATGCTCCGGCACGGGGGGGGGGGGGAGGCGGGGGCAGGGCTGGGGCTGGCGTGTGTCCTGGGGGTGTGGCACGCTGTCTAAGGTGGTGTGGTGCCCAGCACGGGTGGGGGCAGCCGCGATGGCACCCCACCAGGATCGCGCTGCCAGGGGCGGGGCGCTCCCCGCCCCCACTCCTCTTCCTCCGCCAGTGGCTGGGCCAGCGTAGCTCTCCAAGGCCCAGGACAAGGGCTCCCCCCTGCCTCTGCACAGCCCTGCATATCAGGCAACCTTTTCTGCCACAACAGAAGACTGGTGAGTTGTGAGCCTCTGGTACTACTTTGGTGCATGTGCTTCAGTGCTGGGAAACCAGCAGGGCATGAGAAAAAGAGCACCCAATGGTAAGGAAGTCAAAGTCAAGCCAGGGAACAGGCAAGAGATCCCAGCCAAGGCACAAGGATTCAGTGAAAGGGGTCAGTGGGTGAACCATTACAACTGAACCAGAACTCTCAGCAGCACCAGACAGCAGAGATAGGCTAGCTGAGGCTGATGACACCAGGTTGGGGGAGGTTGTATTAGGATCTGGGAATTAAAAAGCTCTGTTGACATGAAAGCTGCAGTCCTATGCACACTTACATGGGACTTACTCTTGAGTATATATGCATAAGTTTGCACTGCACATTACTCAGTGGCGGTAGCCACAGGATAACTGAGGCAAGAATACTTTAGTGTGATCTTCTGAGGGGCTGATGCCCAAAGTGCTTTTCAGAGTGACTGGCAACATACTTGGGAGGTTGCTGAGAGCTATAAACTTGGTAGCTTGGTGGCCTGTTTTGCGGAAGCAATATGTCATTTTTCACTATAAAAATGTTATCTGACATATATAGTCTCCACACCTTTTAAAATAATGGTTGTTTCCTAAGGGAGTTTTATGAACAGGGGAGGGACTGTGACCACGGAGCTAACGATCCTTTTTAGCCTAGATAGGGAAGTATTGCTCAAGACACCCGGGTTTATGCCCTAAGTCCAACAATTCAACTATAATAAAAAGTTGCCATCTTACTTTCCTTAGAACAATAAGAAAACGTTGACAGATCAGCTCTCCAGAATCTTCCAAGAGATCAAGTCTCAGGTAGATCAGAAGGAGAAGCAGATCCTAGGTGACATCCAGTCCAATGAGAAAAAGCAGCTGGCTGACATGGCTGCTCTGAAGAAGCAAGTGGCAGACAAGAGGGACATGGCTGCCCAGGGCCTTCGGGAGCTACAAGCACTAACAGAGAAAACAGATGCTTGCCTCTTCCTCAAGGTGAGCAGCTTTTTCTCCCCTTCAGGTTAGCAAAGTCTCATTTGCTGGATGCCCCCCTTTCTCTGCGTGCAATAAAAACAATTTCTTTTTTTCTTTTTGTCTTTCTGTAGGATTGTCAGCTAGCCCAAGAGAGGTAAGTTGCACATCACACATTCCCCTTTGTTTGCCTGTCACATAGACTACACTGCTCTCCACATGTATGTAGTTTCATATGGTGGTCCACTGAATGGACTCATTGCCAGGTAATGAGAGTCTTTTCTCTTCCTCCTACATCTTCTGAAAGTATTAGCTTCCCTACCTTCAGGAATGTGTTTTTGCCTCTTCAGTAGCAATAACGGGACCATTTTGGATAATTGTGCTAATGATATGTGGCATCTAGTTCCTAGATTATTGGTATAGGAACTCAAGAGTGGCTGGTGAGAGCTGTGAGGTTGAGCTGGAGCAACCAGTTCAAGCCTCTTCAGACTTTGAGCTTCTCATGTAGGGGAGGGGGACAATAGGCTTAATTACCTATTTCCTCCCAAGGTAAGGGAAATGACATAACTAAGCTTACTCTGTGGTATTAACCCCTTCATGCATTAATTGGGCAAGCACATTGGGTATATGAGTCTTGTTAACCCACACTTCACTCTCAGAAGATGGAATGGGGACTGACTCAGACGGTTCCCATTCCCTTTCTGTGGTGTCTGGAAACTATGGGGCAAAAGCCTCATCCAAGTCAGTGCTTGAGCTTTCCCTACCCCCAATATCTGCATCCTGTCATCTCTGCCCCATCCTGGTTGGCATTAGAGGGCCCCTGACAGGGGAAATCAGCAAAAATATCCTCCCCACTTCTTCCATTAGTGGACAACTCTGCCGAAACAGACCCCTTCCTGTGAGTGCAAGGGCACCATTGGAATCTCACTCAGAAGTAACGACATACACAACCTCTTCTATCCATACACTATCCATAGGTTAACTTAGTATTTGCCCTTAGGAGTGACAGACATTACAATCAGGGGTGATGTTTGGTAGGTTGTTTGGTTGCATGGTTGGTTGAATGACCTCTTGTACATGCTAGGATTAAGAAACAGAATTTCAGCAATGACAGTGTGGAAGTGCTGACAGTGCATCTGGATCAGTCAGACATTCAGGATGTCAGAAGTCACACAGCCATGTATATCTCCAACCTAGACGCCCTGATGCAAGTAGTACATGGTAAGTGAACGTACCAAAGAACACCTCTCCCAGCAGTGTTAAGTAAGCTATATAAGTTACAGTGAATATGCTGATATGTGAGTAATAACTAGAGATTATGCACTTTGATATATGTGCACAAGCAGTATGCACATTCTCCTGCTAGATACACATCTGCTATATATAGAAACTTGAATTACCCTATTTCCATGCTGCACATTTTTCATTGACTTGATTATAGGGCATAGTCTAATTTCATCTGCTTACTCAAAGATACAAAATATAATATAGGTTAAATACCCTTTGCAATTTATCTAAAAAGATTTTGATGATCGGTCACAGCAGTATAACAACTACGGGACTCATGGGACAGATTTTCTTTACCTTGTTTTTGGATATTTCATCCCTTCCAAATGTTTGGTGAGGCAGAATCCCTATTAGACATTTCATTTATTCTCATAGCTGACTGCATGTGAAGGTTCTGTCTGCTGGTATATGGGTCAGGTCCTGGGCTGGTGTGGAGCTATTTAACTCCTAAGGGACAGAGACTATTAGACACTCCTGCCACCACCTTTATGGGACTAAACCTAGCTATTATTAACCACACAAACTGGAAATATTAAGACATAGGTGAGTGCTAGAGAATTATCTTCTCAAAGGAGTCAGCCTCACTTTTTCTCCAGGACCTTATGGCAAACTCTCCAAAAGCAAACAGCTTCACTCAAATGTCTGCTTCAGAATTCACACTTCTCTGGATTTTGCAGTACTGTTCTTGGCTCAAACACGTACCAAAATGCATTTAGGACACCTGTTTCAGAATAAGATACATATAGAAATACATTCACTGAGATAAAATACTCATTTTGTGATAAAGTACTATTTAATTATGTATTTAAATTATTTAACTCTGTATTTAATAATTATGTACTGGGTTTAAATATGCATTTAAATTCAAACTTTAGAGTGGAGTTTTAAAAACATATTCACATATTAATTTAGAAATGACTCAGAACAAACTTGTGAATGAACACATGCAAAATCATGGACCAGAAACAGACTGATCCATCCCTTAACGGTGTGTGCTGTTGGATTCCTTAAAGCAGAGGTAGGCAACGTGATGCCAGTACAGTTCCCATCTGCCCATCCCACACTGCCAGTGACCAGGGATGGTGGAAATTGTAACCCAAGAACAACTCAAGGGCACCATGTTGGCTACCCCTTCTTTAGAGCAAGGAGAACATCCAAGTCTTATCTGCCTTGAGCTTGCATCTTCTTCTGGTGTTATGATTCATTACCTTGTTCTGAATGTAATTTCGCAAATGACATGCTGAATCACACCTACGGGATCTCTTGAGGCGGTTTGCTTCCGAAACCTCATCATGCCAAATCTGTCCTGGAAATGGGTCTTGCAGAAACAGTTCCTGATTACAAGAGTGGTTTTGCATGAATCAGCTGTCTTGTCCTGTTTTCTTACTCTTCATAGGTAAAATCATTAGCCAAACACAGTGGAGCAGGTAAATCCCTTTTTGTCTTTCAGTCTGTTCCTCACATCCAGCACTGGGTTTTCCATTCATTTGTGCTTCAGTTTAGGAAATGAACAGCACAGGAATTAATACTTCAGATGAATGTCATGGGTTCCCCATACCTTTCTTCACAAAAGAAGAACCTAGTTGATTTCCTGATAAAACACATGAAGAAGGATCACAAAACACAGTGCAATCCACATATTAAAAAAAAGAGAGACCAAGAGTGGGACAGGATTCCTGCAATTCATGTAACTCTATTTAGTGTTGAAATAAGCTTAGACACTAGCCGAGCCAGTCCAAGACATTTTTGCACCTGAGACAAGCTGCAAAATGGTGCCTCCTTCCCTGTCAGGGAAGAAGGGCTGAGTGAAGATCTACACCAGGAACAAGGAGTGAAGAAATGCTGCTTAGGTGTGATTTGCATGATCTGTGTACACAGTGTGTATCATGCCTACATACATGTGCAGGCTTCTTTATGTATGTTATTCTGTCCACATGGACACTGGGCTCATGCAGAGGGTGCAACCCCCCAGCCCATTGACCAAGAATGACAACAGCTTTGTGTGAAACACCTCTGTTGAAATGCATTGTGTTTTAAGTCGATGCTGCAATGCTGTTGAATTTAATGGGACATATGTCTAGAGCAACACTTTGCTTAGCAAAGAGGTGAATAATGTGTGTTGTAGGGGTATGAAAATTGCATTTTGCATGTGGGCAGGTTATGTTGCCCCTTTAAAGCAATTTTTAAAGCCTTTTTAAAATCTGAATTAAGTCAGCAGAATGCCCTTTTCACAAGATATATGCAATGAGATGGTAAAAAGCTATAATCAAAGTGCAATGAAATCCTATGCATTCTACTCAGAAGTCAATCTCATTTAACTCAATGGGACTTACTCTCAGGTAAGTTCAGAAAGCATTGCAGGTGTAGTGTTACGATTTCTAGGATGTTTTCCCATCTTTGTGTGACTTTTCATTTGCTGCTTCCTCTTACGTTTTTCTTTCAATTGATACCCATTATTCTCTTTTCTCACAAGGACAATCCCAGCTGCTGAGTTCTCGCTTGATGGTAGGTGTTTGAAACATCACTACTAATTTTCAAGATGCCAGTCTATGTCACCTCACCTTCTCTGAAATTATGCTGCCAACACCTTATAAAATGTAGTTCAGACCATGAATCCTGTGTGATGATAGAGCAGGTAGGAAACTTATTAAATGGGGGGTGCAATTGTTTCAAAACCAGTAGCAAACTGTAGACCTACCTACAATTTTATAAAAGCATTTGCCGCTATTCATATTGAAGCAAATATGTCTGCTTTTTCTGTCTCTTCCAAAAATTCCATGACGTACTGTAGCTTTGAAATGTGCTCATGGCTCTTATACCAAACTTCATGCAAAGTTACTTTTAGAGTTACACCAAACAAGGCAGATACACTCCTAGTATTCTAATATTATGGAACATTTACAATGATAGAATAAATGTAACACTTACTTGAATTAATTGAGAAGTGTATTTTATCAGGCTAGGTGTGAATAGCTGTACATGGAAGGGTTTATGACGTTCATTGTCCTCTGCTAATGATAAGCACGTTCAACTAGCTGTTCCTTTTGTTTCAATCAGATGTGATTTGCAAAGTCTTCCCATCACCACCACCACTGACTAGGGATATATCTGGAGAAAATGCAGGTAAGCAAAACAGAATAAACCATGAACTATGAACAACTGACCACTGAATTGTCTGTCCAAGGTCCCCACTATTTCAATGTTTTGACAACTTTTTAGTGATAAAAATCTTAAGGAACAATATTTTCAAAATTGTAGGCTGCAACCTTATGGCTTATGCTGGTACTGTCTGCCCTGCAGATACTTGGAATCACAGCTTTGTCTCCTTTTGTGTCTCCTAAAGTGATCTTTATGAATTACTTCCAGCTGGAGTGTAGCTAGATCTGGTGCAGTTGTTTATCTTGTTTAGAGCACCATGCAGGGCCCTTTCAAAGCTTTCTCCAAGTTAGGACTCCAAACTTTCTCTCATTACCATAAAAGTCAATCTGCTTCTGATCAGAAATTAGCCAGTGGTCCACCAACTGCCTTCTGCCCACCCTGGCAGTAGCAGGTTACTGATGCCTGTCATTATGAGCTGAAGACTTGGCTTAGAAGAAAGAAGAAAAATGTGGAAAGTTCTGGGCTTGGATTTTTTAAAAGTGTTGATAATGAGCAGCTAGAAAGGATGATGATGATGATGATGATGATGATGATGATGATGATGATGATAGCAGCCTTTCTTCCTCTTCTAAAGGTGCAGACGTTCAGAAATGATGAAACTAATAAGAAACAAGATCCCACCCAGGTTCACTGGCTATAGAAACAGGAAGATACAAAACAGGAGGAATGCTTTGGCGCTGTCTGGTGGAACTGAGTTGCAAAAGAAACCTAGTGGGATTTGATGATGTCTCAGTTCAGAAAAAGCACTCTATGGGTGCTCATTTAGGTAGAGTAGGCACACTCTACCTGCTGGCTTTAGTGTTTGAAGGGGGGCGGGATCTGTTTGATAGTTTTTTGTGAGTGACTTGGGAAATGCCTGGACTACTTTTGTTTCCCATTCCCTGTATTTTGATATGTGTAATAATAATGGAACTACAAAATGTTGAACAAAACATATAAGCAGCCAATCAAAATCCTTTGTGCCGTCCTCTCAAAACATTTTCTTTGAAGGGCTCCAAACTCTGTTATCATGTGCTGTACAACTCCCCTTAGATTCTGTTTTGCAGCCCTCTTGGTAAGCAATTGTTTGTATTGAGCATAGTTGTGTTAATTTGTTTGACAGCATGAAAAGCTAAAAGTGCTGGGTGATTCTTTTTGCTTTTATTGTTCGCTTGAAGCAAATCAAATGGAATCCATTGCCTTGCAAACATAACTCCTGCATAATTAAGCCAATCTCTGGTGATGGAAATAAAGCTTGGGTGGTGATTAGCATAGCATTAAGTCCTTTGAAGGAGAAGATGTGTATTGCTGATCTGCTGGATTCACATTTAGCTCCCTGCAGTTTAAAATATGCTCTGTTGACTTCTGATGTGCTTTTTCTGCATTGGCTTCCCATTCCCATCAAAACAGAACCCCTCCCAGATCACTGGATATGGAGATCTGCCACTCTCCTCCATTCAGAAGTAAAAGGGGGCACCTTCTGGGAGTGGAAACTCTGGAAGATCTTAGGAATTTCTGTGTCCACAGCAAGTCACTGTGCTGGGGGTTTCAGAACAGGGTTCTTGGGGACAGAACGGTTTGGTGTCCTCTGAAGACCTCCCAATATGAAACACTTTCTAAGCATATGGTTGATGGTCCTTGTCTGTCAGAGTTTTTAAAAAATGTTCCATTAAAATTGACTGATATGGCCATTTCAATTTAGAGGGCTAGTTAGACTGTGATTGCAAAAGTGCCCTAATGAAAACAAGTGCTGAAAGTATGTACATGGTGAACAATCTGTGAATAAAAGCCCCAGTGAACAAATCCTAACAAGTCTTAAATCTTTAAAGGGAGGAAGGGGGGGGCGGATGTTGCTGGAGAAATGTGATACTTAAAATCAGCAGAACCTCGTGGTCAGTGAATAGGTGGAGCAAGGAGCCTATGTTTCTGTGGTGAATAAACATCCTTCAAGAAGAACTAATATTTTAAGCATTTCATCTCATCCCTTCATATGCATGAGTTCCCTTATGCATGTAGCCAGCTGGAAAGCTCCTGTTTCCTATTTCCACAAACTACATGTATGCCAAGAGGTTTACAGGGTCCAGAGATCTAGCTGAACTGTACCCTGAGCTAAGCACTACCTGTGCCATGAACCTCACTATCAGTTCCTTGCTTGGCTTGCACTTTCCTTATCATCTTTTGAGGACATATACTGGATTTTTGCCCAGGGCTTCTGCTGCTGCAGTTGTGATACTGAACTCCACACCAAGATGAAAACAGTTGGGGAGATCAGCACAGTAAAGGAAAACAAAAAAGCAGGTCAGTCATTATTTCTATTCACCTCTGGCCTCTACCTACAGTAGAAACAGGAACCACAAGCAACTCCTGAATACCTTCTTTGTTTTTGGAGCTTTGTTTCTCCTATGCTGGAGATCTTTAGCCAACAACAACAAAAAGGTCAGAGGGAGCAACAAATTATTTTGATCACTTTGGCTGCCCTTTATTGAAACTTCTCCTACACTACAATATCCTTATCGTAGCGAGACAACCAGAACTGTACACAGTATTCCAACTGTGGTCGTTGCACAATAGATTTGTTATAATGGCATTATATCAGCAGCTTTGCTTTCAGTTCCTTTCCTAATGTTCTCTAGCATGGAATTTACCTCGTTCACAGCTGCTGCACAATGAATCAGCATATTCATCAGGCTATCTACCACAACCACAAGATCTCATTCCTGGCCAGCTACTGTCAGCTCATATATCCCATGTACCTATATGTGAAATTAAGATTATTTTGCCTCTACAGACATCACTTGACACAGGTGAACCTGTTCCTTGGACCTACCATTTCAAGCTGCAGTCAGGGACTCACATGACTGAATGTTCCTTTATATATACTCACACAAAAAACTGTACATGTGAGGGAGAAGAGTAGACTAGAAGCCTTTCCCCTAACATCTAGTTTTGCAGGTGTACAGATTTTTTTTTTTTTAATTGTATGGAGGATTGAATCCTGTGCACCCTCACTGACTGGATGGGATGGTACAGCCCAGAGAAAAGTCTACTGCACCAATCTGCAGACATAGCTGGATAGCTGCAAAACACTGCTATGAATGTGGAGTGAAAACAAGCTTTTGAGGAATGGTTCCTCTGATTCTGATTAATTCAGTGTCAAGGGATAATGCCTGCTATCTTTAATCCTAGACTGTTTTAATTAAAATTGAATTTAGGGATTAAGTTGGCACACAAAAGTTCATTAAATAATGTTTCCCGGAGCAGCCTCTTAAAATATATTTGGACAACTATAAAGAGATATTTCAGTAATATTTCACACATACTTTAGGGAGCCAAACTTGCTTTATGAGTATTCAGTGGTACCATGAATTAAAATGCGTTTGGCATTTGTAGTTACAAATTGAGCACCACCAATGTGGGTGAGCTGAAGATACAAGCATCTTTCTTAATTACCGTAAACCAAATTTCTGCATCCATACTACTGAGACAGAGATTTTAAATTAATGGCTTTTCCAATTCTATAATTGGCAATAACAGTCTTCCTCCCAGAGCATTTAGAAATACTTGGTTGTTTTTATACAACATGATTTTTAATGCAATTCTCAAATTACATTTCTGTAGTGCAGGGATTTTGTTTTCATATCATTTTGTCATATTAATTACAGCACCAAAACCTGTCATAACCAAAGGCTCTGTAGCCTCAAGCGATTCTGCAAAATTAGCTGTTTACAGAAAGGGAGCTCCGAGTTCTTTTTCAGAGATGAAAAAAATTCAGTTCACGTTGCATCATGTTGAACACACAGGTTCAGTCAATCATCATTTGGACAGGTGACTCTGTGACTCCATGTAACAAATACAGTTCTTGTGTGGAGGATCATTCATCCGTCAGAGCTTTTAAAAGAAAGAAGAAAGCTTATTTTGATGGATGCTGCATAGAACAAAACTGAGTAAATCTGCCAGGATATTAATGAATGAAGAGATGTGTTTTCAGGAGTCTACAATTTTTGGCTGGCCTTGTTGGCCAAGCCAAAGGCTACAGTCACCAGCTACCACCCCCACCCACTGGTAATGAGTGCCTTAAAACAATGGTATCCTACCCTCTCATCCTTAGCTTTCCTACTCAGGAGTAGGAAAGGCAAGTGAAGAATGCTGCCAGCCCTCCTCCCAACTATGGAGCAGGGGACAAAACAGGGGTTGCTGCACAACTGCCAGGGCGATCTCTCCCTACCTCGGCACCTTCAGAATGGGAGGAAGGTTGGTTGCTCATCGCACTTGAGTGTGGCAAGTAGAATTGTTGAAACCTATGTGTCTTGCCTTTCTCAGTTCCTCCACAGAGTGTCAACTGTCTTCACTAAAACCCTCATCCTGCTAAATTATGCACCCTTGCCTATATTTCAGGATGCCTTTTCCCATTGAAGTTGTATCCTAAGAGATTTAACTCCCCACCTTCCTTCTCATATTTTGTCTCCTTTTAACTAATTCTAAATCCTTGATTTGCCACCATTTTGATGTGTGACATACCTGATGGATGGTCCTACCAGCAGAGACTCAATATAGGAGCAGCATGTGGCAGCTATTTTGAAGATTCGACACAGATAAAAGACAATTGCTTCTTCACGCAGTGCTTAGTTAAACTATGAAACTCACTCTCATGGGAGGCAGTGCTTAGTTAAACTATGAAACTCACTCTCACGGGAGGCAGAGATGGCCACCAACATGGATGGCTTTAAAAGAGGATTGGAAAATTCATGGAGAATAAGCCCATGAAAGGCTACTGGCAATCATGGCGATGCTCTGTCTTCACGACTGGAGGGAGTGATGCTTCTGCAGGTGCTAGAAACTGCAGGAGGAGAAGATTCTCTCGTACTCAGGTCCTGGTTGTGGGTTTCTCACAGGCATCTGGTTGGCCACTGTGAGAACAGGAGGCTGGACTAGATGGGCCATTGGCCTGATCCAACAGGCTCTTCTTATGTTCTTCTTGTACTGTAGATCTGGTGTAATTATCTGGACAGCATTGGTGACGTCATTCCTATTTTGATTTAACACACAATGAACTTCATGCTGCAGTTGTGGATATTTCTCAAACCAAGCAGATTCAGGTATAACATTGCATTAAGATCGGCATGTGGTAGCAAGAAAGCTGGAGTCAAGTATCTGGCATGGCATTAGTAGGCAAGCTTGCCTAAGGTATTTTGGCATTGTTTTTAAACTCCCACATCATTTCTCAGAAACACTTCCCAGGGATATCATCACTCAAGCTCATTATAATAGTTAGGTAAGGTTGGTTTTGTTATCACTTGTGTAACTGCACTGGCTGGCTAAACATGCCAATTGGTTTATACTACTGGCCCTTTTGGGACACTGGTGGCGCTGTGGGTTAAACCACAGAGCCTAGGACTTGCCGATCAGAAGTTCGGCGGTTCGAATCCCTGCGACGGGGTTGCTCGGTCCCTGCTCCTGCCAACCTAGCAGTTTGAAAGCACGTCAAAGTACAAGTAGATAAATAGGTACCGCTCCGGCGGGAAGGTAAACGGTGTTTCCGTGCGCTGCTCTGGTTCGCCAGAAGTGGCTTAGTCATGCTGACCACATGACCTGGAAGCTGTACGCTGGCTCCCTCGGCCAGTAAAGCAAGATGAACGCCACAACCCCAGAGTCGGCCACGACTGGACCTAATGGTCAGGGGTCCCTTTACCTTTACTGGCCCTTTTATTTTGTGCTCTTCTCCTTCCACCTCTACACAAAAAATGGTAAGTAAAATCTTCTTAGCCGAAAAAGGCCTTTTCAAACTGAGGAGCCATCAGCTGGGTCATTTCAGAGTCTGATGTGTTGCTGCTGCTGCCATCTGGGGCACCATGGGACGGCAGAACTGGTTCTGTTTCTGGGGAGGCAATTTTACTGTTTCTAATTCACCTACATATGTTGATGGCTCATAATAAGACTTAATATAGCAAAATATTTTAATTGTGGGACACGGGTGGCGCTGTGGGTTAAACCACAGAGCCTAGGACTTGCTGATCAGGTCGGCGGTTCGAATCCCCGCAACGGGGTAAGCTCCCATTGCTCAGTCCTTGCTCCTGCCAACCTAGCAATTCGAAAGCACGTCAAAGTGCAAGTAGATAAATAGGTACTGCTCTGGTGGGAAGGTAAACGGCGTTTCCATGTGCTGGTTCACCAGAAGCGGCTTAGTCATGCTGGCCACATGACCCGGAAGTTGTACGCCGGCTCCCTCGGCCAATAAAGCGAGATGAGCAACGCAACCCCAGAGTCGGCTACGACTGGACCTAATGGTCAGGGGTCCCTTTACCTTTATAGCCACAAAAACCCATTGGGGATGCCAGATGTCAAACTTAGAGCAAAGGTAATCAAGAGTAAGGGTAACTCAAGTTAAAAGGCTTCTTAAGGTAAGGGTGGCATCAACAAAGCTGTCTCAGTATAGTCTGTTTTGTAATTAAGGGGTAAAGCTCATATAGGCTGCTTATAGTAAAAATAATACTATGTTGATCCATACGACTACAAACAGGGCTGGCCCCAGGATAAATAAAAGCCTAGGAGGGGCCCTGGGGTCAGCTTTGCAAAGCCAACTAGAGGGTTTATATGGCCTGGCACTGGTGTGATCTTGGGGACCCTGCTGCTGCCCTCTACAAGGAGCCATCCATGTCTATATCAAGCTGGGTGCCTTGAAGCCAATATATGATGTACACCGGCTCCCTCGGCCAGTAAAGCGAGATGAGTGCCGCAACCCCAGAGTCGGTCTCTTCTGGACCTAATGGTCAGGGGTCCCTTTACCTTTACCTATTTTAACTGCATCATTTTAAAGTTCGCAAATTGAAGATAGTACTCAGTTTGAGACATCCATGTTTTGTACAAATAAAATTTAATCAGCTCAGAGTCTTTTGGATACCTAATGAAATGGGTAAGATAAAGTGTCTGTCATGGTGACTGCAGAGAGGAAGAGCACCTTAATGGACAGCAAGTTACCAGCCTCCTGCCTGGGCAGCAAAGAAGGGCCTTCAACTACTTGTGACTCAAGAAAACACATGAAGATTAAGAACAAATGCACATGGTTCTGTTAAAATAGGCATCTGGCCGGCCACTGTGAGAACAGGATGCTGGACAATATGGGCCTTCGGCCTGATCCTGCAGGCTCTTCTTACATTCTTGAACTATTTCTTGTTCAGCTCTTCTTACCTGCTCATTACTGAAACAAAGCATTACAAAGTACCTTAAGTGGCTCACAAATACTCCTAAGACATGACTTTTACTTGGTTTCAGATTCTGTTAGCAGATATTCAGATATTCTCTTTCCTCTTCAGTTAACAGTTAGCAATATATATGTTAACTGGAGATAATAAACCAACAGTATGCTTCCGTGTTCCTCTTTCTTCAAGTGCTAGGCAGTTTGGGGATAGACTTCATGTGGTTAAGGCTACAGTCCTAGTTGGAAGTAAGTCCCATGAAGTTCAGTGGGATGTTTCAGCAGGTATACTTTGGATTGGGCTCTTTGGGGAGGAGAGTAAATGGGGAAATTGTGGTGCCTATGTAATAGTCTTTTTTACAAGCATACAGGCTGAGAAGGCACCAAAGGACTGCAGCAGCAAGCATACAGGTTGGCTGGCTGTGCAAGTCCCACAGCATTCTTAGCAAGCACACACACACACACACACACACACACACACACACACACACCCCGGGGCACAAACACCTTGCATAACAAGACAGTGGGGATAATCACAGCAGGCTTCCCCAAACTTAGCCCTCCAGATGTTTTGAGACTACAATTCCCATCATCTCTGACCACTGGTCCTGCTAGTTGGGATTGTGGGAGTTGTAGGCCAAAAACATCTGGAGGGCTGAGTTTGAGGAAGCCTGCACCACAGTATGCTAAGCCAGGTACTGCATAGTTATGTATTTGAGCTGCAGCTGTAACTTGTACTTATATTTGAGCACATATGCAAATTGGGGAGGGGGAATCTCTTGTTGTTAGCAGCAGACAGGAGTGCGGCAGAGATATGTGAACAACCGAAATAACAGAAAGACAGGTCACCAAATGACACCCACCCACCCAAAAGCAAAGCATTTTAAATGCCAAGCTGTGCTATGTAATCTCAGTGAAAATTTAATAATTTCTTATTTGAAAAGTTTAAAAAATATCCTTAAATCTGCACTAGGCGTAAGTTTTAATCTTTTTTGTCATTATACATTTAATCTTTTAAATTAAGAGGATTAGTCCATTTCAACTAATTCGGAAGTCTGAATTCATCAGTAGTATTGTTGTCATTTCCCCCTCTCCTGTGCCTGCCCCCAGATTAGTGTCAGTGACTCAGTTGTGTCATCTGCCTCTGCTGAGTGGGAGGCAACCATTAAGCGCATGAATTCAGAGAAGGCTACTGAATCTGTTAGCTGGATAGTGGTGAAGATATTTATAGTATTAGCCTAAAATGAATGTAATTAAGACAAACACATTTTTTTAAATTGATCTAAGTAAGTGATGCACAGTAGTGCTTTATTCTTTCAAGCTGAATGCAACTATTAATGCAGTTAAGGGACAAATGCTACACATGCACCATTTTATGGTGGAAGGAAGCCACCTGAATGGAAGCCACAGGGTGCTATCTGAATACTCATTTGCCAAAGCCAGAATCGTGCTTGCACAACTACATATTCCAGAAGCTCCAGGCCTTGCTCGGAGAAGTTTAGCATTATTAAGGTTTGTCCTCATCTTTCAGGGTTGCGGGCCGTTTGCTTTCTTCCCATCATGATTATAAAATTACCACTTGTCTCTTCAACTCTAAAAGTTCCAGTGATCTGGCCCTCAGGAGAAATGCTATAAGTTTAGCTGCTCAAACAAGTGTTTAATTGCCATTGGCATCAGACAGAGGTCAGCCACTCTCAGGCTGGATGAGCAACTCGGCCCTCCAGATGTTTTGGGCCTACAATTCCCATGATCCCTAGCTAGCAGAACCAGTGGTCAGGGATGATGGGAACTGTAGTCTCAAAACATCTGGAGGGCAGAGTTTGAGGAAGCCTGACCTAGAGGCCTGACAAACAGTGGTCCTTGCCTTCTTATCTTACTTTTCCCTATTCCAACCTTCCTCTTTCCTCAGTAAATATTTCAGTTCCGTTTTAAAATGGAAATGTGAGTCCTGGATGATAAAGCGATGTGAGATAAGCTTCATTTGAGTTATGAAAGATCTGTGGCCAACAGCAGATAGTTCAAACACTGACGGCCATTTATTTTCTTCCTATGACCCTGTTCTGTGTAGAGAGATGCATGGAGAAATTCCAGTGTCAGCCAGGCTGGTTTGCTCCAGTGAAGTGCTTGAGCCAATACTTCCAAGCGGGAGTGGATGATGAAGTGCAAGGTTCATGGCTGAACCTTCCCACACCCTGCATTTTATTTGCATTTTTATGACTGCTTGCAAATTTCACAGTTGCTAAAGTGGCACTGGAAGGTAAAGAAAGTTGCCTGATTATCTCGGTGGGGTGTGATCAAACGGCACATGTCTTCCAGCCTAATCAAACAATTATTAAAACTTGTCCCGTGAGCTGCTGAGAAGATAGTAAGAGTCACCCAGGCAACTGGCACTATATACTACTGCTGTGCTGCCAGGAAGCAGGGTGAATAAAAATAAATGATTCTTTAAAAATAATTTTTTTAAAAAATGGATTTTTTAATTTAAATCAGATGTTTTTATTTAAATCAGATTTTTTAATTTAAATCAGATGTTTTTATTTAAATCGGATTTTTAATATAAAATGCTTTTGGAAGAAAAATCTTTCTAAAGATAGTTTTCTGTTTACGTTACATTATAGTCCAAAGGCTATTCATCAGGAAATAAGGATTTGGTTACAGTTTTTCATGCGTGCTAAAACTCAGTCTAAGGTTGGTTTTTTTTTTATTTAAAAAAATCATTTAACCACATTGGTTAACAAACATGGATACATATGCTATAATGTTACTGTTTTAGTTACCATAAATAAATTGTTTAAATTGTTATTAAGGAAATGATTATTTTTCTCCTTCCAATAAAGTACAGCAGAAAAGTTGTCCAAATACAAACAATAATTTCATAATTATCTGTCTATGTATTTCTGATAGTATAACCAAATCAGTAATTTTTGATGTAACTGTAAAAACTACTCTGAAAATTTATTATTCCAAAAACGAAACCTTCCTCTGGTTGTAAATATTCAGAGGATGCCAGCAAGGTTAAACCTTTCTGTAAAAATGATTTAAATCAAGTCTTACTGACTAGTGATTCAATTTGATTTAAATCAAATCCACTCTGCCAGGAAGACAGGGATAATTTGCCTGTTTGCCCAGAAATGTGGGAACACTTCCCAGTATTCTGATTCTGTGCTGTAAGAGAAGAGGAAGAAAGGCATGGAAGTGCCACATGCTACCCAGGCAACTCATTTGCTCCACTGTGTTTTGACTCAATTTCAGTGGCATTCCCTCAAGAGATAGATGGCTGCTGTACACCATATTCGTTTACAGCCCCAGTGTGTAGCTGGTTCACTCCAAGGTTATTCTGTATGTGATTTGCATATAGGTGAGGAAAATAATCAGCTCACCTGAGTGCACTAGTCCTTATTCGCATTCTTATGTACCCCATGCCATTATTCATCACTATCCTGAAATACCCAAGTCTGCAGGATAGCATCTCCTGTCTTTGCATCTCCTGTCTTTCCTCTCAATAATCCCTGCGGAGTCATGATCCACACTTTGGGGCGCATCCTCACCTTTGGCTGTTTATAGCTGTTAATTTAAGACGAACTCCTCCCATGTTTGAGAAACACTGCACTAAGCATTTGAGGCTACAGCACTGAGACTGCAACTGTGCTGCCTAGTCAAGTAGGTCTTAACATTTGTTCAAAGCATGACCACATAAATCTGCAAAGCATTTCAATCGGCCCCATACAACTCATGATACAAGCCAGACAAGTAACAATGAAATATTATGGGCTGCCAGATGGCTGATTCCGCCCCGGCCTCACCCCCCTGCCCCCCCTCCCCGTCAGGCAGAAACAGCTTCCCCAAACCTTTAGTGAGCCTCTGTCAATGCTCAAATATGCTCCACAAATTGTGCAAGCCTGCTGCAAATGATCTCAAATTATAAGCACGTGTATGTGTACATAGTGATAACAGAGTCGGCCTATATGGGCTCAAGTCCCATTTATGCCCCCTGGTTCTGCCAACCTCAGAAGCCCATATATGAAACGGGTACAACAGTGACCTGGCTAAAAGAAGTAAATTGAATTTGGATATACAACTCTGAAATTAATTGATGATGGATGCTGCGTTCTTAAATCTTAATTCTGTATAGGTCACATGCCAAGCAACGCGGGCCGTTCCGCATAAAGTTAAATGGGACTGCTCTGCGAGAGCGCGCGCAACGTTTGCCAAGTCGCAAGGTGTGTCAGGTCACTTACTCCCGAGTAAGCCCCCTTAAGGCTGAGCTAAAAGCACACGGCTCCCTTAATAAAGCCTCGCCGGGGACAGGAGGAGGGGAGGCTGAAGGCACCCAAAGAGATTCAGTTTTACTTTTCATCCAAAGTTGACAGCACTTCCGCGCCTCCTGTCCCCACCGCCGCCTCAAAAGACCGCCGAGGCTGCCGCGTCGTCTTGCTTCCCGCCCGGACAGGGAGGGAGGGAGCCTCCCTGCTCAGGTTTCTCAGCAGGCGGGCCGAGGCGGGCGTCACAAGAGGCCTGGCCGGAGCCTTGGGCCGCTCTCTGCAAGGTCGCTGAGCTGGCGGCCGAGGGGGGCGGCGGCCTCGCAGGGCGCGGGCGGGACCTCCCTCCCTCCCTCCCTCTCTCCTCCTCCTCCTCCTCCTTCCCCGGGCCGCTCGCGGGCAGGAACTCCGAGCAAGTCCCGCCGCCGCTTCTTGGAAGCGAGGAGGCCGCCGCGAGCCGAGCTGAGGCTCCCGCGTGGAGAGGAGCGCAGAGAGAGGAAAGGCGGCTGGAGGGGGCGGAAGAAGAGCGCTCTTGAAGCGTGTGCGTTTCTCCTCGGAGGGTATCTCGGTTGGGAAGGGGCGGTCAGGAGTGAGGCAGCAGGAGGCAACTCGGGGGTCGTGTCTTCTTGCTTGAAAGGATCTTCTTGCGCATCCACAGCCCACCCTCTCCTCGGGCTTAGTTTGGTGAGGGTCTTCTGAGCCCTTTGGGGAGGCTTTGGAGTAAGATAGCCTGCTGCCTCGTCTTCTTTGCTTCGCTTCATATTCGTCTAACAACTCGGGAGTGCTCCAGTCATAACAAAGCATCTTTCTATTCAGCTGCTGCTGTTTAAACCGAATTTATGCAGTTAAACACTTAGCACCCTTGGCCTTCATTATTGTCGTTGTGGTTTTGGCGGTTCTCCTCCCTCAGTAGAGAGAGTTTGAGTGGCTAACGTTTAATAGTATTTATTTTATTTAAGAAAATTTATATACTGCTTATTGTGTATGTATATATATATTTAAAAGGCTAAAAGGGAACCTGATTGTGAAGGAAAAGGTTTTGAAATATCTGTTTGGGTCTATCATCCATTCAGAACTGGAATAACACACCCACTTCATTGGAATGTTTGCCCTGTATAATCTCTCACACCCTCCAAAAGCAAGCTCAGGTAAATCAATAGTGCTTCTTTCCCTGCCCTCTCTAATATATAGTGTTCAAAGTGGGATTCAGAGTCACACATCTCACCTGTAGCGGGGCAAGAATGATCACAGATTCCCCAATTTGGATGTCAAGGTAGGAAGTGGGGCAAAAAGCATCAGTCACAGAAGTTGCTGCTTTTCCCATTTCCTTGTAAATGTTTGAAACAAGTCATGAAACTGCACAATTCAGTAATGGGAGAGAAAGATAAAGGTTTCAAGTAGATTCTCAAGGCAGACAAGAAGGAACATTTCAGAAATTGGATTGAGATTGATGTGACCTTTGTGCAGGGGGAAAGAACGGCTGTGGAAGGTACAGTACTGATATTTTTCAAGATCTATTTGAATATAAAATAGTTGAGCATCTTTTAAACAGGAGTGACAAGTTTGAAATCTAATCCTATAATACATGGGACTCTGGAAGAAAGTTTGGATAACCACCCCAGGGGATGCATATTTTTTAAAAATAAAAAAGTGTGGTTTTAGTTATCATATGACGTGTAGTGGAAGCCAAAAGGGCCTGGTCTGGCGAAAAAAGAATGGACCTGTTGTAACTTACTGCTACCTTCTGGAATGTGTGATTTACCTGTGAACATTTGCTTCTGATCACAGTGTTAGTGTTCTTTCTCTTCTTGTGGAGAGAGTAGTTCACAGAGTCTTTGGAAGAAGATGTTAAGCTTCAGTTATAAACATGGGTTTTTGGACATGTGTGATCCCCCATTATTACATCCAGGTGTTTTTACATCCAATATTTTAGGCTTGATTCATAAAGTCAATTTTCTCCATACAAAAGCAGTCACTGTCCAGCCTTGGAATGCAGCTTGTGTGAATAAATATTTGTACATGGATCGGACTGCAGCAATTTCCATAAGCATCCTGGTTGCAGCAAATTCTGTGGTCATAGAAAAAGAACTGCAGCTCACTGCATTCTGTGTATAGCCCTATTCATGTTAACTTTTTCCATGCATAATTTCAGGCACATGATGCCAAAGGCAAACTATGAATGCTTGTATTAAGGGAAATTGACTTAGTAAGCCAAGCCTTTGTTGTCAAATCTGAAATACAGATTTTGGAAGCTTTGTTATTTATTTCTGAAGGTCCTAAGAACTGAGCAAGGTCTCTGTATAGGTAGGTAAAAATGAAAGACAGATCCTGCCTGCAGGGTTGCAGTCTAAAAGAGGAAGGGAAGAACAATAACATTTACCCTGGAAAAGCCAAGGTCTTTTAGTGAGGAAGTGTTGTAGGAATATTTAAATAAAAGAGAGCAAACTAATGTCGGAAAAAGAGGAATTTCAGTGTTAGCAGAAGAGCAAAAGGGATGCAGTCAAGCACAAAAGTTTAGTAGGAGGTGTGGATCCCTAGTGTTAAATCTATAGGAGTCTTTGTCTTATTTCTATGGGCTTGTGTTGCTGTTTGATTTACACCTGGTCTCACTGTCTCACTGTGATGTGGTCACAATCGTAAACATTAATCTGGCAGTCAGGTACAAATGTAGATTCATTCACTCATGAACTTGTTGAATGGTCATAGGCAAGCCATGAATTCTGGGGTCCAAACTACATGTTATGAGGACACTAAAGGCTATCACATTTCTCCATGGTAGTTTACAGTAAAAGAATAAATGTGTGACATGACATTGTGCTAGCTTTTATACAGTAACTATCAGTAGCCTCCCCCTGCAGAAAGCAGTGTAGTGACCGGCTGATTGGCATTGACTTCAAGCGTCACATTAATCTTTCTTTGCAGTGTGGTTTGCATTCAAGCAATAGAAAAATGGGATTTCTGACATCATTGCCCTGTCCACCTGTCATAGCAGTCCAATTTGGGGCAGCAGAGCCAGGGTCCAGTTCAGTAGCTGGAAGAGATTCCCCACCCTGATACAGAGCTATCCCTCAAAATGAGCTGGAAATGGTTCAGAAAAGGTAACCAAAATGATTAAGGGACTGGAGCAATTCCCCTATAAAGAAAGGTTACAACATTTAGGGCTTTTCATATGGAAACAAGGCCAGTTGTTGGGGGATATGATACAGGTGTTTAAAATTACATATAGCGTTGAGAAATTAGTTAGAGATAGGTTTTTATCCCTGTCTCATAATGTTAGAATAAAGCTGAATGTTGAAAGATTCAGGGCAGGCAAAAGAAAGTGGTTATTCACTAAGTGCATAGTTTAAACTATGGGGATAACTCCCATGAGATGTAGTGATGATGGCCATCAACTTGGATGACTTTAAAAGATTGGACAAAGTCGTGGAAGATAAGGCTGTCAATGAGGTCTGTGAGTAAAGATGCCTGTGTACTGCCTCCGATATTGGATTCAATATGCTTCTGAATACCAATTCTTGGGGAATCAAAAATGGGGAGCGGGCTGTTGTTTTCATGTCCTGCTTGCAGGTTTCCCGTGGGCATCTAGTTGGCCACTGTGAGAACAGGATGCTGAACTAAATGGGTATTTAATCTGATACAACAGGGTTGCTCTCATGCTTTTTGATTGCTCCCCTGTACTTTCTATTCATCTCATGCAGCAGCATTTTTTAATCAGCCAAAAGTAGGTAACACCTAGAATTACATAAACTTGCACAAATATCCTTGGAGCAGTGCTCATGTGTGAAGCAGGAAGTTGCACATTTCCACTATGCTTGTGATTCAGATGTGGGATGTCCCACATTTCTTTGTCAGGTAATACGCAACACTGAGGCTGTCTCTGCAATATAACTGTCACAGATGAGCTAGGCTAGCTAGGCTGTTTGTGAAGGTCATATGCTTTCCTTCAACTAGGCCTTGATCTGAACATGAAAATTGGTCCAGGTAGCTGCTTATGTGAACTTGGCCCTCTGCTTTGAATAGTTACCAGGTCAGTGGATCCATTAGACCTTTTAGTGTTATTTTGACCCAGACTCAAGGAGCTGGAGGAAGAGGAGAGGACAGAGAGTGAAGAAAGAGCTATGAGTGGAGGGTGCCCCTATCCCCATCCTTTGGACTCTCTGGGAAGCGCAGCAAACCTGCTGCACCTGGAACTGGCCGGGTATGGAGAATGCAGTTACATGAGACACAGCTGTAGGCAGCCTGAGGAATTACCATCCCCCTTGGGCTTGCCCATAAAAACAAGTCTAGAGTGAGAGACTAGAGTGATTCCCCCTGTTTCCAGGAACTCTTCTCATTGTGAGACTTTTGTGGCTGAGCTGAGAGTTTGTTGGACCCTGGGTGAGAACCCAGAGACTAAGAGGGAAGATGTGTTAGAAGGAAAATGAATTTCTATTTATTTATATACATTTGTAACCTTGTATCAATTAGCATTTTTATATGTAATCATGTGTTTTTTGTAATATTTTTGTTTAAGTTGTCTTTTGCTGCTTCAGTTTTCAGTACACTGCTTAGAGATATTTTTAAATATATCAAGCGGTGTAGAAATTAAATAATCAGATTATGCTTCAGAGTAATCTTGAACTGATTGTGTTCATTCAGTCCTCTTACAAGTGCAGGTGAACTGTGACAATAGTACACATTGAAACAGGAGGTTTGTGATTGTGCTCCAATAGAGAAAGACATTGTATAAACCGAAAGAAACAGAAATAGCCTTTAAAAAGAAATGGAACATAGATATGCAGCATATTTAGCTACTAACTAAAGAGCAAATTGTATTAGAGTGGATTTCCGCTGGCATTGGACAAATGGAAATCTCACAAAACTGAGGAAAGAGGTGATGGTAGATGCTCACAGTGTAAGAGAGAGAAAGGAAAATTTATACATTTGTGGTGGGAATGTGAAAAAAACTGGAACTTTTTGGTCTAGGGTCACTAAAGCCCTTAAACAAATCTACAGAAATGAAATAACATTACATCTTTTTTTTCTTGTTGCCTTATGCTTTTTAAAAAAGTATTCTGTATTCCAGATACCTAAATTGATGAAAATGAAAAATAAACAATGGCCATTTTAAGAATGAGTAGTGGTTTTTCAAAAAGCTTTCTCGCATTTAGGCAAAATGATGCCCTTTCTTGGGAAAAAGCACTTCCAGGTGAGGTTCTTGACTCATCACATGGACATCTTAGTCCTGGTGTTTTCCTGCTAACATTGCTCAGGCTACTCAGGGCAAATTTTAAGGGTGAAAATTTTAGCTAAACTTAACATATCTTTAGGAATTAAAAGTTACCGACAAAAGCTGTAAGATAGTTTGTATACTGTAGAGAAAGTACAGTTATAAACTATAACTGCTTGTGCAAAAAAATACTTTCTCCTCTACAAAATGAAAGTGTACTGGTATATACTGAAGTGTAATGTGAGCAAGCCAACTTCATTGCCAGGCAGCTTTCTCACAAGCCTTTCGCCCCCCCCCCTTAGGACAGAAGTCTGTTACTGCAGTCTAGACACTCTTCAACATTTGTTGGATGAATATACAGCTGTTTTGCTGTATGTGCATTCAAGGACACTAAGCTAGAATAAAGGCTCTTTAATACAGACACTCTGGTTGGAATTAATCATAGCTTCCAGGCTGTCTGAGAAGCTACACTGACTATTACTTCATATTTGAAGAGAACTTCAAATATGAATGCCCATGTTAGTAAGCCTCCTAAATGTAACATGTATGATTTTCTGCTAAACATACTGTGGAGATGTGGAGTCAGATCCAGAGGTCTGAATCCAGAGGACTCAAATCCTCCAGCACACTCTGCTAGAGATCACTTTTGGAAGCACCGCTGTGCATTCAGAGTGTACCACATTACCTCTGGATTGGGAGAGCTGAAGTGTTTAGAGTGCTGAACTATGACCAAGGGAGACCTGGGTTCAAATCCCCACTCTTCTGTGAAGTTCATTGGGCCAGTAACTAAATTCTCAGCCTAACCTACCTCACAGGGTTGTTGTAAGAGGAAAAATGGGAGGAGGGAGAACTTGTACACCATCTTGAATGCCTTTCAGTAAAGGTGGAATATAAATGTAATTGATAATGGTGATACAGTGGACTACATGCTCCTGATTCTTCAGGAAACTTTAGACGCAGCCTTTGACACAATGCAAGGATCTTGCCGATCAGAAGGTCGGCAGTTCGAATCCCCGCAACGGGGTGAGCTCCCGTTGCTCAGGCCCAGCTCCTGCCAACCTAGCAGTTCAAAAGCACGTCAAAGTGCAAGTAGATAAACAGGTGGGAAGGTAAACGGTGTTTCCGTGCGCTGCTCTTCCGTTCGCCAGAAGCGGCTTAGTTATGCTGGCCACATGACCCAGAAGCTGTACGCCGGCTCCCTTGGCCAATAAAGCGAGATGAGTGCCACAACCCCAGAGTCGGTCATGACTGGACCTAATGGTCAGGGGTCCCTTTACCTTTACCTTTAAGGATCTGCTGCAGGGAAGGGAAAGTGGGAAGACACTCATTTACCTGTATCTGATTTGGCCAGCACTATACATTTTTAGTTTACTTTGACTCTCTTCCATCCTGGACATGAGGGCTTTTTAAAGCCTTTGAGTGACTCACATATCACGATATAAGAGCACTATAAGGCATGACTTAGTGCAAATATTGCAAAGAACGTCTGCAAATAGTTCCAAAGTTCAGTCTTCCTTTTACTCTCACTCTACTACTATTCCTTTAATATTCTTTCTTAAAATGGTGTTGTTTTCTTGAGGTCTCTTGTCATGTTATTTCGTCTTGCTGAGTAGGGTAGTGAGCAGAAGTGGTTATGAAGGATGCTTGAGAAGCTGGCCACTAACTTCATCTTCTTGACCCAGTGAGAACTGAGTCAAGGCTCATACCTTTCAGCCCCCTGATATTTGACTCAGTGACTTGTTCTTACTTACTCCCCCTCCACAGCCCCTGAAATATAGGGCTTTATACCGAAGCTACCCTATTCCCTTTGGTGTGTGAAGTGGCTCAAATGTGCTTTGAGCTGAGCTGTAGCCTATACTATAGCTTTGCTTTTCTAACAGAGAGGTGTATGGGTAAAGAAAGAGAAGGACAGGGAGCAAGCTGGGTAGGAGAAAATGACCATGGAGACAGGACAGGTATGTTCGACACTGAAGCCTTGATTTTGGAATTGTGAATCCTTTTACAAAGCTGCATTTAAGGTGTCAGTCATAACCTTTAAAGCCAATACAAATATTGTTTTAAAGTTGTTTCATTTCAGCTGCATAAATTGATTGGGGGTTTTTCTTCTTCCTACCAGTGTTGCATAGTGTTCATTTTGGAAACCCAAGCCCAGATCCCTACTTGACTCTGTTGCTGAATGGCTTTGGAACAATCAGTGGCTCTTGGCCTAACCTACCTCATATGAGGATACAAATGAGAGTATTCTGTGCATGCTAGCCTGAACTCCACAGAAGCAAAAGACGAAACTGACAAGGTGGGATATAAATCCAATAAATAAGCAATTCTGCTTACCTGCTTAAGAAAGCTGGAGGGGCCAGCCAGATAGAGATGTCAGTTGCCAGTCTGGCATGCAGAGATCTCCATGTGGTTGCAATTAGACCTGCACCAGTTGCAAAATGTGCCTGGCACCTGGGGAATTTCTAACACTAGATGTCGCTATTGCTGCCTTTGCCCACTGTTCACGTGTACCTGGCTCCAACACTGAAGTCAGTGGCAAAGTCTGCTTCCATAGGAGACTCTCATGTCTCCTGTGTATCAGTGGAACAGTTTAGGCATAGAGCTGCTGCTGCTGCTTCTGATGCAGGCTAGGGTGTTGTGGCTTTTTTTTGGTAAGTTGTTAGTTTTTTCAGATAGCTTGTTGTGTTTGCTTTAATAAGCTTGAAATCTGTATGTCGGTTCAAAAAATAATTCTGTCTTCTTTTCCTTCTGTTTCCCCACCGTTCTAGTGAGCCCTGAAGATGGCAGCAGAAGCCAATCATGTCCATTCAGGGTTTGAGATGGCAGAAGTAAATGATGGCCCACCAAACAGCCGTCGCACGATCTGCCTAGAACGTATAGAAAAGAGCACAGATATCAAGGCACATGTGCTGAAGAAAGTGAAGAAAAAATGCACCTGCACCCCAGCTACTGCCAAAGACCTGCTTTTAAGCTTCCTCCCAGTGCTGAAATGGCTCCCAAAGTACAACCTGAAAGAGAACATCTTGGGAGATTTAATGTCTGGCTTGATCGTGGGGATCTTGCTGGTTCCGCAGTCCATTGCCTATTCTCTGCTGGCTGGCCAAGAACCTATCTATGGCCTTTATACGTCGTTCTTTGCAAGCCTCATTTATTTCCTGTTTGGAACTTCCCGTCACATCTCTGTTGGCATTTTCGGTGTACTGTGCCTGATGATAGGAGAAGTAGTGGACCGTGAAGTACAGAGAGCTGGGTATGATTTGGCACCAAACGTTCCTAGTAGTTATAACTCAGACATGCATCTTTCCGTAAATAACAGCACACTGGGGCCTTTGACTGCGAATGAGACATCACATTTGTTATGTGACAGAAGTTGCTATGCAATTAGCGTTGGAGCCACGGTGACTTTTGTTGCTGGCATTTACCAGGTAAGAGGTGACAATCCAAAGGGCATCTGTTTTATAGGCTTCTTGTAGTTTTCCTCTCATTGCCTTCCAAGACGAGGTTGGTGACAGACTGGTACCAAAGTTTCAATGCATCCTTGTAATTAAGCATATACATGGTGATTTGGAATTTTGTTTTTGCAAGAAAATGGTTAGATACCAATCCCCATTTAGCCCTTTACCTTGATGGGTTGGTTCAGATGTAATGCTGAACTGTAGTTGATGGGAAATGAAAGGTTGCTAATTTGGGGCTTAAATACTGCCCCCACCTGTGACTGAGAAGAGGAGCTTGAAAGATTTTCTTCCATTTTTAGTTTAACTGGAGGCTACTGTGTTGTATAAGGGACATGGGTGGTGCTGTGGGTTAAACCACAGAGCCTAGGACTTGCCGATCGGAAGGTCGGCGGTTTGAATCCCCGCGACGGGGTGAGCTCCCGTTGCTAGGTCCCTGCTCCTGCCAACCTAGCAGTTCGAAAGCATGCCAGTGCAAGTAGATAAATAGGTACCGCTTCGGCGGGAAGGTAAACAGCGTTTCCGTGCACTGCTCTGGTTCGCCAGAAGTGGCTTAGTCATGCTGGCCACATGACCCGGAAGCTGTACACCGGCTCCCTCGGCCAATAAAGCGAGATCAGCGCCGCAACCCCAGAGTCGGCCACGACTGGACTTAATGGTCAGGGGTCCCTTTACCTTTACCTTTTACTGTGTTGTATGAACTAAACAAACTGACAAATTTTAATTATGGTTTGTTGAAACACGGCAACTTCAAACTATAGTTAAGAAGCTGACTTGTTTCAACAAACCAAATTTAAGATTAACCACAGTTTGGGATTTGGCTGTAATGTTTAGCAGTGGTTATCCTAAAATGGAAGCATACGCTCCCAACCAACCCACCACAAATCCCCAGGTCTAACACAGGCTTGAGCCAGCCAACTCATCACAAGAGTCAAAACTTTGTTGTGGCATCAGACAGCTCAGATTAATATTTAATAACACTGTAAAGACACACAACTAAATAATATAAAATGCATTCCTTGCAAGAAAATCATCAGCCTCAATTTAATATGCACATGTGCATACCTATATGTGCACACTTGCCCCATATACATGGTGCTGTTTTGAAATTTTAAAATAAAATATTGGAGAGAGGAAAACCTGCAAATCCAAAAAGGTTAATAAACAAAAGCCAAAAAGAGAAAGAAATTCTGTAAAGAACTTGAAACAAACACAAACCGATTTTAACTGGTCCCCCACCATGACTGATAGTTATGAACTGATACTTTCAACTGAAATAAAGTATGCATTGTCTAGTCATACTCTTCCATCTTGTGTTGCAAAATTCTCTTCTGATCTTTTGTGCATTTCTTTTCAGGTTGCCATGGGCTTCTTCCAAGTGGGCTTTGTCTCTGTGTACCTCTCTGATTCCTTGCTCAGCGGATTTGTTACAGGTGCTTCCTTCACCATCCTTACCTCACAAGCCAAATACCTCTTGGGCTTAGACATTCCCCGTAGCAACGGCATTGGTTCCTTGATAACCACTTGGATGAACATATTCAGAAACATCCACAAGACCAACTTCTGCGATCTCATCACCAGCTGCTTGTGCCTTCTTGTTCTTATCCCAACTAAAGAGCTGAACGAGCGATACAAATCCAAACTTAAGGCGCCCATGCCCACTGAGTTGGTGGTGTTGGTGGTAGCCACATTGGCATCTCATTTTGGGAAGCTAAAAGAGAAGTATGGCTCCAGCGTTTCTGGGCATATTCCTACTGGGTTTTTGCCACCGCAATCGCCAGACTGGAGTCTGATTCCCAGTGTGGCTCTGGATGCAGTGGCCATAGCCATTATTGGCTTTGCCATCACAGTTTCTCTCTCTGAGATGTTTGCCAAGAAGCATGGCTACACAGTTAAACCCAACCAGGAAATGTATGCCATTGGTTTCTGCAACATCATCCCTTCTTTCTTCCACTGTTTCACTACTAGCGCAGCCCTTGCCAAGACACTTGTCAAAGAGTCGACAGGCTGCAGAACTCAGATCTCCGGTGTGGTGACTGCCTTGGTCATCTTGTTAGTCCTCCTTGTGATTGCTCCCCTGTTCTATTCCCTCCAGAAATGTGTGCTAGGGGTCATTACCATTGTCAATCTCAGAGGAGCCTTGCGGAAATTCAGTGACCTACCCAAAATGTGGCGGTTAAGCAAAGTGGACACATTGATCTGGTTCGTCACCATGTTATCTTCAGCACTGATAAGTACTGAACTTGGCCTTCTGATTGGGGTCTGCTTTTCAATGCTGTGTGTCATTGTGAGGACACAGAGACCAGAAGGGCACTTACTGGGCTGGGTACCAGAATCTGAAGTCTATGAACCCCTTCCTGAATATAGGAACCTTCAGATGAAACCAGGGATCAGGGTTTTCCGTTTTGAAGCACCCATCTACTACGCTAACAAAGAGAGCTTCAAGTCCATGCTGTACAAGCAGACTGGAGTCAACCCTCTGTGGGAGTTGGCAGCAAAGAGAAAAGCGGAAAAGCGAAAGCTTAGTGAGAAAATGGTCAATGCCAATGGAAACCGGGCAGAGGTCTCAGTACAGCTTGTTTCTCACCCATTGGAGTTTCACACTATAGTGATTGACTGCTGTGCGGTGCAGTTCTTAGATACAGCAGGGATCCACACGCTCAAGGAGGTTCACAAGGATTATGGGGAAATTGGCATCCAAGTGCTGCTGGCTCAGTGCAGTCCCTCTGTGAGGGAATCCCTAGACCGAGGGGAGTACCTTAAAAAGGGGGAGGAACAATTCCTCTTCCATAGTGTGCACCAAGCTGTGGAATACGCATTGTATGCTCACGGAAAGCATGGGCTCTGCGCCTCCAAAACCTAATTTCACTAAAGAGTGAATGGTGAATATTAGCCAAATTCAGGTAATAGCAGACTTGTGTGTGAGAGAGAGATGGTGCTGGGCATACACTCACACAGAAGTAAAGGGCTAATTATTTTATTCATACGGTGTGGGATCATACAAGAAGTTTTGATGCTTTAATTTTGCTCTGTTGGACACAACATTAAGAAGGTGAGAGGCAAGGTGGATTATGTCTACAAGCTCTCGTGACAGACAAGCAGAACAAATACTCTTTAACACCAGATGTGCCTCATAGTCACACCCCCTTCTCCTTTTAGTGTTTTCATGTCCCCAATTACCTCGCCTTGAAGCCCACTTTGGCGTATGAAAATAGTGCTGCCATTCTGGGTGGTTCCCCCTGCCTTGAAATAATAAATATGGTTTGGATCCTAAACAACAGGAAGTTAATGGAAGGAAAGTTTTCAGTCCTTTTTGCTTATCTACAGAGGGTCAGGAGCCCCTTCTGAACAAAGTAGATGAGGTACTGAGGGCTGCTGGGGAAGGATAGAATATTTTAAGATTGAGTGGAAATCTGCCCAATATGAGGTGATTCTCCCCTCCCTCAGCAGGCTCTCACATTATTCAGGAGGATCCCCAGATACTGTGAGGAGGCTTTTTAGGAGGCCCAGGCAGTAGCAAGGCGGAAGATGGAATAGGGAACTTTCATTCCATTCACTTAACTTAAGATCTAAGCTTGTGCCATTTGATCAAATTTGTATTTTCAACTAATCATTCTGGGGAGAGCAGTTGCTTGCTGACTTAGCCCTTGATCTGTCCGATAAGTTACTGGGGAAAAAATATGTGTCCTGTTCTAACCTGTTGATAAGAAAATGGTCAAAACTTTCTGCTGTTTAAAGCCAGTCATAAGTGCCTTTACTAGGACTGTAAACAATGGAAAGAACATGTTGTTAGCTGTTTCATAACTGAGGGTTCTGGTTGTGTCATTCATAGTGTATGAAACAACCTGGATACTTAATCAACTTCTCAGACATTCTTTTGGTAAATAAAGCAGTGGCCCTTCTATTAAGAAAACCAATGGATGATGGCTGCAGGGTAATCAGAGCAGGTTACAGGACATTTTGTAAGTAGTCTTTTTTCTTTGTCAGTTAACTGCTATTACATAATGCATAAAGTAAACAATTCTACAAGGATAGAGTTTCTTTGCACTTTTTATTGTTCATGACCCAAATGTCTTTGCAGAAATAAAATCAGTTGGTTGTTTCCAAGTTCTTGCAGGTTAGGTATGTAAAATATAAGAAAATGAGAATGAAATAAAAAAAACTTTCCTGCCACTTTTAAGTTAAATATTTATTTCCATCACGTGTTAGTGGTGGTGGAGCTGTTTAAATACTGGATTGGGAATGTGCAAGTTCAGTTGCAATGAGGGGTTTTGTTTTGTTCTGGAGGGAGGATAATCTTGCATAATTTAAAACAAAAACAAATTAGGGATTTATGAGACTGAGGAAAGGGAAAGCTGAACATAGTCAGCTGTTCTGATTTCTACTAGTATTCGAGTGAGCAAGAAAATAGGTAGAGAGACGTGTTCCCCTTCTTCAAAAGGGGTGAAAATAGTTCTAGGTTGCACTATTCTGCTTTGTCCAGACATTACCTGGAATACGGTGTCTCGTTCTGGGCAGTGCAATTTAGGGATATTGACAAATGAACATGTCCAGAGAAGGGTGGCGAAGGTGGTGAAGTGAAGGGCCAGGAGACCAAGTCCTATACAGAGAGATTGAAAGAGTTTGGTGTCTTTGTCTGGAAAAGAGATGTTTAAGAGGTTATATGATAGCCACTTTCAGATACATGAAGGGCTGTTGTGTAGATAATGGAGCAGACTTCTTCCTCCAGAGGGTAGGACCTGAAGCAAGAAGTTCAAATGTCAAGAAAAAGAATGTAGACGAAACATTAGGAAGAACTTCTTGATGGTATGAGCTCTTCAGCAGGGGAATAGACTGTATTGATGGATTCTCATGAGAGCTCTTTAAGCAGAAGCTGGGTAGCCAACTGGCTTAATTCCCCTGAGATAAAAAGGGCTAAAGTGGTTTAGGAAAGCCATCTGTGGATGCTGACAGTTCCTTCTTGTGACACCATTTCCTTTTCTTCATAGGAATATAATTTCCGTTAACTTGGTGAGGGAAACATCAGTTATTCGATCTCTGTGTCATAGGGGCTCCCCCTTCAGGAGGCTTTGTAATAAAAAATCAGAAGTAACACATACACAACATATAACCCTTGCTGTAGTTTCCCACCACGTTTACCAAATTCATACAGACGTTTTGTGTTTAAGGTAGGATTGTGACCTTTTCCCAACAGTGGAGTTGTTCTTTTATGGCTGCACTGCAGACAGGAATTCCAAAGTTGAGATATTTTCCTCCAAGGGATGTTAGCGTATTTTGCCAGTCGCTTTGTGGAAACAGGTATAATATGTATGACTCTTTCCCATGCTTTGTATAGAAGCGTGGGAATTCTATGCAGGAGTGCACCAGTAACTTCTGAAACTTAAGATGAGAAGTAGTTTCAAGGCAGTATTGCACCTGTCTTCCATAAATCAGGACTGGACTTTGGTAATATGGCACCCTGAGCGAGGGCAAAATGTGGCACACCCCTAAATTGCCCCCCCCACACAACTCAGTTGCCCATCTGACCAGGGCCTAACTTCGTGTAGATACCTGTAAAACTGAGGTGTTGTTGGTCTTCCCTTGGCTTGGTGCCCTATGCAGCGGAACTGCCTGTACCACCCTAAATCCAGCACTGCATAAAGGTGCTCTGCAGGTTTACATACTGCATTCAGGAGCAAAGAAGTCCAGCAGAACAGTTGATGGATTTCATTTAACTCTCAACATTAATTCCATTAAAATTTGTGGAATTTCTTTCTTTCAATGTAATTTTTTTTATTGCAAAGTCAATACATCAATACCAAACCATACATAAAGAATAATATAAAGAAAGAAAAAATAGAGAAGAAAAAGAAAAAGAAATGCAAAGAAAAGTAGTCAGTAAAAGAATAAAGAAAAGTATAATATTTCAATACAATAAACACTATTTTACAAAATAATAATAATAGACTTCCATCACTCACAGCACTTCCTTTCACATTTCACATTTTATCTGTATTTCAGTATTATTTTCATCTTAATATATACATATGTATATATGTATATTTCCCCTTTTCCATTCACGAGGTCATTCTAGACACAGCCCAATTTTTACATTAGAACCTTGTCTTTCTAAATAATTATTCAAGCGCTTCCATTCCTTCTTGACTGTATTACTTTCGTTATGATGATCCACATGTCCCAGTTAAGTGTGCTGCATGTCCTGATTTGATTTGGGTTAAAAAAAATTCTAGGAGACCACCATATATTAGAATTAACACAGCTAAAAAAATGAACAGCTTGACAGGCTCTTCATTTCCCCTCAAATCTGCAGTGTTGCTGAACTCAATTTGTTTTGCTATCAATCTGTATGTAGCATCATGGTTTAGTCTCAAAGAGTTGGCGTAGAGGTAACCTTTCCCATCCCAAGATATAGAGGGCTGCTTTTCCTATTTCAAAGTTTAGCTCCTTCTTCTAGGCCACACGAATGTGGCTTTGTTGACGTAAATTGGAGCTGTTGATCCTGACTTCATGGCCTTGTTTTGCATGTGAGTTCTACTTGATGCGGCAATTCCCTTTACAGAGCCAGATTTTGTGTATGAGATTGTACAATCTGCTCAACAATCTGCAAGTTATCATCAAGCAGAAGAACTTTTAATTGAACAATACAGATTTCTCCCGCTGAGACTTCAGCCTTTTTAATGCCAAAAGGTCCTATTATGGTCTTTGCCAGCTGGAGTGACAAGAAGTATTACATTTTTAGCACTTTTCTGTATTTTAACAGCAGGGCATTATGGAAATTAATATCCACAGAGCTTCACTTATAAACTTAAAATATCTCTTAATTTATCTTTTCTCATATTACAGCTGCTGTTTATAGCAGTTTCTGTTGCTCTTAATGTATCTAATGCACCATAAGTGCTGGCATTTAATAACTTAACAGATTTTACTTCTTGAACTATGTGTGCAATTTTAGTAAGTTACTGTGGTGTTAATTTTAATCGGGCATTTACAAGACTCTAAGTATAAATACTTAGAAGTGTGCATGCAACTGTTCCTGATCGAAACACTTCCTCTTTTTAATCACATAAACAGAATTTTTAGTTACATTGTGTGTCTAATGCCATTTTATGTTTGCTTTTTTGGCAAAAACAACAGCGGGTAGCATATTTCCAAAAAAGGCATGATATGTGACAGTAAATGGAGCTGTTGTGTCTTTCTATGTTTAATATATCTTTTTATTTGGGGACAGTTCAAAACACTTTTAAAGGGGCATGCTCTGTGACTTAATTCATGCTATACAAATTGATGATGCTATATTATATTATTTTGTATTCTGCTACATACAACGTATTGCACAAAGTGGTGTATGCTTCCTGCCCCAAGTGATGGCTGCTTAAGAACCACCTTGACCTGAGAGGAAGGGAGAGAAGGCAGAACAGCCTAGCAAGCTGCTCATTTCAAGTGGTTCCAGTTGACAGCATTCCCCTCCCCTGGTCGTTCTTCTTCACCTTGCTCGCTGGGCTCTGGGGATGCTCTCTCCGAGATGCTATTGCAGGGTCATCTGAATTCCCGTGGGATTTTGCGAGAGCCTCCCAGAGCCCCATAAGCAAGACCGAGAGTTTAAAACCTCTTTCTGTTCCAAGAAAACCCTGCGCAAGAAGGAGCTCTCTGTCTTCTGTGCATATCATTTGCGTGATTTCAACCGCGTAAAGTTGAAGTCGCACATTTTAAAACGTGCATAAGTTGCGATCATAGTATATATTTTTTCGGAACTAAAAGATTAGGAGCGGCTACCTTTCTGCTTCTTTATCCCTTCTGTCCCATAACACAACTGGCCTCTTTCACCTGCCACAATGAGCCAGGGTTTAACATTCACTAGTAATCATGGCTTAAGTGGGAGATTAACAAACAACGATCTTTGGTTTGGACATAACAGGTTTTCCTGCTTTTTCTCTTACTTCTGCCAAGTGGCAGCAATTGGGTAGCATGTGCCAACACACTTCTCATTCACAATAAACCAGATGTTATTAACGCAGCACCTGTGAGTTCAAATGTGCCCACAGAAGCTTTCCGTGGCACCCACAGGGCCTCCTCCCCCTGCTGATATTTGGCTTGGAAGCAGCATTCTGTTGCATCCAGTAGAATAAGTTTCAGCACATGCTTGGTTATTGTGTGAGAGTGGTGTCTGTGACAGTTTCTCCAGTTTGTAAATGTGCCCACAGGCCTTAAAAGCTTGCCAAACCCTGCAAGAAACCATTATAAGTAAAAAAAAGAGGGGGGGGGATTCCCACTCATTGTAACATGCAAATGTGGCCAATGTGTGATGTGATGTCATTCTGTGAGTTTCCTTACGCAGAGAGATGATGTGATGTCACATTGTGTTAAACTACACATTCCCAGGAAGAGGAAACATTAGGAAGCAGCAGCTCTCTTTCCCTTGTGAGTTCTAGGATTAGCCCTTAGGGATGTTTTAGAATTTTCTCATTTTAAGCGCTTAGTGTTTTACAGTGTGGAAGATTGCCAATGGCGTGCTTTGCTTTTGCTTTACAATACATTGTTGTTAAGGGCCCGGAATGCCCTATTACTATGAAGCTCTAAGCCTCTTAAGGAGTGTGAAATTAAATCTCACTTCAAAATAATAGATGATCATTTTAAGCCTTAGGACCTGGATATTTCTGTGCTTTTGAGAATAGTAATCGAGCTTATGCACCAAAGTAACCCAAACTGCACCATTACATACTAAATTTTGTAACTTGTATAAATCTTGCAGCTATGCAAATATATTAAAAATTGCTTTATTTTTCATTTTTTGTGTGCGAGTCACACAAGGGGGGAAAGGTTAAGTAGGCCCCTAAACAGTGAAGAAACTTGATCAGGGCTTTCTTTGGGTTCTGAGATTTTATCAGACTTTGCCTGAACTGCAGCCATAGATCTCTCTTTTGAACAAAAATGAAAATTTGATTTTATGGGGTGCCAGTTCTACAGAATATCCACAGCACTGCCAAGTTCTTCTTCACAAATATAATGATCCTCCTGGGCAATAGTTACTGAAAATCCTCAGTTGTCTTCCATAACAATTGTACAAAATTTTCTATAAGATTCTAGCAGTTGCTCAGTTGTTTGCATTGATAATCACAATGAAATCAAAAGAGATACTATGCAGCACTCAAGTTTTCACTCCTCAGTTCAAACATAGCAAGGACAATGTTTTGCTACTGCTAGTCTCTCTCCTTTAACACTTGGCTCAATTTGTTATTTCCTAGTTTGTGGCAAATCATAGTTTGTTGTTACATATTATCAGGCAAACTACGGTATACTGCCCGTGAGCTTGAGTTTTGGTTGTGTAATACAAAACTCTGGTTTAGTGTTACATGTGAACCAACCCAAAGTCTATTTGCTATGTTGACTTAAGACCAACATAACCCTTCCCCATGGCCTTGTGACATTTACTGGCTACTTCCTGGTAGGCCTCAGAGATCTAAGTTATCAGTATGCAACAGACTGTTTAACAACCATGTGTTCAAAAAACTAGCGTCCTTTCTGAAATATAGTAGATGTGTTGATTGGACCCCTTCAGAAATGTTCTTATTGAATATCTCTGCTCACTGAAACAGGGAAGTATTCATCCCAATAACCATTAGAAGATAATTATCCAATCATAATTCAAATGTTACTCTAAGGTGAAAACCGACTTTGTTTTTGCATCTGGAATATTCAAGACAAATTACTGGCTTAGTATCCATAATGTGAAATGTTATAATGATTTGTATTAAGCGGTCACAGCTTTCTGAAATTAAAGTAATGTCCCAAGGCTTTCCTTTAAAAGAAATACCATAGTGAAAATGAATAAAGAATCGATCAGCCCTCCAACACTTATGGGGCTATTCACTTACATGCCATAGGATACCTTGAGTTGAAAGGTCTGGCAGAAATAAATCTTTTGTTTTCTCAGGGTACATGGCAGAGATTTGTGTGTGCATGTGTCATTTTAGAAGAACAGTTGTGAGCTATGCAAATATTTGCTCTGAAATTTCCAGCGGCTTAGTATTGTGTGTGTGACATTATTTTCATGCTATCAAAGATAATGGGATTTTGATATTTCTCCCTCTAAACTGAAGAGTTGTATGTGAAATATTTATGAAACAAAAATATTAAGGATATTTTTATGGAGAGGCATTATTGCACAATATAGATTTCTTTCTCAATATCTGATTTTATTGTGAAGGTGTTTTTGAAAACGGAAAGAGACTTGTGAGAGAGTTTCTTTTTCTTGAGTGATATTTGTTCCTGACATGTGTGCAGCTTAGCTTAGCAAACACTCTTCCTGTTTGCTCTTCATCAGCCATTATTTATTATGATACTCCAAGAAATGGCTGGTGGTTCTTCTGGCATTGCTCCAGTAGATCAAATGGAGCCATCCTGTGTTGTCCCCCCCCCCCCCCGCCCCGGGAGTAAATAGACAAGTTGTCTCATTAAGAGATCCTCAAATTAGAGGGAGCTCTTAGTGAAATCCACAAGCCCCGCCCCAACTCCTTCCATTAGTTACATTGTGTGTCTAATGCCAGGTACCTGCCTCACATTTCAAGCACTGATTCCAAACCAAAGAAAAAACATAATAAGGCCAATCTCAAAAAGCACCATGGGAACTGGATCTTTGTACTTTACAAAATTGTTATGAAATGCAGTCTGCTATGAACCAAATGTTTACTACTTTTATTACATAGTTATAGTCTTATCACTTTGCTCTAACAAATAACTGGGACACACACAGACACTATATGTATATACCTACATATCAAGTATAGATGAATGATCCCCCAAGAGTTTCAAAGAGATCTCCTTTACTTGAATGTTATATTTTCCTTGCGCATCGTTCGAGAAATCATCATTGTTTTGAGGCCTTGAGCGTTTGTTTCTATACATACAAAAATCACTTAAGTGAACCTCTATTACATCCTTCCCTTTTGACTACCAGTAGCTCCTGGCTATAAATACAGGCGGAAGTATTTTCCCCTCATCACTGATGTCTTTAATTAGTTAGGTCTGACTATGCATGTGGTTGCTTATACCATGAGAAGCAGCTGGGCTTGCCGGCATCTGAAAATGCCCCTTTCTTTACTTCTGCTACACAAATGAGCCACCAGAAAGTAACAGGCATTTGTGAGCACAAATAGCAAATAGGAAGACAATGGGAGAGATATTAACTTGGTCTCCTGCATTCTTGTCCATCTGCACAAACCCTAAGTCACATTCACCACACTATCACAGAGATGCAAGGATTACGGTGGGAGGGCTGTCAGAGTACACACACACACACACACACACACACCCGTACCCACCATGTGAATTAAATGCAATATCAAAGTGTTGTTATTCTTGGTTACATCTCTTGGCTATGTTATCCAGAAAACACTAAGTTGTGGAATTTAAAAAACCAAATTTGCTATTGATGTAGCATTGTGACCAAATATGGCTTTGTGAAATGGCTGCTTTTTATTGGTAGCTCTATATGTTTTTTTATATGAGAAAGACTTATCAAAGTACAAAAACACAAAACAAAGCAATAATCAAAAAGTGTGCGCAAGCATGTTTCCTATAATGTTAAGCTCCAGCTGCTAAGATACAATACTAGCGTCTTTTGTTAAAAGTCTCGAGCAGAACAATGAATTTTGTATCTATTTTCATAAGATTGCTTTGTAAATATTTTTGCTATTAAAATATATTTTATAACTCTGTTAATGTGTTTTTGTACTTCGCAATTGGCTGTCTGTTCTATTGAGTATATCAAGAACTCAGTAACTGCATAACCTCCTGTAATGGTTCTAGGGGGTTGCTCGTGTGTAAGTTGGCGCCACACCTGGCTGGGTTACCTGGCTGAACCCTTCCTGTCCGGACAGCCACCCATCCGTGGCTGTCTCAATCGCTGGCAGAATCCGTCAGTGGACGTTTCTTGAACTTCTTCCAGCAAAGAAGTTCTTTGACGCCCAGTCTCCTCCTACTCTCCCTGCGCGGAAGTCTTCTGCGCAGGGAGGGTGTGGGCAGTGGAGGACCCGTGCTCTCCCCGCTGGTCTCCTGTGAGGAGTCCTGGAGCCTTCTCTCCGATTCCCCCATCTGCCCCCCCTCCTCTACTGGTGCTACACTGATTTCCTTCCCCAGCGGATGGGCTGCCTCTCTCCATACTGGGACCCTCTCCGGCATCCCTCTGGAGCCTTCCCTCCGCCTCTGGCTCCGATGGCAGTTCCCTGACATCCACCTCCCCCCCAGGACCCCCTCCACCCCCGGCCCGATTTTCCGACTCAAACTAGTCCCTTTCCTCGGCCGACGATGCAGGGAATCCCCTGAAGGAGCTGTCACCATCCTCTGAGGATTCAAACCCCGCTTCCCACCCGCTCCGGTCTCTACCCGCGGGGTGGGCCTCCCAGTCTGATTCTTCTCCCTCTGACACCTCCCTCCCTCCTCTTCGGAGGCAGGAAAACCCACAAAGTCCTCTTCGTCGTCTGTGGTTCCAAATTCTTCTTCCCAGAATCTCGCTAGTGGTTTTGGTTTATCTGGGAACAGGCTGTGCGTTTCCTTGCGATGGGGGTGGGTCTGACCTGCGCATCCTGAGCCCGTCTTTCGTCCAGCCGCGCTGTCAAGAGAGCTACATGCTGTTCCAAGTCTCGATTTCTTTCTAGCAGACTCGGCATCGCAGCTGGCTGCTCCGGCTCTCCGGCTGTCCCTGTTCGGCTCATCGTACCGCCTCGGGGGGGGGGGCTCCGCACAAGCAACGTCAGTGACTGACGGATTGCTGTAATGGTTCTAGGGGGTTGCTCGTGCGTAAGTTGGCGCCACACCTGGCTGGGTTATCTGGCTGAACCCTTCCTGTCCGGACAGCCACCCATCCATGGCTGTCTCAATCGCTGGCAGAATCCGTCAGTGGGCGTTTCTTGAACTTCTTCCAGCAAAGAAGTTCTTTGACGCCCAGTCTCCTCCTACTCTCCCTGCGTGGAAGTCTTCTGTGCAGGGAGGGTGTGGGCAGCGGAGGGACCCGTGCTCTCCCCGCTGGTCTCCTGCAAGGAGTCCTGGAGCCTTCTCTCTGATTCCCCCATCTGCCCCCCTCCTCTACTTGTGCTACGCTGATTTCCTTCCCCAGCGGATGGGCTGCCTCTCTCCCTACTGGGACCCTCTCCGGCATCCCTCTGGAGCCTCCATAGTGACATGACCAATTTTGATATGCAGCTCAAATACAGAGCAGAATAAGGGTGTGCACATTTAGGCTGCTTCAGACAAGCCTGAATTGTTTGCAGAGAGGTTAGATGGCAAACACCCAGCCTTTGGAGGAGGGAGCCAGTTTGTTTCACAAGAGCTCCAAATCATCGTTGTTGTTGTTGTTGTTGTTGTTGTTGTTGTTACTACTACTACTACTACTATTATTATTTACCTGCCCTTCACTATCATGTTCCCAGGTCAGATTACAACATCAAAAACAATTGAAAACCAATCCTCAACCATAAAAATAATGGTGCAGCCTGAATTTGCTAGGATGTGATGGAATCCCACCCTCAAATAGTGGCAATCTGGAAGCACCCTTAGTCTATAATATTCTTAGACACGGAATTTATGCACAGTTAATTAGTAATATTATTCCCCAGTGGGCATTAAGACTAATTCATATATACTGACTCCCCAAATTTCTTCAAATTAATCTCTGTGACATCACAAATCCCATATTAGGTGTTTAATAATATGGACAATATTGCTTTTGCACACACACAGGCTTTCTAGATGCTTTGTGCACTTAAATATATGTAGGTAGGTAAAGCTAAGGGTAAAGGACCCCTGGATGGTTACGTCCAGTCAAAGGCAGCTGTGGGGTGCAGTGTTCATCTCGCTTTCAGCCCAAAGGAGCTGGCATTTGTCCACAGACAGCTTTCCAGGTCATGTGACCAGCATGACTAAACTGCTTCTGGACTGTGATGAGTGCCAGAGCGCACAGAAACACCATTTACCTTTCCACTGCAGCAGTACCTACTTATCTACTTGCACTGGTATGCTTGTAAGCTGCAGAAGCTGATAGAGCAACAGGAACTCACCATGTTGCACAGATTTGAACTGCCAACCTTACGATCAGCAATCCCAAGAGGCTCGGTCGTTTAGACCACAGCGCCATCCGTGTCCCCTAAATATATGTAAAATCCTTTGGGAAAGGCCCTTTCCCTTTCCTTTGCATACCTGGATATTTTTTCCATATAAAAAACCCACTTTGAGCAAATACAAAGTATTATTTTTCTTTATTATTAAATTTCTATACCTCCCTTCTGTTGGAAAAACGCCCTGGGGTGCTTGCGAGCCCCTGAAACTCTGAGTGTCTTTGTCATTTTTTCATGGTAATATAAATTTTATGGTCTGTTTTTTAGTATACCTAAAATCCTTTGCTTATTAGGGTCTACCCCACATTTTATTCAAAAAATTGCTTTGCACAGATAACTCCCATAGAATTATCAAAATTTTCAAAAGTAGGGGATCCATGGCTTGGCTTTGGAAAAATAGGGGGTCTACAGTAATTAGCTAATTGGGAACCACTGGTCTAAGTCCTTGTAGTCAGGTGGGCAAGGTGGGTGGTTGCCCAGGGAGTGTGGGAGGCGCCAAGCAGAGCTCAATGGCCGTGATTTTTTTTAATCTATTGCCCACATTGAGCCAGGGTGGCAAACAGGAAGTGTCTGTACTGCGCTGAGCTGCCCCAGGCCTTCACAAAGCAAGAATCTTGTGTGTACCAACAACCACCCAAGGTGAATGAAAGCCACCTAAGATTTCTGGAGAATTATTTCCCATGGCAGTTGCCACAGGCAAAGGTGTAGGAGTAATGTGAAGCCAGGCCTTAAGGAAAGAATCATTACTGAGTGAGTAGTGGAGAAGGCCAGCAGCAGGCCACAACCAGAAGAAGAGGAAAGACAAAGAAGTTCTGCCAGAAGGGGGTTGGAATCTGGAGGAGGTGCTCAGGAGAGATATAACCCGGTCCCTATTCCCTTATCTCCATGTAAGGGAAAAAAATGAAGCACATCATATATTGGCTTCAAGGCCCCCAGCTTGATATACACACACATGCATGGCTCCTTGTACAGGGCAGCAGCAGGGTCTCCAACATCACACCAGTGCCAGGCCCCATAAACTCTCTAGTTGGCTTTGCAAAGCTGACCCCAGGGCCCCTCCTAGGCTTATATTTATCCTGGGGCCAGCCCTGTTTGTAGTAGTATGGATCAACATAGTACTATTTTTACTATAAGCAGCCTATATGAGCTTTACCCCTTAATTACAAAACAGACTATACTGAGACAGCTTTGTTGATGCCACCCTTACCTTGAGAAGCCTTTTAACTTGAGTTACCCTTACTCTCGATTACCTTTACACTAAGTTTGACATCTGGCATCCCCAATGGGTTTTTGTGGCTATAAAGGTAAAGGGACCCCTGACCATTAGGTCCAGTCATGGCCGATTCTGGGGTTGTGGCGCTCATCTCGCTTTACTGGATGAGGGAGCCAGCGTACAGCTTCCGGGTCATGTGGCCAGCATGACTAAGCCACTTCTGGCGAACCAGAGCAGCGCACGGAAACACTGTTTACCTTCCCGCAGGAGCGGTACCTATTTATCTACTTGCACTTTGACGTGCTTTCAAACTGCTAGGTTGGCAGGAGCAGGGACCGAGCAAAGGGAGCTCACCCCGTCACAGGGATTTGAACCGCCGACCTTCTGATTGGCAAGTCCTAGGCTCTATGGTTTAACCCACAGCGCCACCCGCATCCCTTTTTGTGGCTATATGGGAGCCTTAACAGTTCCAGCCTTGTGCTAAATGGGGAACATCAGCTTTGTGTCCCATTTTCTGTAGAAAGGTGTGGGCTGGAGAAAAAAGGTAACCAATCCCAGGTTCAAATTATATGTCTAGATAAAATGGACATAAGGACCAAGGGGAGAACTTCATTGCTTTTAATTATGGAGAGATACCAAAGATACAGAGATCTTTTGCCCATGAGGCCATTTCCCCCCCAATCATGGCCACCTACCCCATACTTGACATAATATGTGACATCAGGTGTGGGACAGGTGGAGAAATGGCTGGATCGACAATGATGTTGGCCTATAGGGTCGGAGACAGACAACTAGCTGGCTTGCCAGGCCAAAAAGGTTCACCATGATATGCATGTTTCAAGATGGTAAAAGTGGTGGTTTTAAATAAAGTTCTACAAATAACTTGCCAGTCTTCAACAGGGGAAGTATGTTAGATGTGCACCTGCCCTGTCTCCTGTTATCTAAGTATGCAGGCGTTCCTTTGTGGACAGGGATAGCTTAACTACTGTCATCTATGCGCTGGTAGCCTCAAGGTTAGATTGCTGCAATGCATTATACATAGGGCTGCCTCTGAAGATGGTTCGGAGACTTCAGCTAGTGCAGAATTCAGTGGTCAGGTTGCTCACCGGAGGAAGACGGTTTGAGCATATTACACCAATCCTGGTCCGACTGTACTGGCTACCAATTAGTTTCTGGGCCCAATTAAAAGTGCTGGTTTTGACCTATAAAGCCTTAAATAGCTCAGGACTGCAATACCTCAAGGACCACCTCTTTCCATATGAACCTACCCAGACCTTAAGATTACCTTCTTAGGCCCTTCTTCATGTGCCTCCTCCTTGAGAGGTCTGGAGGGTAGCAACACGAGAACAGACCTTCTCTGCAATGGCTCCCCATCTGTGGAATGCTGTCCCCAAGGAAGTTCACATAGTACCTTCATTATACACCTTTAGGCACCAGGCAAAACGTTCCTTTTTAATCAGGTCTTTGGTTGATTTGATTGACATCCTATGCACTTTTAAAATGTGGGGGGGTTTGGCGGTGGCGGGAATTATTGGGTTGTTGTTTTTATTTTGATTATATCTTTTGTGGTTGTATATTTTGGTTTTGTTCTGTGAACTGCTCCGGGTATAGGACATTATATAAATTCAATAAATAATAATAATAATAAATTTGTCCTCATCACTACCCAACCCAGGGAGCAAAAGCATTAATGGGCTGAGTCACCTGCTTGTTCTAAATATATTTCCAAACACACCACTGAAGAAGACACTTTGTCAGGTGAGTCCTATCTTTCACCTTGTCGTGCTCAAGTTGGTACCAGTTTCTTTGCTGCACAAACTTGTTTCAGAATGGAAACCTACGTCGTTTAGCAAGTTTATACTGGTTACACAGAAGCAGTATTTTAAAAGACTGCCCTGAAAACAAACATTTCCCTGATGACAGATAACTCTGTTGACCTTTGACTAGCTTTTGTAAAGTTAAATCTATTGCACTGGTCCTCAACTGGTAGATCAGGAACCGCAAGTAGGTCCTGGCCTGATCCAAGGTGGGCCGCAACAGGAGCACTACCATCATGCAAATCTATTGTAAAAGATTAAGAAATGGTTCCTCAAAAGCATGGTTGAGTTAAAAGAGGGTCCTGGGTCTGAAAAAAGGCTGAAGATACCTGATCTATTGGATCAGGTATGTGTGAAAACCTTTTGTGAGAACCCTGTTACATTAAAAAAACACATTTATTATTCTACATTTATGGAGTGATCTGTGACATGTGGCTTCTGTTGGCCAATAGTTCTGATGTGCCAGACATTCTTGAGCCTAACCTTAGGAAACTGAAATAAATAAACAAATTAAAAAATATCTGAAGAAGTGTGCATGCACACGAAAGCTTATACCCAGAATAAACTTAGTTGGTCTCTGTTATGTACTGGGTTGAATAGGATCCAAACTGCAGCAGTCTGATTGGTCCTAGAACAATAGGATCCAAAAGGCAGCAGTCTGATTGGTCCTAGAACAATAGGATTCAGAATGCAGCAGTCTGATTGGTCCTAGAACAATGCAGCAGTATGATTGGTTGGCAGGAACTACCCAATCATGCTCCAGATAGAAGTGAATCCACAACCTGATTGGCTTACAGTAGAATTCCGGAATTAGCCAATCATGTGCAGCCCATTGTGTAAATAATGTATATAAAGCAGATACTTTGAGGGGACTTTCATTCATTCCTCCTCACCACTATGAGCTGAAAGAGCATGAAATCACTTCATGCACATTCCTCCTCACCACTAAGAGCATGAAATCACTTTGCGACTCTGAGTATATTTCAGTCTCTAAGGTGCTACTGGACAATTTTTTAATTTGTTTATTTGTTTTGACTGCATCAGACCAACACAGCTACCTACCTGAACTTAGGAAACTGAGATCATCTTGCTTTGTGCAAATGATGTAAGTAGGCATGTCAGAGGTCAGCAACTGGGGGCGGGGCTGGTTGAAAGCTGTCTCTGAGTGTTTGCCACCTTGCCCCTCCTCAGAGGTGGATTTAGGGGAACATGACCGGTTCAATTGCACTGGGTGTGGAACCTTGGCATCACAGGGGGTGCCACAGCTATGATGCAGAATGGAAGGTGGGAGGGGGACACCAAATTTTGGTGTAACCCAGGGCACTGCTGAAATTTGAGACCCCAAAGTCTACAATTGCACTCTTCAGGAGCAAAAGAGGGTTTTAGAGTGTGACATTCATGGCACCAGGACTTCGGTCCACTAGCACCTTCTCAAAGGAACCCTCTGGTCAAATTGCTGACCACAAAGCAACATGTTTGTCTAAACAATATGCTGACCACAGAGCAGGGGAAACCCTTTCAGCAGTCGAGGGCTGCACTCCCTTCTGAGTAGCCTGGGGGTGGGGACATACCAATTGTGGGCGGGGCCAGAGGAATAATGGACAGAACAATTCATGTAAAATTTACCTTTGTACCGCCGGCTAGTTCCTACACACACTTGCACATCCCTCTCTGTCCTCTATGGATGAAGTCATGGAAAATTCAGAGCCCCACGTACAATCCTGGTTCTACAAAGAACCACTTCTAAAACCTTAGTTTGCCCTATGTGATTTATTAATTTGCCATCAGTGTGCATGGAGCTACCCCATGAAACTTACAACTAATACTTTGACATGGGGGAAACAAGGGAGGAAAAGGGAGGTGTTGTTGTTTAGTTGTTTAGTCGTGTCCGACTCTTCGTGACCCCATGGACCAGAGCACGCCAGGCACTCCTGTCTTCCACTGCCTCCCACAATTTGGTCAAACTCATGCTGGTAGCTTCGAGAAACCTGTCCAACCATCTCGCCCTCTGTCGTCCCCTTCTCCTTGTGCCCTCCATCTTTCCCAACATCAGGGTCTTTTCCAGGGAGTCTTCTCTTCTCATGAGGTGGCCAAAGTATTGGAGCCTCAGCTTCAGGATCTGTCCTTCCAGTGAGCACTCAGGGCTGATTTCCTTAAGAATGGATAGGTTGGATCTTCTTGCAGTCCATGGGACTCTCAAGAGTCTCCTCCAGCACCAGAATTCAAAAGCATTCATTCTTCGGCGATCAGCCTTCTTTATGGTCCAGCTCTCACTTCCATACATCACTACTGGAAAAGGGAGGTAGTATGTTGTTATTTCAAGCTTTAAGCTTGGCTACAGGTCAAGTTACAATATGACATGGGTGGGGAGCCTGAGGGCCCCCCCTCCTATTGTTGGGCTACAGTTCCCTTCACCGTGGACTATTGGCCATGTTGGCTGAGGCTGATGGGAATTGAAGTCCCAGCAGTATCTGAAGGACCACAAGTTCCCTATTCCTGCAGCTGGGTATGAGATCTAAAGGGCCGTGAACCCACACCCTTGCACATTTGCACTAAACCATGGTTTGGCTTAGCACTGGTTGCAGACTGAGTCCATGTGTGCTGGCTAGTGGACCAGCTTATCAATATCCCTTACCTAGTCCTTTGGTGAAGAGATACAATAAGGTGCATGGGAAGTGATGCCTGAGCACCAGCAATTCCCTTTTGTTTAGCCAACAAGCTCAGGAGAGCATGGCAGTCCTATCATCCACCACTGTTTAAACTTTTGAAATCATAAATGATAGGTATAGTTCAGGTTCCCATAAAAAAATATTCTATTTAAGTGGTGTTTGTTTTCAAAATATACCTCTGGAGTGGCTGGGCAGGAGTTGCAATAAAAGGGCGAATGAAGGGGATCCAATTCTACTTGTCTTCTTGTGCTGGAATTGGGGATCAGTTCGAGAGGAGGAGGAAGCAAACACTGCAGGTTTGGAGATTGTATAGGTTTGAGTGCTTCATTTCCCCCACCAGGACAAGATAGCTTGTGGGCTTGAAGGTTAGAGGTGATTTGAGAAGAAAGGTATAACTGACTACTTACCAGAGGCACTGTCCTCAATTTTGTCCCTATTTTTGTCTTTGGGGAAGGTGCTTTGGGTGTGTGTAGATGTTTTACCTGCTGTTTTGAGAGAGGGGTTCTGAGCACTGCCAGCTTTTCTTCTGTGAAATGTGTATTTTGTTGAGCCAAAGAGATTCTTACATTTCCAGATGTACATTTCCTCAGCAGGGTTGGGAATCTGTGAATTATACCAATAATACTTACCATGTGTATAGTACTTTCCAATCCACCCACTCTTTAAAAGTCTCTCCTCCCCCAGTATATACTGTATACACTGCTGTCCACTATAATGGTGGCTCCAAGTGAGTGACAAAAGAGACATTTTTTTATTGCAGCAGACAGTAGAAGTTTAAACATTTTATTTTTAGAAAATGTGTCTTAGTGATTCTGTTTTATTAGAAAGACCTTAAGATCATGGATGAGTTGTATTACAGTGGTACCTCTGGTTATGTACTTAATTCGTTCTGGAGGTCTGTTCTTAACCTGAAACTGTTCTTAACCTGAGGTACCACTTTAGCTAATGGGGTCTCCTGCTGCCGCTGCGCGATTTCTTTTCTCATCCTGAAGCAAAGTTCTTAACCTGAGGTACTATTTCTGGGTTAGCGGAGTCTAACCTGAAGCGTCTGTAACCCAAGGGTACCACTGTATATGTTTTGATGAAGTAAGCATCCAAAGTGATATTTGTTGCACTTTTTTAAAAAAAAAGTTTGCAGGTTTTCTATATAGCCATACAATAAAAACTGTGTACAAGTGCCAACTTCTTTAACCATAAATTATGATTTTTGCACATTTATTATTTATTATTTACAAGTAATCCAAGATCTAATAATTACAAAAAGGTCCACTAAGACTATGATTATTTACATAAGGCAGATTATTAGTAACTATTTACTTATGATTGTTTGCAAATGTCAGTCATTCCAAGAGACCAAAAAAAAAAAACCTGATAAAAATGGGCCAAATGGTGTTTCTTTTTATATATAATTTTTACTGAAACTTTTCAACATACAAGGTAATAAAAACTAATCTAAATAAAAACAAAAAAGAAGAAAGAAGAAAGAAAAGAAAAGGAGGAAAAAGGGAATAAAATAAAATACAAAGCAGTCTCCCAGAGGTAGCTCTTAACTCTTGTCTCACATAGAAAAGGGTGGACCCTCTCAGTTCTCACTGGAAGCTTCCCTTTCTTATCCCAGCCTCCTACCCTGGGAGATCTTCCCTTCCCTGCCTCTCCCACAGGGTCTTTCACCTGCCAACCATCACCTTCCTGTGGGTACCTTCATTAACCCAGAATAGAGGACATCAAAAAACAAAACGTAAGCAAAAGCATAGCAAAGGAAAAAGAGAAAAGACAGGAAGAGAAAGGTCATAAAAAAGAAAAAGAGAGAAGCAAGAAGCAATAAATAAATAAATAAATAAATAAATAAATAAATAAATAAATAAATAAATAAATAAATAAATAAATAAATAAATAAATAAATAAATAAATAGGATTTCTGATTCTCTATCAACAATGCGTATAAAGATTATTCAAAATATTCAGTGTGTTCACTCCAGGATGGTATCCAGCAGTATTCCAAGGTAATATCCAGCTGTTCCTCATTCTGCTAGGCAACATTTCCCCAGTCTTCAACCCCAGACATCCCAAGTTAATTCATTCCCCTTTCTACACAAAAATTCCAAAAGGGGCTTTCCAGTTGTTATTATCACTAAATGTCAAGAATAGTCTTCCTTCAGTCTGGCATGTCAGTTCACATTCCAGGTGTTACCGACTGATAAAGCAAAAGGAGAGTTTTAGATTATTTAAAAGCCTGTTTCATATTATCCTACAACCACTTGTGTAGCACAAGATGAGCTGGTGTCGTACATAGTCATTGTGAATATATCTGGCCAGTATTTTTGTATAATGGCGTAATGTTTGCAGTTGCAGAGGCCCTTCACTTATAATTAATGGCTCAACTAATTAATGATTGCACTACTATGTACCAAAGGTTTATCAATGCTGGTTCCTTTTATGGCCGTGCCTGAGCTGTGATTGTAATCTTGCTCAGCATGAAACAGTGCATTATTAGCTTGATAAGAATTCTTTTGCAGTCATGCATGAGTGGAGTACCTTCAGTTAATACTGCACATGCTGCCCTCTTTCAGCTGCCTTGGAGCCATGGAGAATGGCACTGCTACCCAGATGCCTAAGCAGAGCATTGATATGCCAAGCATGCCACCACCAGAGTCATCTTCTCATTATGTGCCTGTCAAGCTTGAAGAACATGAACCTCCGGGTCTCAGTGTCAAGAAGCTCATCAAGAAAGCCAGGGAGAATTCCGGGTGCAACCGACGAAGTGTCCTTGGTGTCTTCATCAAGCTGTTCCCTGTTGTAGAGTGGCTTCCCCGCTACAGTATCAAGGAACAACTGCTTGGGGACATCATCTCCGGCCTCCTGGTTGGAATAGTTGGCATCCCTCAGTCCATCTCCTACTCCCTCCTTGCAAGTCAGGATCCCATTTACGGACTCTACACAAACTTCTTCTCTGTCATTATCTACTTTGCCATGGCTACCTCACGCCACAATTGCATTGGGACTTTCGGAGTCCTTTGCCTGATGATCGGGGAATCAGTAAACCGGCAACTGACGTTAGCAGGATACCAGTTGGAGACTGACATACCGGTGAATGTCACATTGAATGGGACAGTTGGCTGTGACAAAAGTTGCTATGCTATCACTGTGGCAACTGCTTTAACTTTTTTGGTTGGGCTTTACCAGGTAAGGTAACTTCCTGCTCTTTACAACACTTTAGGGTGTTCTTAATGTTTAGGGTGCTTAAACTCTATATTCAAAGCTGCCAACACAGTTATTGCTGCAGCTGCAAAAGGAGCAAGAGAAAAAGAGAAGCTGTGCTTACTGTCATGGCTAATGGTGAGCCTGACCCCTGAGAAACTGTTGGAGAATTCCTTCATCTCTTGAAGAAGTTTGGTGAAATTATCCTATCACTCCCCCCTCCCTCCGATTTCTGTGGCTAAGAGAGGCCACTTGCATGCAACTCTAGTTTGAATTAGATATGAAGTTACAAAGAGAATGGCTACATTGAGAGCCAGTGTGGTATAGTGGTCAAGAGCGGTGGACTCATAATCTGGGGAACCGGGTTCGCGTCTCCGCTCCTCCACATGCAGCTGCTGGGTGCAGCTGCTGGGTGACCTTGGGCCAGTCACACTTCTCTGAAGTCTCTCAGCCCCACTCACCTCACAGAGTGTTTGTTGTGGGGGAGGAAGGGAAAGGAGAATGTTAGCCGCTTTGAGACTCCTTCGGGTAGTGATAAAGCGGGATATCAAATCCAAACTACTACTACTACTACTACTACTACTACTACTCTTCTTCTTCTTCTTCTTCTTCTTCTTCTTTCTTTATTACAGTTTCTGAGTGATCACAGATGTGGATCTAGTTCGCACATGACAATAGCATCAGGTGATAACTTTCCTGTAAGATAGATCAAACACCACTGGCAGAGTGGGCACATCAGCTCGCATTACTCTTAGCTCAAGTGCTTTACAATGGGGTCACTTCACACATTAAGCTGGGGCAGGTGTTAAGCATGCAAGTGATTTACATGTATACATGTGAACCAGAATACAAGAGAAGAACAGGAGATTTTCTCACAACAAACAGAGAGTAGCAGAGAACAAATGCAAGTGCTGATATTTGCTTCTTGCATCTTCACCCATTCAGATTAATCAATGCAACTTGCTTTCCCTTTCAGATACTTCTAGGGGTCTTCCAACTGGGCTTCATATCCGTATATCTTTCGGAACCTCTTCTGAGTGGCTTTGTGACTGGGTCCTCCCTTACCATCCTCACTTCCCAAATGAGTCTTCTGCTGGGACTGAAAATCCCTCGCCACGATGGAGTGGGCTCTCTTATCTTCACGTGGGTTGACATATTCAGATACATTGGCAACACCAACATCTGTGACCTAGTCACCAGCCTGATCGCTCTGGTCCTCATTGTGCCAGTGAAGGAGATCAACAACTACTTTAGAGACAAAATGAAGGCTCCTTTCCCCATGGAGCTTCTGGTGGTCATTGCGGCGACCCTGCTTTCATATTTCTTCAACTTCAACAAGAGATACAAATCTAAAATATGTGGCTCCATTCCCACTGGTTTCAAGCAACCTGCTGTACCGGATCTGAGCCTTCTTTCAAACCTGGCAGTTGATGCTCTGCCCATTGCCATCATCGGCTTTGCCATGACTATCTCGCTGGCAGAAATATTTGGCAAGAAGCATGGCTACCCAGTTCGGGCCAACCAAGAAATGATTGCCATTGGCATGGCGAATCTTGTACCATCTTTCTTCTGCTGCTTTGTCTCTAGCGCAGCCTTGACAAAGACCCTGCTGAAGGAATCCACCGGGTGCTGTACCCAGATCTCAAGCCTGGTATCTGCGTTTGTGCTGCTCCTGGTGTTGTTGTGGATTGCCCCTCTCTTCTACTCACTGCAAACCTGCATCCTGGGGGTGATCACCATCGTCAACCTCAGGGGGGCCTTGCGGAAATTTGCCGACACCCCGAAGATGTGGCGGATCAGCAAGATAGACACCGTGATCTGGTGGGTCACCATGCTGTCCTCATTACTCATCACTACAGAGCTGGGCCTCCTCATAGGCGTCTGCTTCTCTCTCCTCTGCATCATCTTCCGCACCCAGAGGCCCCGAGCCACGCTCCTCGGCAAGGTGAACGACTCTGAAATCTATGAGGACCAGTTCACTTACAAAGAGATCAGCAGCATTGCAAATATCAAGATCTTCCGTTTTGACACCTCCCTTTACTACGCAAACAAGGACTACTTCAAAAATTCACTTTTCCAGAAAACAGGAGTGAATCCTTCGTTGGTTGCTGCCCTGCGGCGACGGGCTGAAGCGAAAGCAAACTTGGGCAAGAACGAAAGCTGCTTTTCTTCTAAGTTTAACTGCCTGAAGGGCACCAAGAGAGACGCTGCCAAGGTTTCGGTTTCAGATGCTCCTGGCCCAGCCATAGACATGCACACTTTAATCCTTGACTGTGGTGCCATGCAGTTTGTAGACAGCGTGGGCCTCAGTGTGCTGAAGGAGACTCGCCAGGACTACAAGAAGATTGGCATCCAGGTCCTGCTGGCCAACTGCAACCCATCTGTGCGGCATCTACTCCAGGCAGGTGGTTGGCTTACTGGGATGGAGGATACAGAGCTGCTGTCCTTCCACAGTATACATGCTGCTGTGCAGTTTGCAGAGAAACAGCACCAAACTCAGCAGATGGGCAGCAAAGTGACAGGGGATGCTTTCCTTAGTCCTGAAGAAGACAATGAGACCTCAATAACACCCAGTCTGGAGGGGCAACTGTAGGCCTGGATAGAGCAGAATGTGCAAAGACTGGGAAATGGTTTCATACTTATTTTTATTGGTGCACATGCCCAATAGCTGTGAATGGCCTAAAAAGGACATTGACATTCAGTTTCTCGCAGCAGGCCAAGAGGCTTTCAAGAGGACTGTTAAACTCAGGATGGTAACAACATTATAATGCTGTAGTTTTCTCAAAGGTTTCAGTCCCTCTTTATTTACTATTACTCATTTCAACAATTTATATAGGGCTTAACTCCACATGGCCATGGCATAAGGGTTTCCACTAGCATAATCAGGGACAACAATCATATTTTACTCCCTTTGGATACCATGTGGATCTGGTGGATCTAAAGAGTGAAAGAAGGAAACATGTTTGAAATGATTTTCTGTTTCAGATGTAGGGTTTTGTTTTAGGTTATTTCCCTTTTCATCCCTCCCATTTTTGTTAGGTCTTAATGTCTGGGCTTGTCTCACATAGGAGTTCCTCAGAGTTTGGCTTTGCAAATAAACGGAGTTCAAGATGCAAGGCCTACTGCCCTACAGTGGATGCATTGCAGGGAGCAGGGCCAGTTTGTATGCCTTTCTTTAGTGGGATCGGCTACCCTACAGATTCCCAAGTCTGCCATGCAGATCATGCATGTTATCCTGGGAACTGGTAGCAGTTGTGCATGGATGCCCAGTGGCTTGTTGCCTAACAAAAGCATCAGTGCAGGAAAAGAGCATTAGAGGTTGGTCAGGGGTAGATACTAAAAGAAAAATGAGCAAGGTATGGAGACATGCTAGAGAGCACTAATGGAGTGACATTGGTGTGTGTGGGAGGGCAAAGGGTGATGATTTTCCAGGGAGAGTGATCAGTCTTAAATTAAGAGTACATGGCGAATCTTGGCATTACAAAGCCACACCAGAAGGCTTTAGCAATCTGATGTGTCTATCTGAATTCTGGAGGAATTCCTTTACTTTCTAAAAAAGACATTCCAATTTATCTTTTGACATCTATTTCCCTGGCAGTACTTCATTTCCTTTTCTCATGCACTAATGAAATCAATCAAAAACAAGACCCAAAAAACCCTTGTCTGTATATTTCATGTTATTTATTTATTGCATTTATATGTTACCCTTCTGTTCAAAGAATTGCGTTGGCCACCAATTACCTACCAGGCTAAGTTCAAGGTGCAGGTTTTCATGTGTAAAACCCTCTACAGTTTGGGATCAGCATAACGGAAAGATCGCTTCAGGCTTCATATAGCTAGTTGATCACTGTGCTCTGCATGTGAGGGCCTCCTACAGATACCATGTTATCAGGAGATCCATTCCACACAATATAGAAACTGGGTGTTTAGTGTTGTGGCACCTACACATCAGAATTCCCTCCCCTTAAATATTGGACAGGTGCCATCTCTGTTGGCTTTTTGGTGCCTACAGAATATTTTCCTCTTCCAACAGGTCTTTGAAGCTGAGATCTTTCCCAGTCTGCACCTCTATTGGAATTGTTTTAAAGATCTTTTAAACATCTTTTTAAAATTGTTATATCACTTGTTCTTTACACCCCTGGGCTCCTTTTGGAAGGAATGGTGGGATGGAAATTTAACAAATAATAGGAATTAATAATAATATATATGCCACCTTTCCTCCAAGCAGTGCAGGCACTTCCCCATTTTATTCTTTCAACAACCTTGTGTTGGCCAAGAGTGACTGGCTGTTACCCAGTGAGCCTCTTTGCTGAGGGAGGATTTGATTTTCTGGTGGATGTGAGGGGGGAAGAGATATATGCCACCCAAATACCCTGGAGGACAGGCAGAATATGGATATTATCGAAGTAATACATAACGATCTGATGCATCAATATTATTACCTTGCACTGACCACCAGAGGGCAAGAGTATGTCACAAAAACGCAATCTATAGCACTAACAGAGCGACTGTTGAAGGAAGTGATCTTTTTTGGGATAAAATCTAGAGCAAGTGACAGTGAGGACTTTGTTCCAAGCAGCAATCTTAGGGCATATTAAACTTCATAAAAAGAGTTATTGTTTAGCCTTCATTGAGATTTATTTCTTTGCAAACACACAGAGATAGGACCATTGCTGTATATTTCTGCCACAATCTGAACATGATTTATTTCCCAAGGGAAATAAATAGCACAAGTGATAAAGCATGCTCACCTCAAGGTGCTAATTTCCATCAGTAAAAAAGGGAATTATACTGAGACTGAATATATGAATATTAATATAGACGACAACACCTTAGCATTGTCACAGAAAAAATGATTGCAAGCTGTTCACTATTTTTGAAACAAAAAAAATTTCCTTCCAGTAGCACCTTAAAGACCAACTAAGTTAGTTCTTGGTATGAGCACTATTTTTGATTCACTGAGAATATGCCTGCTCAGGTGACATCTGCTCAGGTGACATCTTCACAGTGACACTTGTGTCACACCAGGAATGTAGAACATGACATTTTCCCACCCCCTAATAGACCCCCATTTTGTTGTTCCCAAGATGTGTAGGTTTGCACTAAAGCCAAACCAATGGTGGCAATTGTATGTTACCAAAACGGTAACTGCTGGGATGAGAAGGGGGTATTTTACCTTTTTTCTCTTTCCCTGCCATTGACCCCCCCCCCAAACAAAAATATATCTATGAAGCTGTCAGCATTTGTGGGGATGCTCCAGCCCACAGGCCAATTTCAGCCCACCAAGGGGGCCAGTTTTGCCTGTGAGGCCATTTTCCCCAAACCACACCTGCCTATCCATTAACTGACTCACAGGAATAGAGGCTTCCTTTGAAATGCATATAGCAGCTTCAGAGAGGTGGACTTTTGTACCTATGATACTGAGAGGAAGAGTTCAATGAACACATCCCTCTCTAGAGTCCTGAAGCTGCTCAGCCATCTTCCCAGTGGCTGCTCTCTCTCTCTCTCTCTCTCTCTCTATATATATATATATATATGAGAATTAATTGCACCCACACAAATGTCATGTCCAGTTGGGCCTAGGTTCTGCTTCCCTTGTTACTTTCACAATGCAAACCTATGCTGTTACACAGATCAATGCACACAAAACAGTTTACCAGTTAAATCTAATTTTGGCCTTAAGATCAGCACAGTACTGTATCTTATCCTTCCATGCTTCCATACCAGAAAATAGTCACCCTCCTGATGTAGTTAGAAGCATACAACGTAGACTGCATATTCGCCATTTGTTTAAAGTACCATCACCAACAAATCCTAGGAACTGTTGTTTATCCCACACAGAGCTGCAATTCCTACATAGCAACCTCAGACTACAGTTCACAGTATTCTTCAGCTTGAGGGATGTGCTATAGGCCTATTCCTTTGCAGGCTATCAACAACTACTAGCTCTACCTCCACAGAGGTATGAATGCTTCTGAATACCGGTTGCTGGACGTCACAGGAGGGGAGAGGGCTCTTTGCATGGGTCCTGCTTGCAGGTTTCCCGCAGGCATCTGCCTGGCCACTGTGAGAACAGGATGAGGGGCAGATGGGGCTTTCTCATGTTCTTATTAAAGGCACAGACTGCCTGCCTGGAGGGAAGGAGCTGAAGAATTATCATTGTTAGAAAACTGGAGCTGGTAATAACTCTGCAACAGAAATTGGATCGACAGCATTTGTTGCCTTGTCTACTTTGAGTTTTCCCAAGCCCCATGCTCTACTGCTGCTCAGTTTCCCCCTATTTCCCCCCCTCCCTTGGCTGCCGTAGAAGCTACCGTCTTTCCTTACTGTAAAACCCTAAATCCTCCATCATTCACTGAGATTTATAGGCTGGCTTATTGCAAGAGTGCAGTACCTTAGACAAGATCATGAGCTCTACAAGTGGCAGCAGATTGTACAGCAGCTGTTGCTTGTGTTAGGAAGCAGCTGGGTAGATTTAAATCCTTGGAAACTTTAAAAAGTTTTGTCTCTTTTTTCCCCCACCCCCCACTTTCCCAGCTGTCAGATAGAGGGTTTCAGGGGCAATATCGAGTGTGAATGTTTTAAACAACTTTAAAAATGGGACTCTTTTTAAAAAACAACAACAACTTGATAAAATATTACTAAAAATATGCTGAGTGTTTGCTGCATGAATTGTGTAAGGAAGTAGAGAAAATGAAATTTCATTCATTGCTGGGATTGTGATGCACACAGCCCTAGAGAGCTGGTGGCACGGGGACAACATTATCCTTTCCAGTGTACCATGTACCACACAATTGTCTTTGGTCTTTATATTCCTTAGTGAATGGAAACCAATAAATAGGTCTGCCCCAAAACATTTGCAGGCGCAAACAGCATTCAAAGCAGGATTGCATCTAACTGTTGTGACACCACCATTAGCACAAATCATCATGAAATCACCATGTAAAGGACGTCTGGAGGGGCTCTGTGTGATGGGTCAACCTGCTAATATCTTGACAGATATATGACTGCTACCTCGCTCCTGTGTCTTTAACAGCACCAGCCCTTTAAATAAGCAGGTGCAGCTTCTTCTTTGCCTTCATCTTCATCTTAGGAAAGGTTCAGATAACAAGGTGTTAACCCTACCCAGGTAGGGCAATCTGAGGCTCCTATAATAGTTGAGTAAAAAAAAGGGAAATTTGTTGTGTTATCTGGTATGGTTGTTATGACTATGTTGGTTGCAGTAGAGCAAATAATACTTGTTTCTTGGTAAGGAATATCACCTTGTTCTTAAATGTGCTCAAGGATTTGTGTGTGTGTGTGTGTAGGTTGTGGTGCCTTTTCACTTCTTGCATTAAATCCACCAACTTGTAAATATATTGTTTTGCCACCATGTTTCCTGACCACCATTTTGCAGTGTGACACTTGAGGACCGGGGGGGGGGGGGAGGAGGAATTCAGTCTGATTTACATTTTAAAGCAAGCCTACCTAATTCTTACTCTGAGAAACAAAATACAGGTATCTTTCCAAATTTGCACTTCCCTGGATTTGGTGATGCATTTCTCCAACCAACCAATGTGTACAAAAATGCATATATTAGGAGAAAGTATGCAAAAAATGCATATATTTGGGAAAAAATGAACATGCAAAATCACATATAGAGGTGTGTTCATTATAAAATGCTGATGATTTTTCATGATGACTTTTTAAATTTTTAAAAAATAACAAAATGATGTGGAAATGTGACAATCTGTACTTAAGGTTGTAAAAATGAGAAATGGAGAGAAAGCAAAATGGACAGATCTATCCATCCATCCCCATTGAAAGGTAAGCTGAAAAAGGATATGGTCATGGTACTTTTCCATCCTATGACGTATCCACTTGATTTTTAATCTCTGCTACCAGCCTTTCCTTCCTCAGGAAGCGCTTCTGTATCTTGAAAGGGTGAGTTACAGCTGCTGCATCATATTGCCCAGGCAATGATTGCAAAGTCGTGCTCATGTTAGTCACACTAGTGTCTGTGATTAACCTTAAACACAAGACAAAGTGTTCCACAAAGGAGCCTTGCTCAGCATTCGATCTTCAGTTTTGTTCAACTGGCAGCATCACAATGTGCTTCCTGCCTCAGTGTTAGCTATATCGAGTTGTGTGGACAGATGAGCTCAAGGGTGTTTGGATATGGTAATACAATGTTATCTGTAATGCGATGCATGCAAGGCTGCCTTTGATAAGTCTCTGGAAATATCATTTGGTTCAGAATGCAACATTATAGTAGAAAGGAAACACGTTTATACCTTGGTGGGTATAATGGAACAAAAGCAATCACACAATCTTAGAAGTTCTTATGTGTTAAGTTGTATTAAGTGAAGGATGCACTTAAAAAAAATCCTTCATCACATTGATTGAATATAATTGATGTTCTTTACTGTTTTTCTTGAGGCAACTGCCACACAGTCTAATAGCTGAATGCTTCATGATTAAGTTAGCTGTTTATTCAAGGGAGATATTGGCTAGACTGCAGCCTCACTCAACACTGGGCAAAAGGTGGGTTGAATTGTGTGTGAGCATGTCAGAGATCTGTGATGGGCTGCATTTCAAAGCCTAAAAGCAGCAAGAAGGAGTACAGTTTAGTTCATAGGGAGACGGTTGGCAGCTTTGGAGGAAAGGCCATTTCATTTTCAGGAATGGTATGGGGAAGAATGAAATGCTGCTCCCCAAACATCATTGACACCCCCCCCTGAATAATTTGGCATTCCCCTTCACCTATTTTTCAGCTTTAAAAAGGTTTAGCCTTAGTTTGATGCTATCAGCAGCAAACCAATTAATGGGAACTACGAAGGCAAAAATGTCCTGTTCTAGACGTTGGGGAAATGTCAGGATTTTTCCCCTTTTAAACCAAGCATCACATTGCAAATGTTGCTTTACTGAAAGCATACATGTGATGCACAGCTTTTGATGAGGAGGGTAAAAGGCAAGGCTCTTTTTACAAGCCCCTTGTAAATCCCTTTACAAGTTTGTAAGATGTAGCAGGATTGCCAATGGGATTTACACCCAAGGTTCCCAGAGATCTTCATTTCATTTTCAGCTCAGTGCAGTGTGCATTTAGTCAAAGTTAAGCCTTGCAAGTTCAATGGAGCTTACTCCTATGTAAGTGTAAACAGCTAGGGAAGCTCATGCCAGATGGCATCCTTATCTAAGGCTCCACTTCTTGGAATTTTGTTATGGGGAGGTCATATTAATGAGCTTCTGATTCCTGAGCATTTTTTCTTACAAAGCTGAAGGCAGTTGTTGCATTACAATTTCATTATTATTATTTTTCCTAACTTGGACTCAGGGTGGCTTATGGATAAATATAGGAACAGCTAAAAGCACAGAAAAAATAATTAAAAACAATTAAACACTGATAGAATTAAAACTATTAAAAACACAGAGATAGTTCCAATAAAAAATACCACAGCACCAGTTCCTTTCATTAAAAGCAATCACCTACCAGAAAACAGTTTATTGTGTTTTCCTGACCTTTCCCAAACTGTTAATTTCTGCATTATTTTTGAGTTTCCACACAATAGGAAAATACACTTCCAGAAATAGTGGAATATAGTGCAAGGCCACATTTTCAAAACAAGGTGGGACAAGACAAGAGGGAATAGTTTCTCCTTCTCATCCTAGAAGTATGTTTCTTTCTTTTCTTCTTTTTTGCTGTAGATACAGCTGGAGAGCATTGGTAGAAATTCAGGCAAGGTAAGTGAAGCAGAGAGACTGTCAAGACAGATTCTTATAGGGCATTTGTCAAGGAAGGAGTTGCAGTTGTTTCCCCCTGACTAATAGCACAATTCTGCACATGTCTTCTCTGTGTTTCAGCACTTTCTCAAGCTGCCACGCTCGTGGGAATTGCTGCCATGTGGTTTTGCTTCTGTCTGTGAATAGAACAGACGACAGGCTAGATTCTGTGTCTGATTTAACTGCACGCACAAACACCACAGATTGCCAGGGTGCAGCGTGTGGAAGAAATGTGTGAGCTACCTGTCACTTGAGTGGACTACCACAAGATGGCATCATGACTTCACAATGATATTAACTGGAAAGGCACAGCTGTCATAGACAAGGAGCATTTCCCAAAAAGCCAAGACTTCTATGGCTCTGTGTAGTGAGCTATGGAGTTTTTGCATCATGGGAGGAAAAAAACTTCTCAACTTGTTAGTTCATGGTTGGCAGTTTATTGTTCTGTCATGCCTGCCTGGCTATCAAAGTGACTCTACAGAAAGTGTCAGGGACTGATCTCAGTGGTTATTTCTTCACAAGAGAAACTGCATACTTTGAACCGTGATGATCACAATCCTTAATTTAAGAATTCCATAAACTCAACGATTTACTTTATAAGCTTGATGTGATATTATGTAAATATCACACATTCACCCAGATGCCTGAGTAATATGCGCATTGTTCCTCTTTCTTTTTTCATGGGAAGAAAGCTACCAAACAAACAAACAAACAAACCTCCACAAAAACATACTTTGCTAGGTTAAATAATTTCCTTCCTGGAGTATTTTCCTATACTTTTTCCTTATACCTGAGAAGAATTTCTAGTCTCTTGTGAACTGAAATCAAGGAGGGAATTGGTTGATACCGAGGGTTGCCACCCTTTTTTTTTCTGGCAGAGCTCCTATGTTTCCTTACAAGTGTGAAATGGGCATTACATGGCACCTGTAACATTGCCAGTTCCACAGACGGAGGCAGTTTTTTCAGCCAGAACTCACTGGAACTCAGTTCTGGCACCTCTCAGGTGGGCACCATTGCCATTATAAGAGAACAAGGGAGGCATTCATGGTGAGTTCAGGCACCTCTTTTTCTAGAAAAACAGCATTGGTTAAGGTGAACCTGCCGGTAGACTAATCCCAAGTCATTAAGGGCTTTATATGTTAATAGTAGCACCTTGAATTGGGCCCAGTACGTAGAAATCAATGGAAAACCCTAGAAGCATGTGGTGTCTGCACAAAGGGGGGCCAGGGCAAGCTGTGATTTGAAGTGGCCACCATGTGACATATCTGAGAGTTGTGTGAACCAAGTTCCCTGCAGCCAGTAATACCAAAAAGACGAACAACATAATAATCTTGTGACACATGGCATTGGAGAGCTTTTTTTGTTTTGTTTAGTTTTTTTAAGAATTAATGTTGTATAGGCACAGAGACGGCAGAGTTTTTGTGAGCTCTACCACCTGGTTTATCATTAGACTCACAGACGCGGAAGTCCATTTCTTGCATTCGATGGTGGAGGGCTGGCAACACAAAAGGTCTTGTCTTCACAGCCCAATTAGTCTCTCTGGGTACCATTCCACTATTTTGCTTCCTAGGGAAGATGTAATACTTTTTGAGAGACAGATTGAGCAGTCGAGAGAGAGTCTGAACAATGCTGGTTATTTTCCAGGAAGAAGCTTGCAGGAGGTCATGCATACTGCCAGAAGATAAAGCTTCCAGTTTGTCTCCTATTCAAACAATGCTCAGTTCTCCTAGTCTGAATAAGTGATCTGCATGCCAGGTTTTTTCAATAATGCCTAAGTAACTGGAATGTTCTAAACTTAGATAGATAGATTCAGAATCTCTTTCAGTGACTTTTCACCCAACTGAATTACATGTTTGCTGGGAAAGGTCCCAATAGGCTAGGAATAATTTTCTTAGTCAGCAATGGAGTTGATTGAAGTTGTAAACCTTAACCCCTTGCTCCCTGAAGCATGTAAGCAGGAAGCTGATGGTGTTAGTCTTTTTGCAAGTGAGTTCCTTCTTTCTTTACTGTCTTTCTCTGAACATCAAACTGAAAAAGGTATTTGAGAGCTGAGCTACAAGTTCCCCTGGCTAACCCTGAGCTTCAGGTAGTGAGTGGTGTGTCATGTAATACATGATGAACACATTCACTTTCTGGTCCAGAGGAAATGATTTTTGGATGTCAAGTAGACGATATTATGGAAATATACTAGAGCAGGCATAGGCAACTTTCGGCCCTCCAGAAGTTTTGGCCTACAATTCCCCTCATCCCTGACCACTGGTCCTGTTAGCTAGGGATGGTGGGAGTTGTAGGCCAAAACATCTGGAGGGCCGAAGGTTGCCTGTGTCTGCACTAGAGATAGGAAGCAGGGCTATTCCACCATCTCTACTGAAATATTAGTTCCATTGAGCTCCCCTTGTCTTCAGTGGTCAGCAGGCATGCCATCGGATTGCCACAGAGGGAATGATAGGAAGCAGGGCTACTCTGTCCACTCTGCTGAGGGTCTAGCTAACTTTGTCTCTTCCTGAATGGTTTGTTACAGCTTGATACAGTTTTTAGATGTAACATTTAAGAGCAAGTGCCTGAGATTGTATGCTTACTTCTTCTCTCCTCATCTATTTCTCCTTTTATGTCCTGTCTCTTCGATTATAAGCCTGTAGGCAGGAACTGTTTTACTGATCTTATATAAGTTGCTCTGGGAGACTTTTCAGCCACAACTCCCTTTCCAGGGTCTGTAGCAGTTGAATCTCTGAATGAATGGAAATACCTTGTCCTGCAAATTTATATGCATGAGAACTAAGGTAGCAAGCAGTGTGCCTGTCATTTCACATGCTGCAGTTTCCAAGGTCTGTTTTAAACCAGAGACAGTCAATGTCATGCCCTCCAGATCCCAACTCCCATCATTCCTGACCATTGAGCTTACTGGCATGGACTGATGGGAGTTGTAGCTCACAACAACTGAATGGCAGCATATTGGCTACCCCTTCCAATGCAAGAAGCAACTTTATACTAAATTGGACCAATCCTCCAGCAATTATCCAATAGTGTTCGCTAGTCTCAGTTCTTCACAGAATGTTCAGGCTATTCAGTTAATACACGAAGAAGTGGGAGGTCTTTCCGAGTCCAAGGAGCATCAAAATGGAAGCCAGATGGAAGCCAAGACCACAACATGCAAAATATACAGTAGGCCCTGCCACTAAGGCGAACCCTTGAAGAACCCAAGACTTTTGAAAGATTGGTGATGAAAATTAGGGAGGCAAAGCTGAGTTCCAGTCTCTATGATGGCTTGCAGGCCCATGAAAACTGAAAGGGTGATTTAAAGAAACATTTTCATATATATTGCTTGACTGTGCAATAGGAGAACAGGAAGCAAGCCATGTTGGTGTTATTTGGTGCAGGCATCACCGTTTCAATCCTTGGGCAAATGTGGGCATTGTGTTATAGATATCTGCCCAGCATTAAAAGGCTGCTGGAAATGGACCATTGTTCACAAGCAGCTGCTGGGAATGCTGAGAAATCTGCAGTGTGGAATTCAGATAGTAGAGCCCATGACAAAGGAAAACAACAAATCTTTTGCTATAAGCAGTTAGTACTAGGTGAGGCAATCTCCAGCTTGGGCACTCAAAGTTTCCTGTTTATCTCCAAGCACACTCTTCTTTCCTCAGTGCCCCAATTAGTTTTCTGTGTCTTCTCTGATGCTTTTGTGTCAACTGATTTCACCAAGAGCACTTTGTGCTTGGGTGTGCATTAGGTCTTTATAGGGGCCAAATAATGGGGTAAATATCACTTGGGAAGACAGGCGAACTAATGTCAGTGTACTGAAAGAAGCAAAGATCACCAGTGTTGAAGCAATGATTCTTCAACATCAGCTTCGTTGGACTGGTCATGTTGTTCAGATGCCTGCTTATCATCTTCCAAAGCAACTACTCTATTCTGAACTTAAAAATTGAAAGCATAATGCTGGTGGTCAACAAGAGAGGTTTAAAGACTCTTAAGGCAAATCTTTAAAAATGTAGTATGAACATCAACAATTGGGAAACCTTGGCCTGCGAGCACTCCAACTGGAGAGCAGCCTTTACCAAAGGTGTCATGGACTTTGAAGACGTTCGAACTCAAGACGGAAGGGAGAAACGTGCTAAGAGGAAGGCACGCTTGGCAAACCCTCATCATGATCACCTCCCACCCAGAAACCCATGTCCCCACTGTGGAAGGACATGTGGATCCAGAATTGACCTCCACCGTCACTTACGGACTCACTGTTAAGACCGTGTTCATGGAAGACAATCTTAGTCAGCTACAAGGGATCGCCAAAGGAAAAAAAGAAGAAATCAGGAAGATTTGAGGCTTCCCTCCCTTGAGTCAAAATATGATATAAATAAACATCTAAGCCAGATTGAGTCCCTGCACAAAGCCTTGTGCCACTGTTCTCGTTCTTTCTTTCTTTCTTTCTTTCTTTCTTTCTTTCTTTCTCTCTCTCTCTCTCTCTCTCTCTCTCTCTCTTTCTTTCTTTCTTCACTAGATTCTGCTTCTTTCTCCTGCATCTCTCTATGTTTGCAATAAGTGGGGCTGTCCAAAATGATGTGGCCTGCGGAGGACAGGAGATGTCTGGATTTTATTTTATTAGTTAAAAGCTTGATTTAAGGGGTGTCTGTTTGTTTTCTTAGTCCTGTATCATTCTGCTTTAAGGATGTCTAGTTGCATCCTTACTTTGTTACTTGGTGGTGTCAATGGATATTACATTAGTCACCAATACAGAGAGGAAACCACGCTGGAAGCCTGGAATTCTTGGCATGGGCCTTTAAGTTCAAATTTCTGCAAATTCAATATGCAGGAACAGCTTAGTCACCAGTCTTATTTATTTGTACTTGCATGCTAATAGTAGGGTTGCTCAGAGAGGAATCTTCTCGGTGCTGCTCTTGAAACAACAGGCTGTGTTTGATATTGCGCACACTGTGAACAGCCAATGGAAACAGGAAAACCGCTGGAATTGTTAAAACTCAATAGTCAACTAGATTAATGGGGGTGGGCAGCGAAGGGACACCTTGTCAAACTGAAGGCAATTTGACCAGGTAACCAAATTTAGTTTAAATTTGTTAATCTGCAGGGCAGGTAATGCGCTACAGAAATACACATATTGCATTTGCCAGTGTGCATTTTAAAATTGAATTGTGATAAAGGGCGGCTGTAACTTCTGCAAACAAATAGTGTGTCTGTGTGTGCCAAAACCCTGCACAAAGGAAAACCAAATAGGGAGGTTTTAGGGAATTACTACAGCTCTGGCTTGTCATAACATGCTCCCAAGTGCCCTATTGGAAGGTAGATTGAGATCTCTGGATCTGGTACATCGGTTTCCCATGCTCCATCCCAGTGGTTTGAAATACTCCACCTGGAACTATAAGGAGCTCCGTTAGAGCAAAAATCAAGTGTGTTGTTTCTGCAGGGTTTGGATATTTTTACCCCTACCACAAAGGACAAGAAACATTTACCACATTTCTTCCTGAAATAAGATACTAGTAGCTGAGATATTTTGGGCAGGATTCACCTAACAAGCCCCATCAGCAGAAGCCCTGGACAGGGACTTCTGCTTATACAATGGGGCTTCCCATCCCCTCCCTCCCTCTGTACACCCTCAGCCCCCTGAAATTGGCATGGTGGTTGGGGTTTGGAGAACCCACAGAACAGAGCAGGGGCAGGCGAGGAAAGGAGGGATTGTTCTATTGGAACATTCCCTGATGGAATTCCCTGTTGGAACACTCCCTGATGGAATGTTCGTCATAGCACGACATTGAATTCTGCACATTTGGCGGGGGGGGGGGCGCGGGGATCTCAGGATTAATGACATTCTGCTTCATTAGAGCAAGAAGTCAACTCAGAAAAGATGTTTTAAGTTACATCTCACTCCCAAGTTATGGTGCCCTGGGTGGTGGAACACAAGATTTCAGACAAAGCTCACAGCACTTGCAGTACGTTTGACAGCACTTGTCTCCTTATTTTAGTGTTGCAAATTGTTCTTATGCTTTTTTTGGGTGGGGGCAGCAGTCCTTACTTAAGGGTGAAAGGAGGCACTGGTATGCCTTAATCCCATTAGCACTGGGATTGCCCGTTTGGAGTTGATTGGCCAGTCACTGTAATAAAGGGGTTCTGCCACATTTACTGAATGTACCACTTACAGTAACAGCATCACAGCAGTTAAACTGGAGAAACAGGAATGGGCTGGTTAACTTTTACTTACACTTAGGGAGAACAAATTGTGCCTTTAATCAGTTGCTGCTCAGAGCAGTCAGGAAAGGAAGAAAAACCAGAGAATAATCTGTAAACTGCCGTAATCACGAAGCTCCCATCATATCAGTTATGAAATGCAAACAAAGACAGGCACTTGCAAATATACTTATTGAATATACTTAAATGTACACATGCAAATATTTCTGCTTACATCAGCAGTCCTACACCTGTGCTTAGATTTAAATGTATTTCTAAGCATTGATGAGGCTGGATCTTTAAAAGCCTTAGTCCATATGGTATATGAATGCACTGGAGGCGGGGAGAATAGAAGACTTTTAAGTTTGTTCTCTGTTACTTATTTAGTTGAAGTAAGTACATGGTTGTAATGTGTACCATCCTGGAGTGTGAGCAATAGGGCAAAAGTCACCCAGTTAAAACTGGTTCCCAGATTTTCTGGATTGGGCTCTGGCAAATGAGATAAACTTTTTGCAATGTATGATCTTGCCTTAGGTGGCTCAAGAAGTCACAGTGAGCCATTATCTGTGGTTGCTCCATACCTAGGCCTACTGCAGCTTGAAATGCATAATTTTTCAGAGCTACTATAAGAACTTTGTTGGGAGTGGTGGGGGGGGGGGAGTTACTGAGCAGGGATGGCTTTCCAGGTGTTGACTTCCACCAGGCAGGTCAACGATCAGGGCTGATGGCAGTTGTAGTCCAGCAACATCTGGAGCTTTAGAGCAGGGGTCAGCAAGGTTTATCTTGCCTGGGCCAGATCAGTCTCACGGAGCTCCCTCCGTGGGCCAGATCGTGCGCATGCATGAGCACACCTGCCCACGATTTTCGGCGTCTGCGCAGATGCAATTTTCAATGCCACGGAAGCAAGTACCCATGCTGCACTGCGCCACTTTAGCACAGCGTGTGAGCGGCAGCTCGGTTGGGGGTGACTTGTGGGCCGGTCAAACGACCTCCACGGGCCACTTCCAGCCCAGGGGCCTTAGGTTGCTGACCCCTGCTTTAGAGAGTAGTTTACCAAACTGCTCTCTGAATTGCTTCCTGCCCTCCTTTAAATGCTACTCCAGTGACAATTGATAGAGGGGCAGATGTTTCAAGAACTGTGTATCAAACCACTCTCTGAAGCACCTCCCAGCCTTCTTAAACTGCTACTCCAGCTATGTTTAGCAGGGAGATGGGGCCTCAGAAAGTGGTTTGGCAAACTGCTTTCTGCAGTGCCGACTCCCCTCCCTTGGGCGTTGTTCTTTCCTCAGCATCTTGCCTGGGCTGCCCACAACCTGCCCAGCTGCTGTTCTGTTGTTTCACTGTAATTGTTGTGGCATTTGCCTTCAGCCATGCAAACTGCAGTGTGACCATTTTTCTTACCAAAACACACTATAGAAAGGGAAATGTCTTTAAAGAGAGTGTTTAAAGAGAGTGCTCACTTGATGTTACTCAGTAGGGTTTGGTCAAATATCTTTGGTTTCAAGGTATTTTCTGTGAATATTATAATATTGGCTGGCTCCCCAGGGCCATTTTTTAAAAAATGTCCACAACTCTGACATTCCTGTAATGGATTTCTTTTCCCTTTTTGAGTGGCAGTTGTAAAAATGTATTTAAAAATCATACTGTTAAGTTCACCAGACAAAGAACAGAAGCAAAAGCTTATCTTACTCAATGCCACCAAGAGTGACACCAATAAAGATGCATATCACACATTGCGTGTGGACCTTCCAGGAGCTGAGATAATATTTAACATATCAGAACATTACTTGCCCATCTGGTGGCTTTTCAGATTTGCATGGTGCTATACATGCACCCACAATGATACATTATGAGTTCTGACCACTGCCTAAGCTTCCATGCCAATATTTTCATAATGTTTCTAGGCTACTGTTAGGGAAAGGGTCTGGCCTGGCAGTTTATGTGTGAATGTTATTTGAATAGTGGCGTACAAACTGATCAGGCTGATAGAGGTATGGAGATGTGAGCTTAAATCCCCAATTCCCAATTAAGTGGAAGCAATTTAAGCCACCGCAGTCTTGCATTCTTCAAAGTCGCCGTTTCTGCTTATTTAGAAGCTAGTCCTATTTATTTTAGTAAGACACAGCCTCAATCCACAAATTCTAATATTTTGGCCTATTACTTTTTTTCTTTTCAAAGAAGATTTATTGAATATTTCAATATCAAAAAGCAAGCTATGGCTACAAGATATAAATAATGAGATGAATTGATTATAGCAATCTTTTGGAACCACTCTACAGTGTTAATTAGGGGAGAGTGCTGTGTGCAACAGTCACAACATAGCACAAAATTAGACAGTGCAGACATGGTAAAGCTTTCCCCATAATTGTATTTCCATACTAGAAAAGGCTTAACCTGTTGAATTGCCCACCCTCTGACACACTACTTGGATGCTTGGCTTGAGGAAACACAAAGGGTTTTTTAAAGAAATTAGTACACTGTCTCATCATCAGTTCAAAGTATAAGATACACAAATGTGTGTCTACAAGCAGAAGTCTAAGGATACAGGGCTAGGCATGATCTAAGATGTTGTCCCAACATTTGGCACACCCCTCCCACACCAGTTTTTTTCGGGTGGCACCAAACCCCATAAGTCACTGACTCCCTCTCCTGGGTCTGCCTCTGGGCCCCCCTGCTTCTGCCACACACTTGCCAGAGCCCTGCCAATCCCTGACACTTTTTGGGGTTCCTTGATGGACAAGTTAATGTGTATCCTGAAGGCAGAAAGCTTAGCACTTTAATACAGCAGAACTGCACCTAAGTAACCTTCTTTAACAGATATGTTTTCTCATTATTTTCCTAGCAGGCAGGTCTAGTTTAGATGCAAAAATGTTCAACACTTAAGCAAACCCCATCAATCTTCTTCCAGTATTCTATTACCACCTTTACCTCAGACCAGGAAACCACAGACACAGTTTCTCTGTTTAATATGTTTATATTCAGACTGTGGCTTTTTAAAAAACAAGAAAACAGCTGAGGTAGATAAGCAAGAGGATGCAAGGTCAACTTTTCTGGCAGTCAGCTGTGCATATTTTCTTTTAATATCTCTCTCTCTCTCTCTCTCTCAATTCCAAGAAATAGCCCAGTATTTCTCTTCTTGAAAGCAAGCAAGCTTTTGAATAGCACCAAATTGTTCCATTCCTGCTTCCTTGTATAAGAGCTGAAATAGATGTGCGTACAGAGGGCAGACTTTGCTAGAGTTTCCTTTAGAAATGACATGGCACACAAAACATCCCTCAATTTTGATCGCAGAGCTCTTCAGGCTAAAATCAAAAAGCATCCTGAGCAGATGGATCCAATTGTGGCTGCCCAGCCCTGATTCATAGCCAGCCTTGCAGGGAGCACTGTCAGCTCAAAAATGAAAAGACCAACCCTCCACCCCACCACCCCCTCACTGATCCTGTCCCACGAAGTGCTTCTTAGAAGAGATTTTTCTTTTACATGTAGCATCGCTTCAGTTTAAACACATTTCTTGTGCCATCTTATGAGTGGGAAGAGGAAGGCAGAACAGTTTGTCCTCAGCAGATCTTGTTTTCCCAACTGCATTATACATGTGTTAAGAAATGTGCAAGATTCCTTCCCGATCCATCATCTACCTGCCTAGCAAACACCCTCTAGCTTATTTTAAATTCTTACTTTGTTTAGCTGGTCAGTGATGAGAACACTTTTGTTGTTCTAGTATTCCTGCATGTTTGCCTCTCATCAGCTGCATTTGTTGTTGTTGTTGTTTAGTTGTTTAGTTGTGTCCGACTCTTCGTGACCCCATGGACCAGAGCATCAGCTGCAGTAGGCTAGTGTTTTATCTTTAGACTTTACCAACAATTGACTGCTGGAACCACAAGTTAAATACAGTTGACAAAGTAATCCGACACTTGAGTTATACCAGATGAGAGCCAATTGAAGTTGGTGGAGACCCCACTATGCCAGGAGAAAGTGAGATACATTGCCATCAATATGAAATATACACTGGCAGGGCACCCCAGGGTTTCCCACACACTTTCTCCCACTCCCAAATGAAACACTATTCATTTATCCAAGCTGATTCAGTTAAATGAGAGGGCTGTTTCCATTTTCTGATTTTTTAAATTTTTTTATTTTCATTCTTCTTTGACTCTCTAAGAATTGCCTCCTCCTTCTCCTTGACAGCTCTGTTGGTAGAGCATGAGGCTCTCGATTTCATAGATTTGAGCCCCATGTTGGGTAAAAGATTCCTGCACTGCAGGGGGTTGGACTAGATGATCCTTGGGGTCCCTTCGAACTCTACGGTTCTGTGATTCTTCTTCTTTTTCATTTCTACTAAATGGTCATTCCTAGTTCTATCTATCTTAGTCAGTACACAATATTCTCTCCTTTAGATGCTGCTTCCTTATGATCCCCCACAATCCAGATCAACTAAGTTTCCTCTAGCACAGGGATGGAGGACTTTTAATCATCCAGAAGTTGCTCAACTACAACTTCCACCATGCCTGACCATTAACTATTCTCACTCGGACTGATGGGAGTTGTAGTCCAACAACATCTGGAGGGCCAAAGCAGACTTATATTAGGCAGGCATTTTCTCTTTTCTGTTTTCTGTTTTTCAGCACCTGCTAAAAAAAAATCTCTGGTTAGACAAGGCTACCCAGATACAGGTATAAAGGTAAAGGTAAAGGGACCCCTGACCATTAGGTCCAGTCCCCAGACCGACTCTGGGGTTGCGGCGCTCATCTCGCTTTATTGGCCGAGGGAGCCGGCGTACAGTTTCCGGGTCATGTGGCCAGCATGACTAAGCTGCTTCTGGCGAACCAGAGCAGCGCACGGAAATGCCATTTACCTTCCCGCCGGAGCGGTACCTATTTATCTACTTGCACTGCTTTTGAACTGCTAGGTTGGCAGGAAGATACAGGTATAGCTGACCTATATTTTAACATGGTTTTCTTTTATAATGTATATTTTTAACAGCAGGTTTCATTTATTTATATTTTGCATATTTTAGGGTTATGGTTTATATAAGAACAGAAGAAGAGCCTGTTGGATCAGGCCAATGGCTCATCTTAGTCCAATATCCTGTTCTCACAGTAGCTAACCAGCAAGCAGGATTTGAGCAGAAGAGCCCCCTCACCTCCTGCCATTTCCAGCAACTGAATGAGCTTTATATTTAACAGAATACAAATTCTGCTAAAGAATTTAATAATAATAATAATAATAATAATAATAATAATAATAATAATAGCAGCAGCAGCAGCACAAAAGAGTCAAATTGTTGAGAACATTCCTGAAAGAGAAGGAAATTTCCTTTGACACACATAGGAGATGCAAGTTTCTCATAATCATAATCTTTATTCACGATGAGAGGGGGCTAATGGACATGATGGCAGCAGCAGCAGGAAGGGAAGATGACTAGGCAAGACTTTGCATGCCAGGTCCCACTCATCTGGTCCCAAATCCCACGCTTTACGCAAACAAGCAATTTCTGAAATGAAGCCCTTGGTGCTGCAGGAGGACAAAGACAAAGCAAATTCTGCCATAGTCTTTCATGACTAATCAAAGCTATTATCAAACCTTCCCGGCCAAAGTGGAAGACCAAGCAGACATCCAAAGAGACCCCTTTCATTTTACTGCATGACTCAGAAAATCCAGCAAACAGGCTGGTTAACAAGCTAGCAGCTGAAAGGGTGTAATGAGTGTGGGCTGTCAATTTTTCCCTTCTTTCTTTAGTGCATATAGCATATTTTCTTTTTGTTACTCTTGCTCCATGTGGTGGTGCTCAAGAAGGGCTGATGATGGTTTGGCAAAGCATCGGGTATCTTGTGTCTGTGCACTTCAACTTCCTTCCTTTGCCCCTTCTGTCAGCTATGACTGGTAAAAGCAAAAACTCATGAGCTGACTCTTCAAAACTATGCATGCACACACACACCTGGTGTCAGCTCTTGGCATCACTGGGCAAATGCCTGGACTCTGAGGGCCCAGCAAGGCCTACCAATGCTAGTGCCAAGTGCATTATTCCAGCCTCCTTATTGTTACTATTCCTTTACCTGGTGTTTGTAGGTAGATAATATGTAAGGACACAGGCTGTCCTTCAAGTGCCCTAAGCTTGAGCAGAGAAAGTAGATGAATTGCGTCTGGAAATAGATTGAGATCCAGTGCCATTGGAATAGCCCAGCATAAAATGACCATAACACCCAGTTCCAGTTACCCTAAAGTAGGGGTGAGGAGAGTTCCCTTCTTCTGGCTACTCCATAATCTGGCTTTGCATTTGTCTTGAAAAGTGCAGGCAGGCCACATTCTGTCATATTTTCCCAGGCAATGCAATGCAAGAAGGGAATTGTGCACATTGACAGTGATTGGTGTTACTTAAGCAACTCCAAGTTTTTAATAAAACTCTTGGGACATTTTGACTTGCGCAGCCATATAGCACTGCATGTTTGCGCTCTCGCTCTCATTTGCTTGATTTCTCTGCTCCCTTGGGCCTAGAATCAATGAACATCACCAACAAAGCTATTTTTAGTCTTACTCAAGTTTAAGGTGCCTTCTTAGGATTAATGATGGCTACCGTATAAGGAAAAAGTGATAAATATTTGCCAGGCAAATAATGGATAAAAGCATATGAATTCTGAGTTCTTTCAGAATTATTATGCATGTCTGAACTTACTGAAATGTGTGTCATGAAAATCTTAGTTAACTGCATGTATTGATAGTTCAATAAGTACAACTTTTTTGTAGTAATAGACCAACAGATTAGAGCAAATGTACATTTGCACATAGGCACATAGATAGAACTGCTCTGTGTTCTGTTTTATACAAAGTAATGTTTGTGCAGCAAAGTGTCTCTTCCATGCTGCCAAACCTGTATTAATGTAACATACATTGTTATTTTTAATAATCTTTCTTTCACTTGTATTTCTCAGATACCACAAAACTCCCTCATTTTTCAACAAATGGATATCTAGCGCTTTCTCATCCAAGTGGTGATCATCTGCTTCCTTTAAAAAAAGGGGGGTGGAAAAGAAGAGAAGGGAGATGAAAAGCTTGTGCAAATGGCTTGCCACATCAAAATAAAATTCTTGGGGCATTCCCAACAGTCGCAGTGCCAAATGAATTTCAGCAGGAAGCACCTCACGGAATATGTTTCTACTATCCTTGTCTTGGCACAGTGATAACTTTGCAGCTAAAATAATCATCCTTTTGTACTGGCAGAGCTTGACATGGGAATCAGCATCCTTACCTGCAGATTAAAAATGATCAGAGGTGCTGATAATCTCCCATAGTGACAGACTAGATGCCTCTGGGAAGCCCACAAGCAGGGCTTTAAGACAGCAGGCCTTTTCCACTATTGTCCCCCAGTAGCTGGCATTCAGAGGATGCTTCTGCAGGTAGCAAATAACCATCATGGCTAGTAGCCACAGGTAGCCTTAAAGGTAAAGGTACTCCTGCCCATACGCCAGTCGTGTCCGACTCTGGGGTTGCGCGCCCATCTCGCTTAAGAGGCCGGGGGCCAGCGCTGTCCGGAGACACTTCCGGGTCATGTGGCCAGCGTGACAAGCTGCATCTGGCGAGCCAGCGCAGCACACGGAAACGCCGTTTACCTTCCCGCTAGTAAGCGGTCCCTATTTATCTACTTGCACCCGGGGGTGCTTTCGAACTGCTAGGTTGGCAGGCGCTGGGACCAACGGGAGTGCACCCCGCCGCAGGGATTCGAACTGCCGACCTGAAGATTGGCAAGTCCTAGGCGCTGACCTCAGCACCACCCGCATCCCACACAGATAGCCTTACCCTTCTACATATTTGTCTAAAATCCTTAGACCAGGAATAGGGAACCTATGCCTTTCCAGGTGTGTCGGACTACATTATCCCTCATCATTGGCCATGTTGGCTGGGGCGGATGGGAGTTGGAGTCCATCAACATTGGGGGAGGAGCACAGATTTCCTATCCCTAAGATTCTTTACATTGCTCAATCTTATCATAGAATCATAGAATTGTAGAGTTGGAAGGGACCTCTGGGGACCATTGAGTTCAGCCCCCTGCAATGAAGGAATCTCAGCGAAAGCATCCATGGCAGATAGCCATCCAACTTCTGCTTCAAAACCTCCAATGAAGGAGAGTCCACAATATCCCAAGGGAGTCTATTCCACACTCAAACAGCTCTTACTGTCACAATGTCGTTCCCAGTGTTTAGTCAGATTTCCCTTCTTGTAACTTGAATCCCTTGGTTTGGGTCCTAGCCTCTAGAGCAGGAGCAAACAACTATGCTCCATCTTGCATGTGACAGCCCTTTAGATATTTGATGGTGGCTATCATATATACATAGGGACGTGGGTGGCGCTGTGGGTTAAACCACAGAGCCTAGGACTTGCTGATCAGAAGGTCGGCGGTTCAAATCCCCGTGACGGGGTGAGCTCCTGTTGCTCGGTCCCTGCTCCTGCCAACCTAGCAGTTCGAAAGCACTCAAAGTGCAAGTAGATAAATAAGTCTCTGGCGGGAAGGTAAATGGTGTTTCCGTGCACTGCTCTGGTTTGGCAGAAGTGGCTTAGTCATGCTGGCCACATGACCTGGAAGCTGTATGCCGGCTCCCTCAGCCAATAAAGCGAGATGAGCATCGCAACCCCAGAGTTGGTCACAACTGGACCTAATGGTCAGGGGTCCCTTTACCTTTACCTTTATCATATATCCTCTTAGTCTCCTCTTATCAAGGCTAAATACACCCAACTCCCTGAACCGTTCCTCATAAGGCTTGGTTTCCAGATACTTCATCATTTTAGGCATGCTTGATTGCTTACTTGGAAATAGGTACCATTGAATTTAAAGGGGCTTATTCTGAATAAGTGCTTGTGGGACTGCAGCCTCAGGTAAGGTTAAGTCAAGATCTCTTAAGTCAGAAAAATGCAAAATCAGTGTAAACATAATGGAGATGAAACAGTGGTACATATGGATTTTGCTCTTGATTGTGATAATGCCAAGAATATATTACTGTATTTTCTGTGCACTGATGTAAGGGGCACACCAGCTTTCAGAGCCATTGTAGCGAGCCAGTCAAGATATTGTTGGAGTGGGGTGCCTTCTAATTCCTGGATCCCGCAAGGATTAAAATGTAACAAAGGATTCCATTGCTGGAATAGCCAGTCCAGCTTCATGGTAATAGCCTCCTAAGTATGAGTCCTTAAAGGTAACAAAGGAAGTGGCTCTGTGCCAGAACACAAATGGGTGGGTCCCCCACCCTCAACTGTCTGTTAGTGAGAAGGACAAAGCCAAGAGTCAAGATGTACGTGTGTGTATGAGAGAGAGCTAGTGGCTAGAAGCAGGCTAGGCAGCTGAGAGACAGAACCAAGCCTGATTTCCGCTGGGATCCAAGGCTGTGGCTATGGGAGAAGCAGGACCTTCCTGGGGTGTTAATGATGTGAGCCCCTCCATCGTAGGCTCAGGTTGTATATATGTGCAAATAAACCATCATAAAGACACCACAGTCTCCACTGTCCCTCATTTCGAGAAAACCAAACTGGGTAAGTGCCTGGGACCCCTGGAATCTTCCACTGCTCAGAGATTGGGGTGGCATGAAACAATATATATTTTTCCTGAATAGGGCAGGGGTAAGATAGAGAAATGGAGAATGCTCTGGTGCTATTTCCCTCTCCTTGGACTTTAGTGGTATGTGTGGGAAAAAGCACAATGAGAACTAGCTCTGTTTGCAATCATCTATATATCATGTGAGTGTTGGACCTTCTGCTAATCATTCTTCCTGGTTCCGCATTTTGGCTCATCTCATTTCCTAGTCAGAAAACACCTTCCAAATTATACATACTACAGTAATTAATAATTAACAACCAATTAACGGTGCTGCTGCTTTTAAGAGGTAGCTTTAAAAGATTAATGAGTGACTTAATAGAGATTTCATATTTTTATAAGTCTGCCACTGCAGCTTCCTGGGAAGTCCTTTAACGATAATTCACTGGTGTATGTATCACCTTTGACAAAACCATCTGTAATGTATTTTACTACAACATACTGTGATTAATAGCTGTGTATAACTGGGAAGGCTCTATAAATAAACATAATCTTGTTTTATTTCTCTGTATCAGTACATTTGTCTGACTTCATTCAAGGATCTATAAAGTGCTTTAGAGAAATTATGAACGCGGAAGTGGATCGTATTTTATTTTGCTGTTTTCCCTGAGTACCAGTTTATATAATCAGGAGAATCAAATGTTATGCATTGACTAGACTATTATTTTAGTGTGCAGCTTGTATGCAAATATGTTGAAGCACTAGAGTCTAGGCCCTATAGCATAAAGTGTGGCACTCCAGGAAAACTTTGTCACATGGTTCTGATGATATTTAAAGTGACCTAAGATGAAAGGAAGGGAGTGGCCTTTGCTATTTCTTCCAAGGTTCTGATTCTAATTCGCACTCCTTTTCTCTTAGAGCCTTGTCCCAGCTCCAGCTATGAGCCAAAACAAGGAAGGGTTAAAAAGTTTCCCCTTTCTCACCCTTTCAGTGTCTTAGGCAGTAGAGCGAATAATAAAGTCAATAATAAATTAAGAGCACCTTCTTCAGTTGGTTAGAGTGTGGTGTTGACAATGCCAAGGTGGCAGGTTCAGTTCCTGTATGGGGCAGCATTGCAGGGGGTTGGACTAGATGATCCTCAGGGTCCCTTCCACCTCTATGATTCTGTGATTCTCCTGTCATCAATACTGTACCTAATATTAAGGCATCTCATAGAACATTGATGTCTTTTTGTTCTGGCCTTTTATGCTCATCCCATGCAAAGGACACTGGAGGGTTATACATGTTTGTTATCCATCTGGCGGATAGTGAAATTCAGCTAATTAAAACCTGTCAAAGTCTCAGAAGTCAACTGGAGCAGCCTTCACTGTTGGCCTTTCAACTTCCATTTGAAATGAATTTGGACAGTTGAACTGACTGTTTTGCTACCACAATCAGAGACTCTTGCCCTGATCACTTTGGGATTTTCTGGCTGACAGCTGGTGGCTTGAGACATGTACAAAAACTCGGCTTTGAGATTCCCTACCTCTAAATGGCCTAGATACAGCACAGTGCTGCCAGATGGCTGACATGTTGATTGAAGACTGGCCGTTTTGAGTCAAGAGCCAATGTTGTGGCTCCAGTACAAGGGCTGCCCGCTTGTCGGTCATGGGCAGCATATGCCCCCAATGAGGTTTATTTCTGGCAGACTATCTTATCTTTTATTTTTACTTATGTTCCCATGATTGCAAAAACAATTTTCATTGGCAGCGGTCAAAAAGTATCAGTGCCAAACCAGTTGCTCAGCTTGCTCATCGGGTCAGAATATTCAGTTCCACACTTTTTAGGGCATATCCGTGTTCCTACTGAATTTAAAACCTGAAAGTTCTGGACTGCCTGATTCCTTATGTTTCTGCCCAATCATTGAGAGATTCAAGGGAGTCACTGCTAGTGGTCCCCCATTGCTTGAATGCACAACTCATATCAACCAGGAGTCATGCATTCAGTATCGTGGGCCCAATTTTATAGAACTCCCTTCCAGCTGAGGTCAGAAAGATCTTGTCCCTGTTGAACTTCCAACACCTACTGAACTTAAAAAACACCAGCAGGCATTTAAACTGAATACTGCTATTATGGTTTCAACTGCTTTGTTGTTTATTGCATTGTTTTTTCACTTGTACACTGTTTAGAAATGATTGTAATTAAATAGTATATACATACATTGCTGAAATAAAAAGTATATGTTAATCACTTTGGAAATGAATATATGTAAACACTAAGGTCTGATGCATCCAAAGCAAATATTGCATGCGCGCACACACACACACATATCACTACACTACATATCAATATAGGATGATGATGATGAATTAAATTTCCATACCTCCCTTCAACTGAAGATCACAGGTCAGTATACAATATAAAAACACCAAAATACATACCACAATAACAAACAAAAGCAATACCCCCAGCCATTTTAAAAGGCTATAGATTGTTTAATTAGCCAAAGGCTTGGGAGAAGAGGAATGCTTTTGCTGGGCACCTAAAGATATGTAATGAAGGTACCAGGCGAGCCTCCCTGGGGAGAGGAGTCCACAAGCAAGGAGTCCCCACAGAAAAGGCCTGCTCTTGTGTTGCCGCCCTCCAGACCTCTCTCAGAGGAGGCATATGAAGAAGGGCCTCAGATGATGATCGCAGGGTCAAGATTGGTTTATATGGGGAGAGGCAGTCCTTGAGGTATTGCGGTCTAATATGGGTATGGTATAAAGATCTCCATTTACAAGGCCTGTTGCAAGAGAAATATCTTTAGCAGGAACCAAAAGGACAATAGAGACTATTACAGTAGTTTTTTTATAGATATAATGCTTTGTACTCAAAGCATGCACCAACTCTATAATCTGTAGGCAAAGTATCTGTAGGCAAACACTCTGTATGACTGAAGTGGGATTTGATTCAAGGACATCCTGGTTCCCGTTCCCATCCTCTTAAGTGCAACATTAGCTCTTGCCTGACACAAATCAGGCAGCTCAGATTAATATCCCATTCAGAATATTCCCTCTAGACAACATTTTGCAGCCAAAATGCCAGTGGAGATGTTTTCCCTTCCTCATTCCTATACTTTCCCAAACCACATATGCTCAATTGGGTCAGCTTTAACAGGCATCAATTGCTTTTTAGTTTCCTGAAATAGTAGCCTAATTAAACAACTTGATTTTAAACAAAATCCTTGGACAAAATACTTCTACATTCATTTTGAGTTTCTGCGCCCATAACCTTAAGAAACAGACTGCATAGTACATCTTTGTAAAATATGTATCAGTAAGAACAAATGAAGTGTCTAGCTGGGTCAGACCAAAGATCCAGCACCCTGCTTCCCATGGGGGCCAACAAGACGTCTCTGGGAAGCCCACAATAGTTGGATCAGGTGAAATAGGAAGTCTGTATCACAAAAGTGGCAAGCACACACTGATACAAATGTATTTACTCAAATAAACAGTAAAAGGAAGCCACAAGCATCTTGTATGCATTGAGTGCCCAGAAATGGCATTCTCTTTGATCAACCACTGCAACTACAGCCAACAAGCAACTTGGGGTGCAATTTGGTATTTGCAGGCCGAGTGGCTGTACAATTTGGGAGAAGCTCTGCTATATGGGCAAAACTTCTTATATTCTGTCAACATAGAGATACATCAGCAGAACTCCCGCAATAGACCAGCAGAGCAGCCAAAATGGGATGCAGAGTTGGGTGGGGTAGGTGGCATGGAGGAGTACACTTATGCCAAATCCTATGCACCTTCAATCCTTTGCCACCCACCATTGATGGCAGAACTTTACACCCATCCTCAACCTGGTGCAAGGAATTTCTCTCCCACTGAATTCAATGGAAGAGGGGGGAAATTAAGTAGTCTCAGATCACATCCTACCCCATCCCCCTTGGCAGTGCTTAAGATAGGACAGAACTCAACACACCATCACAGCACAGCACCACCAGTATATCAGGAAGCGAGATGACAGGGTGTGTGGCACGGGGGCAATATCAGATGGAGTAGAGATGCTATGGTATTGTCTTGCATGCTCTCTCTCTCTCTCTCTCTCTGTGCGTGTGTGTGCGCGTGCGCGTGCAGTGCTGCTAGATGTGTGCTGGGGACATTTTCCCATTCAGTGAGGTCACTGGCTACATCTTTTCTGGGTGTTTGTGATGACATGTAGAAACAATGTATAACAACACAAGTTCATGCACAACAGCTACACCAGTGTCCTGGCCTATAAAGGTTCCTCTTAACAGACATTCTGCTACCCATGTAGTTCCCATGCCATTCAGATAAGGCTGCATTCTGATTGCTAACCTGACTGTATCCTAGAATGATTATTTACATGTCACCAAAGAAAGATGGCAAAAGGTAGCACAGATTTGAATAAAACCTTTGTGCTAATTTATATTGTTACATGCCACCTGCAAGCTCTGCTGAGCGGTAGCAAGATTCCAAGGGGTTCCAGGCACTCACCCAGGGTTGTTTTTCGGTTGGGGAAATCAAGGCACAGTGGAGAATAGTTACTTTAAGAAATATGGTTTATTTTACATATACTTACACCTAAGGCCTTCAGTGGAGGGGGTACAGAACATTATACCCCAAAGCTGAAAATTGAAGGGTACTTATCAGGGACAGGGAACCAGTGTGTCTCTATATGTTGCTAGACTACAGCTATCATCCTTGACCATTTGTCTTGTTGGCTGGGGCAGATGGGAGCTGAGTCCAGCAATAGCTGGAAGGCTACAAGTTTCTGTTCCTGATGTAGAGGCAGAAGCTTGTGACCCAAGAGTCTCCCAGGGTGCTACCATTATAAAATTGGGTAGGTGCATCAACAAGCAGAAACAAGGAGCCTGCAAGTGTGGGTGCATATGGTCCAAAAGGACAAGAGAGTCAACACCCTTAGAAGAAGGAACTGAGTAATGCAAAATTATAGTGATGTGCTCAGTGAATTGAGATATAAAGGCAGAGTTCCAAGCTGTACATATTTATACCTTGGCAGGGAGCCACTGCTCTATACAGCAGGTGTCAAAGCACGTGTCTCTCTTAGAACATGTGTCTTAGAGGTGCTTCTTGTTGCTTAAGGAGATAACTGTGCATCTTCTTAGGAGCAGAGTGTGCCCTGCCAAGATGCCCATGTTACACCAAACCATGCAAATCATTATTAACTGAATTCACCGCCATGTTTGCATGATGCATTACTGTGTTAACTAAAGAGTGTTATCTCAGAAAACAGACGTGAAAAAGCTGTTACAATCTGAACTCTCCTTTTGTTTAATTGTTGATTGCTATAGCCCTTGGCTTTCAGTTATGGAAAAAAACTTTCCATGACAACACCATTACCATATATAATTCCTATGGCAAAATAATATGAATCCCAGCAGGTAAGTCTGTGAGCTGTCAAAACCTGACCTCCCATGCTATTCTTTTGTCCCCTTTAGGACCAATGGCGATTCCGAACCCCTCCAGATATTGTTGGGCTCCAACTTCCATCAGCACCAGCCAGCATGGCCAAAGGAACATAGGAAGCTGCATGAGACCATTGCTTGATTTAGCTCGGTATTGTCTACATTGATGGACAGATGCTCTCTGACCTTTCAGGAAGCGGCCTGTCGCCAGGAGACACTTGAGGCTGAACCTGGGACCTTTTTTGCATGTGCAGCAGATGCTCTTCCATTGAGCTACAGGCCAGGAAAGTCTGGAAGACCGCAGATCCCCCAACCTATTTTAGGCTGTAGCCTAAAGTAAAGAGCCCCTTGTTGCTGGCATCTGTCTGTCTCAAAAGCAGTGCTATAGCTATGGGGGTGGCTAGCTCCCCCCCCCCCATGAAGCGTCCATTGAGGCTCCTGGGTGAAATAAAACCTAGTTTCTCCCTTCTCAAAAGACAATGGAGTGCACCTCTGAGGGTGAAATCAAACCGCTGGGTTAGCAGCAGCAAAGTGAGCTTCCTGGGGCACAAGCCTGGGCAGTGTGTATGGAGGTCCCGGGCTGCCCAGGCGACAAGACTTCCCTCTTGGCCTCACTGGTGTGGTCCAAAGGAAAGCAGAGCAATACGCTTGGCACCAGGGGTTGCTGGAAGGAGACGTACAAGCTGCCATCCAACCACTTTAGGGACTCCACGCCGGATTTGTGTTGGGTTTACTCCTTAGTCCTTCCTTGTCCTGAAGATTCTCCATTACTTTGGGGGTACACTTGCAGGGCAGGGAAAAGTTCCGCTTTCTCTGGGCTCGCTGTACCGCGCTGCTGAGAGAAGCAGCCCCTCCGCCTCTGCAGCCAATTAAAGCGCAGGCCTGGGACCGCGAAGCAACTCCCGGCTGGAGGGACTCGGCGGCCAGGTGTCTGCGGTTGACCGGAGAGCGCGCGCATTCCCACGCCGCCGGCCGCTCGGCAAGCCCGAGCCGAGATCAGCAGCACCTGTTGCCAGGGACGGTTTGACCCGCGGCGTGCGGAGGAGGCAGAGGCGCTTCCACGAGACTTGGCTGCGCGGTCGCCCGCGTGCGCGAAGGGAAACGCAGAAAACTCCGCGGAGTCCTTTCTTGCGCCGCAGGTGGGCAGCTGCCTCGCTCCCCCCGCCCCCGCCGCCTGATATAAAGAGAAGAGAGGCTTTTTCCTTCCCTCCAGAGAGAGCGCTCGCTCGCTCGCTCGCGCGCGCAGCACTGCAAGGTACCGTAGCCCAAGCCGGGGAAGCGCCTGGTTTCCCTCGTGGCCGAATTGCTTTGCGGCTCCCCACGGATTCTTCTGCCTCCGCCGTTTCCCCCTCTGGAGCGGAGGAGGGCGCCCGGCGGGGAGCCCGCTCTGATTGGCTGCCACTGACTGGCCCGGCGCAAAGCAGGCAGCGCGCTGCCTACCCAAGAAAGGCAGCGGGAGGGAAAGCGGGAGAAGCCGGCTGCCTCAGAGAGCGAGGAGAGGAGGCAGCCAGCCAGCCCGCCCGTGAAGGAGCTTGAAGGTCTGCTCGGCGCGGGCTTTCCTGTCGCTTCATCCCGGGACAGCAACTTCACTGAAGCGGCGGCGGAGGGGCGCGCAAAGTGTTAGCAGGCAGCAGCCGCGGCGGCTGAGCGGCTTTGACTTCCCTCCGCGGCGCCGGATAGCGAGCGAAAGACGCGGGACGGAGCGAATGGTGGAGGCGGCGCGCTCCTTCCCCGCCGTGCGAGACGCCCGCCTGGCCTCTACCCGGAGGAGAGGACGGCGCGAAGAGCCGCCGCGGAGCAGATGCAGCCGGCCACGTGAGCAGCGGGGCAGCTGGACCATGGCGGGGGCGTCCGGGCTGCTCTCTCTGCAATGGTGAGACCTCGCTCCTGCTGGGATGCCCGCGCGCGCGTCCCAGTCTCCCCAGTTGCTTTATTTCCGATCGCTGGTTTATTTTATCTCTGGACCTCTTTTCCCAAAAGGAAAGTAAGCCAGAGTTGCCTCTCCACCCCCCTCGTGAGGTCAGGTTCTGCCAGGCTGCCTAGGGATGATGAGGTATTCTGCATATGTTCAGAGGCACTCTTGCGTCTACTAATACCGGTTTGCAGGGCTGAAAACAATCCCCTATTGGCTTGCACGCTGCTGACAGGTTTCCCGGAAGTTGTTACGGAGAATCTATCTTTCGAAGGCATGTTCGCACACGCACTATCGGGTGGTTCTGGGTCGCCTGCCTCCAGATAGTGCCTGGAAGTAATCTGCTAGAGTAGAGGACTCTTAAAAAGAAGGCAGCCTTCCTGCTGGAAAATATGACAATACCTGGGAAGCAGCCCAACGTAAATAATCCGGATCAGAAGAAATATAACCTTGGTTTGAAAGAGGGTGTCAAAAACAAAAGTTTCCTGCCTGTCCAAATGCGTCCACCGAATTAATTGCTAGGTGATGCTAGAGAGTTTATACATTGTGCTAGAGGTAGGTAAAGGAAGGTGGCAGAACTTTGAACTTTGCTTTATTATTGCTTTGTTTTGCTCCATAATTTCTTACCTGGTCAGAGAGGGAAGTTCTGTATTGGCAGCCCCCCCCCCCGCGATGTAATAGATATCTTCTGAAGTAACGGTACATTAGAAAGGGTTTTTTCCCCCCTTCGAAAGGAATAATAAAATGCATGAGTATCAAAAGCAAAAGTTTCCTGCCAGTGGAAATGCATACTGACCAAGTAACTAGGTGATGTTGTAGTATCTACGGTGTGTGTTAGTTATGTAAAGAGGAACGTGAAAAAGAGGAACCCGAGGAAACGTTGAACTGTGTTTAATTAGTGCTTTGCTTTGCTCTGTAATTACTTATAAGGAAGTTGTGTATTGGCAAGGGGCTGCCCCAGGTGATAATAGATAGCCTCTGATGTAAGTTAGAAACCTTTACTTCACTACTACTAAATACTGGGCATGGTGCAAACAAATGGAGCGTAGGCAACAAAGCACAAGTATCCTTTAAGAGGTAGAAAGTGAGGGGAGGAGGTGTGCAGGAACAAAGCTGGGGTTGGGGTTGGGATGGTGAGTGTCCTGTATGCTTTTATGGTATTGAGGTTCAGAGCATTGTGGAAGATGTTTCTTTTACTTAGCGGAACAGTGGATGGAAGAAAGAGCAGTGTATGTTAATGGAGAAGGGCTGCAGTTTCTTGGAGCTACCTAGGATTAAACTGCAGCAAAGTAAATAACTCATTGCAGTCAGTTTTGCCTTGCTGTTAAGCACAGAAAAGTGTGTGTGTGTGTGTGTGTGTGTGTGTGTGTGTGTGTGTGTGTGTGAACATAATATATAGGGAGGGGGAGCCAGTTCATGAATGCGAGGAAAGACACACAAATGAACTGAACTTAAAAATTCAACATAGAACACATTGGATTCAATAATATGCTGTACCACACAGCGACGCAAGAAGTAGTCTTAGGTTTCCATTTATTAAGGGAGCAACTTTACCACCACAGGATTTGAGAGCCATAGCTGTCATACTTTTCATGTTACAAGTATAGGATCATATCGCAAATGCAAATATGAATTTATGTAATTGAAATTGCTTTGCAATTTCAAATCATTTTCAGTAAAAAAATTATTTGCATTTTTTAAACATGTAGTTTTGTACCCTGTTATCTGTGAATATTGATATGGTCACATAAGTGAAGGGATTATTTTAAGGCCAGGTGCACACATCACATTCAAATGACTTGTTTTTCCACCATGCCATTATTGTAGGTGTCCAGCTGCACACATACACATTCAGTTACTAAATTTTTCAAGAACAATTTTTGTGTTTATTTGCACTCACTTTTAAAATTCTTTTTATTGATGCTTTCCTATAGTAATGACTCTGCTGACATGTAATGATCCTGTGCATGTCTACTCTGCAATAAGATCCACTGAATTCAATGGTCCTTTCTCATTAGTAAGTATAGGTTTGTCACCTAAGTGACATTTTGATGATGCTTGGACAAGTGAAACACCTTTTTTATCTACTGAACTGCCAATCAGCAGTAGAGAAAAGTGGAATTGGAAGAACATTTCTGGATATGTGCCAGGAAGGAATTTTCTGCTGAGCTCTGTTTCAACTGGTATATTTCTGTGGATTGGTAGATGCTTGAAGGCTTAAGCATTTCTTATGTATAACAATTTCATTTTCTTTGGCTGCTGCTAATGATGAGTAGATCTCTCCAGAATTTCCAGACTTGCATATCTAAGAGCAAGGTGTCACAGCCTTTCCTCAAACTACTTGCAGCTTAATACTCAAATCAGCACATAGTTAGATCATAGGACTTTAGCTGCTGTTTTATCTGACTTGTCGGCTCCTTTAAGTAGCTGCTGAATTAATATAAAACACTGTTCCTTCACTGCATAGGATTTTCCTATGACTCAAGGGGTATACTCAGTTGTTCTTTTAACTTGCTGGCAAGAACACTTGCTTCCCTCAAGGTTTGCGTATCTGAAGAATTTCTTGAAAATTTCAAAAGTTGTACAGTTTTCCCCACATGCCATAATTAAGCAATCAGATGCAAATGTGATAAATAAACAAACCTCTGTAGTTACGTCATTATTGATTCCATTTTATAGACTGGGTTCACTGAAGCCCAGAGTAATTTAACTGAGGCTATCTTCTGAACTTGTGGCTGAATGGAGAGGTTTGAACTCAGAACCCATGGTTTCCAAGTCAGTGCACCAATGACCAATGTACACTCATGCAAAGAGTCAGATAAAAAAATAGGCTGACTTTTTGTGATTGCATGGGATGTCCAATCGGTGGGAGAAAAGACAAGGGAGACGCAAAGAGATGAACCTAGTACAAAGATAAGCACCATGGTGGCTTGCAATGGATCAACAAGGAGTATCTGTTGTCACAATTTTGTGAGGACACTTACACTTTTTGGGGGCAGTTATCGCAGTAATGCCTCTGCTTGTTTGATGGTTTTTTCGGTGAAAACTAACCGCAGAGAAAGTCAGCTTAAAAGTGACACTAGTTTACTATGCCATTAGCTCATATTCAGTGTGGACAATACTAAGCTAGAAAAACCAGTGGCCTGACTTAAAATAAGGCAGCTTCCTGTGGCACTTCCTAGGCACATGAGTAGTTAACAGAGAACACTCTGTGAATGCTGCCTGTCTGTAGACTGAGCAGTGAAAGTGTATTCTGCTAATGGATCTTTCATTAGAGTTTGAATTATTGGAGCACTGGGGGGGAAAATCTGGAAAGTCTTAATTGTATCTTTCTTCGGAGGCATCTTAAATAATCCTCCTGCAATGCAACGAGATAGAACTCGGAGTCACTGAAAAAAATCGAATGCCTGGGTATTGCAGCTGCTGTTCTGTAGCCATCATTAGATAAACCCCTCCTCATTTCTTTAGACCTTGGTACCCAAACTAGGTCCACTGTAAAGGTAGAAGAAACCGGTTTAGAGCATATGATGCCACTTTCTTTAGAAACAAAGTTATTTAAAGCACTCTACGTCCTCTGGTTTGTGAGTGAGCCAGAGAGGGCTGTATCCCATCTTCTGTGTTACTGTTACTGTTATTTATTACCCACCTTTCACCCTAAGGTTACAAATTTAAAACACAAGATTTAAAAGAATTTAAAATAGCTAACAGCAGCATAGGTACTTAGTGCTTCATATGTGGAATCGCCAATAAAACTGCGTGTGTTTGTGTGTTTGTTCAGAAGTAGCAGCTTCACCTTCTGTTTACCTGAATACTTATTGCTGTCTTTCACCTCCTGTGTTCACTGCTGGAAATTTCTGCAGGTTATCCATAAGGCAAAGGTGCGGCTCACCATTTGGCAATGGCTGGGATAACAGTGACTCTTGCTCCTTGGGAAACATGGAGGCCGTTTTCCTTGGTAAGGTTCCTGGGGCAGATGGAAAGGCTCCAAAGCTCCTTCATGGAATTGGCTGTAGTTGCATCTCTGATGGGAAAGCTTGGAGATAGTCTCTAATATAAAGCTTTGCATTTTGCAGGAAGCTGTGAAATACCAAGGGACAAGACGGGAGTACAAATTGTAAAACATCTTAGTGCTGGAACTAGGCAGCTGTTGGCTAATATTATACACACCATTTTTCAAGGTGAAAATACCTTGGTGTTCTCTCCTGAAAGGAAAATCATGCTGTTTGTGCTTTCTCTCTCTCTCTCTCTCTTGCAGGATAGTCTTATAGCGAGATTGTTGCCATGACGTTTGGTCGAAAAAGGGAAGCAATTTTTTAATGTTTTACTGGGTGTTGGAATAAATACTTGTTTACATTGTAATTTCTTTATGGAGTTTTCAGTGTGTGAATGTTTGTGTGCATACACAATATAAATCCTGGTTTTCATAACTTTATGAAATAACTGTACTACTGGGAATAGGAGTTTCCCCTTTCCTTTCCTTTCAATTTCAAATGGAGTTATTATTTCTGAGCTTTTCATACATTTTTTTTCCCAGATTGTTGTTGGTGGTGGTGGAAATAGGGCTTTTTCTGTGGGATTTTTTTTTTTTGGGGGGGGATGGAAATGCTTCCTTGCAAGACTTACACTATGCCACCTGAACTTCCCTACAGTGTTCCCCCTCCTCCCCTACTTGCAAGCATCCATCCCCACAATTTACCTTCCAATAGCAGTTGCAGAAGCTATACATACACATGTGTATGAGGCTGCTGCACTGCCCTTCAGTAGACCCCAAAGTTTTACCCACAGAAAGTACCCAGTGCAAAGAATCATAGGGTGTTTGTTTGTTTGTTTGTTTGTTGGAATTCTGGTTTACCAGGGCTTCCAGGTCATCAGTAAGGATTGAGAATTTGTGCACCACTTCATAAGTATTGGAGGAAGGGGAAGGCAGTGGGCCACCTTGGAATGGGCCAAAGTTATTTAGGAGCTGAGCTGAAATTCAATGAGGTTTTGGCTCGGATACTAAGGAACTTGAATCTCAAACTCTGGATGTTTCCATTTTAGAATCTGAGATTGAAGAGACTTCCAGGTCATCTAGTCCAGCCCTCTTGTTGTTGTTGTTGCTGCTGCTGCAGAAAACCCTCCCCTGCAGTTCTACAGCTCAGCGACATTATGCCACTTCTAATGGTGCCATGAGCTGTAGCCATAGGCGCCGACTCCATGGGGCCTGAGGGGGCCCGAGCCCCCTCAAAATTTCGTTTGGGGGGGCTCTGCCCCCCCCAATAATTTAAGAAAATTATTAGTTATATTATGCTTTGTAAAATCACAAAATTATGTTGGTATTTTTTATTTTCCTTGTTTGACGATAGTCACCTTTTAAAATACATTCAGTAATGAGTTAAAACAAAGCCACTCCCGATCTAGAGAGGGGGTGGGGTTGCGGGCTCTCGACCCATCAACAATCTCGCAGGGCTGGCGTCAGCCCCGCGAGAAGCGGGGATTCCCCCTAGCTCATTAATATTCACCGCCCACGGCGGCAGCCAATCGGCTGCCGCAAAGGGCGGGCCCTCACAGGTTCACTTAAGGTCGGGGCAGCCCGGGGCTCGCCCCTTTCGTTCCCCCAGCAGCAGCGGTTTGGAGTCTTGGGCCCCCCCAATATTTTTTATAAGTCGGTATGGGCCCCCGCCCCCCCCAATATTTTTTATAAGTCGGCGCCCCTGGCTGTAGCTATAGTTTGTGACAACATTCTTACTTCCCACTCCAATCACTCTAATCTCATTGTTTTCAATATTCATCAAATATTCTGATCCTTTCTTTTCTCAGAATCTGTTTTGGTAACTGGTCGGAAATATAGTTCCAACCTACATGAATAATGGTTGCTTGCTTGCTCATTTATGGATTTGCAAGCTGTGGCTGAAATCCCTTACCTTGACCATGATTTTATTGAATGGCCTTGGGCAAGTCACTACTGGTAGCCAAACCTACCTTACATACTTACTATGGAGCTAAAATGCCCCCCCCCCCTTTTTAGGAAAAGCAGGAGGGGGATAAAAACAAAACCACACTCTTGCTTTCCCTCTTTATATTGCATTTTATGGTGATTTGTCACTGGTTTTAGACTCCAGAGTTAGGGAGGCATTCTTAAAAGTCTCTAGGTTGCTGGGTGCCTGTTGGTTAAAAAAAACCCTGATTCTGGTAGAAAGCCTGATTAAAGCAGATTTTATTTTAGTTTCACAGTAACTTGGTGAAGGGAAACTCATCATATGGAATTATACATAGTTTTATTTTGGAAGCCACTAATGGAAATAATTATATTCAAGAACATGTTTGTGGATCAGCAACAAGATACAGTATAACAATTTTACATTTGTGGAGGGAGAAAATAATGGAAACTGCCAGAACTACATGTTTTGTCCATTCTAGAAGACACTTTGTAACCTGGGATAGACCCAGGATTTATGTGTGTGTGTAGGGGAGCAAGGATAGAGCCTCAGTTTGTTAAATCTTTTTTATTATTAGGGGGGCAGCTACCTTCCCTGCCCCCCTTGGCTATACCAATGGAAAGACCCCTTGGGGAAGGAAGAGGGGGAAACTGGATTAGATTGCTTTCCCCCCAAAGCAGCTGGTTCTGATTTGTTCACGTTATGCAATTCTATTAGCCTTATTGTTAAACCAAATAATTTCATTTTAAAAGAGAAAATAGCCCTAAATGAATAAAAGTGGTTGCAGACACACGAGTAACAGTGGGAGGCGCATCCACTAATGTACACCGAAAAGCAAATTAATTTGAAAGAAGACAAATTAGGCTAAGCCAGTTTTATATAATTAGGTGAACAATTATTGAAAATAATGGAAAATGTAATCAGCACTCAGCTTGCACTGTGATTAGGTGTTGAGGTAAGGAGGGGATGCCTATTAAACAGTTCAGCACCGCAGAATCTTAATGTGTGCCACAATGTTTCTGGTGCTTATTTGAAGCATGCAACAAAATCCATCGCATTACTAGGAGACAAGTTGGGCTTACTCCTGGGACAGTGAGTTTAAGATTTATAGTCTTAAAACATGGAGGGGTGGGGGTAGGGAAATTAAACTCCTAGGTACTAGCCTCAGGGTTGTTTTTTTAAAAAAGTGCTGGCCCTCAATAGATATATTTCAGATTCCAGGAGTGGGGCTTATTTCACCCATGCTGAAACTCTAAACTAAGCCACACATGGGTCAAGAGATCGATCAAACAGTTAGCTTATATATATTTTTTAAAAAAAATAATTTTAATTAATTTTCATAAACAAAAACACAAAAAAAGACATACACAAACAACACATGACTTCCCCATACCTCCCCTTCACTGCACCCTTGTTTCCAATTTTTTAGCAATCCTTCATTCCATTTTTATATTTAACTTCCCTCAGGTTTTCTTAACTTAAACATTTACAGCTGTAATTCTCTGTTTCTTACCCCTTGACATTTTATCAGTCTGAAATTTTACAGCAGTTCTTAAGATATATTTTGAATTTTTTCCAGTCCTCTTCCACTGTCTCTCTCCTCTGATCATGGATTCTGCCGGTCATCTCTGCCAGTCCCATAAATTCAGTCACCTTCGTCTGCCATTCTTCCAGAGTAGGTAATTCTTGCATCTTCCAATACTTTGCCAAAAGGATTCTTGCTGCTGTAGTTGCATACATAAAAAATGTCCTATCTTTCTTTGGTACCAATTGGCCGACCATGCCCAAGAGAAAAGCCTCCGGTTTCTTTGCAAATGTCCACTTAAGGATTTTCTTAATTTCATTATAGATCATTTCCCAGTAGGCCTTAATCTTTGGGCAGGTCCACCAAAGGTGGTAGAAAGTTCCTTCACATTCGTTACATTTCCAGCATTTATTATTGGGCAAATGGTATATCTTTGCAAGCTTGACTGGGGTCATGTACCACCTATAGATCATTTTCATTATGTTTTCTTTCAAGGCACTACATGCCGTAAATTTAAGGCCTGTGGTCCATAACTGTTCCCAGTCAGCAAACATAATATCATGACCTAAGTCTTGTGCCCATTTGATCATAGCTGATTTAACCGTTTCATCCTGTGTATTCCATTTCAGCAACAAGTTATACATTTTAGACAGATTCTTAGTATTGGTCTCTAACAATTCTGTTTCCAATTTTGACCTCTCCTTCTGAAATCCTAGTTTCCTGTCCTGCTTAAAAGTCTCATTTATCTGATAATAATGTAACCAGTCTCGAACCTTGGATTTTAGTTTCTCAAAGCTCTGTAATTTAACCTTTTCACCATCATATTCTATAATTTCACAATATTTTGGCCAATTAGAGTCCATGTTAAGTTTTTTCACCGCTCTAGCTTCCATTGGTGACAACCATCTGGGTGTTTTACTTTCCAACAAATCCTTATATCGATTCCAAACATTATACAAAGCTTTCCTGACAATATGATTTTTAAAGCCTTTATAAACCTTTGCCTTGTCATACCATAAATATGCATGCCAGCCAAAATTATTATCATACCCTTCCAGGTCTAGAATGTCTGTATCCTCAAGAAGTAGCCATTGCTTCAACCAGCAGAAAGCTGCTGCTTCATAGTAAAGTCTTAAGTCCGGCAGAGCAACCCCCCCCCCTATCTTTTGCATCAGTCAAAATCTTAAATTTTATTCTGGGCTTTTTGCCCTGCCAGACAAATTTGGATATATCTTTCTGCCACTTCTTGAAACAGTCCATCCTATCCAGAATTTGTAATGTCTGAAATAAAAACAACAATCTCGGCAATACATTCATCTTGATAACAGCAATTCGGCCTAACAAGGAGAGTCTCAACCTAGACCATATGTCAAGATCTTTCTTAACTTCCGACCAACATTTCTCATAATTATCTTTAAATAAATTCACATTCTTAGATGTTAAATTCACCCCCAGATATTTCACTTTTTTTGTTATTTCCAAACCAGTTTCCCTTTGGAAACTATCTTTTTCCCCCGTCGTTAAGTTTTTTCCCAGCACCTTTGTCTTCTGTTTATTTAATTTAAAACCTGCCACTTGACCAAATATTTCAATTATTTCTAAAACTCTTTTTGTACTGGCTTCTGGCCTTAAAACAGTTAGCTTATATCTCTTCTTTGCTAGTTAAAACCTTGCGGTACAAACTGGCCTGGACCCTGCACTTTTTATCGGAGGTGCTTTTGTATGTTTTCTCCGCTCCCAGCAAGGTTCAGAGGGTGGCAACAAAAGAATGGGCCTCTTTGGTGGTGGCTCCTCGATTGCTGAATACTGTCCCCGGAAAGGATCACCTGGCACCATTATTACATGTCTTTAGATGCCAGGTAAAAAATTCCTCTTTACCCAGGCCTATGGCTATTACAGGCTATGGACTGTAAAAGTGTGGACAGTTATTATGATTATTTTACTATTGGACTGTCTGCCAGTATGCTTTTGGCTAAGTTTTTATCATTGGACTTTTGCAGTAGTTGGGAGTGGACAATAGCAGAATTTGCCATGACAATGGCATGGCACCAGGAGAGTGTTGATACTTGGCCCCCAAAGAGCTTTAACCTGCTCTCAGGTGTGTGGTGTTAACTCTTGCTCTCAACACCCCCTCCCCCTCGGTCAAGGGCCCCAGTAACCTAGCAGAGACTGCATGGTGCCTATATGTGGGCTGCACTTTGATATGCTCCCTCGAAGCAGCATAAATATAATGTTTCAGCTGGTAGGAACAAAGCTGTGACTCTTGTATAACTATCAGTCATGCTATAGCAGTGATGGGGAACCTCTGGCCTTATACTACAACCACCACCATTCCTGAATGTTGGCCTTGTTGGTGGGTGCTTTTGGGGAGTACAGTGGTACCTCAGGTTACAAACACCTTGGGTTACAAACACTTCAGGTTACAGACTCTGCCAACCCAGAAGTAGTACCTCAGGTTAAGAACTTTGCCCCAGGATGAGAACAGAAATTGCGTGGCGGCAGCGGAGGGAAGCCCCATTAGTTAAAGTGGTACCTCAGGTTAAGAATGGTTTCAGGTTAAGAAAGGACCTCCGGAATGAATCAAGTTTGTAACCAGAGGTACCACTTATCTGGAGGGCCTCAGGATTTCCATCACTCTGCTGTAGCAACAGCTACAGAAAGAGCTGGAATTTATACGCGCTTCTGCAAATCAACAGGATGAATAATTCATGCTTGGGTTGTTTTGGATGGGTTTCAGAATTTGACAAATGCGTAGGGGATAAGGCAATTGATGGCCACTAGCCATGATGGCTGTTCTGCCTCTCCACTGTTGGAGGTAGAACGCCTCTGAATGCCAGCTGCTGGGAACCACAAGTGAGGAGGTTGCAGCTGGGCTTGGCTCCTGCCCACAGGCTCCCCGTGGGCATCTGGCTTGACCACTATGAGAACAGTGTTGGTCTAGATGGGCTACTGGGCTGATCCAGCAGGGCTCTTTTTTCATTTTATGCAAGTCCACCCTGAGCAAGGAGCAAGAAAGTATATTTTCTCATGCTAGTTGCTGCAGCAGTGTCCAGTCATTTGCATTACAGAGTTTACTCCTATTAGCTTTCATGTTTTATGATGGCTGGCCCAGTTAAATTCTGAATGGAAATAGGTTTGATGTACTTAAATTTGTGTGTGTAAGAGAAGGCCTTCTGTTTTTATTCAGAGCTGCCTTTCTGCCTCGATGTAATTTGGTCCTTGGAGTGCAGGATGGAGATGAACCTGATGTACTGCATTATTACTGGAGGTGAAGAATCCTAACTCCTGCCATTGAAGCCCCTGCTCCACCATTGGCAGGTTCTTACTGGCCATGTACATACAATCCTGAGTTGTTACTAGGAATGAGGGACAGATTTGATTCAGGAGAGGGACAGTGACTGGAAAGAAGTCAGGAAAGAGAGAGATGGAGGAGAAGGGCGGAAAGGAGAGAAAGTGAAGGATGGAGAGGGAAGAATGAGGATTGAAAAGGTAAAAAGGAAGGGTGAGATGGAGGCAACAAGGAAGTGAATGGAGCTAAGGGGCTAAGGAAGAGACATGGGAAGTAAACCTGACAAGGCATGGATGGATGAAAATAAAGAGAAGAACAACAGAGGGAAATTGAGGAGGAGTGTGTTGTGCTCTTGCAACCCCAGAAATCCTTCTCATGTGGCCTGGCCTACTGCTGCTGCAGGGTCTGTTGCAGGTAAACCATATTGATCAGTATTGCCATTACCACCATCAATATAGCCTCAGTGAATATAAATAAAGCTTTAATATTCACTGTGGGATAAACTCCCTCCCTACTTTTTAGGTCCCTTCCCCTACTTTTAGGCTGGTGATGGGCCTGATATAGGTTGCAGTCCTAACCCCAGTTACCTTGGAGTAAGCCTGTTGAATTCAGTGGAATTTACTTTTGAGTAGACGGGATTAGGATTATATCCTTAATTATTTATACAGGATATAAGTCACATATGTTCTTTTGCAGATATGCAACTGAAGCTGGATATGCGACTTGCACAGTATTGCAGTTAGATCTATAACAGGCTTCCTCAACCTCAGCCTTCCAGATGTTCTTTGCCTACAACTCCCATGATCCCTAGCTAGAAGGACCAGTGGTCAGGGATGATGGGAATTGTAGTCTCTAAACATCTGGAGGGCCGAGGTTGAGGAAGCCTGATCTATAAGCAAGCAACAACATTAAACTCATGTTTTCAAGTCAAAGCCCAGGATTGTTCCTATGTCTCTAAGTAAAAAAACAAAATAAAACCACTAATGTTGTGCGAAAAGGAGACTGAAGCTGCAAGGGCTATAAGCCTGGAAATGTTTGCATGTTCAGCCTTTTTCTTGGACAGCAAATTGCATTGACATTTGGGGAGAAGGTTTATTGAGCAGGCATTATAATGATCAGTCCTTGGCTTGCTTCATGCAGTAGCATGAAACAGCCCAGTTAGATTTCATATGGATTCGATAAATGTTAAATGTTAGAGTAAATGCTTACTGAAGTGTCCAGAATCAAAAGCTGTTTTTACTGCCGTGGTGGTTCTTGTCATAAAAACCTTAAGGGGGTTCTGACGCTTGGGGTTTCATGATACTGCAAGAATGGGGTTTTCTGGTAGTTGCTTGTGTCTTGATAGTGCCATTATTTTCTGTTCCTTGCTTTTGGCTTTGCACAAATTGGAATCTATGATACAACATCTGTAACAAAAAGATATGCTGTAGAGCTTGCTGAAACTAGTTTAAATTGTCCTCAATTCTTTGGTTATGGGAGCAGGGTGAGCATGTGAGGCTAGGTGGATTTTGAAACAAATGCTCAGTGAGCATTTCAAGTATAACCAAGACTAATCACATAATTAAATATTTAACTTTCCCCTCAAAGACAGAATCTCTTTGAGCTCTGAAAGTTCATGTACATGTGTGAAAGAATAGTAATTCCTGCACTTTGTGTTTTGTTCAGTTGTTATAAAATGGTTGCTTTTGGGAACCTTTGGGTCCACAGATGTTATACTACAGCTCCCATCCTCTCTGCTAATTGGCTCTGCTGGCTGGGGGGGGGGGTTGATGATGGTTTTAGTCTAGCATCATCTGGACGGCCACAAATCCCCCCCCCATACCTGTTTTAGAAGCTCTCCTGAAGAAGAGGGACTGGGAGAGATCATAAAAGCTTAAAGGTGCAAAGTTCTGCATGGAAGGGTGAAAAGTCTTTCCAGGAATGTTTGGCTTGCACACAACATGGACAGAGGTTCATTCTAGGTACCTTGCAGCTAAGGGGAGATAACAATTTAACATGTACCCACCCATTCTAATTGGCTAAACAGTCCAGAGGGGAACTGAAAATTATAGGGCCCCTGTCGTGACTCTGTTAAGAGTAAGTCACCTGGATTGCATTATTCCATTATAATAAGAAACTGAGGTTTCAACAGACAGACTTGAAACTTGGCAGTGTAGTAGAGGTGAACATGCTCCATGCTGTATTTGGGATGTAAAAAAGAAAAGAAAAAAAGACTTGCTTTGGAAGAGTTAAAGGTCTGGTGAGCAACTTCAGGAAGCTGACAGATGTTGTGTGCTTTTATTCAATGGCTTTGGGGTGTTTCAGAGAGAAATGATTTGTTTTTGTTGGCTTATGGGGAGTAATCCAGTATGTGCCATTACATGAGTTCTGTAACATGCTTGTAGGTTTTTTTTTTTAAATAAAAACTACAGTCGGGGTTAGTATTGATTTTAAAGCTGCAGTCTCAGCAGTATTTTTCTCCTGAAACAGGTTTGTTTTGTTGTTTTTTAATGGGATTTATGCAATATATCATTCTAAGCATTTACAATATAGTAGAGGAAAACCACTCATATCCCATGAGGATAATCTTTCACATTCTGCATATGCATGCAGTCCATACTCTGGGGCCAACACTATACCTATAAATGCTACTGTTAACCATAAAGTATTAGGTTCTTAACACTGATGCATTTTCATTATTGCTGCTAGCCAGTGGCATGTGATCATTGGACTAGGGAGACTAGGTTAGTCCCCTAAATGTTCCCCTGGCACCTCCATCTCAAAGCCTGGGAAGCTTCTGCCTGGCTTAGTGAGAGAGATGTGATTCTCACACATGTGACACCAATATGTCACAACGTCTGTCCCCCCCATTGCTCTCACAAGCTAGCGCCTCAGGCCCTATCTGTTCTCCTATGAAAAATTTCACTGAACATTGCTGCTGCTAGGGTATATCAGTGATATCAAAGGATGAGAAGTGTATCAATGAAATCACCTAAAACCATAGTCCTTTAATCCTGCAGAAGTCACAGCTTCTGTCTGAGCAGCAGCTGTATTTTCTGTGGAGAAATGTACAGAAGTCATCTGAATCTGTGGAAAGTTCTTCATTCCTAAAACCTTTGTTTCACTAATGTGAAGCATTTGTCAGGCACCATCCCACTCATGTGAAATTCTTTGACATTTTATTATCTCAAGGGATTAAAAATGAACAGCAAATGACCTGTAATTGATGTAAGTGTAGTGCCATGAAGATTGAGATGTGATAATGAGCCAGGATATGCTCCTAGATTCTGCTCCTGGAAGCCAAATCTAGAAGACTGTTGTCTGCCCAGAAGAGAGAACTTTAAGAGTGGTGGCTGGATATTTGCAATGTGACATTAATCAGGCTTATTAAGGGAGATGGAATAGTCAGAAAACGTTTATTTCCCATCTTTTCCATGAACTTTGTGTTTGCTGTCTAGACCTGCATTATATATAGAAGGGAAAGCAAAGTAGGGAGATGACTTTCTGATACTGAACGAGTCACATAAATTATATGACCTCATACTTGAATGAGGTAGTTCCTCTTACTTGGTGGGTAACACACCTGGTGGCAAAACAGATCAATGGCCAACAACATGTGCTAAGTCCTAGAGTCTCTTGACTGTTTATGGCAACATTTGTGCTACATTTAGAACCATATTCATTTGCTCAGGTTTTAAGAAATGTTTGAAATCGGCATTGAAAGAAAATTATGTGTGTCTTCTTCAGCTTTTGCAAAAGCAATAGCTTGGCAATTCTTTTTGTTAAAGATCTTTGGACCAAGTGGAACCTGGAAGAATATGGTTTTAAGCATGATTGGACAGAAGCTGCACTAGAGCACAGTTCCCATGTGTCCTAGGTGATGCTGCACCATAACATCTCTACTGTACCTATCTTAGAACTATATGCTCAGCCTTGAAATTAATGAATACATGCAAGGATGCCTGAACATTCCAGTACAGCTTGAGCATCCTTTGTTTACTTTGACTCTCAGAGGCTTTGTTTTCTGTGTGGATGCCCCTAATGGCCGGGCACTGCTTGCTCAATCCCCCCTCCCATTTCTTTGCTTGACATTTTATAAGGTCTCAATAGATAGAGAATCACAGATTGCTCAGGTTTTGCAGCTGATTGGAGGCAAATAACCAATTAAATCCTAGGTAAGAATAGCTTCGCAGCACAGCTGCTTGATGCTGTTCTGGTGCCCTCTGGCTACATGCTGTGCACACAGTTAGACAAAGGGAACATTGAGAAGAGCAATAAACTAATTTCAAGTTGGTGCCAGTATTTAACTGCTTGTGCACTATAGTGGGAGAGAAGAAAGCCAGCTGACAGGAAGCACATTGCTGCAGCAAATACCAGCTTTGGTCCTTTATTCATCAGCCTTCAGTGACTGTACTAAATTCCTTACACCATCCTGCTGAAGTTCATGCATAAGCAGCACTTTGTTAGATGATACCCCTAAGCAAGGTAGGTAATTTGCATCGCGTTCGTACAGGCTTAGGACGTTCAACTCTATCTTGCTTTCCTCTGGGACACACTAAGCAAATTCAGTTTATTTTTACTAGTGCTGTAGGAAATATACTTGCATATTCTAAAAAGAGGGGGTTTTGTGTGTTTTTAGTTTCACTGAGAATTTCATCTTAATAGGATCAAAAATCTAATTTGACATCTTGATGCTTTCCGTTTACTCTCTCCAGTCAGTTAAGTTTTCATGACATGACTGTGTTTTTCCATTAAGATAATTTTCAATCACTTAAATGTTAAGATACATTATTTTGAGAATTTTCACATGAATTCCAGTTTTGAAACAGTATTTTGGGATATATCAAAAACACAGGTGCTAAATGGGTGAACTAATGTTCATCTTGCCCTTGGATCTAGTCCTGGGGTAGCATTTGCATTGAAATTTGGTTAGTTGTTGGCATTCCCATGTGGTCACCAATGTTGATGCATGAAGTGCTGGTGACATAGTGTATTTTGGCATATTCTGGTGCTAGGTTGGGGTACCTTGGGACTCTCCCCAGGCCATAACCCTCACTGGAGTGTTTATGCCTGACTGTAACACATCATTGAACTGTGATAATAGCTTTTGCTTGCCTGGATGGAGAAATATGCATAATACAGAGACTTGGTTCCTTTAGTGGGATTTCCTACTGTGTGCACATGTCATCTGTGCTGAAGGAACTGCACAGGCTGTTGGCTAGCTACTGGACCAAGTTTAATGTGTTAGTTCTGGTCTATGAAGCCATAAGCAGATTGGGACCAAGATATCAGAGGGCCTGCCTTCTCCTGTATTGACTGCTTAGGTATGGTCTGTAGATGAGGCCCTCTTGTCTGTACCACAACCTACAGCTCATTGGATGAGGGTCCAGAAGAGGGCCTTCTCCATTGTGGAGTGTTTTCCTTGTTGATACCAGGTGGGCACTGACCATGGTTTTCTGTCATAAATTGAAGGCATACCTGTTACCTTAGAGTTGCCATGACTGTTGGTACTAGTCCCTAGTATCATTAATTACCGTAATGTTTTTGCTGATGACTATAGATATTTAAAATTATTATTATTGAGCATTGCTATATGAGATGTGCACTGCTTTGGTGTTTCCTTTATAGATGAAAAGTGGTATGGAGATATTTTAAATATAGTGATATGTGATGAAACCTATTGATTCCTGTGCAGTTGTTGCTCCACTCCCTTTTGTTTCCTGAGCAAAACTAAAACTGGCATGTGGGCCCTGGCTGTCAAATCAGAAATGTGTGTCTGCACCTGAGAAAGGCTTGTCGCCCTTGGTCCAGTGGGACACAGCTGTTGAATAATAACCAGGGCAGACTGAGACATCCAGATTTAGGACAATGCTAGTCCTGAAGGAAGTAAACATTTATAGCACCTCTGACTTAAGTTTGAGATGAAAACTGCTATGCCAGAGCAAAATCATTGGTTACCAAGGTAATCTTCTAGTCTATTGTCAGGTCTCACAGTATGGGGCAAGCTTGCTTCACTGTGTGTTTGTGTTTGTGTGTTTTGGGAGGTGGAGTAGAAACCACAATCTTTCATTACACCAGCAGCAACAAAGCATGGTGGTAGATATAGTTAATGCATGTGAAGCACTTTGAACAATTGAAAGTGCTATACAAATCATTATCTTGTTGTAATCCTTACAACCCTGTAAGGTGAGAAAATATTATCTCCCATATTATAGCTGGGGAGGGCTGAGAAGAGGGAAAGTGGTTTGCCCAAGTTCCCCTAGTGAATTCATGGTTGAGGTGAGTTTCAAACCAGGGCCTTCCTGACATGTCTCTTAGTGTCCTCACCTGGGAAACTGACATATTTTAAACAAATTGGTATTTTGAACAAATATGAAATAATTTCAGTTCAAATTCAAACTCAGCAAGGAATTACTGGGTGAGATAGCTAAAAAATATCTCCATCAATACGCCATGTTGGAATGTTTATCTGGTTTTAGACTTAGTTGCTTGTTATGTGTGTTATGATTTTATTACTTGAAAAAATGTTTTGAAAGCTTCTGCTGAAAAGCAGTCAATAAATTAAATCAATCATTTTTTAAGGTGTGCCCATTTTCCTTCAGATCACTTTTGTTAGTTGTTAAACTATAAGTGCAAAGTTGCTGAACTATTTCCCTGGTACCGTGAAACTGAGAAGGACATGGGAGTTCAGTGTAATGTGTAGTTACCTCCAGCAGATACCTGTTCTCAGTACAAGATGTGTGGCTTTCTTAAAGAAGATATACTGCATGCTATTGACATTAATAGCAAAACAAAACTTGCTTTCCAATCCCGTATGTAGCTCAAAATACCCCAGGGTTGTTGTCAAATTGGATTTACTAGCATGTAATATATAAGCAGTCTTAAAAGGACAATGCCATCTTCTTAAGAATGCAGTTGTTTCATAGATTCATAAGGTATCAGGTGCCTTCAGGAAAACACAGTATCCATTTGTACTTCTGTCCTGATTGTTGATGGTTCATTCACTTTCATTGAGATAATATGTGCTAGAGGAAGAAAAAAATGGAAATGGGAAAGTGGAGAAGTTACCCTTGCTGTTGTGATGGACAAATCATCAAAACTGTTTCGTTGGGGAAAGTGCTATATTAGAACTGAAGGTCTGGAAGGAGTACGTGTTTTGAAAAAACCTGTATCTTGGATAAAGTCGTCATAGCACACAGGATAGCTAAGATGTGAGGGAGAAAAGTAGGCTGGCAGTTGAATTAAGGGGGAATTAAGGGGTTGGTGTCCTGTCCAGAGAATGCAGTGTAATGAAATTACTGGTTGAGCAGAGGAGCATTGCCTGGATAGCCTGTATGTGTTGTCAGCTCCCACAGGTTCAGCACAGGTTGTGGAGAAGATTAATGCATTTTTAAATCAGGAATGGCATTTGGGTTGTGACTGAAGTGTGCTGAATGGTAGATGAATGGAGTACCTGGAAGTGTAGGTTGCTCAGTTTGGCTGGCAGGCACAGACATCTTCATGCTCTCAGATGCAACTATTGCTGTTGTATAAGATGAACATCAGAACCTGGGACAGTGCATGGCTGCTAAAGCTACCTAGCAGGGTCCAGGTCAAAGCATAGTAATGAAATGTTGGTACAGCATTAATCAGAATCCAACAACATTGTTCTGAAGTATTGCCTACCATGGAAGAGAGCACCTTTTGGTGGCAATGCTCTTGAATCTGAGGGATCCACTCTGTTGAGATTGGTAAGTCTTCTGTAGCTTCTGGGTCTATTCTGGCAGTGAAGGAGCTAAAGTTGACTCTGTGGCGGAATCCTCTGTATCTGAGGATTTGGGGAATGGGATGGAGGAAGCATGTTCCCTTCATCATTTTTATATGCAGAACTCTCTTAAGGGGTTTGTTTTGGTGGCTGTTTTCCTAGATGTTCCAGGAAATGAAGGTCTCTCCCTTTAATGTTTTAGTTCACCAGTTTCTGAGGATTATTAATTCCTAGTATTTGGGCAGGTATAGTATCGGCAGTGTAGGCACCAACAGCATGGAACACCCCATGCTGCTGCATTTAAATTGTAGGATAGGTGAGAATTGGGTGGGCATGAAGGATGAAGAAATATTGTCTATGATGCATCACAATTAAGGGACACAAGGATAAGATACAATACTGTACTGGTTTAAGACAGTTATTGCACATTTCAATTTTCTTTGAGGTTTTTCCTTCACCAGAATAATTTTGCATAGCCCATGTTGAAATTACAGGTCTAACCATGAAACTCTGGGAATTGTAGTTCTGTGGTGGGACAACTCTCGGCACTCTTAACAAACCTTACTTCCCAGGATTCTTTGGGAGAAAGCAATGGCTATTTAAAGTGGTATGGTACTGCTTTAAATGTGTAGTGCAGAAGGGCTTCAGTTTCCCTGGGAACAAAGTATGTGTAACAGCAAGAGAGATCAATTGTTCTGAAAAAGCAAGAGGGGAAAATGACCAATAACCATCTTTTAGTACTGGCTTTCTCAGTACGCAAATGTTCATAGAGGTTTCATAAGATTTTTGTTACTTTTGATGTCCTGAATATACTGTTCATGTACCCAATAAGCCCTGAGGCATAAAGCATTCTTGTTGTGTTTGTGACCAAAAAATATGAACTGTTGTGTGTAGAAAGGCTATGACCCCTACAGCACAGATCTGCTGCATTTTCTCATGGTATCATTTCTCCTCTTCCTTCATCTCTGTTATGGCTTATGTTAAAAATTAACTTTCAGTGTCAACAGTCCTGTTTACATGTAATGAAATAAAACATCAGCAATTACTAGGGCCATAATTAAAACAAGAGACAAGGAAACAGACAGGAATCTGGAGTCTGTCTCTTTCCTTGAGCAAGCCCATTTGCTTAACTTTGGGTTTTTACCTACACAGCATGCAAACATATGCAAGTATAATGATGTCATATTATTAAGGCCGGGGGTAGTCAGCCAGTAGATGAGTATATGGATATTGATGAAGTTGGTAAAGATGAGTGCAAAATAAATGTTACCAAGCTTACTATTTATATCACTATTTTAACTCTTAAGCCGTTTAGAAAGAGGATCAAGGAAGGAATACTAATGGACACTTCAAGCAATTCCTAGTATCCCCACATGGCACTTGCACAGTTATATATTGTAATGTAAATGTAATAGCAGTTGTGCCAAAAAGAGGTTAACCCTGTTCCCCCCCTGAGATTTACATGGTAAGGTTGATGGTTCATATTGGGCAGTCTCTGAAGGGAAATTGGCTCGGGGTGGGGTATAGAGGATATGTGAATGCATTTTTTTATGGTATGAGTTCTAGATTCATGATATTATTTTATTTTTATTATTTTATTTTTATATTTTTATTATTATTAATGTATGGGGGTTCAGGGATGAGTAGTACCTCTGGTGGGGACACATTGTGCTCCTTCTGGGGTCCCCACCCTGCAGTCAGATCTCAGTTGTGGCTCCTAGAAGCTGTCAGCATGCAACAGCGGCCACACCCCAGGAACGGCTTCAACTGGCTGGCTAAACCAGGTGTGGGTAGCTGATGGCTTTCAAACCCTCAGTGATTTAGGGACTTCCCCCTGCATGTGAAAACAGACTCTGGTGGATTGAGCAGACGAGACCAATAGTGAGTCCAAAGGCCAAGAAGGCAGTTTCTGCATGTGCTGTGGAGGGAATTGAGAGGCAGATGAGGCTCATCAAACTGGAAGGTAGCCTATTTGGGAGAAAGAAAACTCTGATCCTAAACCTCTGCTGCCTTGCAGTTATACTCATTTGTGAAAGAGGCTTTTAAAAACTTTTTAAAAACAGGTTAACAAGCTTGTCATCAGATTGCTGATGTGAGAATGATCCCTGGTCATTAGATTTAAGCAGTGCTGAAAGGCATGTGCAAAACAATGATTAGAATTACATATCAAGTCACGGTATTTGTATTTATGGATTTAAAATCAGGTTGTTCATAGTTAAACAACCTGTTAAACAACCAGTTAAACAACAACAGTTAAACAACCACTTCCCCCTCCCCACTTCCACTAGACACAGACTTCATCCTCTGCCTGTCTGCTGGTTGCCTAGTAACCCTCTGACTGCCTCCTAACTCTCCTCCTGCTTGACAGCTATCTGTGTCTGTGACTTCTTTGTGAAGGGGAGCTTGACCCCCCCCCTTCCCATCTCTATCAGCCAGCTTTCATATGCAGAGCCAGCCTCTCTCTCACTTGGCTCAATTTCTGAGTCTGACTGTTCACCTGTGCTCAGTTGAACGAAAAAAGAGCAGAAAATAACAAATAAAATAAGTGTATTTTTAAACTTGAATACACTAATTTAATTTTGTCCCAGAAGTTTATTGCATGACAATATTGAGTGGGTGTTATGAACCTCCCACTTCCTACGTTTCCCACTTCCTAGGTTTGAATGTGTCCTGAATATCCAGTTAGACTAGTCTCCTCATATGATGTTAGTAAACCAATCAGCCTAATTAATTTAAAATTGAAGGAAGAATTGATCCCCCCCCAATGCTAATGACTGGAGGGAGAGTTCCTGAAAGTTCCTGCACAACTTTATAGCTGAAACTAGATAAATAAAGATAACCACAATGGCCTTGTGTTACAAGCAGGTGGTAAACTGGAATGCAGAGTTTGAACTAGGAAGCAGTAGAGATGGCTGTTTGGTTGACCTTCTATTTATTTGTCATAATATCTAAAGAATTAAAGTTAAACCATAGAAACTGTCAAAATAAGCAACATTATTCCATAGACCATTGTATTAAACTTTTCCATCTTCAGGGCATAACATTAGTTGTGTGACATTAGCACACTTGCGCTTCTGTTTGGTTCTACACATTTGCTTTTATTTTATTTGAATCCTATTCAGCATTGCCAAAGTGGTTCCAGGGCAGATCACAACAATAAAAGTATACAGCAACATCAGTTTGAAACTTTTAAAGCCAGCATGGCAATGCATAATTCACTTCAACACTTACTGTATCTTTTCCATGTGTAACACTCCCCCATGTATAAGACAAGCGCTATTTTTTGGGACTGCAACAAAAAAAATTCCGAGGGAAATTGACCAAAGTTGTACAACTTTTGGGGGCGGGAGGTTGCCCAGAGTTGTTGAGCTTTTTTGGGGGGAGGGGTCACCGCCGCCAATCGCTCTACAGACTGTAAAGGCAAATCTCCTGCCCCCCTGCTATCCATGTATAGGATGACCTGCAATTTTGGCCAATTCTTTCTTAAGAAATATATCATCTTATACACGGAAAAATACTGTATTTCCCAAGACAATGCAAGTGGCTCTGGGTGGCTACATGCATCCCTCTCCATATGGATATAAGCTGGGTGTAATCATATTCCTTTGCATCCCCTTTTCACCATTATGTGCAGAAGTTGTATAGACACTTCTGAGTGGTATTTTAAGCAATGAGTGACTTCAAACAATTAATGCTTAAATAAGAAGTCTTATATCTCTGTTGTGAAGCCAAGTTACAATGGCAAGGTATTATCCTAAAGACCTATAAAATGGCTGGACAAAAAAAATCTGTGGGTCAAGGGATAACTGCTGTAAAATGCACCAGTAAATTAATAATGCATTGTGTTTTAATATGTATGGATTTAAACCTGAGGCATCCTACAAGCATTGGAAGTTGTACAAATTCTGCACTTGGGTTTTCATTCACATGCATAAATAGCTTTTCTTCCTTTTTGGCAAGAGGCCAGAAATGTACACACACAGAGATTACAGCTACACAAACACACAGCCCTCTGCTGAATTTATCATCCAACTCAGGGATGGGTAATATGTGGCTCTCTAAACAGAGGCTGCAGCTCAGGACTGAGTTGAGTTTGGTGATTTCTTACTGTTGTGTTTTTTCCATGCCCTTGTTTTTCCTGCTAAAGAGCACTAAGAGGCTTCTGTATAGGAGTAACATTATGACTCTTAATGATCCCCCCCCCATGTAGATTTCAGTGCTACTAATTTCAGCAGTTGCAAAAAGCTGCCTCCATCTCTTCTGCAGAATATGAAATTCAAAGTTAGTTTCTCTCTAGTTTAGCAACTAAGAACAACATAAATTGCCTTTTAGAGTATTTTGTCTGAAAATCGTGGGCTTTTTAAAGAAAGTGATTGTCAGGGGTTCAGAAGGAGAGACACAGGAGGGGGAGCAAATGGAGAGTGAGGAGGAGGAGTACGAGAGGGGAGCAGGCAGTGACAGTGGAAAGAGTTATTCCACAAGCCTCTCCAGCGAATCGGAGGACTCACAGAAGGGAGCGCCGATGGCCAGGGCGAGGGGGGTTCCAGGGGGGAAGCCCCAGGAGGAAGGGGCCAGCGGGGAGTCCCTGAGCAGCAGTTGGAAATCAGGACCAGCTTCCCCACCAGAGCGCAGTGGGGAGGGGGAGTCCCAGGAATCGGGACCAGTGCTCTCACCACCAGCGGGAGGAGAGGAGTCAGGTTTGGTCACGCCCACATCAGGAAGCGGGGAAACGGTCAGGAGGAAGGTTACCGGCTGGGCGCGCGCGCCAAGTTCAAATGTACAGGCGAGCGGCACAGCAGGGAGCCTGGGTAGGGAGCCAGGTCCTAAAGCCCGCCGGAAGGAAGGGGAAGACCAAGGGGGGGTCAGCGTCAGAGGAGTCCAGGAAGGAGGAGACCCCAGAGGGCAGAAGGACCCAGCGAAGGAAAGAACAGCGTAGGAGGTGGAGCCGGGCTAGGATCTTAAACTGGTGTGGGAGGAGCAGTGAGTCAGAGGGGACTTAGCCGGTCTAGCGTCGAGACGTGGGTCTGCGCGCCCAGAGCTTTGAAATGGAAACTAAACTTCAATAAAGACTTTGTATATTATATCCACCGGGCGTTGGTCCTCTGTGAGCTGGGATCTAGAGGCAGACCTGACAGTGATTAAAAACAAACAAACCACAACAATTCCAGCTCTCAAAGAGTAGTATTAAAGCAGCAAGTATACATAGTTAATTATACTTAAGTCCAGGGTAACTTATTAGATTGTTTATATAATTTGTTCAGTGATGTACTTCTGCAATTGCTGACATCCGTTTCAGCAAACATGTAGACTTAGCTTGAGTGTTCTGTAAATGTCCTTGTGTATTATCTCAGTGATTTGAGTTCTTCTGATCTTTATTTAGTAATCTAACTGACTCAAATATTTTTGTTCCAGAATTATCAAAACACCTAGCCAACAGAAACACATGTTCAATGTCATTGCTATGGCATATGTCCAGTTTTATTATTATTATTATTATTAAGCTGTGATGATATCATTGCTTTACATTGGATAAAATCATTAACACCGCATCAACATTTTTCTGCTCAGAAGTAATAGAATTAACCTTAAAAATTTCCTTTGAACTGGAAGTTGTGTAAAAGTGCTTTGAGAAGCTGAGGTTTGTCTTAAAGTTTTGTACAGCAACAATATTCTAACTACACAGTGGTAGTGCTTCTGTTACGACCTTCCTTGGATCAGGCCATGACCACTTCTGGATCCAGATCCACTAGTTGAAGACCAGTGATATAGATAATATAGCTATTGAAAGATGGCAATGTTTTGTGTATTTCTGTATATATAGGCACTGGGTGACATATCCAAAACCAGTTTGAAGTTCACATCGTGATAATTGTTTCATAAAATTTGAGCTAGCAATATATTGAGAATCACAATGTGTGTAAGGGTAAGGCAATATCTGGTTTTCAACATTGCGATAACTCACCAGCTAAACATTGCAATGTTATCACCAGTTAAAGCTAGCAAAATCACCAGCTAAACACTGCAATCTGCCACAATGTCTGAAATATAGATTTAACTATACAGACGTGAGCAGGACAATGTCCTGGCAACTGCTACTACTTACGGGTCTAAAACAGATAAATAACAATATTATCAATCAACACACACTCAGTTTCATCAGCAGGCAAGCCAGAATGCATCCCAACAGGACTTTTGGTTTTGGGCTTGGCTACCAAATGGTGGTATTCAGGACAATCCAAAGTACGGTGATAAGCCATAGTGAATACAAATAATGTGGGACTGCCAGACTGCAAGCAGGCCTGCTAGGAGGCAGAAGCAGCAGTGGCAGAAAAAGTTTGCAATGAACCGTGGTATGTGTCGGCAGTAGCAGTGACAACCTGCAAGGCCTGGTGGTGGCGGCGGCACAATCAGCGGTGGCTTGCGAGTCCTCGTAGCAGCGACAGGAAGGGACAGAAAAAGCAGTGGTGGCCTGCAAGGTAGGTGATGGGAGCTGAGCTGAACTACAAGTATATACAATATACAAATCCAGCATAGATATACTTCTGGTAATCTTATTTCAACTACTGCATTGAGCTTTTTAAAAAGGTACAGTTCACCTTTCAACACTCCTGTCTGATATAACAGTTCCTTGACTACTATGCTCTGACTAGGGACAAGTGTTTGAGATAGTCTTCTGTAGAGTTCTTAAAATAACTTGGCAAATATCTAATAATAGGCTCCTTAAGTGTTACATATTAAAGCCAGTGTCTCTCAGTAGTTTTCTGTGTACAGGAAGAAGCACTTGTAATTTGTTTAAGGGTACTTTGTTTTGTTACCCCATCCCTGTTCACTTAAGTTTTAGCTGTCTTTTAAAATCATCTAACTAGTCATCTCTTTAGCAAGCTGCAAAGCATTTCATAATCCCCAGGACATTATATCTCTATTATTATTATTATTATTATTATTATTATTATTAGAAATCAGGCAGAGGAGCCTAAAATAAGAAAACCCAAGGGAGACGCCAAGGGTTTGACTCAGAAGAACATGTTTAGGTAAAGTCAGAAGGAAAAAGCAGGTTTTTACAAAAACATACCAAGCAACTAAGGGTCCTCCCAGAAGAAAAATGACAAACACCGGGCACACTGATTATCATTCTTCATGGAAGTTGAAACATGAAGCAAAAAATAGTATCATGTACAGGATGCTCTGCAATATTGTTGGTACTGAATCAAATGGAAGAACATTTCTGAGACATATTCCGGGCAGTAGCTAGTGAGTCAGAGGCATTGTGCCAGAAGCATCTGGTTCCAGTGACAGTGATAGAGGGATGATATGACACGCAGCAAGATCAGTCTCTCCCCTCTGTCCTTCGCTGTTGGATAGAGGACTGTTCCTATGCAGCAGGGTCCTTGTATTGTGTATCTAGCTGTGTAGGAAATAGACCTTTTACAACTCGTCATTCAGCTGCATTTATCCAACCAAGGTTCCCAAATCAAATCCAGTGTGGCGTAATGGTTAGAATGTTGGACTAGGACCTGGGAGAACAGGGTTCAAATGCCCACTCAGTCATGAAGCTGAGAAACATTGCCTCCCCCCCCCCTTTGAAAATGTCAATCCCCCCCCCTCCTTACCATGTATACAACTGGTCAACAGTTAATCCAAGCAAAGTATATATATTTTTTGTCAATTAAGTTTAGCCATAACTGAATTGTTAGTTTTTGGGTTAAAGGGACTCTTTCTCACACCTTATTTACACAGGGGAGAAACCATTCAAATATATGGAGTGTGGAAAATGCTTCAGTCATAGGGGAATGCCAAGAATACACCAACAAACTCTTGCAGGGAAGAAGCTATGTTGAGATTCCTACATTGCAGGGTGTTGAACTAAATGACAGATGGTGGTCCCTCCCAACTCTCCAATTCTATGATTCTAACGCAAAACCTTGCAAGTTCCATTGATACATTTTACAAACAAATGTGTCCATCTGTCTCTTTCCTCAACAACATGATTTAAAGCCTTTGCCAAGCTGTTTTGTCTCCCCCAGCTCCACAACCTAGTAAGCTTACTGAATTATAAGAAAATTGCTTCCATGTGAGTTGTAAGGAGTCCGGTTGTTTCTACAGCATAAATTCCTTATAGCAAAGGTAACTGATGACATATTTACTGGCACTAGTGTATAATACATGCCACTTGATAGCGGCATATTTTCTACACTTGTGAATGTAGGATGTCATAGTTCCTTTTTAGATCCCTTGCCATTGAGCAATTTGATTGTACATTCTCTAGAACAGGTGTGAGGAAGCTTTGGTCCTCCAGCTGTTGCTGAAATACAGTTCCTATCAGCCCCAGCAAGCATGGCCAAGAATGATGGGAGCTGTAGTTCAGCAACATGTAGAGGACCAAAGCTTCCCCACACCTGTTCTTGAAGGCCTGTTTTAATTCAAAAGAAAAATGGCTGCACATTAGTTGGACTGTTTCATGTACTTTACCACTAGTTCTGGTCCATGGGGTCACGAAGAGTCGGACACAACTAAATGACTAAACAACAGCAACAACATAATGCAATTACAACCAAATTGTGGTTTCCCAAACTCTCCAGCTGTTTTTGGACTACACCTACCATCATCCCTAGCTAGCAGAACCAGTGGTCAGGGATGATGGGAACTGTAGTCCAAAAACACCTGGAGACCCAAGTTTGGGAAACTTTGAGCCAAATTAATGAAATACTAACACAGAACCCAGCATTCTTTGCCCTTGTTCTTTCACAACTCCAGTCTACCTTTGAACAACCTTTCAAACTACAGTACTAGGAAATACTTGTTTAGATAATCTTTTATAGCACTAAGGATGGTTTTTGAGATAGTGTTTTCTTTTTTAGTTCCTTGAAAATGGGCATATGGTGATCACATAACAGCTTTCACTATCAGTGATACACCTTTGCCAACCAGTAAGGTTGTTTTAATAAGGAAGGTTGCATGAATTCTTAAGTGTTCTCTTGAGTGGGCAGATCAGCAGGGAGTTCAGTCACGAGAAGTAAAAAAATAAAAAAGTGAACATTGCCAAACAGCTGCAGTGGTGGTGTTTATTTATTTATTTTTTTAATGGGCCATTGCCGTACCTTCTGTATAGGCCATATGCTCCTCAACAATTTATTTTATGGTGACAGAAGATTTATAGTGCCCTTGAATTACTGTAACTTCTAGAAGTGAAGAATGGACCTTTGTTATTTTAAAGGCAACTAAGTTGTAAAATGAATTAGAAAGGTGTGTTGTTTATCTGACCCGCTTGATAACATAGTCAAGCTGCTGAATATGTGAAGCATGAGGGCAATGCAGTGGGCCCTGTCACTCACACGAGGGTTTGGTTCTGGGGGTCTGTGTGCAAAGTCAGGAGGCCTCAGAACCACATGCAAGGCAGAAGGCTGCTTATCAGGCTCTGGGAAAGTTGTGGGAGGGTCCTGGAATGCCCTCTCACGCCTCCTTGCCTCCTTCCCAATGCCCTGGTAAGCAAGGAAAAAATGGGTGGGGGAAAAATAAATAAATGGGAAGGTGGGATTTGGGTTCTCTCTCTCTCTCTCTCTCTCTCTCTCTCTCTCTCTCTCTCTCTCTCTCTCTCTTTCTTTCTCCACCAAAAAACAAAACATTGTGGGAGGGGGGAATTGATAAACATAAACGGTTTGTTAACTTACCAAACTTTTGAATAACCCAGACCTTTTGCTAGCTAAGGTGCTGCTCACATATAGAATGTCATGATGACATCTGAGATGGGAGCAGGGTTAATGGTGAATCTGGAAAAGTGAGGTAATAGGTTCCTGCTTCTCTGATAACCATATTTGTAAGTGGGTTTGTTACATTGACAGTGATGGTTTGTTGATGATACTGAAAATGCTCAGTTTGGCCTATGTTCCTAACAAGCTGTCCCAAAGAAGCCTGAGAATGGGATTTGGGGGGTGGAGGAAGAGGTGTGAATACTTAATTTGCCTCTTTATTATGGCTGGCTGACTGGGGTTTTGGAGTTGGAGTTAGGCCCATTGTAACTGGATTATGTTAATCCAACACATATTTAAAAACAACAAGTTAAATATTTTAGGAATCAAATGTGACTTGGATCATTCCCAAGTTAAATTTAGCTTCACAAATTAATTACTTAGCAGATTTTCCTGTTAAATAAAATGTTCCTGCACGTTTATCCACTGAGAGGCAAGCAAACAGTGTTCTCTGTTTGAGGATTTAGGATCTGGCATGGACATGACGTTTGCTGCAAGGACCTGACATGCCATCTCCTTCCATGGCAGTCACCAGCATAAAGAAACCTGCTATGAGAGAACCCTAAATCTCATAACAGGTCATATTCCTGGGGCATGCCTGGAACTCACTGTATGGAGCCAATATTGTCTGTGTGAACTACCTCACTTTCACTGAGGAGGGAGCATTAAAATTTTCTCATTAACCTAAAATTCCATCTTGATGGAGACATCTAACCATTTTACATTGACTATAAGAATATCAAGTTTTCAGATCTGAATTGAGCTTTGCCCGTTCCTCTGTCCTGAGATCTGTGCAGCTCAAAACCTACCCACCTTTGACTTTTTAGCTGAAACACTTGGTACACTTGGTTTTGAGTTCTCACGAGGAAAGAGAATATGCAGTGAGCATTGTTTTGTTCTTTCTAATGGATTTTTAAGCAGGAGGACTAGATTTTTATTTTATTTTACTAGATTTGTCACTTGGATTCATTTGAATTATGGTGGAGTAAACAAATAATGAATCGGGATGCTAGACTGAAAGCCCATAATGCACTTGTAATATTGTGGTTTTGTTATGAGGCAATACACCATCTAATCCTTTTTGTTGATCAAAAGACCAATAATTACATTGCCCTTTGCAATGCCTGGGTTTTTTTTTTGGGGGGGGGAGGGAGATTTGGTTTCTCAACCCTTCCAGCACACTTTGATCTCTAGGTTTAGTTCCACTGCTCTGACCCATCTCAACTGCTCCCTGGTCCTTATTGTTGTCACCATTTTTGAATTGCTTATGCTCTACATATAATGCGTACACACAGTGCATTAATGTAGCATGTAGCTGTTTTAAAGAAAATAAATATGGTAGCAGCCATGTCTGAAAATTGCAATGGCAAATGCGAAGGAAAAGGAAATGTGGAGGCAGCGGAGTATAAGTCTGGCAGTTTGAATGAATAACTCAAACTGGCCTGCATGTGGTCCTGCTCTAAGCACCACAGGCACAATAAGAGAGTGTGATTCAAAACATGTTTTTACTTTGGAGTAAATTCCACTGCAGTCAATAAACTTGTTCCCTAACAAGTGCACATAGCTTTGAAGTTTAGTTGTTATGCTATTTACATGGTATGTGCTGAATCTAAAAATTGAGTGAAGATGCAATTTTTGCTAGTTTAGAGAGGTGTGTGAGAGAGGCTTATAGGAATCGAAAAACAAAATGAGAGTATGAAAAAGCAAAATGTAAAAGACTAATGCAAGAGAGCAATTAAATGCAGATGGCCTAAAATTCTATACATCTGAGCATAATGGAAGAAAAGCTGCTGAACCCTTCTAGAAAAATGGATTCTATTGGGGGGGGGGGTTTGCTTCTGGCAGTTGCCTCCTGCCTTAAAATACAATTCAGATGAGTTCCATGCATGTAAGGCAAATGCTTGTTCTGAATCATATAATTACAAACCTTGGCAGCATTACCCAGTCATCACTAGAGCAGACTGGATATCTGTTGCAGAATTAGCTATGCATTTCCTGAAACATCCAAGTGCCATTACTTCAGTTTTTAGCAGCAACTGTCCAGATCAGGAGTAAAGGTAAAGGTAAAGGACCCCTGACAGATAAGTCCAGTTGCAAATGACTCTGGGGTTGCGGCGCTCCTCTTGCTTTACTGGCCGAGGGAGCCAACATTTTTCTTTGCAGATACATTGTCCTTAAAGAAAAACCTGTGTAAGTTGCCCTCCATGAATGCCTTGAAATTTGTGTTTTACTTTACAAACCATGTATACTGTTTTCCTTATAGGTACACTATCTCTGTGAAGGGAAACATACTGTGTGAAGCAGCTTTTGGTCTCTGCTGAATGCTTATAGGGGAATACAGGCACAGGATTTTCATGTCCATTCCTTCTTCACCTTGTGTTCAGGCCCAGCTTTTTGGAACCGTTATAGAATATCTGCAATGGCATGCTACTTTTGCTTCTCAGGGAAAGGACACTGGAGAAGTTTGTGGAACAGCTGAGTGACTCCTGATGCGCTGCCTCATGAGACCAGACTTTACGGACTTGTCTGAAAGACGTGTGCTACCATGTGTGCACTTAACTCTGTACTGAGTTGACAACACAGACTTATGAAGAAAAACAGAATACAGCTTTCAGCAATGTAAGCAACTCAGTTGAACTAAGTGCAGTTGCCAAAATGAAATTTGCTGCAGCTATTTTTCTTCCAGAACATCAAGAATAAAATTATCATAGGGCTTATTAGAAATTCCCTATAAAATCATAGTGCATCTGAGATCACATACTAAAAACTTTATTAAATCAAGCTAGCTTAGTGCTTAAAATCTAAAAGCATTTTAATAGATCTTCACTCTGGCCTCTTTGTTATATGCAGTGAAATAAATTCTAAAGTGTTTTAAGGCATCTGAATTTGAGAACAGTTTTGTACAGGAAGACTCGAAAATAAGTAAAGAGTGAGCCAACAAATTACTTGCCCTCCATTAACTAGTTTTCTGTTGTCTTATCTCAAGTTTTCTCTCTCTTATGATGATTATGTTGTGACAAAAGTAGGTTCTTCCCTCTTCCTCTTTACTCCTACACTGTAAAACAAACCAGTTCTGAACCAGGGTACCATCAGCTTTGGTGGAATCCAACCTTTCCTTGGGTTTTAGAAATTTGCAACTGCTCTACTAGATGGGATGTCAGAATACCATTGTCCTATGAAGAGCTTATAAGGGCTTGTCTAAACAACCAAAGTGCTTTCTAGTTGGTTATTTCTAAATGGGAATTGGATGATCTTCAGGACTGGTCTAAAACATTTTGATGCCAGAGACAAAGGAGAAGGTGGCAACCCCTGTCCCCACAATGTACAGAACCCCAGCCAGATTTGCAATTGAATTTTACTTCAGCAGTGGCAATGGGAAAACATCTTTCACCATATCTTGGGGAGTGGCTGAGGAAACCCAGCCAGATGGGCGGGGTATAAATAAATTATTAATTAATTAATTAATGATTTGTTATCTTAGGGCAGTAGGTTAGCTTAGGGGGATGCACAGAGTAGGCCACATGGCTTTCACAGCTCTAACTTCCCCAATCCCTTGTCTGAGACAGCCATCTTACCTTGCATAACGGTGGGCTAGGCCTGGAAATATTCATATGGTATGTGTGTGACACTCATGGTTGGTGCCAAAATGTTTTCCAAACACATTTCAGTCCCTTATCTTCATATCTTATCACTGGTCCTGGTTCGCTATATATATATATTCAGAACTTTTTTGTTAAACCTGCTTTGTTTTCATGCTCTGCAGTAAGCATACATTGTGCCATGGCAACAAAGGCAAGCTGCAGTAATTGTTGCCTAGTGAATATGGCCTTTACAACATGAAATCACCCAGGGAAGAAAGGAATTTTATGAGTAGGAAATAATTCATTAAGATAATACATCACTAGGCTTATAATGCCTGCTTGGAAATGGAGTGTGAGAGGCAGCAATATTGTTCTGTTAACTTCTGTGGGAACTTTCAAACTGATTTGTGTGTAGAGATGAATGAAATTTGTTTTGGTCCATATTTTAAAATGATCGCAGACTTGTCTTCAGGTTGCACTGATAAGCATGCACTATTATGTGTATTGTATGTAAGATTCCATATAAAATGCATGCAATTTAACTGTAAATACTTTGAGGTTTTTTAAAAAAAAAACCCAAAGAAATGGGAATGGATTTGTGAGTGTGTGCATGCAAAGCTCTCATGGAATGGAAGGACACTGATTTGTCAATCCATACTTACTTGGGACATGAATTGTTTGTGGCTAAATAATTTTCATTTAAACATTTAAGGCACATTTGGGGGACTGGGCATAAAGCCAAGTTTCCATTTGAAACAACACAGACTTGATTTTTTCCATACATCCAGTTTATTGAATAAAAACTTATTTTCTTGCCCCCTCTTGGGATAAACGGGAGAGTCTTTTGTGTAATAGCTATGAAGATCTAGGACACTTCTAGACATTACCTATTTTGCAATGGGATTCAGGCTGCATCTACATAGCTAAAAAACACACACACTGAAAATGCTCTGAAAAAACTGTTTCAAAGCTCACAATGAAAAATTTAATAGAGTTCCAATTTCAGCTCTACAGCACCATCTGGTGTCACAATGTTATAATGCATTTTTATTTCTAAAAAATATTTTTACCAATGTAGCTGAGTCCCCAGTCACATACTGGCAAATCCAGGCTCAACAATTATAGTAGCTTGGTGGCACAACAAACCCACTTCCCCAAAAGACTGGACTTTTTATGATATGGAAGGTGTTGGGGAAATGCACTGGAGAATGTGGGATAACACTTGCTTTGTCATCTAACATCCTTGCAAACAAATTGGAATAAATGCTCATTAAATAGCAGTTATCTATCTCCCTGCAAACAAATCAGGATGAATAGCCAATAAGCAGGTTGGCTGGAAGCACCCCTCATTTTCTTTGTGGTGTGCTCTATACAGTATTTATTGATTTCTAGAACTTTATATCCTGCCCATCAGTGTTATTGGAATTCTTTGAGTAGCTTACAGGAAAGACTGAAAATACAATAATAAACACAGTAACATAGCACAGCAGGAAACTATTTCAGAATAGTTTAAGCATTAAAAACTACAAAGATTAAACTAGGCATATGAATGTCCTCATACTATGTACATGTACATGTACTGCCTCTGCTGCTTACCATCATAGAACTATTTGCAAGGAAAAATACGAATCAATATCTCATTTTCAGTGAGTACGTAATAACTTATGTGAGCATAACTCCAGTTATGGCATCCCATTTATACAAAATACAAAGGGTTTGTTTTCCATTTTTTTAATGAAACATAACCAAGCAATGATTTTGTGTATTGTATTTGGTAGCTGGATTTGTTTGATGCTGCTTATCAGTGGGAAGCAAGTTACTGTACCAACTGTGAATGTAAAATTCTGAATCCAACCCCTGGTTTTAATGAAAGATCCCTACAGCTCCAAAGCTTTGGTGCATGGCCAATTACAAACTGTAAATATTGCAGGGAGAGAAGCGGATGCTATTTTACTCTTATTGAAAGAACAACAGTAGGGTTAGACAAACAGTAATTAGCAAGAGGTCACACTGTAATTAGACTTGATTTGCAGCTGGCTATCTTTTGCCAATGTACTGCCAGTGTGAAATCCTCAAATATGGTGAGGATGTTTGCATAAGAAACAAAACCTAAGATCAGGCTGAGGAAAACTGAAAGATGCTTCTCCCCTTGTCTTTATTCAGGCAACAACATTATAACAAGATTTTGAAGTGGTACTTGATTGATTCTTTCTTGTATGTATGAAACATTGAACAAAAGCTCCAAAGTGCTTTCTCAAAAGAATAAAGCACATTTTCAAAAGTGTTTCAGGGGGTTTTTTTAGTTTCAACAAAGAGATAGTCTTCCCTTTCTTTCTTTCTTAAATCAGTTACAGGAGGAAGGGGGAAAGCCATCACTATTATTCATCCATACTGGTGTGTAATTTGCATACATCTTTAGATTTATTATTTGATAAACTGCTTTTTCACAATTTTGTTCTGAAAGCCAAGGATTATTGTTTCTTAAAAGGGTAAGGGCAAGCTATTGCAGCAGCAACTAGGAGGCGGCAGATAATTTTTTTGGGGGGTGGGGTGTCATTCACAAACGTGTACTGCTTATTCCTAACTCCAGCTCGCCTATGAAAACCTTTTAAATAGTGCTTGTTCAATATAGATTCCACTGCTTGCTTCCCCACTTCCATTGTGAAATAAAATAAAATAAAATAAAATAACACCTTTAAACCGATGGTAAAGGTAAAGGGACCCCTGACCGTTAGGTTCAGTCGCGGACAACTCTGGGGTTGCGGCACTCATCTCACTTTATTGGCAGAGAGAGGCAGCATACAGCTTTCAGGTCATGTGGCCAGCATGACTAAGTCACTTCTGAGCAGCATACGGAAATACTGTTTACCTTCCCACCGGTATTTATCTACTTGTACTTGGTTTTCTTTCGAATGGCTAGGTCGGCAGGAGCAGGGACCGAGCAACGGGAACTCACCCAATTGGGGGATTCGAACCGCCGACCTTCTGGTCGGAAGCCCTAGGTTATGTGGTTTAGACCATAGCGCCACCCGCATAGGAATGATCAATTACTAGTCCAAAAAGTGTAGTTTTGGTGCTTGGAAAAAGAAGAGCAGTTATGAAGGCAGTTTGTTGAAAACTTAGTAGGATGAAACAGACTGAATAGCCCTTGGCCTTGTATGCTCTGCCATTGCTCCTATATATTGTTCCTTGGTTCAGACACTTATCTTGCAGTGGGTGGAGTTGTGGCACCTCGTCGCTTTGCCTCCCCACTATGCTGCTGTGTGAGAATCCAACAGGAGTGTTATTTCTGCCTTTCTATTTTGCAATATAATTGCATGTCACTCACAAGCACCTTGTATTTTTCAAATGTTTTCGATGTGTCCATTGTAATTCAAATGTTTTCTGTTTTGTTGCTAGACCCTTTTTTGTTTGTTCCTGTTGACTTTTGTAGTTCATTATTTTCACTGCTGTGTAGCAATTCCCTGCAGAGCTAAAATAGGCAACTTCATTGACAGGCACCTGATTCACTAGTAACAGGAAAAGGATGCCCCTCTTGTACCTTCTGAATGCTGCCACTTTGGTAGCAAAAGAAAAATGTGACATTTAAGGCTTGAAGGACATATCAGTCTAGACAATAACTTTTACTGTCTTAAACAAGGCAGAAAAGTAATAGGAAATCCCTAACTCCACCCAAATATAACAAAGCCCAGTGTACCTTGTGACTCCAAATCCATTGTGTTTCCACTTCTGTTGCTTGAGGCACATGATGTTAGCAATAATCCATATAGCCCATAGTTTCTTGAGAAATACTGCTGTTTGATGCATTTCCCCTCGGACCAGCTTCTATCTGATTTAAAAATGTAAGCTGCAGTTCAGCTGAGGTGTATACATTTAAGACAGCCACTGCACATGCACAGAAGACAACTTCATTTAACAAGAGTTTTGTGCAGGGAAATAAATTGACTTTCATTTACTGACTGGGAATGTTATGTAGAATGACTGGCTAGAACGCTGAAGTAGATTTGTAAAGGAATCAACAAAACCACTTCAGTTGCTGTAAATGCAGGATCTTGCAAAGAAATATATATTCTGAATAATACTACTTTCAGAATATATCAGTTGCACTTGCTAGACAATAATCATTTGAATACATGTAAGATAGTTAACTCAATCCCACTGAAACAGCTGTTGAGCTTAGTTCAATTTACTAGTATATCACTGAAATCTGTGGGAGTAAGGGCAACAGAGGTATCCAACTGAGATATTTCCATGAGTGCAATGGAACTTCCCCTCCCTCTCAGGCCTTAAATCTGCTCTGGAGAGTTGAGGAACACCCAGAGCAGCTTTGTAGGGGGAGAAGGATGGGATGTTGACCTTGTTGACCTTGTGGAAGTTATTATGTGCATGCAATGATTTAGTTGGATGCAACCCATATCACATCTTATTGCAGTTGATCTTCTTATGTAGGCCAGTATCTCTGGTGCTGTGCGCTGCTTCTTGGCCCATTCAGCATTTAGTGCCTTGGAGAGATTTTCATTAAGAACTTCCACTCAGGTCATCACTACTTGTTTCTAATCTATGTTTACATCCCTTGCAGTTTTCACTTATATGTGTTCTCAGCAATCATGTCAAAGACTTGGCATAGTCAATTTGCTGAATCAAGGAAATGGCATTTAAGAATGACTTGTAAACAATGATGGGTTGATGGGATATAAGCACCATTAGCTGTATATTTAATGCTGCCTTTTAAGACATGCCTTGGATAAGTGTGACTGTTCTGCCAAGAGTATATTTAGCATTGTTTACGCCACAGTATTAGTATTGTTGGACTCTATATTCATATTTATAAAAGTATAAATTTATATTTATTTTAAAATAATGAAATTTGCAGCAAAGTCTAGCATGGAAATGTGTAGGCTGCTGGACCTTTAAAATATGTCCTTGTGAGTGCCAAAACTTCTCTCTTCTCTTAGCATAGAAAATGACCACATTTCGTAAATCAGAAATGGTTTACTTACAAACTCTCCAAAGATCAAATTCATTCACTTTTCCATGAAGCATTCAGAAAAAAGTTTCATGGGCAATGAAACTTAAGAGTCATGAAAGTTCCTTAATTATTGGTATAGGAACACAAGAATGGCTTGTAACAGTCATGCAGTCTAATCTGTAGCAGCCAGCTCAAAATCTCTACACATGTTGAGCTTCTCTGATTAACTGAGGTACAGCAGTAGGCTTGGTTACCTTCCTTCCAAGGTGAGGGGGAGTGGCCTAGCTATATCTGGCAAGACAGCTTACCCCATGACATTAACCCCTTCATGCATTAATTAGACTTCAGCATGTTGGCTATATGAGGCTGGTTAGCCCACAATTATCATAGCTTCATTTCACATAACAATTTCAACTCCATTTCAGGCTTTTGCATGTTCAGAAGTTCTATTAACTTACAGGCACCCTGTACATTCCACCCGCCCCCCAAGAATCTCAAAAAAATAAAACTATCAATGAGTTTTATTGACTGTTCAGCTCCTGTTCTTAACAAAATGAACAAGCAGAATGGGTTTGTTAAAACAGGCTTACCTGATTTCCTCTTGATATGGGAATGCCACATTCTTTAGCACATAAATCCATGCAAAGCAGCTAAGTTGGTTTATTTGCTTGGCAGAATCATGTTAGGAGTATATCTGACAGTAAAGCAAACCTGTAGGGCAGTGGTTTTCAACTGGTGTGACGTGGCACCCTGGGGTACCTTGAATGATGTTCAGGAGTGCCTTGGGCAATACTGACCCCTTCCTTCCTTCCTTCCTTCCTTCCTTCCTTCCTTCCTTCCTTCCTCTCTTCCTCTGATGCCCTCTTGCATTTCTGCCTCCTAAGGCTTGCACAGCTGTTTGTTTCAGCAGCCCTTGCTACAAGCTTCTCAGGTGAATGGTGCCTCTGGAGCTGGCTTGGGCGGGGGGGGTGTGCTTCCTGGGCCCCTGTGGGGCAGTGTGAGGAGGCACCTCTTTCGGGGGTAGGGGGCAGCTCAGAGACCAGGGGCAGCAGCTATGGCTGCCCAGAGGACTCCCAAGGAGAGGGGAGAGGAGAGGAGGCTGAGGGAATACTCCACAAGGGAGGGTGTTCAAAAAGGGGTGAGGGGCTGCCAGCTCTGCAGGCAAAGGGTGACACAACTGGACTCCTGAGCCCCACAGAGGTGCCGCAGACAGAATGTAATTTGTCTGCCCTTTGCTGTAGGGCAATTTTGCCTGTCATGTGGGAGAGCACACAATACGAAGAATGTTCTTGCCATAAGAAATGTAATGGGTCTTTCAAGCAAATCAAGCTTTGCAAATTGCTTACCAATGATTCCCCCCCCCCCCCTGCAATGACTGAAGCCTCAGGCACTTTGTTTGACATGTTTTTTCCATTGAACTACAGCCTTCATAATTATAACTTAAAATATTGTTATTAAATGTGTGGTTGCTGCCAATTTATGATGTTGAAACAAAAGGAAATGTGAGGCCATGTTTCATTCATCATTCAAATTTACTTACAGCTGACAGAAAATACAGGTGCTCCTTTCTCCTATAGCCTTCAAGTACTGAGTTTATCTAAAAGTCATTTTCAGTTAAGAAACTTTGCCCAGCTCCTATAATAATGCATTTTGTGATGATTTTAGGGATAGTTCACAGTAAACATGCATAGGATTTGTCTATTAAAAACACATTTGAATCAGTGATCGGGTGGGTACCTGTGGCTCTCCAGATGTTGTCACACTCCAACTCTCATCAGTTCCAGCAAGCATGATCAGTGGTAAGGAATGGCAGGAGCTGCAGTCCAGCCACAAGGAGGACAAGGCTATGTTTGTCCTCCATTACTGGATGCATCAATGCCTCTGAATGCCACTTGTTGGGAATCACAATTGGAGAGGGTGCTGTTGCACTCGGGTTCTACTTCTGGGCTTCTCATAAGCATCTGGTAACAGGATGTTGGACTAGATGGGCCATTGGCCTGATTCAGCAGGGCTCTTATACCATATGGAGGGCCACAAATTATCCATTCCTGCTTTAAGTTAAATCTTTTTACTTTGTCCTCTTCAGTTTCCCTGGAACTAGGTTAATTATACAGTGGTACCTCGGGTTACAGACGCTTCAGGTTACAGATGCTTCAGGTTACAGACTCCGCTAACCCAGAAATAGTACCCCGGGTTAAGAACTTTGCTTCAGGATGAGAACAGAAATTGTGCGGTGGCAGTGGGAGGCCCCATTAGCTAAAGTGGTACCTCAGGTTAAGAACAGTTTCAGGTCAAGAACGGACCTCCGGAACGAATTAAGTTCTTAACCCAAGGTACCACTGTACCAAAGAGTGGTGCAGTAGCATTGCATTAAAATTGGGTTCAATGTGGCACTTAGCCATGAAATTTACAGGGTGTCTTGGACTAGGCACATTCTCCCAACTTCAAAGCATGGTTGTTTGTGTGGCAGGGAGGGAGGTCCATGTATGCTTGCCCTTGAAGGATCAGAAAGATAATAAATTAAGACTATTTACAAATCTCACCTCATACAGTAATATTGCAGTTGTTCTGCTTCATCTGCTAACAAATTTTGCAGTTCTAGTAGCTTCTGGCTCTTGCATCTTGAAATGGGCTTTTTTAGACAGGTCTAGTTTGGACTACAGCAACACACTGTATGTTGTACAGCTTTTGAAGAGTGTTTGGAAACTACAGCTGGTCCAGAATGCTTCAGCCAGACTACTTTCCAGGGCCAGTTAAAGGAAGCATGTAACTCCCATGATAAAACAGCTTTGCTCCCTATCAGTTTATTTGAAGGCACAATTCAAAGTGTTGGTGATAACCTTTGCAGCCCTAAACAGATTAGTACCAGGTTACTTAAGGACAAGCTGCCTGAGTTTCTGTATTTTTGAATGAGGCATTTCTGTCTGTCTTTCCAGTGTTGTCTTTAAGATTTCCAAGGCCCTTGCAATACTGGTAAAGAACATAAGTGCACTGAGGGTTATAATGAAGCAAAGTTGCATATTTTGAAGGAGGCTGTATTGTCCTGTTCAAATCTTTTCTGAGTGCTCAAGGTGCAAACTAACTGTAAGCTTCCCACAAGGCACCGCAGAGCCTCTGTCCCTATATCAATAATGAACAGGCTGGGGATTCCTTCAGGGTAAGCAAACAATTGTGACTCATTATTCTTCCTGAGAACAATCTACCCTTGCTACAGTACCTCCATTAATTTCAATGGAGTGCACATGTGACAGTTTTATAAAGAAGATGCTGGTAGTCAACTTCAGCAAAAGCAAAAAGGAGGCAAAAAGGCTTTCATAGTATAAGTTCCATCTACTGCTGGATTCTTTATAATTATTCTCCCCAACCCCCTGTTGTAAACCAATACATTGAGACAAAGAAAGCTGTTGAACACTACAGTAGGATTTGTGTGACCCTTTATGCATTTCCAAAGCAGAAGAGATGCTTGTATTTGCAAAGCAGTAGATCAAACTATCACTATCCCATAAAATCACCATCTGTCTTTTTCCACCCTGTCCTGAGCATGGTTAGTCATTTTACTAGTTTGCTCTAAATTTTAAAGCCCTCGTCATTTCAGTCTTGTGTTTAGAAATGTTCTGTTTGTGTATAACTGAAGAAAGGATAGCAATCTCCCACCTCACTTTTCTGCTTGCACTAATGAAGATAGTTTGCCTTTCCATTTTAACATACAATGCCCAGGTTGCTAGCAGAGAGAAATAACATGATTGCTCATGCTTAGGTTTTGGTTTTCCATTCCTAGAGAAGCCAACTCTACATCCTCTTTGATCACCATCTGCCTTTTTTTGTATGAAACTTAACTGATTTTATTATGTCTTTCATATAAGGTGGTTAATAACTGAAGCATAAAAGAACAAAAGTTAAGAAGCAAACTAAGAAATCGAAACAAAATACTGAACTCTTGATGGCTGGAGTATTCAAAATATTTACAATATAAGCCAGTGTTTACTCTTAGGTACAGAAAGGTGGGAGGTCGCAACACAAATAACATTGCAAATCAAGTAAGAATACCTTCCAAAATGAGAAGCACATAGTCAAAGTCTTATTAAGTTGAAAGCCTGCCTGAACTGCTGTTTCTGTACATAGGTGCTCAAAATCAAAAGAATAAAAATTATTTCATTTTCATAAAAGGCTTTGTTTCTATGCACTCTCCAATTCTTGCTTTCTTCTTTTCCCAAACTCTTATTTGGTTGTGGGTATTTTCTCCTCTAGCCATAAGTATCTCATGTTGGCACCAAGTAAGAGATTTACAAATAGCTATCTTGGCTTAATTATAAAATGTCTCCACAATTTTATCTGTCTGGCTCTCTTGTTGTTCAGAGGAAAGAGGTTGGCATGGCCAGAGTTATTTTTTAGGTCAGCATTTTATTTTATTTTTGAGTGTGTGGGCCACAAAGTTGATGAGGAACCAAGGAAGTAGTAATACTAAGATGTCCCTTTATGATGTATCCTTATAAACATTGGGAAAGGATGACTCATTTAGAGCCTGCACAATAAAATCTTTTGTGAACATTTTTTACTGCTAAAGGTGCAGTAGTATTCTGTGAGTAGATTCAGCATATGGTGTGGCTAATACAACTGCATTTAAAACCACTTTGTCTATGTGAGCTGGTTAAGTTTTTAAGCGGCCCTATAGAAAGTTCATGAATGGCTACCACACTAAGATGATATTCAGGGCAAATATTTTTTCCTTCATAAAATTTTTATTTCCAATAAAATATCCAAATATATGTACAAGTGATAGCATTCAGTATTTTCAGTACAGAGCCATAATGAGAGTAAGGTATGGTTACATATTATCCAAATGAGAAATGTACCCACAGGCTTGTAAAATAGTTTTGGTATTGGTCTCTTGTCACTGTAAAAACAAAGTTCCACCATTTGTGCAAATATTTCTTTTCCTTTTCCTTTGGCATTACACAATTTTGACAAAGTTTTTATAAAGGGCAATTCTCCAAATTTCGTTATACCATCTTGCCACAGTAGTATCATGCAGTCATTCCAAATTCTCTCTGCAAGTGGTCAGTAGATATCCAGCCAATGTTATTGGCAACAGGATTAATAAATATCATCTACTTTTCTTTACCAAGGGCATGGTGACCTGTGGCTCCATTTGTTCAGTAAGAAGGGATCAAATAAAACACACACACATATATCATTAAGAGTTGAGCCGCATGCAGTACTATATTTCTGTAGCATAAATTTTAAATAAATATTAATTGAAGTATTATTTTTTTACAGTTATATACATTGTTGTATGTATCTGCTTATATGCTAGCTATATTAGGAAATCTGAAGTGTAAATATATGTATAATATGCAATAATTTTTTCTTTTGAAGAACCACACACACACACACACACACACACACACACATAAACAAACACACCTTTTCTTGTTGATCCAGTAGTAAGATAGGAATAAGGAAAAAATTCAATGCCTTCTTTAACTGAAGTGTCAGGGGACGAACTAGCCTAGAAAGCTTTTCCTTGACATATTAGCTATCCATAAATAGAGAGAAAGCCTCCAATCATGTGATCCCACTTGTATTATGCAGTAGTACACTCTGAGAAAGGTGTACTGGGGTCTTTTCCTGAATAACTTGCATTGGCTTCTTTTCATTATAGAAATGATAAATTGCTGCATTGTAATTATGAGTATTGCACATTAAGACTGCTGGCTGAAACTGATGCGAGTTGGAGGACTGCAGATTCTCCATCCCTGAAGTACTCCCCCCACCCCCGCTTTATATAGCAGAGCAAAAAATATACAGGACAGAGCTGATGTATAATAACAGAATTTGTAGCTATATATAAATCCCACTGCTGATGAGATTAGTGATTTTTCACTCTACAGTGGTACCTTGGGTTACATACGCTTCAGGTTACATACGCTTCAGGTTACAGACTCCGGTAATCCAGAAATAGTGCTTCAGGTTAAGAACTTTGCTTCAGGATGAGAACAGAAATCGTGCTCAGGTGGTGTGGCGGCAGCAGGAGGCCCCATTAACTAAAGTGGTGCTTCAGGTTAAGAACAGTTTCAGGTTAAGTATGGACCTCCAGAACAAATTAAGTACTTAACCCGAGGTACCACTGTCCTGTTTTTTCCCCCTTGCAATTTCAGCTCTTCATTTTTAGGCACCATTTTTAGTGAACCTTTTCCCTTTGCTCTTTGGACTCTTTCCTTGTTCTGTGTCACACAGTCCACATGTGCACAAAGGCCAACCACCCTTTCCACATTTTCACTCTCTTAATTTATGTCTGCCATTATCTTTCTAACTTGACCCAAGTACCACTGCCTCTTCAAGTCTAGCCTGGACATGGGGCTAGGTCTGCAAGAGGAATATGAGAGTTCTGCTGGACAAGTAGTGGTTACAATTCCAAAGCCCATTTGGCAGAAGGCCGTTGTGTGGAAGGCATGACATGCATAGGGAAAGTAAATGAACTGTGTGAGTGGCCATGTGAAAAGGGGATGGGCTAGGAAATAGATGTGTGTGGCTTTGATGGTGCCTGAGTGGTTAAAGGGCTAGACTGCCTACAGGATATCCACCTATACAGGGCCAGCTATAAGAACAGTGCACATATTTTCTATGATTTATGACTCCTTAAGCATCTTTCAAGAGCCATTAGTGTATATAAAACAAGTCTGTGCTGCTGTGTAGAAGAAACTAATTAACCATGTTCTTTTGCAGATGTGATTAAAATCTGCATTTCATGGGAAATAAGGGTTCTTTTCAGTACTCTGTTAAAACATTTCAAGTCAATATTTTATTTGAATTAAATATAAAACAATAAAACCATGAGCTCAATTGCTTTCCTGTTTGAGATATATCAACAGTGTATTTGGAAGACTTTAGAGTAATTTCTAGAATTCAGATTGAAAATGTTAATCTATGCATGAGAAGCTTTCGTTTTGTGTCTGCCTTTGGCAGTGCATCCATTGTTAAATCTGGACTTGTATCAGCCTTGAAGACTTGAAATTTTTTTGAAGATGTCTAGGATTTTATATCCCCTTCCTTTGCTGACCTGTATCAGAAAACTGACATTAGTGCTGAAACTATTGAGACATTAAATAGTTACACAAATAATGTTAGGCAATTTATTTTTTAAAGGGCATAACAATTTAGTGGCAAAAACACAGGGAACTAACATTTACTGACAAACATATGCCAGACTTTTTTGTGCATGCTTTTTTAAAAAGTGAAAATGAAATGCTTTCATTCACTTTGTATATAAAAAAGTAACAATATGTTGTGACTTTCATTTTCTGACTGTTTCCTAGTTTCTGATCTTCAGATAGTGTTGCATAATCTAGCTTCTCGGGGAAGGGCTGAGTTGCAATTGGCCAGCCTTAAGCATTGCTACTGAGAATCAACTAGCCAGCTCAGGCTCCATAAATCTCATAAGCAGCAGCATGGTTGAATAGCTCAGACAGGAAGTTTGGATTTTGGTGCAAAAGAGTAAAGTTCTAATCAAAGTTATGCAGCATTTAGCTGAACTGTTGTTGTATAACTTTTGTCTAATGTGACTGTAGAGCCTTCCAGATGTTGTGCAGCTTTCTGGGGAGGGCAGGGGACTCCAGCAGGAATGGGGAGGGTGCATAATCCTATTGTATTGATGGAACTACATTCATTAAACTGTAATTATTAGCATTGGAATCTAAGCCTTTATCTAAGGTACTTTAATGTGTGATTTCCCTCCCCTGAACTAAATTAAGTACATTGGCTTTTTAGATCTTTCCACTTACCATAAGTGAAGTGCTGACTCTATGTTCCTTTCTGCTGAAATGTTTCAAACTCAGCTTGCTTGTGAATTCCCACTCCTTCCAATTATTGCACTACATATTTGCAGCATTGCCCATTTTTTATAAGGAACTGAAGGAATTGGCAACAACTGAGAAATGAAAGATGTAACACAATACAAGCCCACACAACTTGGAAAAGAGGTGAGGATATGAAGCAGTAGTACTGAGGTACACATGGTATGAGATGTTGCCATTACCTTAACTTTCAGCATATGAACAGGTTTTTGTGTTGAAGTTTTCAGTTCCTGAAATCCAGTTCATACAATCATAAACTATGATTTTAAAGTCATAAAAAACTTATGCACAGATCTCTTCTCTCTTAAGGTCTGATAAAACCTGAAGTTTTCCGGGCCAAATGGTACCCTTTCTAATTTTACTAAGGATTAAACACATGCTATCCAGTTTGCTATAAATTATGTTTTCTTTTAGTCTGCTTTAATATGCTAGCCTTCCTGATCATATTTCTTTGCTCTTTCAAAAAGTAATCATTGTTTCTGTGTACTGTGTTCATGCTGTATTATGATTAAATGAAAATCGATGTGTCTTAATTTTTTTTTAAATGGTGGTGATTCACATTCTTTGACGTACATAAATCCTAGCACAACTAACTGCTCAAGATGCCACGTGTCTGTATGCATTTGGTTCCCAGTGATATAAAGAAAAAAAGTTGGAATGATGTGGGAATTGGCTTGATCTGGAATTGAAGTAACAACTCTGAAAACAGGCTGTGGGATTCTTGTTGTTTAGTCATTTAGTCGTGTCTGATTCTTTGTGACCCCATGGACCAGAGCACGTTAGGCACTCCTGTCTTCCACTGCCTCCCACAGCTACTCATGCTGGTAGCTTCGAGAACACTGTCCAGCCATCTCGTCCTCTGTCATCCCCTTCTCCTTGTGCCCTCAATCTTTCCCAACATCAGGGTCTTTTCCAGGGAGTCTTCTCTTCTCATGAGGTGGCCAAAGTACTGGAGCCTCAGCTTCACGATCTGTCCTTCCAGTGAGCACTCAGGGCTGATTTCCTTAAGAATGGAGAGGTTTGATGTTCTTGCAGTCCATGGAACTCTGAAGAGTCTCCTCCAGCACCATAATTCAAAAGCATCAATTCTTTGGCGATCAGCCTTCTTTATGGTCCAGCTCTCACTTCCATACATCACTACTGGGAAAACCATAGTTTTAACTATACGGACCTTTGTCAGCAAGATGATGTCTCTGCTTTTTAAGATACTGTCAAGGTTTGTCATTGCTTTTCTCCCAAGAAGCAGGCATCTTTCAATTTTGTGACTGCTGTCACCATTTGCAGTGATTATGGAACCCAAGAAAGTAAAATCTCTCACTGCCTCAATTTCTTCCCCTTCTATTTGCCAGGTGGTGATGGGCCCAGTGGCCATGATCTTAGTTTTTTTTTATGTTGAGCTTCAGACCATATTTTGCGATCTCCTCTTTCACCCTCATTAAAAGGCTCTTTAAATCCTCCTCACTTTCTTCCATCAAGGTTGTGTCATCTGCATATCTGAGGTTGTTGGTATTTCTTCTAGCAATCTTAATTCCAGCTTGGGTTTCATCCAGTCCAGTCTTTCACATGATGAATCCTGTATATATGTTAAATAAACAGGGAGACAATATACAGCCTTGTCGTACAGTACTCCTTTCTCAATTTTGAACCTATCAGTTGTTCCAAATCCAGTTCTAACTGTAGCTTCTTGTCCCACATAGAGATTTCTCAGGAGACAGATGAGGTGATCAGGCACTCCCATTTCTTTAAGAACTTGCCATAGTTTGCTGTGGTTGACGCAGTCAAAGGCTTTTGCATAGTCAATGAAGCAGAAGCAGATGTTTTTCTGGAACTCTCTAGCTTTCTCCATAATCCAGCGCATGTTTGCAATTTGGTCTCTGGTTCCTCTGCCCCTTCAAAATCTAGCTTGCACTTCTGGGAGTTCTTGGTCCACATACTGCTTAAGCCTGCCTTGTAGAATTTTAAGCATGACCTTGCTAGCGTGTGAAATGAGTGCAATTATGTGGTAGTTGGAGCATTCTTTGCACTGCCCTTCTTTGAGATTGAGATGTAGACTGATCTTCTCCAATCCTCTGGCCACTGCTGAGTTTTTCAAACTTGCTGGCATATTGAGTGTAGCACCTTAACAGCATCATCTTTTAAATTTTAAATGGTTCAGCTGGAATATCATCACTTCCACTGGCCTTGTTATTAGCAGTGCTTTCTAAGGCCCATTTGACTTCACACTCCAGGATGTCTGGCTCAAGGTCTTCAACCACACTACCTGGGGTGTACGAGACACCCATATCTTTCTGGTATAATTCCTCTGTGTATTCTTGCCACCTCTTCTGCTTCTATTAGGTCCTTACCACTTTTGTCCCTTATTATGGTAATCTTTGTACAAAATGTTCCTTTCATATCTCCAATTTTATTGAACAGATCTCTGGTTTTTCCCATTCTGTTGTTTTCCTCTATTTCTTTGCATTTCTCATTTAAGAAGGTCCTCTTGTCTCTCCTTGCTATTTTTTGGAAATTTGCATTCCATTTCCTGTGTCTTTCACTATCTCCCTCTCATTTTGCTTGCCTTCTCTCCCCCGCTATTTGTAAGGCCTCATTGGACAGCCACTTTGCTTTCTTGCATTTCCTTTTCATTGGGATGGTTTTCGTTGCTGCCTCCTGTATAATGTTATGAACCTCCATCCATAGTTCTTCAGGCACTCTGTCCACCAAATCTAAATCCTTAAACCCATTCATTACTTCCACTGTGTATTCATAAGGGATTTGATTTAGATTGTGTCTTTTACTGGCCCAGTGTTTTTTCCTACTTTCTTCAGTTTAAGCTGGAATTTTGCTATAAGAAGCTGATGATCTGAGCCACAGTCAGCTCCAGGTCTTGTTTTTTCTGACTGTATAGAGCTTCTCCATCTTTGGCTGTGGGATAGGATTCTGTATTTTGAGCAGCTTTATTTAAAGAGCAATAGAGAGTCGTGACCAAGTAAATTGTACCTACTTTACAAGTGATAAAGCTGTGTCTGAAAGCTTAGGGCCTTTCCATTAGCTAAACCCTGGCCATCATTTGTTTGTAATGCTCCTCTCACATTAATCATGGTCCCAGTAGTGCTGCAACAATACATTGCCTCCACATAATGGACAGAGTATGATATTTTTTTCTGTGGGTAGCTGTACTATTATTTTTCCTTTCAAAAAATTATAGTAGAAGTGTCAAAGTGTAAATAATGCTCAGCCTTCAAATGAAGAGGGGGGGGGGGGGAACCTTCTACAATAAGTTCATAAAATAGCATGTGAAATTGCTGTGTGAAGAAGTAACTTTGCTGGGTTTTACCAGTTTCAAGGGCTTGAATGGAAGAGTACAGGAGCACTTTGCCTTTGATGAAAAAGAAAAGCGGTACCTCTATTGACGTTGAATGCTCCCCAAATTAAAATTAAATCTCCTAGCACACATGAAACTAGCATATTAGGCATACAATAGTCAATACTATCAAATTTGAGAAGTGGCTGCAGAGATTTCCCTGCAAGAACCAACCTTGTTTTGGGGTTTTAAAGAAGCTAATTCCTACCTGCACCCAGTGGCGTAGCGTGGGGGGTGCAGGGGGGGCCGGCCGCACCGGGCACAACATCTGGGGGTTAGGGTTAGGGGGTGCAAATCCACGGGTTAGGGGGCGCAAATTACTTGCCTTGCCCCGGGTGCTGACAACCCACGCTACGCCACTGCCTGCACCTCTCTGCATGATGAAATCAGCAGTTGGGTCTGTATTGCAGGGTCAAAGAGTTCCTGTTAAATATACAAGGTCTCCTGGTACAGTTGTTAATTTCTATGGGTGGTACCCAACTCACATTGTTCTTACCAGTACAAGGATTTGCCTACACAACAGAACTTTCCCCCTCTCTTCTCCTCTTCCCAGCTCTACTCTGGAGCTTTGAAGGAAACCCCAGAAGAGATTGGAGAGGGGGGAGCAGGGAAGTGCCATTGTGCAAGCATAAATCCTTTTGCTAATGTACACCATTCTATGTGTGGAACCAGTGTGGTGTAGTGGTTAAGAAAGGTGGACTCGTAATCTGGTGAGCCAGGTTTGCGTCTCCGCTCCTCCACATGCAGCTGCTGGGCCAGTCACACTTCTCTGAGGTCTCTCAGCCTCACTCACATCACAGAGTGTTTGTTGTGGGGGAGGAAGGAAAAGGAGATTGTTAGTTGCTTTAAGACTCCTTAGGGTAGTGATACAGTGGGATATCAAATCCAAACTCCTCCTCCTCTTCTTCTTTTTCTTCTTCTCCTCCTCCTATTTGGGGCATGCAGCATTCCATCTCTAAGGTATGGGTGAAATAAGCACAACTTGACCTGAGCAGGCCAATAACATCTCTGCCTCCCCTACCCCAGTAATATCTGAGTTTGGTTATTTGTGAGAAAGGTAACTAAAATGACTTCTTCTTTTTTTAAGTAAGATACTTGTTTGGTCAACACATGTCAAATGATCAAGGTAAAGAATCCAGGAAGCCGGAAACCAAGGTACAGGTTTTCAGTAATTTGATTCAGGGCTTCTGCTGTCAGCATCTATCTTAGCAGGAACAAAAAACAGACCTTGATAAGCTTTGTGTGGGTGGGGAGAAACTAGGATGCTCCGTATAGCAATGTGTCATTCAATCAGTGGCTCCTTTGAGAAATGTGCAGAACCATTTGCTGAACTATGACTCTCTTCTTGAGTGAGAGAGATTCCTCTCACATACAGATCTGTATTTCAAAGTTGCAGTTGTACACAGGAGATAAAGTCCACCAAATCAAGCTACTTGGTCAGACAGGTCAGGTAAGAGATTCTCAGTCATCAACACCTTTCACCCTCTGGGTGTTGTAACGTTTAACAGTCAGAAGAAAAAGCCATAGGATCGCATTAAGGTGCTTTATCTTTTGCATGCTCTGAAAACAGAGGTGCATCTGTATTTAGTTAACCGGATTGACATATTCCTTTTTCTCCAGATGGTTCAGCCATTAAGGAAGCAAGGATTTGAGGAGGAATATTTTGTCACTATCATTTCCTTGGTGGAAAGGCTATAAAGGAAAGCTTAAGCAGTACAAGCAAAGTACAATTTGAGGGTGCTGTGAAATATTGAATAGGTGGAACTTGTTAACTATGGAGGTTGCTGTCTATTATCTGATTTACTTGACACTTGTGGCTCTGTTTTGCCTCCCATTTCAGCCCCAATATATTCCTAATGATAAAATATTTGTTTTCCTTCATAAGGAGCTATTTTTTAAAGATTGAATCACAGCAAAGAAGAACGATCTGCCAATAGACATGAGAATAAATTTCTTTCCATTTACTTGTAAACCTTTTTTATATTCAACATACAGATTTATTTATTTTTAGGGGGGACTGATAAAAAAGAGCCCCTCATGAAGTATGTATAAAACAGTAGGCATCTCAGTCAGAATCTGGAGCTGATGTTATGACACTGAAGTCCTACTTTATCACTTAAATATGTTGAGGCTGCAAGAAACTTTGGCAGAACCACACAAAACAACAACTTTGTATTTTGTTCCAAAGAGGGCTCTTTGAGGAACCATCAGCTGTTCTATTCATAGCATGCAGGGACAGAAGGCAAAGCCACAGAAATAACTCTCTGTGGGATTCCCGGGGTCGCAGAATTCAATGCTATGCATCATATTCCCTCCCCTCCCCAATACCACTCATGTTTAAAAGAGTAATATTAAGCAGAACTTTTTTTATAATCATTATTTAAGATTAATTCAACTCTATATATGTATGAGAGAAACATAGAATAATAGAAGTGTAAAGTTGGATGGGACTATAAGAGTCATCTAGTCTAACCCCCTGCAATGCCGGAACCTTTTGTCCAATGTGGGGCTCAAACACCACCATTTAAAATGAACTACAATATATGACCCAATTTTAGAAAGACTATTAGGTTAGAGTAGTCCTTTACCTAAGTTTAGTTTAAAGACAAAGAACCTTAAGAATGGAAGGTCCCTGAGCTGGCATACAGCTCACCTAATTGGCCTTACCCACTCTATTACTTTTCTATTTAAATTACGGTAACTATTTTTAAATGTGCATTTTCTCTTTCATTTTTTGTGAATTGCAAGTACTTCTAGTTGCAGCAGTGATGGGATCCATAAGAAAGTACTGTACTTAAAAACCTCTTTGCTGACCACATTCAAGAGATTCAAACTGGGATCCTAATCAATGCAGTCCATACCCGTTAAGATATTGACCCATTTTCACTCTTGCAAACAATAGTGTGGAAATAATATTTTGTTTTTAAAATCTGGTGAATTTTGGTGAATTTGTAGATTCACTGTCATCTCAGGAAAGATTGGCCTGGTTTTCTGGAGCTATCAATGAATTTTTGGCTATTTTTATTAAGGCAAAACAAATGAATTAGAAGAAGAATGTGTGCATCAAGAACATCAGTTTATGGGTCAAATAAATCCCTCAAGGAACAGTATGCTTTAATTGAGATTCCTGCATTGCAGGGAGCTGGACTAGATGAACTCTTGGGATCCCTTTTAACTCTACGATTTGATGCTTCTATGATAATACAGTTATGTGAGACTGATAGAAACACTGTTCATCTAAATCTTGAAAGATCCCTTAATTTATTGAGGCAGAAACATTTTAAGTTAGCCCATTTTTCAGTCTTTTAAGTTAGAAAAAGAAAGGAAATGGATCCCTTTTTCAAAAGTAAAGGCAGTGGCGTAGCGTGGGTTGTCAGCACCCGGGGCAAGGCAAGTAATTTGCGCCCCCTAACCCGTGGATTTTAGCAGGGTGCAGAGAGCTGCGAGTGCGAGCGCCCCCCCCAGATGTTGCACCCGGTGCGGCCAGCCCCCCTGCACCCCCCCATGCTACGCCACTGAGTAAAGGTAAACGTACCCCTGACCATTAGGTCCAGTTGCGGATGACTCTGGGGTTGTGGCGCTCATCTCGCTTTACTGGCCAAGGGAGCCGGCATACAGCTTCTGGGTCATGTGGCCAGCATGACTAAGCCACTTCTGGCAAACCAGAGCAGCACATAGAAACACCATTTACCTTCCCGCTGGAGCGGTACCTATTTATCTGCTTGCACTTTAATGTGTTTTCGAACTGCTAGGTTGGCAGGAGCAGGGACTGAGCAACAGGAGCTCACCCCATTGCAGGGATTCGAACCACTGACCTTCTGATCGGCAATCCCTAGGCTCTGTGATTTAACCCACAGCACCACCCGTGTCCCTTTTCAAAAGTAGTAGTCAGTGAAATCATCAGGTGGGAAATGCCCATTAGTTCATGCTCTTTCATAAAAATCCATATGCAGATTTAGTAAATGAATTTGATTATCATTTGAATATTTGGAAGCACAGTATAATGTCTCTTATCCCCCTGACTAAACAAAATGTTTCCTGCTGACACATTTTGATGTTGCAAATGTTCAGCAGACCATGATGATTTTATTAATTTCTGATGGAACTCTAATTATCACCAGTCTCTGGTATTGAATATTGTGCTTCAAATTATGGCAGTTAATAGGTTGTATCTGTTTGTCTTGTTTAATCATATTGAGGATAATTGCCAACTATTAGATTGCTCATTCCAAAACCTTTTCTTTAGCTATTATGCCTCTCCAGCACTGGGAATTGACAACTGTATTTAAAGTCAAAGAAAGATGGTTTTAAAAGTATCACATCTTTTTGCCTATTTTGGCAATCTTGCCGTATTTGAAGGTAGACCAGTTGAAAGCAGTGGACACAGTTTCAATCTATTGATTTCATTGGAGCTGTTCAGAGTATGGCTAATATTGGATATCACCAAATACCTTACACAGTGTTGATGGTGGAAAAGTAGTCTATATTTATCTCTTACTGGCATGTGAATTATATCTGTATAAATATAGAGAAGAATATATTTCAATTTTATTTATTTTTTAAAGTAAGTTTTCCCTGTTAGATAAGAATTGCTTGGAAGCACTAATTACAACTGAGGAAGTGGGATTTGTAATTAGAAAGTATGCATAGCAATCTTTCTCTGAAACTGTTGGCTTCACACCAGTGTAATCTATAAAACATTTATTGACAATTTAGTAAAGCATTAACCAACATTAGTAATGATTAGGCAAAGTGAACTCATTACAGACCCATATCTTAAATCAGAACTGTAAAATATTGACTCAGTAACTGTAGCCAGATTGAATGATTCAATAAATGAATTCAAATCAAGTGGGATTTATTCCGAAAAGAAAGTATTTCCCCACTGCGACATGCTTATCTATGCAGATCTGTAAAAAAGGAAAAGTCAACAAATCCTCTTTACCTTTTCAACATCAATAATCATATGACAGTCAGTATTTGTGATGCTTCTACAACAGTAATCTTTAATTTTTGCAGTCCAGGAACCACTCTCCCCCCCCCCCCCACCTGCTATACAATGCCTCCCCTTGTTCCACTTTCTCTTTTCCCCTTCCTCCATTACCTTGAGCAATAAGAAAAATCTTGCTGAAGCCAGTGGTGTAGCATCGGTTGCTGGTGCTCAGGGCGAGTGTGAACCAACGCCCCACCAGAGTAAAGCAGGGCCATTCTGAGCCATCTGGGCACACAGTGGGGACCCTGGCTGGCTGGCACAGTCCTTGGTGGGTAGAGAGGAGCACTGGGCTCGGCAGTGCTGGGGGCTCCTTGTTCACGCCCCCTCAAAAATTGTGTACCTGGGGCCACAGCCACCCTGGCACCCCACACACTATGCCCTTGGCTGGAGTAAACCCAAAGCCCATCTAGTTCAGCACCCAGCAATAGTGTGCCCTCTCTCTGTTGCTCCTCAACAATTTGTGTACAGTGGCACACAGCCTCTGAATATGAAATGGTGCTTGCAGTTAAGTACACCCCACCGTAGGTTCGATTATGACCAGTGCTTTCATATATATTTATTAAAAGTTGCTGGTACTCACCATGAAGTTGGTATAGTGTCACATGTTTAACTGGGGGGGGGGGCGAGTACCAGTGCTGCATATCCTTGAGTACCCCCTGAAAAAACCCACTTTGTGACCTAGTTTTGGGTCCTTACCCACCAAGTGAAGACCAATGTTCTAGAATAGTAAGCAGCAGAGGGGAAATGTCTTTGTGGTAAACTACTGCTATATAAAACAAATGTAATGAATTTTATATCAATACTAATAGCCTCATTTTGTGCTTAGAAAAATACTTACACCCTCCCACATTCCCAAACCTGAAGTCTTACATTTCGGACCTTCTGTTTTCCAGGATGTAATAGATTTTGGGAGCATCTAAATTTAGGGAAGTTATTATTAGTTTTGCTACATTTTTTCTTTCTTTTCCCAACACAATGAAGCCTGTACCCTTGACACTGAGAAAGCTTTCATGTTAAGTTGGAAATATTGATAGTTTTGGGAGATGCCCCTATGGTTACGAAACCATAACAAATGTGTTTTTCTTGGAGAGGAGGTGGGTGACATTTGGAGCTGCTTCTGTAAATTTGTCTTTCAAGTTCCTTTTCTTTAGAACATATGGTCATACCAAAGATCAGGTATTGCATTTTCTTGTATGGCTACAACGGCTTCTCCCAACAGCACACTTAACTTTCTAAAGTAGACTGGGACATGGCCAGTGCCAGATTTACGTATAAGCTATACAAGCTACAGCTTAGGGCAATATTCTCTTGGGGGCCCCCAAAAAATTTAAAGGGGAAAAACAACTGGATGTACATTTCCACAATATAAGATAAAAAATAAAATAAAACCTACATACAGCAACAGTGTTTTGTGTTGTGTAGGCTCTTGTGATGTAAATAATGGGCCCCACCTGCTAGCCTGCTCCCTAAAATATCACTGGTTTACTCATTTCTATATATAGGGTGCCTACATTCTGCATGGACTGGTCGCATGGCAACATGTGCAAACGGCTTTAGATACCTATTAGGTCCATAAATTACCATATAGCATATATTCAACACAAAAAACAGCAATAATTTGTTGTTGACAAAGAACAGCTGGACATATAAAGGGCCCCATTACCTTCAGTAGCTTAGGGCCTCATCAAACCTAAATCCAGCCCTGGACATGGCCCCGAGTAACATTCTGAAGTTGAGGCCTTCTACTCATAGAGGGTGTTGGAGCAGATGGAAATGTAAAATTGAAAATGCTTTAATTGAATTTGGAACAAACAGGTGCAATTAGCCATCATCTTCTGTGCATTGCTTCCTCTCTGAAGTATGCATTCACTGGCAACAGTGCTAAATGTTAATGTTTGCATTAGGCTCATGTGTTCTTAATGCCAAGGTTTATCATAAGAAAGCCAGCACAAACACATTTTTGGCTTGAATAGTTTGATCCCCACACACAACCTGTTCAGTAAAAAATAAAATAAAATCATGCAACTTTTAGGTGTGTGTATTCAGCTTAAATTCTATGAAGTTCCATCTTAAACTAGCTGATGCTTTATTCTCTGAACTTTAGGGTAATATAAATGTGGTATGCTGATTGCCATGCTAGTCTTAGTTGAGATCTGTGTTTCTCAAGATGCAAGCCCTAACGATTGGATGAAATGAAACATTATTGGCTAGTATGATGTATAGCTGTAAGGCGCTAATACTTATTACAGTACTTGACTTTTTATATAGTTCTTAGTAGCTAGGTACTGAAGGAGGGTTAGGATTAAACTAATAATCTTTATGGCTGATATGGATTTTGAGTAACCATGCTGTTCCTACTCCTTTCATTAGCATATGCACCTGAGATTTTTGCACCTGGCTTTGGTAGTTTCCACCAGTATGTATTTTGGAAAAAGGTCTCGGTTATCCCTCTTGGCACTGTACACCTGCCAGTGCTTCATTAACTGCAAAGAGGAAACAGCTCAAAGAAGATCTTATAGTTATACAGTGGTACCTCAGGTTACAGACGCTTCAGGTTACAGACTCCCCTAACCCAGAAATAGTACCTCGGGTTAAGAACTTTGCTTCAGGATGAGAACAGAAATCGTGCGGTGGCAGTGGGAGGCCCCATTAGCTAAAGTGGTACCTCAGGTTAAGAACAGTTTCAGGTTAAGAATGGACCTCCAGAATGAATTAAGTTCTTAACCCGAGGTACCACTGTACCAAAGAGTGGCGCAGTAGCACTGTATTGGCAATCAGATCATTTAGTTGCCTGTTGCTCTTCCAACCAATTAATTGTGTTTGCATAACAGCTTCAGCAGCCATTGGAATCTGTGCAGGAGGTTGGACTAGATGACCCTCGTGGTCCCTTCCAACTCTATGATTCTATGACTGCATTTGAATGGAAATCTCTCTGGAAGGATGTTCACCTTGTGACACAAGGGGGCACTAGCTATATTTTACTACACTTAACAGCATTAGTGTATCCTCATATTTTACTTCAGTGGGATATGAACATGCCTAGCTATTTGCTGAATTTACTGTTTTGTGTCTTTATCTTGTATTTTTATGCTGTGAACCACCCTGAGATACATGAATGAAAGGTGGTATATAGATTTAATAAAAATAATTATAAATAAAATAGTGCAGCTACTCAAGTTCTCAAGTAATGAAATAGGTACATTGGTGTAGAATATGTCTAATTCCAATGCTGGCAACATTAGCAATACTTTACTGGTGCTTCTTGTTGGAATGTCAATGTTTGTTTTCATGCATACTGGAACACTTACTTAAAAAACAAATCTCTTACCTAATCTCCAACTACTATGCTGGGGTGCAATCTCAAAATACCCAATAATGATTGTATTCATATACATAAATAGATGGAAGAAGAACTTCTGTAACTATTAGTTACAGTTTTCTGGAAAATATACTGGTACTTTAAAATATGACAGCAAGAGTGATGATTCTTTCTATAGCTGTTTATTGAATAATTCTTGACAACACAGTGAACTCTAAAATTCAGGAGAAATACCTGTTATGTTTACTTATTAGGCATGAAGAAGAATTCAAATTGCCAGGGGGTGCCAAGTAGATATGCATGTGTATTATGCAAATAATAAGAGAAACAGGTTCTAATGAATTTCATTGTGCACTTGGAAATGCTAGCCCATTTCCTGAGTCTATATAGGCAGAATTATTACTAGGCAAGTAGTATTATCTCGAGTGCATCATAAAACAGCAGACATAATTGTTACCATAAATAAGCAGTGTAATGTTTTTATTCCTATAGCAATACCACTGTCGCTTACATAGTTCTTCTGAACTTTACTAGGGTATTCATGTCAGTTTAAACTGTTGGCACAGCCAGAGTTTTCAGAGCCCTGCCATGAGAAAACCCACTATCCAGAATTTGGGGAAGGATGCCAACAATTGTTTAGTTCCTTCACTAGCAGCTGGTGTGAAAGGAAGCCATTGTGTAAAACTAAATTTGGGACCCAAAAAGTTGGAGTGTCTCCCACATTACCATCCTGTCTGCATCCTAAGATCACCAGAGGATGATGTCCTCTACTGGAAGAGCTACTGTGTTGTGATGAGAGATGTTGCTTCCAAGTGGAACTGGTGCTCCTCATGCACCCAAGTTTTTTGCATTGTCCATGCAACATTATTAGCATCAAAATGCAAGCTGATATTCCCCCTATCACCATTTAATCTGGGTTTACCATTTCCAGGAGAAATCCAACATGCAACATGTACCTGCTTCCAGTGACGTGCTTGCAGTATCTGAATGACCAGTTTTCAGTACTGAACACCTTACTGGACGTATAAAGAGTCTTCTCTATCTATGGGCTGTCCTCCCCTTAGAAATATGCATGTTTAAGGGTGCAAGTAAGGGTGTAGAGTTGAATAGTGATGTCCTGTTTCACAATTACAGAGGTGGCTTCAGATGCTCCTGTTGTTTTTACTGAGTTTATATTTTATTGTGATGCTATGGTGGTATTTAAGGTAGTTGCACCTAAGCCTGGGATCTTTGGGATGAAGGATTGGTTGTAAGCAGTCTAAACAAATATTTAAGTTCTCACTGAAGGAAGGAAATAAACTGGCACAAAACCATATCACTTTAAAAGCCAAGAGCTGATATTTTCCCTTCTGGGCTTTCTTCCTAAAACCTCTGTGTTAAATGCAAATTAGGTGTTTTACTCCTAGCTAGCTATCTCTGTTTCTTGCAGATTATTAGGGAAATGAATCACAAACTTGGAGGTAGAAGATCCAAGAATTAAGGTGATACGAAAGTCTTTTGAAACTGCAAATGATGTTTGTGGGGGGACAGGAGGTTGGGTAAGGGAAATAGTTGGCTCAGTCTTCTGCAGACTCCCTTAATATACTGATAAACTGCAACAGTAAGAGATTAATGTTTAAAGTGCCACCTCTCACTGTGCTAGTGAATTGGAGAGGGGGTGGGGAGGGAGCTAATAGATCTGTTATTTTCAGTTGGGCTACTGGGATGAGGTAAATTGTGGAAGAGAGAGGATACATGGAATAGTCTCTCTCTCTCTCTCTCTCTCTCTCTCTCTCTCTGTGTGTGTGTGTGTGTGTGTGTGTGTGTGTATAACACACACAGTGGAGAGCAATGATTATTATATGGAAAAGTCAATTGTTAACCCATGGCCGTTCTTGAATTCTAAATGTGCAGGAAAGTACAGTAGTTTAGTCACGGTGAAAAGGCACTCTATACATGCATAGAAATACTTTGGAAGGGAACTTGTCTATCATGACAATGCAGAGAATTCTGAAAACTTCTCTTTTATGCTAGGGGTTGGGGGGGGGGGTGAGAATAATGGCCAGGATTCCATGAATGAGTCGCACTAGTGGAAGCTCTGTACAAGGACTTCTGCTTCCAAAGGGAAATACAGACACACTGAACCCCTGGAATCTCTCACCTTTCAGAGCTTGAGGTGGTGTGCAATATCAGTAACACACACACACATACACACAATGCTTTTTCTGGGGGGATGCAGGGGTACACATACCCCTAAACATTTTGTGAATGTAAGTTTGGCCTCATTGAGGGGCAGTATTTCAATGAGTAGAAAAATGAGAGTACCCCATAACATTTATTTTTTTAAGAAAAAAAGCTCTCTCTCTCTCTCTCTCTGTGTGTGTGTGTGTGTGTGTCTATGTTATAAGTAATTGATTTGCTTTGTAGTCTGAGGCTTGCATCACCTGCTTTTATCACCTCCAATCATCTGCTTGCATGTACTTGTAGTTTTTATTTTATGCTTGTGACACATTTTAAAGTCCAGATTGTATTAGTCCTACTATTTCTGTCAGGTCAGACTTACTTCTAGCCAGTGCTTTTTTCCCTTAAAAAAATGTTTAGGGGTACTCTCATTTTGACTCAAGAAAAACACCGTTTTATAGTTCAAATAGGGAAAAATAAATACAGTAAATGGACAAAAGTACAAAGTTTCACAAAATGTTAAGGGGTATGCATACCCCTGTGTACCCCCAGAAAAAAGCACTGTTTCTAGCTCCACCCACTTATGCCTAGGAGTGACCCTGTTTCATCAAGGAAAGCTGCAAAAGTATCTCAAAGTCGAAATTACTTAGTAATTACTTAGGAAAGTAGCTCAGTGTTTAAGTATGCCTTGCATGCCGAAGGTGTGAAGAACCACTCACTGGCGGAGGAAGAGGAGTGGGGGGGGGGAGTGCCCCACCACTGGCAGCGCAATCCCGGTGGGGTGCCATCATGGCTGGGTACCACGCCCCCAGGATGTATGCCAGCCCCACCCCCACCTGCTCTCCGCCCCCCCCCCCGGTGCCAGAGCACGAAGCTCCGCCACTGGAGCCACTGTGAATCAGCCTAGCCCTAGACAACACTGAGCTAGAGGTCCAGTGCTGTGACTTGGTAAAGGTCAGATTCCTAGGTGGTGGGAGTGTCTCATTCAGACAGATGGTTTTGTATCAAGCTGATTCATCAGCTGTCCGCTGCAGGAAACCATGCACTACCCACCTGAAGTGCATGCACAAAAAGGAGCATTATTCACAAATTTGTGGGAAAGTCTGGTGGGGGGTGCGCAGGCTCATGACATGAATGTGTTCAAATACTGAAGATTAATTCCCAAAGCAAATCTGAGCGCGGTAGAACAGGAAACCGACGCAGAGTCATTCTTCCTCCTAACAAGACACCACAGCCCTCTTCATTATTTTTTTTCTATTTAATTTTATCTTGTGCAAATGAGATTGCCAAGACCAATGTGCTCAGACAACACCATTAAGCAGTAATGGGATTTGTGTAACTAAGTGTTGTTGTTTTCTGGCACCACAAACATGAATAAAAGTTAATGGGCTGAATTCCACCTAAGAGACAAATTGAAAATCTTAGATTCTGAACTACTATTTTCCATTTCAGCCAGGTGGTAGTGATTGTTCTCAGAACCTAGTTTTGCTCTTAACAAGCGATGCGAATCATGTTATTTTCTTGCATAGTTGACTAAATGTCCTTGATAACACAGCAGTTATACTCTCCTGAAGGTATCCACAGAGCAGCCTCCAGAAATACTTTACTGTTTGGTGTTTTTGGAACATGTATTAAGGTGCCTATGCTCTTAAGTATACTTCTGTGCCACAGTGCATGATCTCCACAGCATACAAGACACGTGGAACCTCTCGTTCTGCCTTTACACAGGCACATACATAGCAACTGTCCATTGTGAGAGTTGGGCTGCTTCAAGAGCTGGGCTTGAAGGAACAAGGAGTGAAGCGGTGTAGCCAACTACAGGGGGGCAGTGGAACAGCACAAACTAGAAGGGTAACTTTGATGGCGGCCTTTTGTATCAACACAGTAAAACATTTGTTGTTGTTGTTGTTGTTGTTGTTTTTAAATAATTTTTATTGGGTTTTTACATTTTATAACAACAAACACACACACAAAGACAAGAACACACAAACACACAAATACAATTACATACCCTAATTTTCTTTACCCACTTTCATTGACTTCCCCCCACCCCCTCCTCTTACATCCCAGTTCCAAAATTAATTCAGCAAGTTCTTACCTAACCTCTTAAAGATATTCATATTGTTTTTAAAAATTAAATTCTTTTTGTTTATCTATATTCAACTTATCCAATTCTCTTATAATCATTAATTTCTTTTTTTTAAGGTCGATCTAACTTCCCCTCCACAAATTTTCCCTTTATTATATTAATTATAGGTCACATTGACCAAGTAAAACAAAACAAAACATTTTATAGTTCTATTCTCTCCCCCCCCTGCCCCGGTTTCTGTCCCTTCCCAGACAAATGTCTAAAAAAAACAAACAAAAAATAGTTCTTAGCCCGGATTCCTCACGTCCGAGGCGTCTGATTCTCTGTCAGTCCCTCTCTGCCAACTATGTTGGTAGTCCTCTTTGTTGGTCCTAAGACCCCGAAGGAGTTCAGTCAGAGTCACATCATATTTTCTTTCCTCCAGAATGTTAAAGAGTGTTTGCTGCGAAAGACCATCTAGTTTTCCATACTCAAGAGGAAAGTCCCAATCATGTTGCTTTATTCTTTTTAGTTTTAATATTCCAAGTACTCCAGGGACTTCTCTCTTCTTCTTTCTCATCTTTCGCAGGTTTGTAATCCAAAGGTCTTCTTGCTCATACTCTAACAATGCAGATTCCTGGTTGATATTTTCCACTTGTAGTGTCTGCACTCCTTCTTTCTTCTCTGTCAATTCCAAAGGCATCTCTTCCTGCTCAGCTGCAGAGTTTTTATCATGCGTCTCCTTTGTGCATTCAGCAGAGTTGTTTGTTTCAGAATTCAAGGTCATAAAAACTTTACTCAAAGCCATACTCTGCTCCTGCAGGATTCCCACGAGAAAGAACATTTTTTCTATCTCCGCCAGTAATTTTCCCTCTGCAGCCATTGTAATGTCACTAATTCCCCCTAGGGGGCTTTCAGTTATTTAGTAGTCCTTTTCCAATAATCTGTTACTTTGTTATTATCAATACTTTGTTTCCAATCGCCTCAGTCCAAATGTATCAACTTTAATTCCAAGAGTTGTTAAATAACAAAATTCTTTACTTTGTCCGCCCGTTTGACAGCTTCTTTGACAGCTGTCAAACTCCTTTCACTTCTTCCTCCGGCACCCAAATAGGACACTCCCGGGTTTTTGGGGGGGATTACACACAAAGTTCCAAAATTCCCTTTCTCTCCAGCACAAAATCTTCTTCTATCAAATTTGTGAAAAACTTTTAAATCATCAAAACAGTATTCATTCCGCCTTAATTCTCCGTTCCTTGCTTTAAATCGTCTATAAGTAGAGGGGGTGCGGACTTCCCTTTAACACATCCCCCGATCGTGCCGAATTCACAGGATAAAATTTTTAAAGTCCAAATTCCACTACTCACGGGTCCTTTGTTATCCAGTCCAAATTTTGGGAAGAAAGTCAGCGCTCTCCGGCCATGGCTTGCGGCTTCACTCCACTGAGGTAGCGGTCTACTCTCAGCACCACGCCACTCTCCGTACCCTCTCCGCAGCCTTTAAAAAGGCTCTTCGTGGGTCGGGGAGGGCGCTTAAGGTGCCCACCGAGTCACCAAGTCCGCAGGCTTCCGCGCCTGCGGTTTCTGAGGGTCCCCGTGTCGCCGGCACGGCAAGACCCGTCCTCAGTAGAGCCGATTCCCTCCGGAGCTCGGAGGGAATCCGCCATTAGCCGTTCGCGCTAACCCGGAAGTCAACATTTGTTGTTGGCTTACAACAGTTCCTAGCTTTGCTCCGTAATACAGGGAATAATATATTTTTCTCCATAGCTCTGCATTGTGGCGGTTGGGCACAATGCTCTGTTGGGTTTTGTTCACCCCTTATTCCCCGTTCCCCAGTTGATATTCAAAGCCTACACCACCACAAAGCTACTGGAAGGAAATTGGGCAATTTGCCAAATATCAGTACAAGGATGAATGCTGTATTATAGTCCACATTTTTATGGTAACAACTAACGCTGGAGTTTTTTTCTTTGAGAGAAATATATGACAAAATATATGACAAAAAGGCCCACTCCCTGGGAAAGACTTTTCACAGACGGTTGGAACCAATCTTTTATAGATAATGGCATGGCATTTTTAGTTAAAGACCACATGCCACTTATTGGACCTGGTCTCTCAAAAATGGACAAGAGGGAGCTATGCTGGGGTCAGTGTGCACTGAGAGACTATTGCACTCGTTTAATTACTTCATTTTAAATCATTAGTACTCCTGCAATACTGAAGGATTGTTGCCCTGTTACTATGACTATCCAAAGAGCAAATATTTCTGTTTGTTTTTAATAAACGGTTGCTGAATTAAATAAATATGATTATTGGTGTGATCCAACATATGAGTAAATCTAATAAAAGCAGGTGTTTGTGGGGAAATGAGCATGGGAAACAGAAATCAATTAGCCTCATTTGCCTTTACACAGAGGGAAATCAGACTGATACATAAACTAAAAGCTCATGATTTTATGCAGCTTCTGGGCATGATTAGTTGAAAAGGAAGTAGAATAATACTGCCGCTGATTAGGTCTTTCCATATTGCTTTCATATGAGACTCCTGCTGTTATTTCTATCTGTTTTGTAGACTCTGGGTCCTAACCTGTAAATTCACTGAGGATAGAACTATGCGAAATTTGTAATCCTGTATTTACCAGTTGCTGGTTTGGGTCAACGAAAATTGTCAACTTTAAGTGGCAGAATGTTAAATTGTTTGAAAGTTAACAATGAACATTGAACTATATGGTGGCAAAAATGTTGACTAATTTTATCTTAAGGAATAAGTATTAATGAAGCAGTGTCTCATACTATGTATACTTATCCTCTCATCAGATTGTCTGTGTGCCACATGCCGTATTTTTGTGTGTATAACACGCCCCCATGTATAAGACGATCCCCCATGGGGGGGATTGCCCAGAGTTGTTGAGCTTTTTTGGGGGGGGATTGGCTAGCACCAATCACCCATCCCCCCTTTGCACTATCCGTGTAGACGACCCCCAATTTGCAACATTTTTTAATAATAAAAAACCTCATCTTATACACGAAAAAATATGGTAGCTTTGCATGAGGAAGATGATAGATGTATCCCTTAGTTCTGATGTTAGAATTATGGCTGCTATTTCCAGCACTCTAGACTACATGCACAAGCTTCCTGCAGTACATCTCGCCAAAGAAGATGAAGCTCACTGCACACAGATATTTATTTGCCATTTATTTTATAAAATGTCTGGATTGGTGCTCATCGCATTGTGACCCCCAAAGCAGTTTTCAGCACGATAAAAAACCAGCACAACAATCAAAACAGAATGCAATCAAAATCCACAGGCAGCGTAACACAAATGATCCTCACTTCCAAATTCAACTTAGCCAGATCTTCCAAAAGTCTGGGAGAACAAATGAGCTTTACCAAGGAGAATGAAGCTCATCAAAGATGAAGCCATCTCTGTGTGTGGCTACATCTCACAGTTGGGGTGCAATTAGTGAAAAGGCCCTGTCCCTCATCCTGATACCGTGAGCAGGACACGCTGGTGGCACACGAATAAGAGCCCTCTCTGCCAATCAAAGGGCCTGGGTTGCCTGATATGGTGAAAGGTACTCCTTTATATGGCCTGGAGAGAAAACTGCAAGGAATAGCTTAAATTCTGAATTTTCAATTTGTATGAGTGGCTTTTAAAGGAACCGGTACCGGAGAATACTGGGTGATTAAGCCTAAAGCAGCTGAGAGATGAGAAGTGGGCCATCTGTGCTCTGTGTGATAGAAGGAATTGTATCATTTTCAATCATTTGCTAAAAACTGCTCCCCCCCCCCTTTTCAAGCAGATTGTCTATACAAGAATTTTAGACAAAAACACATTGAATGAATTATATGAAATGCCAAGTGCCTTAATAATCATTGTCCCTTTTAACTGTTTTCAATTCAGGACCACTTATGGATGCTGAACTCCCAGTTTTCCATGCCTGTTGCCTGTGATGGATGTGAGGTAGGAAATGTTTGTGCAGTAACTTTTATGTTTTTTGAGCCCTAGGAGGCCAATACTAATTTATGTTTGCGAAGTCTGTGTGGTTTCTTCCCAATACCTCTGTTTGTCTGTAATATGAACTAAGGGGACATTCATAGCAAAGCACAAAGAGGGAGCTGCTTTCCAGACATCCCCACAGTGTTATGAGAAGCCCTAAGTATGACCATTGCGGAGGAGCCAAGCAATTGAGGACCTCCCTGCAAATGTGGAAGGTTGATGCCCTGCAAAAGGCAGAGGCAGTGGGCAGCCTTGTAAATAAGCCCACAGTGATTCCTTGCCTTGCTCTCCTGGCTTCCCAACAATGCAGGTTGCTGCTGCTTATGACAGCATTAGCATTGGATTGGCTTCACCACCCCACCTTGCAGTCATCTCCCTGTTCCTCTCCCTCTCAGTAAGCAGTAGTAGCCATCTATGGAATTGGGAAGCCAGGAGAGCAGCAGAGCTTCACCCAAGCTATTCTACTGGTTGCTTCTGCTAAGGTAGTGGGTGGGTGGTGGGAACTGCATCTGAGTCCTTTAATCTGGTCCCGATAGAAATTTGAGATGGCAGCATGCTCAAGTCACCTCATTTGATATGTTGTATAATATGATGTTCCATACGCTGATAGTAAACTCATTATTGTATTGTGGATCAACATTCCTCGTGCACAGAGAAAATGTATTGGTAAACTTGGGAAACAAGATATTTAGCTTCCCCTCCTGGGGAAGTTCAATGAAGCATGAGCATGCTCAATAGGCACTGAATGCTGATTGGCTCTTGGTGGGGAGGGGAAGTAGAAAATGGTGGAGTAATGGAATGGAGTTCCCTAGACAAGGCCATAGCTGCTTCTCTGGAACCCTGAATAGAAGTACTCCACACAGCAACATTAGTGTGTGTGTGTGTGCGTGCGTAAGTGTACACCCCCACCCCTGTATTGGTAATGGGTTCTCTTGAATTATTTTTCAATTATAATGCTCTAAAACTGAATGAGCCTTAATTGCTTTAACTGCTTACTTAACAACCATAAGGACACACTCTTGAAATGCATTGGTTACACTGTGGCAGCAGAACAGGTGTTTGTGAAAAACAAATCAGGATTGATACTTAGGTTTTGTATTAGTGGCATCTACGCAGGTTTGATGCTAAAATAAAATATACAGAAAAGTTGAGCTGAAAAGCAGAGAGAGCAGGCTAGTTTTGATTTAGTTTTGATTTATATACCATTATGAACTTTTGTAAAAGCTATATAAAGATAGCTAGGAACTGGAGCAAAATATATTGATGCTAACTGGCTGAAAACATCCAGCCATTCAGCTTTTAACATTTCTCTTGAGAACTGCCCTCAATAGTTGCAAAAGCAACCCAGACCACCAAAAATGCCTCATCTATTTGGCCTGGCTGAGGGTTCAGTTAGTGCCTCCAGAGGTTGGGGGCAGGTATGGGTATCATAGAACCTTAAGCCTGTGGACAGCCCACAGTCCTTTTTAGCCCCAAACTCTCTAGATATACAAATTATAAAGATGAGACTGAAACTCCTTTAAATGAAATAAAATGGTTCAAGTAAGAACATGTGTTTCGTCATGAGCTCTGAATCACACTATTATTTATATGTAAAAACAAATATCTACTTGAAAAGTGAGAAGCAAGCCAGTTTTAGATCTAACTTTTAAAAAATGGATATCATAATGATATCACAAATGATTTTGGATACCGAATATGTAAAACATGGGTTACTAATCAGAGCTATGCCAGGACTACAATTAATTATAAACTGCAATGTTTCCAGTCTAGACACTGTACTGGAAACAGTACAAGTCTGGGTAATATTGGCAATTTTCTCTGTGTCTAGGAGACAAGTTGAGGCCCTGTTAGTACAGATGGGTGTGTAAGCAGGGATGAGCAAATCTGTCCATTTGGATTTCTCTCGCTCATTTTTTCAGTCTTAAATTCAGTTCTCCACAATTTTACAAGTTTGTGATTTTTTTTAAAAAAAAACACCCTCAAGAAAATTCATGAGCTTTTAGTGCAGATTTTCCCCTATATGCACATTTTTCTTTGCAATTTTGCCTAATGTACACATTTTTCCAAAGCATTTTTCCTAATACAGTGCATTTTGTATGTTATTTTCAATAATATATGCATTTTAATGCACATTTTTCCTGGATATAATTCATTTTTGTACACATGATTTGCCTGGAAAACTGCAGTGCCAGATTCAAAGAAAGGTGAATTCTGAAGAATGAATGTGTTCTGCTTTACATATTGTTTCAGAAAGTGTGGAAACTGTAAATCCAATCTGAACTGAATTTCTTTTCTGATACCTATGTGGAAGTCATCATATATTTTTTTAATCTAGAAAAATAAGTTTCAGCTTCACAAAGGTTTCATTTAATGACTCACACAAGGGAAACTTAAATATGCAAGTTTGTAATCTGGAGATAACACAAACAGAGATTTCATAGTTTAATCACAGGAAAGTTTTTTCTCCAGCTGTGTCATACAACAGATTTTCATGGACTGGGTGAACCCAGTCCTGCTTCCTCTTATATTCTTTCCAGTAAATGTGGTAGTTCCAATGAACAAATGAATAGCATTGGTATTCTGTTTATTTAGACTGAAATGCATCAGATTAGATTTGCTTTAAGGAAACAACTGTTTGAAGATCTTCCTGATATGGTGCTGTTTTTCTGCAATTACTCTGAGAGACAATTATTCATTAAGAAAAGACATGACTGCTGAATCTTTCTAAATAATGAGTACAAATTTTAGCAACAGGTAAGTGCTCTCAAATCTTAAAAGAAATTCAGATCTTATAAAAAAGGGAGAAAATAATAACCTGTTACCTCTCTATAGTACAGTTCTTAGTCCAATGTGTTTGCTACACATAGGGCAAAAGCCAGCATTACTCTAACAGATAATAGAAGTTCCCATCTTTTCTCCCTCCCCATGAGTTCACAAAATCTGATCTGAAGGATATCCTGCCCTCAATAGCAGATTTTTTTTGGGGGGGGGGGTGCGTGCTGCAAGAAGAGGAGAGTAAGGGGAAGCCCCATTTGCACAAGTGGAAGACCATTGTAGAAACAGGATACCACAATTGGGCACTACCCATAGTGATTTGATGTCTGTATGAAGTAAAATATAGGCCACTAAAATTCTACTCCCACTGTTTTGTTAGCTTCAACATCATCTTGGCAATAGGGTTTATTTCTTCTCTGTCCTTTGCAAATGTGTTCAAAAATCTTTTTTGAACATATAAGTAATTTGTAACTGAAAAAGTAATATGTCCAGCTGTACATAATTAATTTAGAGTTTGCTGTGCCAGGAATATTAGACAATCCTGTTAGATTACTGTGAGATCTCTGCGGGAGTAGTTTGTTTATTGGACTGGCACAGGTAGACAGCTCCCTTTTCATATCTTGTTCCTTTTCTGTTCTATAGAACAGGAGGGAAAAGCAGTCTCCAGTTTTCATGACTATGGGGGTTGTGAAGAATATTTCTATTAACATAATTTCCCTCTCCTTATCTATCTTACTGGGTTTCTGGAAATTAAAAAATAATAATTGCAGTTAATATATGTAAATACTCTTTTGTGTCAGGCTAGATCTATTTAGTCTGCTAACAAGATTAATTTTTTGTTACATTTTTTTGGTAGCATTGCTGTATTAGTGATTACAAAAGTATGGTATACTTGATTAATTGAAACAAGCCATGATCAAACTGTGGCTTATCCTGACTTATTTCAATAAACCATATTTTAAACCACCCAGAGTTCTCAGTTCAGATGAAACAACAAACTATGATTGGTTTAAAACAGAATGCAGATACTCCAAAGGCCTGTCTTGGACATGATGCTAAATTATAATTTAGTATTACATGGCCCAGCTTTGGGTTTATATTCTGGCTGCCTACTATGTGGCTCTTACTTTATTAAAAACATTCACCAGAGTTGCTCAGTTGTCGAGAATGATGGTAAGACAGAAATATAATGTTCCCAGTGTTTGAGTGGTGTTAAACTTGCATAGATGTAGTCTGTATACATTTGCCTTTCTCTAACTTAAAACAAGACACTTGTAAAATCTATAGGGCAGATTAAAACATTTGTGAAAACAGCTTTTCCATATCTTAAACATCTTCACAAAACAGAACTTTAAACGAGAGAGTTAAACATAAAGGAGCCCAAAATAGCATTAATAGCTTACAAGTACAAATAATGGAGATTAATATGACATTAAGAGGGACAAAAGAAGAAAATTTATGAACCAACTTGATGATTTTTAGACAATTTAATATGCCTTTGTGTTTACCACATCTGTGTGCATTTGTGACATTTTAGAATCCAGTGTGGATCTGTCTGCATGTAAATTGGGCAGCTGGTTTACAGAATGAGCAATTAGACTGAAGCGCCCATATTGTGCACGTGCAGAAATGAGTGACAGCTCTGATGATAGGATCCAGTGCACTTAGGCAAAAGCATCCCAACATCAGACTGGGTTTTAACTAATCATTAGAAAATGAAATGTGCAGCATTGCCAGATATGGCGAGAAAGCATTTTTGTTCACATGCCCTGTTTCCATAGGCTTTCAGGTGTTTCACTTTGCTGAATCCCAGACATTCTTCTAGTTATCTTAACAGAGCTATGGAGAAGCATTATGAACAGTGAAAAGTTTATATAGTCAGGTGACATCCAAACAAAGAGCTCCTGAAAAGATTAAGATGCTGGAAGGTTCTATATTGCCAATGGAGAATGTTCCCCAACCATTTTGAGTGTTTTCCTAGTAACCTGACTCAGAGCTCCCATTTTGCCTGAAGGTGATCTATCATAGGACTGATCACAAAGGGCAAGTGTACAAGCTGTCCATTGATATGAGCAGTGCTTTTTTTCTGGGGGTACACAGGGGTACACATACCCCTAAACATTTTGTGAACCTCATTGAGGGGCAGTATTTCAGTATGAGTAGGAAAATGAAAGTACCCCTAAACATTTTTTTTTAGAAAAAAAGCACTGGATATGAGAGACCATCCTCTAATGGGATAGTGAAGAACCTCCACTGTTCACTCCACTTGTTCAGGCAACTGTCTGTCATTTGTATCTGGGAAACACCCTCAAAGGACCATCCCACAAGATCTTCAGTTCTCAAGTCCATAATGGCCTGGACATACTAGATCCTCTCTTGATGCTCCTGAGTTGTATTCCTTCTTCCTGCCAGTCCCAATTCACTTGGATGCACCAGTCCAGGATTGTGATGCTACTTCAAATACCAGGTATATCTTCCTTCAGCACAGTACCTGCCACTTCTGTCTTTTTTGAGATGACACCTGTTCATGAGATGGCACCTGTTCACTTTGGGAACCCGTGACTTATTCTCTCCTCAAAATCCACAGGAGCCAGAAAACATGATTGATGGACAGGCAAAATTAAGACCTTCGGTGAGAAAAGCATAAGGGAAATTTGTCTCTTTCTGCACATTTATCTCTGATGCAGTAGACCAAATATCCCCCTTCTTTTATACATCTTTCAGTCACTGCAGTATGTTTCAAGTTATGCTGTGACATCTTTTGGGGATGAAGGGAGGTTTCCTGGAGCATTTTTTTTTAAGTCTAGTCTTCATTGCCCTTTAGCGCACTTTTCACCGCTTCATTCAATAATGTCAGTAAGTAAAATGTCCCATTACTCATCCCACATATTCTTTGTCCCATAAGGAACAGCTCCTTAGGAATGCAGAAGTGGTGAAATTATTGCTATTTTCAATACAGACCTATAACAGCAAGCAACTAGTGAAAACACTAGCAGAAAAAAGTGCTAAATTGAACTGCATTAATATGTCTTTAATGGGATCCTAGGAAAAACAGATAATTTAGAAGGAATGAAGCAGGGGCTTTGATCAGAGACTCTTTCAAGGAGGTCAGAAAATAGTAATGAACTATAGACTGCTATGTGTCAAGTAATGTAGAGTTTAGTATAAATCATTAAATGGCAAGAGGTTTTGTAATTACATAAAACGTAAGTACCACCTACAGTGATAAATGAGAGTGCCATATTAGCACAAGAAATAGACCAGTGACACTGACATCACTAAAATTAATATTTCAGTTTTGGAGGGGGCTGGTGAATTAAATAGAAGACTGTGTCAATGGTGAAGGAAGATGTAAAACTTGCAGATCACTTGAGGCATCTGTGAATATTGAAGTAGTTTGAACATGTGCATCCCTAATTTAGCGGTGCTGTTTGGTGTACAAGCTGGGTTCAATTTAGGGCTAATTGTGGTAAGAGGCCCCAGCCTAAATTGTTTTTCAGTTGTTTCATTGGTCTAGCACACATGCAGTTTACAGAGTAGTGCAGTACAGATACTGTAGATATCATTTTTAAACACTAAAAATAGAGAGGCTTCATGTGAAGAGCACCTGCATAGGTTAAATAAGATGTCTTAACCCTGAAAATCCACGTGGTACCGCTTCTCTTGCTTCCTTCAAATATGTCCTCCAAACCTACTGTATCCATTAAGCCTTTGTAATAATTCCCTAATACCCGCCATTACCTACTGTAACCAAATGCAAATTTAGAACTGAAACAAGCTCACTCTTTTCTCTCTCTCCCCTTTGTTGAGTTGCAGATAACTTGTCTTATACTCTTGAAAGACCATGCCCACTGATAACACAATATAAAAAACAATTAGCCCACTAAAGGTGTTTGGGGCATTGTGTAGGAAGGGTGTGTTCGTTGGGTTCACTGATCTTCAGATGCCATCTAGATTTACAATTCTCATAGCTTCACCAGTCCTTCATTTAGCCTCAAAATGGACTACTTGTTGCTTAGCAACTCAGTATAATAGCAGTGCACGCTACAAGGCTTTGTTCTTTTTTACTTGTATTGATGTACCTTATAATAAAGAATGTGAGGTATGAAAGGGAGAGGAAATATTATGTCTGATGTGGAATTGGAGGATCCCTACAGAACAAAAGAACATTTGCTACTTGAAGTAGTATATCAGAAAAAAAATGCCCTTTTGTCTATTGTGACACAAGTAAAAAAAAAAAAAAGCCCAGTAATACAGTTTTTTTATTACAATAAATACTCTTTATAGCATTCCACTTCATCAATGAGGTGCTCTAATGTTTACTACAACCAACTCCTGAGTACCTGGGTTGCTGGGTTCTTCTATGGAACAATGCTAAGACTTGCAGACAAGATCTCATGCATGTTCAATGAGGTTTATTCATAAGTAGGTCCATTTTAGATTTTCAACCCAAGATATTAATTCAAAACTGGGTAGATGTTATTAAATGGCTTTTTTTCCCAGATAAGGTTTAGAAAAACCTATTGCTATATTCCAGTCAGAATAAAATGGAGTTTCCACTGGAACTATATTAAGGTAGTTTCAAAATGGCAGGGGCAAATACTAAGGATGAACTTTAAAAATTAGATTATCTCAAAATTCCAATGATGCTTTAATAAAAAGCAACAGTTGTAATTATGCTTATTTGTACTGTATTTGATTTTACAAGCTATACATCTCACTCAGTTTAGTAATTTCTGAAAACCTGGGCCTGTGGTTGAGGGGTTTTTTGGTTGAGATTTGTTTCCATGCGTATGTTTTGGTAGATATACATTGTTGCATAGACCAGTGTTTGCCAAACCACTTGTGAGTTGCAACTGGTTAATTTAGGTTAAGCTTTTGCCCTGTGTTGCCTGCATATTCCTATACCATGTATTGCAGGAATTGGAGCAAAAGCCAACATGCCTTTCAGAATGTAAGTCTTTAAATAGGAGTGATTAAGAGGAGCGATTATATGCTTTTAAAAATAATGTGTGGGATGTGCTAATAACAATTTCTTTGCTTGCTTGGTACAGGAGCTTCAACTTAGCATCCGCCTTATGCTCACCTGGCAATTTCCCCCAGTTTATTATCTGCAAGGGGGGGGATATTAATGTTTGATGTGGGCCTTGGAAACATAATTTTATTTTACATTATTGTTAATTTGCAACTCAGACAGTTAAGTTGCAGCAAGCTTGGGTCTCCTAAGCTAGGCAGTATTTCCACTTGCAAAAACTGAAATATGTTCCTGTTGATTGGCGCTAACCAAGGTGACATTCAGATCTAAGCCTGGAAAAAAATCTGGAATGCCCCACAGTGCATTTTAGTATATTTATGTAGCAAGCATAATTCAAATGATTAACCCACTTCTAATTGAATTTTATCCTAATGATTAGATTGTTTATACATATCAGTATGACGGAAAAGGACATGTCCAATAATAAAGTTTCGGATCGTTTTGAGGAGGGATCTGAGTGACTTGAAAACAGTAATAATTTATTATTTATACCTTGCCCATCTGGTTGGTGGCTTCCAACACTCTCTAATTCAGGCATGGCCAAACTTGACCCTCCGGATGTTTTGGGACTATAATTCCCATCATCCCTGACCACTGGTACTGTTAGCTAGGGGTGATGGGAGTTGTAGTTCCAAAACATCTGGAGGGCCAAGTTTGGCCATGCCTACTCTAGTTTATGGTACACAGTGTTCTACTGTGTGTTGACATGCAAGGCCTTGCAGTATGCCAGGGTTCTGAATTTTTATCAAGTGCTCCTGCAATGTTGTGAAAACTTTATAGTGCAGGGGTCTGTACAAAGCCTTGTGGTCTGGTGCTCAAGAGAAGGGTGGGCAAAGTCTTCTCTTCATGGCTTGCTACTACTGTTGCTAGAGCACTGCTATTGGTAAGTGGAATGACAGAATAGCAGGAAAAGGAGGGAAGGCATTTAGGGTATTGGATGATGGGAGCTGAGATTTTTCTTCTCCTCAGATTAAAATCCAACCTTGAGAAGAATTAAGGAGCAGGGACGCGGGTGGTGCCGTGGGTTAAACCACAGAGCCTAGGACTTGCTGATCAGAAGGTCGGCGGTTCAAATCCCCGCGACGGGGTGAGCTCCCATTGCTCGGTCCCTGCTCCTGCCAACCTAGCAGTTCGAAACCACATCAAAGTGCAAGAAGATAAATAGGTACCACTCCAGCGGGAAGGTAAACGGCGTTTCCATGCGCTGCTCTGGTTCGCCAGAAGCGGCTTAGTCATGCTGGCCACATGACCTGGAAGCTGTATGCCGACTCCCTCGGCCAGTAAAGCAAGATGAGCGCCACAACCCCAGAGTCGTCCGCGACTGGACCTAACGTTCAGGGGTCCCTTTACCTTTACTTTAATGCATGCCTCATAGCACTTTGGAGAGTGTATGTCTGGGCCAGTGTGTATGGAATTGGCAATGTTTTTAGATATAACAGACATTTTTAACACGGGTAGGGAATCAGTAGTCCTCTAGATGTAGCTGGGACTACAATGTGACCATCCCTGACCATTGGGCATTGTGTGTTGGAAGTGACACGCTGGACTGGGCAAACCTCTGGGTCTATTGCAGGAGACAGTTATGTGCAAATCACTGAAATTTTCAGCCTAACTGTGCTGTTTTTGTCTTAAATGTCAATGTATGCTGTAGTGAAATATAATCACACCTTTGGCATGTGATTTCTATAAAGATTGAGAGCATTTTAGGATGGTGTTCTTAGGTATGCATTGAGAAATTCAAATAACAAGGAACTGAGTTTCCAGATTACAGATCAGTCTTTGAAAACCTGTTCTTAGAATTGTAGCACAGCAGGCGGCACACTGCCAAATTCTAAAATATTGCAGCAAGGTATTCAAGAACAACTCTGAACTAATGAATCCACACCATGTCTCTTAACTGCAGAGCAAAACACAATCAGTGGTATTATTTCTTCATATCTTTATTCTCTTCACAAGCATCCCCCACATACAGTTTGGGGTGGGGTGGGGGAAAGAAGTTAACATCTATTAATCATTATTTCCTAGTGTGATAACAATGGCTAATGGGCACACTACAGTTAAACAAGTTCTGGTGTGGAGGTGTCGTTATTAGTTCTTCCCTCCTTCATAGCAAAAGTGAAAATTCTGCCAACCCACACATTCCAGATTGTATCAGATCACAGCAGAACTCCCCACTGTTGCTTTAGAAAGTGTATCAGCTATGCCCAAATCAGACAAATTCTTCACAGGGGATGTTGAACAAATAAGCAAGCAGTCTTATATGTTTGTTGATTTGGCTAGCAAGAGATCTGTTCTGTGTACTTTTCTCATTAACAGTTTTGGTGTGGGACAAACACAGATAGCTGTATCCAACTTTTAATGTTTCCTGGATGAATTCCCAGACTTGAGTTATGGGGAACAAAACTGGTTCTCACTTCCACTGTTGCTAATGGAAGACTTGGCAAGAGCATGGCAACATGCTGATTTCGGGAGTATCTTTGTGAGGCATACAACTGGGTACTTGTTCACTTGGAAGTTGGTTTAGAAACCAACTATTTTGTATTGTCCAACTGTATTGTTCATCAGAATATAGTACAGGTTGAACACAGTTCTGTCTGCCTCTCCATGGTGATATACTAACACAGAGCTATGTGTCACTACCTGGATTACTGCAATGTGTCACTATCCAGCCATGTGTCCCTATCCAGGATTACTGCAACAATTTCAAAAAGGCTACAATTGCTTTGTCCCTAAGGCTTACTTAATTTGCATCTTATTTAGGAAACATGACATCTGTTCCTGTTCAGAAGTCACTGTAGAAGAGGTTTGGGGGTTGGTGTAGGGCATTTTCCTTCCAACCTGGTACCCTCTCAATAGGCTATAACTATAGCAGCTTCAGGCTTCCTCACCTTCGCTCCCTTGATAATGTGGTTGTGCACCCCACTCAAAGGTGAGTGGGTAGGGTCTATTCTTTGACCTTGCTGTAGATATATTTGGTTGCTGTATTCAGGGCAAGGGAGGAATTTGCCTTCAAACTAATTGGTCCTGTCTGTGGGTTTTGCCTACCTTATAGAAATTGTCACAGCTGGTTGGTGGATAAGACATTGTATTGCATCCTTAGTCAGGCATAAGGGGTAGGCTGAAGCCCCTACTTCATACTACTAGGGTATCATGTTAAAGGGATCCAGTAGAGCTGCCTCTGTCCAAATGCCTAAATGGGGGTGGACAGTCCTCGGACCCCTCACCAGCAGTGTTCTGAGGGACCACCTCTATTTGATGTGTGTCTTGGGATGGTCCTTAACCTGGAATCAATCCTGTAGGAACACTCAACCAGCGGATTGGGTTGGTTGATTCAGGATACACACCCAATGCCTAAGCCAAGACCATAATATATCTGTAATAAATGAAGTTGTGGCCTATTGAACTCCAAATTGGCTTGTTTAAAGTGGCCTTTATTACTTCCTTCCATGTTTCCCTCCATCCCTGATATTTGCAGGCTTACTGCACCTCTGCTACCAGGGGAAAGCACATAGTAAGAGAAAGATTGTTGCATTTGCCTCATGAAGCAGAGTGTGGGGTGATGATTTTGACTGGCCTCTGTTGGGATCATAATATTTACAGTTGGCTTCCTCTTCAATACAGCTCATTTTAGTCCATTATTCTTTGAAGGATCATCATCCTAAAGCCTCTTGTTTCTCTACTAATCTCTCTGGAATAGGTTGTTACCCAAATATGGCTTTCACTTTAGTTAACATAGACTGCATACACATCATACATTTAAAGCACGCACGCACGCACGCACGCACGCACTCACGCACACACACACACTCACACACATACACCAAAAATTCTGGGAATTGTAGTTTGCTAAAGGTGCTGAGAACTGTAGCTCTGTGAGGGGTCCATGACAGTTCCTAGGATTCTTTGGATGAGAAATGTTTTAAATGTATAGTGTTTATATAGCCATGGAGGTTGATTATGATGAGCAAGCTGAGGGTTTAATGGAAAAATAACATGAATCTCTTTTCAAGATTAAGATGAAGATAAATTGATCCATATTATGATTTAGGCTCCCCGCCTCTCCGTATCATGAAATGTACATAGAGACACACATTAAAATTTACATGCAGTATCTGCCCCATTCAAGGTCTTTTGTCACTTTTTCTGCAATAATTTAGGCTCCCATCTGAAAAAAAAATTGTTCAATAGATATGTATTTTTATAATTGGAATGTTCAGTGGTTTATCGCCCATATAATTAAAAATGAGAGTTTTTGTGACACGAAGAGGTAGAATTGGTAGAAATGGATCACTGAAATTTTGCCCTGTATTGCTGTCTGCATCCATCTGATAAAATCTCACTGTTTGTGCACTAGCTTGTTATTAACTTGCAGTAGTTGGAGAAGTTGGGTTTTACAATTCTTTTAATTAAGTGTTGGTGGAGTTGTTTGGAAAGATGCTGTCTGTGATGAATATATTGCTATAAAGTGCTTCCTTAGAAACTGAGCAGAAAGTTCAACAATACACAGAGTAACTAGGCTGATAACATTGTCATTGTCACTTAGTACCACTGAGTTTCTGAAATACATTCTTTGCTGACAGAATTGTATACATACATACACACACACACACACACATACATACATACATACATACATACATACATACATTTTAGGCAAGTGACTAAAATGCTCTGAAACTACGCCTCTGTACATAGGTTCAGTACAGCAGTTCCATATTCTAGTACCATTTATATTTGTTCACAGGTGGTATTTATGCCTTTCCCTTCCTCTGAGGATCTCAGGTTCTGCACCACCCTTCCTCATAGCCATCATGTAACATAGGGTAGGCTGACAGACAATGACTGGCCCAAGGTTCCCTGGGGAACTTCATGACAAAGTGTGGATTTGGACCTGGTTCTACCCAACACCATCTAACTCTCTCACCACTGCACGGGGGGTTGCCAATCTTTTGGGCCCAGTGGACACATCTGGAAATTTGAGAGTGTATCATAGGCAACAGTCATAAAATGCTTGCTCTGGGGATGTGGTATACTACAAAACGGCTGCCACAGTGATGTGGCATAATTGCTTCCACATCTAAAAGGGCAGAAAAACAGACAAGACCATTAAATGCTGTGAATCTGTCCCCCATCAGCCACCCCATGGGGTGTGTGGCACCTAAATCAGTCATTGCTATGGTTACCCACAGAGAGAAGCATTTTGCACCTCTGTATTCAGAACTGATGGGAGAGTGGGCATCCAATTAAATGCAGGCATGTTTAATATGGCATGCTCAATGTAGGACAGGCAGCCCAAGCAGGAACAGAGAACAGTTTCTTGGGGAGTGTAGTTTTTTGAGAGAATGTTTACTGAGACATCTTATGGGCACCATAGGTGGTACTTGCAGGCACACTGGCAGACTCCATCACCATCCTGACTCTGGGTCCTCAGTGCTGGTTCTCCTCAAAGGCATGGTCTGGTGTTTGATTAAGTTACCTTACTTAATTGCTACGTTTGTTATTGAGGCTTCTTTGTGCAGTGTCCTTTTTCTCAAAAAACAACAACAAAAAACAAAACAAAACAGGAAAGAATGAAAGGCAGGCAGGCTGCTTTTATAAGGTGGGCAAGGAAATGCCAGGCAGCTTCAGTTCACAAGAAAGCTTTGACAAGCGCTCCACTTGGCATGGACCAAGGGGCTCATCCAAACTGGAGTTTAATGTGGATTTGAAGTTGCTTGTGTGTGTCTCCTTTTGCTGTTTCCATACGATGTCTTCCTCATCCCAGGTGGCAATCCAGTCTTTCTCTCAGCTAAATTTAGTTTTCCCCAATCTGTAGATAATCTGATAAGGGAAGCAAATCCATTATAAAACTGCATGTTACCCAAATGAGGATACACTGAAGGGTGTTGTGTGAGTTTCGACATGGGTGGTGGGTGGCATTTTGCCGGATCCCATCTTTTGCCACATACCCTACTTCCACTTTGTTTCCATCAGCCCAAAGGAAACGATGCAGCCTGCCCTTTTCCACAGGTTGTTGCTGAAGGCACATTTACAGTATCTTTAAAACAGCTCTTCAGTGCAGAACTGCTCTAGCTCAAAGAGCTGTATTAAAAATAGAATGTGCCCTTGCAGGGGTAGGAGGCAGGAGAAGAGGTGGGAAAGGAAGCGGCAGTATTTTCATGAGACTGCAAATTGTCTAGCTTGGAGCGACACACACACTTTTTGATTGCTCTTTGGTGCATATCTGGGATATTGTAAAAATAAAAAATAAAATAAAGGTGTGTGCACAGCTAAATAAAGATCTGTGCATGTCCCCACCATAGACCTTAAGGTTTCTGGAACCTACATTGGGTAGGGAGGTACTAATTGAGGGGAGGAGACAACAACAAATATGTCCCATAAAGCACTGCATAGTATAGTACTGCGGAGTAAAGTCACTGAGAGATTTCAGAAGTACAAAATTGAAAGTCCTTATATGTATACATGGAAACAGTGACCCTCATCCACATGAATGCCCACATGTGAACACAGCTCAGAGGTTAAGATGGGGTAGGACACATCTCTGTGAACAGCAGCAGAGTGATTATGGGACATGATGCTTAAATCTTATTGAGATGCATAGAAAATAAGGAATGGGCCAATAGTGGAAAACAGTTGGCTATGGCAAATGCAAATTTGTGGGAGTAAAGAAAGCAATTCGGTAATACTATGAGTGGGAAGCAGATGCTAAACTAAGAGTTCCGAGATCTGAAGCAGTTTGGGGAGGATTTTCCTCAAGTTGTCAAAAGTGTGACAAAGTTGACCAAGTTTTCTTGGTCAAAGTGAGATTTTCTTTCTCTCTATCTCTTGGTGGGTGGAGTGAGAGCGTATACCGTATGCATTAATGAAGAGAAGCTGTATATCATCTCAGTATCAAATGGAGATAGAAACACAAATTGTAAAATAAAAGACTATCTCGTTCTGTTAGCAGCCTGTACTGCAGTCTTCCCCAACCTGGAGCCCTCCAGATGGCTTGAACTACAAACCCCATCATCCCTGACTATTGGCCATGCTAGCTGGGACAGATGGGATTTAGAGACCAAAAGAGCTGGAGGACACCGGGTTAGGGAAGGCAGCTCTGCTGCATTATGACATTTTGTTTGTTTGTTTAATGTATTCTGCTTAGGTCCTTTGTAAGGATTTTGATGTCTGGTGTTCCTTGCACCTTCCCAATAAATTGTTTGTTAGGGATTACCATGTAATTCCCATGACTGTTTATGCATGCATGACTGTCTGGTCTGTATTTTGCTCCCTAACAGTCCCATGAATTCATGACTCAGCAGCTCCCTTCTTCCATCTTTACCTTGGGAAACTTGTCTTCACAGTTACTGCAGTAGTGACAATGTCTGCCTCACCAACTGCAACTGGAAGCAAATAGTGCAGATGAACTTATGAACTGCTTGCAAAATGCAGACATCCTTTCCTGTCTGTGCTAGTAAAAGAGGGCAGGCCCTGAATTCTAGGCATTACTCAAGGGATGAGCCCTTTCTGGTTGGAATTGGTTTGCCTAAGGATATTTTGAAAGTTTGTGCTGCTGACAATCAGTCTCTCCTTCCTTCTCAATTCCCTTACCCAGCTGGTGTGTTCAGTTCCACCTTTACACAGCTATTTTCTCATAACAGTATGTAAATAGCCATGTGTGAACAATATGAGAACATCATGCTTATGTCACTAGAATGATGCACATATACTAATTGCTTCAAGCATAACAGCTACCATCCAACTAGGATTGCAGATTTCCAGGAGTGAGGCAGCTGTTTGCTTGACATTAATGCATATAACTTCTATTAGTTCACCTAATTCACATTGTAGTTTATTTATTGTTGCTGTTGTGACCATCATGGTCATATCAACCACAGAACACACCCACACACAGCCCTAATTTGCATTGGAGGCATCCAACTATATTTTAGGTGGGAGAAAAGAGGAGATAGGGGACTTACACTATGACACTTTTATCCTCCTTTGTTGTGAGTGGTGGAACTGAATAAGAATCTTTGTTCAATTGTAACCTGTTTAAGTATAAATGTTAGCACTATTTGCCTGGTATTTCAAAAGAAAAATGCAATTATTCATTGTTATCTACTTATTGCAAACCTATCTCCCTAGTGAAAGATGATATATGTATATATATTCATGTGCCCTGTGCAAATGGGTATGATTCTGCCCTTATCTCCCCAAGTCCCAATTTGTGCAGTATTTGTATAAATTTAGCTATGTTATTTGTTTATTTGTTTATGCAGTGTAGAAACAAGGCATGGAGGAGCAAGATTGAGCCCACTAGCCTTGTTCCCAACACCCAGGCATTGATCCATCCTTGTGAACAGGCTTGAGCAATGCATGGAAGGTGCATGCGTGATTTCGCTCCCTCTCTGTGCATTTAATTTCTACATGACAATATATTCACATAATTTTAAGCGTTTGAATCCTCTTTCTATCTGGTGACATGATTTGTCTTTTTTCACAAGTTTAGATTAATAGCAGCACCATAGTCTGTTCTCCTTTGATGAAATGCCTTGGGGTCAACCAGAAGCACAATATTTTCTTGACAGTTTCTTCTACCACCATCTGCCAGTTCAATCCTTCTAATTTTATTTTAATCATCCTTTGCACTAACAGTTCTTGTGGTGCCTCAGTGATTTATTCTCCAGAAGGAATGCAGCTAAAGACCGACAGTAACACCCTCTTATTTCTGTTTGATATGGTCAACCTGTGTATAAGCTGCACTGTTGCAGGCTAGGGCTCATATGAATGTATGGTTTTCCATACAAAAGAAAAGACTTTCACATTCTATTGGATAGGGAACCTAGCTGTCGTCCACCTTCCTGACACCTCATTTTCTGTATGGAAGGTTTTATATGTGTGTGTGGAGGAGCATTCAACTATGTGAGCCCCCTAGCCTGACATCGCACAGCTCAGACCAAGGTTTACCATCTCAGGCCTCAGAATCTAAACTAGATGTCATCTCCAACTAAGAGGGTAGACCCACTGAAATAATGGACTTAGATGAGAAGGAAAGGGGGATCATTCTACCTGGCAAGCTGAAAAGTTTGCTCTGACAGAACAGTTGCCATAACGCAACGTTGAATACCTTGCATAAGTGTTTATAAATGAGTCTGAAAATGATAATATTTATGTAGGCAAGAATCAGCAGGCTGACATCCAGATCACCTGTCAAACTGGCTCCTGTCTAGATACCTTCACCCAACTTCTTGGCATTGAAATAAGACTAATGACTATGTCATATCTCTTAAAAAGTACTTGAATTTCTCACAGTGCTCTAAGCAAGCAATTAACTGATAAAACACTGTTTTTGGGTGAAGAAATAACTTAATGTTACCCTGTAATTCAGACATTGCAGGAAGTGGATTTTAAATGAATGGGAAAGGCCCTTGCAATCCAGGCAGTACTCTCCTTTATTTGTTTAGTAAGTGGAATTTGTTTTGCACAAGTGAGTATAAACAATGCTGTGCTTAATAAAACAACAACCCCAAACCCTACAATTTATATCATTGTTTTATTTTATTATTTCCTTCTCTCTTTGGCTGTTGCTATTATGCCTATAATTCTTCCTCTTACTGTGGATGTTTCCCTTCTCTTTTGAAATAGTTCCTTGATGCCTTACCATCCTTCTAAATAGTTCATTGATGCCTTGTAGATCTTTAAAATTTTGTTCTCCATTGTCAACAGTGTAAATCTTTTAATGATCTCTTTTCCTCTATTGCTATGGGGGTGGGGGGTGGTCAGGATTTCATGCAGAACTCACTTTTTGTTTTCTCCAAACTTTAAAATGGATGGCACAAGAGGGTATAACTATGTTAACTTGATTTTCACTTTGACCAAGTTTTCTGAACTTGTCAGTGTGGTTGATCCTGTCTAGAAAAATAGATATCAGCTGGGAAAAGATATTGTTCGCTTTACAATGTGCTAGATAACGGAAATGTCCTCCATTGGGTAGTATACTGATCAAACTCAGCCAGGGAAATTAAATTATGTGACGCTATGCCTGTGACTCCATGCAGTCTGAGAACCTGTGGTGGTTTGAGGCAGTTCTTGCCAATTATCAGAATATCAGATATTCATAAAGCACTGATGCTCTCTACTGATTATTCAAGTCAGGCCTCCCTTTAAGGGTTTTGGAAAATATTTTGAATCAACCTTATTTCAGCAAGTTACCTTTGAAACGTAAAGGTAAAGGTACCCCTGACCACTAGGTCCAGTCGTGAACAACTCTGGGGTTACGGCACTCATCTCACTTTACTGGCGTACAGCTTCTGGGTCAGGTGGCCAGCATGACTAAGCCACTTCTGGCGAACCAGAGCAGCACACAAAATGCTGTTTCCCTTCCCGCTGGGGGACGTGCTTTTGAACTGCTAGGTAGGCAGGAGCAGGGACCGAGCAACGGGAGCTCACCCTTTCGCAGGGATTCGAACCACCAACCTTCTGATCGGCAAGCCCAAGAGGCTCTGTGGTTTAAACCACAGCGCCACCCGCGTTGAAACATAATTGAATCCAATTCCCTTTCTCCTGTTTTAACGATCTGGCAAACTCACTGCTATAGTTTATCCTCTGGTGCTCCTTCTAAGAACGCAAGAGTCCTGCTGGGTCAGACCAATGGCTTATCCAGTCCAGCATTCTGTTTTCCCCAGAATCCACGCAGATGCCTCCAGGAAGCCCACTAGCAGAGTATGAGGGCAATAGCCCCTCCTGCTGTTGTTCCCCAGTGACTGGTATTCCAAGGTGTGCTGCTTCACAGTGATGATCAACATGAAGCATGAAATTATGTTTCACCAATGAATATTGCTAGTGTGCTCCATTTTCTCAAACTGGAACATCAGATCACTACAGTCTTTGATTCTGGCTGCTTTTAAATCTCTTATGGAGAACAAACCTGTAGCCAGTTTTTAAAAGGACTGCCCCTTCCTTTTTTATCGTTCTAGCAAAACTGGCACCATCACACTTCCCGCCCCCCCCCTCAACTTGTGCGTTTGGCAAGTACCTAACCTTCCCCAGCTGTGCAGCAGCCATCTGCAGAGCTATCATGAACAATAAGTGGAAGAATTCTTTGAATTTCCAAAAAGGAAAATTACCGTACCTTGTGCCCTTTAGCTCTGAGTAATTCACATCAGATGCGATCTAAATCGACATTGTTTTCTTCTTCCTTTTCAGTGAGCTGTTGTAATGCAGATTAAGTTATCATGATACCAGTTCCTCCACTACGGAGTACAGATGACATCAGTGTTATGATAACTAGAAATATACACTACAAAATCAAAACTAGAAACTCCAGAAAATTGGGCTGAGGATGTAATTGGTTTCAATACCTTCCTTTTTCTCCAGCCTAGACATTGAGTAATATTTCACTATTACTGGGTATTTGTTTTACAATAAGATCACAAGGATTGCCCTGCTAGTTAAAACCAGTCATTATTTTTTTTTGCCAGTGTTGAGATATTTGAGACTGTGGGGGGGGGGGACCCCGTTCAGATGAAATGCTAAGCTAAACCATGACTTTTGGGGAGCATCCATGTATGTGCCAAGAGGATCGTGACCACAATTTTATTTTATTTTATTTATTATTTTTTAGAATTTATATACTGCCTTATACCCAGAGGTCTCAGAGAGGTGCTGCTCCTCTGGTCCTGCTGACACCATATTATTGTAGTTAATCCTGCACCATAGTTGAGAGGCATAAGGATGGTGATAGAACATAATTCTGGTTTATTTTCCTAGTTTGTTAGCTGACAATATAATACAAAACAGGATCTTCACACTGAAGTTGGTGTGTAATGGGAGAGGAGTGAAGAGTGAGGAGTACCTGGCCCTGCCTGATTCTCATTGTCAGCTTCATAAACCATGCATTATGAAGCCAGGAATGATTTATGAACCTGCCCATTATGTTCCTTTCCCCAGGTGCTGAAAACCTCTCCCCAAGCTTCCTTCCAGTTTCTAAGAAATTGAATAGATATACTTCCCGTATACTTTGCAATTATTTTCTGAATTAATATGAAAAAAATTAATGCCTTCTTTGCCTAAGTAAAAAAAAAAGGTAAAAGTAAAAGTGTGGATCACAGCTTTTTTCATTTGGTGTGGCTTGTGCAGAGGCATAAGAAATCCAGTAACAGGTTGAAGCTTTGAAGGAGTGATTCTGAGTTTGTAGCTACAGTCAAACCTTGGTTCCTGAACGGCTCCGTTTTGGAACGTTTCGGCTCCCAAACGCCAAAAACCCAGAAGTAATGTTCCAGTTTTCTAACGTTTTTCAGAATTTGAACGTCCAATGTGGCTACCGCTTGAGTGGAGGAAGCTCCTTCAACCAATCGGGAGCCACGCCTCAGTTGTCGAACGTTTTGGAAGCCGAACGGGCTTCCAGAACGGATTATTTTTGACAACCGAGGTTTGACTGTATTGTAAAATGTATCCAGTTTAGTTATAAACAGGACTGGAATGACTAGCTGTTCTGGTCATGTTTCTAAGGTAACACTGGAGGAAAAAATGGTTGAGCTAATTGTAGCCACTGAATTATGCCCAAGTCAAGTTAATGTATTTGCCAAAAACAGACTCACTCGTTTCATTAGCTGACCAAGAGGCAGTGACCCGAAGCTAAGCTTTTCGGCGAGTGTCAAAAAGTTGGACTGGAACCACTAATGCTTGTCAGCAGCTCTGACTGAAACAGACAACTTGCCACAAGGTTGCAGCCTGATCAGCCACTAGTGTATTACTTGCTGAAGCTGTAATTACCTCTCGCTGAAGTTGTACCATGCTCAGTAGACAGATCTGCCTAATTAAGTACACTTTTTTTTCCAGAAGGGAACCCTTCCTCATTATTTTCAGTGCTGAAGTTTTGACACTGGCTTACCTGTAGGATGTTTGAAGCTGAAGCCTCTAATAGAGAAAATGTTTGTGCTGTTTTCTTTGCAATAATAATGCATGTTGAAATGCACAAAGAGATTTTGTGGTGGTGGCGAAGGCTGGTGGAGTTACAAAGAGGGAGAACCTCAGCTCTGAGGCTGGAGCGGAATGAAAACGGCCTTTGGACACTTTCCATCCTATTTATAGGTGGTTATATGGGGAAGCATTTACCAAAGGTGCCATTTGGCATGTATGTGAAATTATCCAACAGGTTCTTGGAAGCACAGGAGCTGCATTATAGCCGTGGTGAAGAATATTCAGACAATATTTGGCTAAATTGCTCTTTTGTGGTAATGGGGAAATGTTATCAAATTCTGAATTTTTTGGCTTGGCTCTAGATGAGTTGGCTAGAACATGAGAGGGGGCGTAGACAAACAAGCCTTGGGATGGGTGGCTGGCCTAGTAAAGGGAGAAGGAGTGGGTATGAGAAAAAATGTTTCAGTACAATTTTTCCTTTAGTGCCTGAACAAATATAATAAAAGTGTAACATGGGGGCTTGGCCCAACAATAGTGGAATCTTGGTTAATATAATGAAGGGGGGAAATTATTGGGAGTTCCACATTATAAAATCTGTACCAAGGATTTATTTATTTTTAAATCATAATGTATTTTATTTGACAATGGCTTAACCTTGTTAACTTTTCTTTAGCAAGAGCCTTGTACTGTAAGAATTATTTAATCGGCAGAAAATTCATCTGCTAACCCATCATGTAGATATAGGGATGTATAAAGTGGCAACTGTCCATCTTCTGTTACCTGTTAAAGCAGTGGCTTTTGGGACTCTCAAATTTCTGCAGCACCCTGTGCAATGTTAAAATTCGGCATCCACCCCCTGCCTCTCGTGTTCAGTTCTACAGAATTGTTGTGGCGCCCCCTGCAGTGCAGTGGCTAATGCAGCCAAGCTGCTCATGCTACCCTAAAACCAGCCATTGTGTTAAAGATTCAATGAGATCCTGATAGAAAAATTAACATAACCCATTCCCTGATTTGCCCATTCTTTGTGGACTGTTTCACTTAGGCCCTGCTGAACACTTATGTCAGGGAACGTGATCCTTCTACCTTTGAGCAGAAGTAAGCCTAGTCTGCCAGCCTTCTTATACAATTTGATAGCAGTGGTGTCAAAATCTGTGATGACACCTTTTCTGCCTCTTGCATGTTACCATTGCAAGCAGGTCAGAACACTCAGTGAATCCTTTCTGTTTTAGGAACATCCTGGCCTGTTTGCAGTGGCAATGTGCAAGAGGAAGCATCTTGGGGGTACACTCCTCTCCATCATAGAACTGGGTGGAGAGGAATCTCACTCAGTGCTGAGATGCGGTGTGTGTGAAATAGATGTCTGTGCTCCCTCTGACTGGCAGAAAAAGTGTGTGCAGGCATCTCTCTCTCTCTCTCTCTCTCTCTCTCTCTCTCTCTGTGTGTGTGTGTGTGTGTGTGTCCGACTGACTAACTGACTGACTGCAGGGTCCATCTTTGTTTTGGCCAATCCCTCTGCTGATAGATATCAGCCATTAAATGCAAATGTATGTTAGGCAACATAGATACAAGACGTATTGTGTATTAGTGAAAATAGTTACCAAATTAACTAAACTGTTATCCAATTATTAGAGAATTGATAAAATTACATTTCTGAATTACTACTTTAAGGGGTTAGTAGCTACAATTACTTGGTTGTTCACTGTAAATTCCCCTTTATATTCTGTGAACTGGAAAAGTTGTGCATTTTCCATCATTCTTGTATAAAATAAATCCTTGTGTGCAGATCAGAATTATTTGAATACCCCAATATAGATTGAAAACATACACACTTTCAGTTCCCATGAGGTCCTAACAGGGATGGTTATTTAATTTGGCTCTCTGGGGTCCAAAGTCCATATTCTCAGGCACACTACACTAGCCCTTTGCAGTGTTGTAGGCTTTTGTTCTGCATTTAAACTCCCAGGATATTAATCTAAGCTATCATATGGACCTTAACTGCCTTTCTGTCTGGAAAATTATCCTGTTACACTGCAGTGTTGCATAGGTTGCTTGCCAGTATGAGTCAGGCTGCCTGTTGAAGAGACAATCAATCAATCAATCAATCATAAATAAATTAAATAAAGAAATGTTACGTAATTATGTCCTATAGATGAAGTCATAGAAATATTGGAGTATGTTGTAAAGTTAGTTTTTCTTCAGTCCACTTTAAATGAAATGGACTTTACATTAATGGAAAATTGCGAGCAAATATAATAGGTTATATCCAATGAAGTTATCCTGTAAGTTCAAGGACTTCAGGAATTTCTCTCCATCTCCTCTCCCCATGCCCTCCAAATCTGCTCCTGAGGGTTGGGAGAACTCCTAGTACAGATTGGGGTGGGCATGCAAAGAGTGGGAGAACTCCTTGCACTGATGGGATGATTTCGTTGGATACAACCCATTGATTCTCAGAATGTTAGCTAGCGCTGCTGTTGTGAAAGCCTGCTCATAATCTGCTTATGAATGGCTCACTGAGCAATTTGGCATCTATGAACATTTTGAGAAGAAGGAGGAAGCAGAGAAGCAAGAGTCATTAAAGACATCTCAAGGATTATTTTTTATTAGCCTTATGAAATCTAATTCAGATATATCATTTATCAGTCATATTTATAGCTGGCCCTTCATCCACAATAAATCCTAGAGCGCAGATGCACATATGCATTTTCTTCAACGTATAAAGCAAAAGTCATCATTTTCTAACTGTTCCAAACCTTTCCTATTAAATTCAGTGTTGATTAATAATTTAGCAACACCTACCCTGCCTTTATGGATTAATATCTCCCAGTTTCCTCCTAGTGAAGGAGATCTGGTATTTGATATAATTCTGGTGCAAGGTAGCAGACCTTGAATAGGGTTTCCATCTCCTTTCACAGGATCAGGTGGCATTCTGTGTTGCATTTCTCCCTCTTCTTCCTTGTCAAGGTGACTTTATTCCTGCAGCATGCGCCTTCTCTTGCTCTCTTTCTCTCCTGCTTACCCAAGCAAGCAATATTAGATCGCCTAGAAGTAGCGAGCACAGTTTGAATTAAGTTTCTCCTTGACTGTGAGAGACCAGAAGGCTATCAACTCCAGCCCCTTGCCTCAAGAATTTCTGCTCACTAACTCTCTGGACAGAATGTTTTGTAGTATCTCAGGCTCCAATGTGCCACAAAGCAGAAAGCAGCTGAACTGCAAAGAATGTGCCTGCAGGGCAAGTTGTCCAGACAACCCAATTTAAGAGTACTTTCCCACGTCAGACGTAAAGTGGTGCTTGCTTCAGATGGATTGTGATATAAATGTGAAATGTATATTGACCAGGCTACCCACGTGAATTCTAAATTCCTCTCTTTCTTCTGCTTTCTTTACTGCATTCATGTTAGCAACGGATGCATATTAGCAGAGGGTGGGGGGAGCTTGAAGACTGTAGTTAGTCAGGAATGGTAGGGCTCTTAAGTATACAACATCACAGAGAAAGTCAAACTCTATGAGATGAAGTTCCTTCCTGGCTTTCAGGTATGACAAGCAAACTCTGAGCAAATTCTACCCATTAAATCTTATTTTTTGAAACCATTTTTGCACTGCAACTGCTGCCATCTTAGCTATGTTGTCTCCAACTTAGTCTCAAATTACGGTATTTATCATGTTTGAATCCCTGACTTTCTGCCTTTCTCTAGAGAGCTCAGGTTGACTCCTCTGCGTTTAGCTCATTTTATCCCTGTAACAAAAGTGTGAGGCTGCCCATGGCCATTTAAGTGAACTTTGTGTGTCAGAGACTTGAACCACGGCTCCAAGTCCAGCATTCTGCCTGCAGTAGTACATTGGCTCAGTATGTATATTGGTTTCTGATGCTGCTGAAGAGAGGAGAAAAAGCCAGGAGCATAAATAAAGGGGAAATGACTATTTTCATTTCTTGGGCCTTGAACATGACCCCACAATCCATACTGTCTGTCTAATCCCCAGACTTCAACTTTTTTCCTTTGCCAAGCCAAAGTGGTTGCTGTGTGTGTACATTACAGAAACAAATTGTGGTGGCATATGAGTCTTCTGAATGTAGCTTCCAACTTATATGTCTAGTTCCTTTCCCAAAAGTTGTAGCTTTGGGACAACAAAAATTGTATTATCAATTAAAAGCAAGATGGATTGAGAAAGATTCAGAATTTGATAGATCCATTTTATATGCTATATGGTTTAATATCTAAATACAGTGGTACCTCTGTTTACAGTCTTCCATTCCGGAAGTCCGTTTTTAAACCGAAACCGTTCTTAAATCAAGGCGCGCTTTCCCTAATGAGGTCTCCTGCTGCCGGTGCCCTTTTACCATTCGGATTCTGTTCTTAGACTGAGGTAAAGTTTGCAAACACTACTTCCGGTATTGCAGAGTTCATAAACTGAATAGTTCGTAAACAGGGCTGTTCTTAAACTGAGGTACCACTGTATATCAATGCTCCCCAATGTTTTCCACCCACAGTCCATAGTCCTTCTATTGCACCCACCCTAAAATGGTAAAATCTGTCCTTGCAGGACATGGCAGTTGCTATTCGGAAATTTGGCTGTGCCTGCAAGTTGCCACTGAGTCTGGCAGAAAATTGGAGCCTTAAAAAAAAAAATAATCAAATTTAACCTTCCATGGAAATTCCTGGATGTATTTGCCTACAATTTGGCAGACTTAATCCACTGTGGAGGAGCTGCTATGCCTGCAAATTTCACCCACTTCTGCAAAAAGGGGGTATTAGATGAGATTGATCAGTTTTTAGATTCCCCATTATAGTGAATGGGAAGAAAACAGAGCTTTGTTTTTCAACAGATATAATTTAACACTAAATAGTGGGTCAAATTGGAAAAACACAGGTTGGCTCTGGAACAGATCAGGCTGCTTCCCAAAGTTACAGCTGCAAGTCTAATATTGTGGCCAGTGTACACCCTGTCACATACATAGATTGGTCCTGAGCTGTTGCTACAGTATTCCCATTGTTGAAGGGAAGGGTCAGTAAATGAGTTAAGGCTGCTGTGGGCTGGAAAATGGAATTTGACATATGGATTCAAAATAACCAAGTTAGTTTCAAGCAGCCAGTCTTCTATTTTCAAGAAGTACCCCATATTTTTTTCTTTATAGCTCAACTGAGGGATTTGGTGTGGCAGAGAAGATTGCACTGCTCACCTTTATTTCTGCTGTTATTCTTATGGCTATCCTGGGAAATCTTTTGGTGATGGTGGCTGTATGCAGAGACAGGCAACTCAGGTGAGTCCATCCATATGTTACTATCAATCTCTTTGGCAGAATGAGCTTTTCAAGGGTGGAATATTTGAATCTCCAGGGCAAAGAGACAAATGTGAAAATAGCTGTGAACATAAACAATGTGGTAAAAGAACATTCTCACTGCTTTTCCCCCAGACAAGCTTATTAGTGAAATGTCAAACTTTGATTGCCTGTAGTGTCAAAGTTAGAATTTATATTGTGGCTGATTAATCATTTTATTATCTAGTGCCTGCATTTCTAGAATTTGCATCATCAAAACACATAAATCACCAAATAATTCCAAAGTGACTAACACTGCACTTTGAGGGCAGAAGCTACATGTAACAAGAGACAAGGAAACACTGCCAAAAATAGCAATTTCTTGCCAGGTTTTCTTTCTCCTTGATGTGCACTAAAAAACTACACCATGTCCTGATTGTAATGACATTGTGGATTTCCCAGCTCCAGTGAGCAGAGCAGATGATGGAGAACAGACATGGGTAACAGACTGTGCAATTATGCCAGGAATGAATATTAGACATGGAATGGATTCAGGACTTCTGCCCTGAAAGGACAGTGCTTTGGGTTTATTTGACAAAGAAAAGTATGATTAATTGGAAAAAAATTAAATGCTACATTTAAGCAGTGTATCCACTCACATTTCACAATCAATTTCCACGTCTCTAAATGTATAGTTTGCCAGATATGTCACATTTTTTATTTTAGGCTTATTTGGCCATATATCAGGAAGTTGTAGATATTGATGGCAATCTGACTGTGTAAATTGTTGAGGAGGCACAACCTGTTATTTAAAGGCCTTTTATGACATTAATGAATCAGTATGATACGAGCATAATTGGTCATACAAGCTTATCTGACCTTTGTTTTCTTCCTCTGTGTGTGAGTATCATTTTGCCTACAGTGTTGATTTATATCTTGATGTTAACATGTATTATGGTCAGTATACTGTAAGTTTTTTAAATATATGCATATATTACTGCAGAAGCTATAATGAAGTAAGGGCTTCTTTAAAGTAGCGGCTTTTATCTTATGCTGGCCTATGACTGTAATAAAGATTTGGATTGGATTGGAAGGAGCTGCAGAATTTTTAAGTCCACATCCTTAAACCTAAATGAAAGATGTGTTGTGCATGCATGGGGGGAACTACATTCCCAGCAAGAGCTTTGTTTGTTGTTTTTCTATGCAGTAGTTCCTACTGCGTCAAAAAGACAAGGCACTTTTCTAACTGAGCAGCTGCTTGTCTCTTCAGTGGAAACAGCTCAAAAGAAAACACCAAATCAACTTCTGGCAGCATCCCTGCTAAGGTCCCTCACCACTGAAGCATCACATGTCCAATATGTATGCATGTTAATGGCTTTGAAAGAGAGTTGCTCACCATGAGTGATAGCGAACCAACAAATGCAGGTGGGAATTTTAATTGCTAATGAAAGGCTACTACTGGTACTTTGTGAATTTGAGATCTATATGTGGATAAAGAGGCTGGTGCACACATTCGACTATCTCCTGGACTATCTCCTGTCTGAACATGGGCACTTGATTTACAGAGTGATAAAATAACAAGGGATGGATGTTTTAAAATGCAGAAGGCAACACTGTCCTACAAATTGTCATCTTAATGAATCATAGAATCATCATAATGATGTCTTTCTGAATCAACACATTTGTGTTCCTTGCAGGAAAATCAAGACCAATTATTTCATAGTCTCACTTGCCTTTGCTGACTTGCTGGTGTCAGTTCTGGTGATGCCATTTGGAGCCATTGAGCTGGTTCAAGATAACTGGATTTATGGAAGAACGTTCTGTTTAGTCCGCACTTCTCTTGATGTCCTCCTCACAACAGCATCAATTTTCCACCTCTGCTGTATCTCATTAGACAGGTAGGATAAAAAAGGTACATAAAATAAAATGCTGCTGTTTTCAAGTTTATCCGGTTAAATTCCATGTGTTCCTTCAGGAAAACCATTGAATTAAAGGCATGTAAATATATCCTATATACAAGGATTCATGTGTGCCAGGGCTTATCTCAAATATCTATTTTCAAGTATCTAGAACAAAGCTGGGGAATCTTTCTTTGGCTAATTACTGGACATCTCCAGTGGAAAGATGTTAAAGGTTGGATTTTAGATCAGTGTATGAGCAGGACACACCTATTCAATGCCTTTAACTTCAAAAATGCACTTGGATCCCAAAAATTGTATGCACAAAGTTTCAAAATGTATAGATACTCTTTGCATTATTTGCAAGGAACACATGTTTATGTCAGTCAATCCATCTTTATTATTACGATCACAGATCAGCCACTAAGTTACAGGTTTATGTCTCTGCTGAAGCATACCCCACCCCACTTTGATTTTCTTGCAGAGGAAGGCATCATTTCCTCTTTGGCTGCACTCTGCTGAACAGCTGGTGGATGGGAGGAAACCCAGAAAAGCAGATGGAATCTGGCTGTGGGCCATATCTGGCCTGCAGACTGGGGATTCCCCTCTTGAATATATTATGTAAGAATGGATGTGTATATTTCCTTCACCAAAGAGTGACTATGTTAGCACTAAATTGTGGTTTATCAATACATACTAAGAGGACTACCTAGGCAGTTATCTTTCCACAAGGGCCAACATTGATGCCAAAATCCAGTGTTGCCTGAGCTCTGCGAGTGTGGCTTTCTTCCGATTGAAGTGCAGAGTGTTTGAGGACCAGGACATTCGCAGGGAAATCAAAATGCTTGTTTACAAAGCTATTATACTATCAACCTTACTATATGCTTGTGAAACATGGTCCACTTATAAACGCCATCTCCAACTCCTCAAAAGATTCCATCACACTAATATCAGTGTACTGGCAGAAGCAAAGATCACAAGTGTCGAAGCAATGATTCTTCAACATCAACTTCATTGGACTGGTCATGTTGTGTGGATGCCTGATGATCGTCTTCCAAAGCAACTACTCTATTCAAAACTTAAAAATGGAAAGCGTAATGCTGGTGGTCAACAAAAGAGGTTTAAAGACTGTCTCGAGGCAAATCTAAAAAAATGTAGTATAAACATTGACAACTGGGAAACACTGGCCTGCGAGCGCTCCAGTTGGAGAACAGCCTTTACCAAAGGTGTCATGGGCTTTGAAGACACTTGAACTCAGGACGCAAGGGAGAAACGTGCTAGGAGGAAGGCACACTTGGCAAATCCACACTATGATCAACTCCTGCCCGGAAACCAATGTCCCCACTGTGGAAGGACGTGTGGGTCCAGAATTGACCTCCACAGTCACTTTCAGACTCATTGTTAAAACCATGTTTATGGAAGACAATCTTACTTGGCTACAAGTGATCGCCAAAGAAGACAACGACTAAGAGGACCAATCTGAGCAAAGCATCAGCTTTTAATGCTCCCCTCTTCCCCTTTCTTCTTATGCAGCTGAAAGGATTTGACCAGAGTTTACTTTCACATTTGAAGAATCCTGAATTGTCATTGCATTTGAAGCAGTGATTCTTTAATTTCTTAACAAGTTAACTTGAAACATATGGTGATACAAAGCTGGCTTATTAGAATAACCATCGTTTACTTTAAACCAGAATTGATACTTTGAACATCATGACAAGCCGGGATTCTTTAATAGTAAAACTAAATTATTATTCATCACATAGCGCGTAGTTAAAATACGGAACTCACTCCCACAGGAAGCAATGATGATCACCAACTTAGATGGCTTTAAAAAGAGAACTAGATCAATTCACAGTGGAGAGGGCTGTCAGTGGCCTTTAGCCATGATGGCTGTGCTCTGCCTCCACAGCTTCTGAAAACCAGTTGCAGGAAACTGCAGGAGGGATGAGGACTCTTGCTTGCACGTTTTCCACAAGCAACTGGTTGGTCACTTTGAGAACAGGATGCTGGACTAGATGGTCCATTGGCCTGATCCAGCAGGGTCTTCCTATGTTCTTAAATTTACTTCCTCCCACCCCCACCCACTTTAAGAAATGTTGCTTGTGATCTAACGTGGCTGGATTGTAAAAGTTTTCTTTTATAATTATCTGTAACGTCAGTTACAGATGATAAGCAATTTAAACTGGTAATCGAGCTCATCTTAGCCACTGAGCTATGTAATTGAAATTCATGGTTCTTATTTGTTAAGGGTACCAAGACAACTCTGGTGATGTCCTTGCTACTTGTACCCTGGAATGTGTGATCATTTCTGCTTATTCATTCTTCAAATAAAAGTGTGCATTATGGGGGATGTCTTTCTGTTTTGGTCTTCATGTTTCTTGTACCAGTCTGGTTTTTTTTGTTTTTTAATATAGACTTCAATCATATTTAATGGCTTCGAGTAAAACTATTTGCTCAGTTCACCACCTTCCAAAATGCTTCCTCTCTCCCAGTGAAGTTATCTTTGTTCCTAACATTAACTCTTTAGTAATGAAACTGTTCTTTTTAAAATATTTTTTACTGAAGTAAGTCAAATCAATAGAATAAAAAGAAGTACAAATAAAAAAGTGCAGTATAATAAAAAAAGTTCTAAAATAAATAAATCGTAAAATAGATCTAAAATTCACAGCATAAGATAATAAGAGGCTGCACCAAGTTTCTTTTGCGGCTCTGTTGCTAAAGCAATACTGGAATTAGTATGTTGTTTCCTATAGTCACATATACATTTATTCTGTTGTCCTTAGATCTAGCAGCAAGGGGCAGAGGAATCCATCTGTAATTTTTTTCAGTAAAGATACACACACACACACACACACACACACACACACCCTTCATTTCTGTACAAGGTGGAACAAATGAGACACGATGCCTGAGGTCCTTGATAGAATCACTCAAAACTCTATGGATGGTGCTAGAATCCACAAAGTACATGCTCTGTGGAATGTCACGCAGCAAAGACAGAATAGTTACATGGATAAAACCTGAAAATAACTGCAACAGATCAAAGGTAACATTGCCAATGGAGCATTGCAGGCAGTAATACAGAAGCAGCTGTCAGTACAAGTCACGTTACATGACTGTTCTTCCTAGGTACCTGTGAAATATTTCCCCCCTTCTGAATGTTTTGTAACCGTTATAATCTGATAGGATCCTTTGGTAATTCAATAAATGCCCCATACTCTGGACAATCTAGATGGTAACTTCTGTTTAGCACTGTAAACATAGGCATATTAAACATTCTGAGTCTATTTGTCCCCCATATAGGGAATATTGGATTCATGATAATCAGGGCAGAAGCCATTACTCCATTAGACTGTGTGATTAACTGATTAATGGCTTACCTCTTAAATTATAGAGAGCTTCATTTCATTAGTGCTGGCCATCTGGGCTCTCACACATCCACTGACAGGAGCTGACCTGATGGCTTCTATTACTGGCAGAATCTCCCATCATTTTCTGCTGATGGAAGAGACTTAATGGATGGTGAGGACCTAAGATACATACTAGGCCAGTAAATGGGGTAGGAATTAAAGGAAAGTGTCTCTGCCAAAAGTTTGTCCTTTTACTTTCTGCTCCTGTTTACTTGTCCTAGCCCTTTTAATTTGCATGCTGGGTTAGGGAGGTCCCAAGCAGAAGAAACCCTGGACCTCAGAGTAAGGTGGCATCTCCCTACATGTTTGAAAGTTCTTAGCATTGAAATGTCAGAAGAGCAGAGTTTCCCAGACTTCATGAAAGATGATGGAAGAAATAATTGTTGGGACACCTTGGGATTTTCTTTTGCCATCAAAGAGCTTAGAGCACTAATTAGTGTTGCTTGCAATAATTCTGTTATATTTATTTAATGCTAACTCTGACTATGGCTGGATTATTTGTGCTTGTGACTGGATCATTGGTATTTTGCATTATTTTTTAAAAACAGTCAATTCTGAAAGCTTTAGACAATATTGCCCTAACATCTGTGTTCTGTTCACACTACTTAGTCAGATGCAGATATTTGTGGCAGATTCTGAACTACTAGGTCCTAGAATTTCTGCCAGTCTCCCTAGCTTTGATTAGGAAGAGTCATAATCAAGCATCTCCTTTAAAAAATAAATAAAAAAGTCATCATATGGTGCAGTGTGGACTGAAAGAGCCTGTTCAGTTTAATGTCCAGTCCTGCATAAGTTTTGCAGCAGTGAGGACCTTATCAAGATGAGACGTAATGCTTGCTGCTCTCTGCGTAGATTGGTTCAACTGTTGAAATAAGCCACCATTCTGCAAAAAGGAATCTAATAAAAACCAAGACCTTTTGCTTGCGTTAAAATTAAAATACAACAGTTTACTTTTTGTATGCATCCCTGCATCCTGAAATACCATGTGTGTTGCCACACCTCAAAAAGGATATAGTAGAGATGGAAAAGGTTTTTTGGCTATGGCACATTCCGGGGTGGAGTAGATGATGCATAGAAGGTCAGCAGTGTGGGGAAAAAAATGTGGTGTTGGCTTTGTAGGTTTCCTGGTCTATTCTAAACAAGACACTGTTTTTTGCTTCTTGTCCTTCTTATAAGACTAATTCGTATTTCAGCTGCTGCCTCACCTGAGCAGCCTGCCTCATTCCTCCACTAGCTGCAGCCTGGAGGGTTTTTGCAAAGGCTGCAATGAGCACAGATAAAATATATTATCATAAATCAACACCTCCTGCCTATATCTAAAGACACAAACAGAACCCTCCCCCTCCTTTTCCCAAAGAGAATGCTAACATTTAGACATTGTGAGTTCTGCAGAAAGATATTCGTTCCTGTAAAATAATCCGAAAAGACAGGATCTCAGATGAGAACTCTTGATGGCAGAAGCCTGCAAGGGAACAAGTGTTAGCATGGCAGAAAGGGTAAAGTGTAGAAGCGCTTCTGTCGAGAGGATCCCCAGGATACAACAGGTTCCATGTGACACCTGGCCGCAGCTTCTGCTCATGCCGAACTTTGCTGTCAGGTCTAGTGCAGTGCCAGTGATATCTGTGTCTTAGATGCCTGGGTGAATCATACTTGGTTGTGCAGGGGGAAAAACTTCCCTTGTGTTGTGCTACTCTCACCACCCCTGCATGCCTGATGAAGCCACAGTTGTTAAGTTGTGGGTGAACATATCAGACGACACAGCAATTCTTCAAACAGCTCTTGTTTATTCACAGGCCAGAACAGAACTGAACTGAAGGGTTCAGCCAGCCTGCTTATATAGAGCTCCACTAGAACGCAACAGTAACCATTTTCTGTAACTATCCAATCACTGAACGTCACTTTCGATCCCTTATTTGCATATGTGGACCTTAAATATCTACAGTATCCTCCTGCTGGCCCAGGGTGAGAACTTCAGTACATAACAGCAGTCATGTCTGAAAAGGGGTTATGATTGCCAGGTTGGGTAGATTGAGGGAGATGGTGAAGTAAGTGTAGAAGAAGGAGCTCAAATTAATGAACTTTGGAAACACTGTCCTAAGTGTGGCAGGGCAGACCACTCACTTGCCTAACTGGGTCACCCACTCATTCAGACTCCAGGCTTCCATTACCCTGTTGTGTGTGCAAACAAACAGGCGGGAGATGGAGGCAATGGCAACATGGGAAGTCCTGCCTGGGCCACCTGCCTGCCCATTTGCTTGCTTGCTCTTGTGCCACTAACCTGGTCTGCTGCTGCTGCTGCTGTCATGTTACATGGTTGCCACATGAACTGCAATGTGACAGCTTATTTTTCTTACAAAAACGTAACATAGGAACATTATTACTGCCATGTATGGATGCTTATGCATCACATTTACAAGAAGAGTTGGAGATCCTTAGGCCTCTAGTCAGTCCCTGGGGGGTAACAAGATACTGGACTAGATAGGCCTTTGGTCTGATCCAGCAGAGATGTTCTTATGTTCATATGGCTGATTGTGAGGTTTGTGAGGATTGTGAACCAACTACTTTGGTTGTGAGGTTCAAAAGCATTCTGCAAACTCAGTACTGTCTTTTCTAGGTCATACACACACCATGCAGTTAAAGCACTTTTATACCACTTTAATAGTGATGACTTCCTCCCAAGAATCCTGGAAACTGTAGTTTGTTGAGGGTGCTGACCTCACAGAACTACAATTTCCAGCACTCTTAAGCTATTGCTGTTCCCAGAGTTCTCCATGACTTTTAAGGTGGCATATGTGTGCTTTAAGTATATGGTGTGGGCATGACCCTAATTTATCAGGTGAGGAAATACCTTCATTAGTTTTGTAGGGTGCTATTGCCTTTCATATCTCAGATGCAGAGCTGTGGTATAATGATCTAGAGTACTTAGAACTGCAATCCGAGCTAGGTTTCACCTAGTTGTAGAGGGAGATGTTATTATGTATTCATTTAACTCAGTTCCACAGGTGTCCACTTGCATCTTTTGCCTTCCCCTTGTCACATTAGGTACTGGGATCCTTTTATCTCTATTGTCTCTTGAATTAACCCTAAGATTGCCTGTCAAATTTGTACATAATCAAACTTTTCATTTTCTACTTTCATATTTATCCCTATTTTTGCAACAATAAACTCTGACATTCTTAGGTTCTATCTTTTGGTGTGTTATTGGTATTGTTGTTAGATATATGGAAACATTGCAACAGGGCATTCCAGGCAATAGGGAGTCTGTGTGTGTTTTACATATTCCCATTTAGAGCAGACTTCCCTTCAACACACAGTGGGGATTACTCAAGATGCAGAGTTTGGAAAATGGGAGGTACTTGAATACCTCCAAGTCTACAGACTGCCTTGATGCCACTGCTCATCTTACTGATGCTGTGAAAACAGCAGAGAGAAAACTGCTCTGTCTTTGAGAGAATCCCCCACCAACTTCTATGAGTGCATAAATGGAAATATGGGAAGCACACAGAGACTCCCTGTTGCCTGGATTGCCCCGATGCAATGTGTCCACACAAAGAGGAGGGTCTAATGAGTCATCTGAAGAGCTATTTGCACATGAGTCTTATGTCTTGAATAGGGAATGATCAGGCCCAAAATATTCAGAAGTGACTCTAATGTTTGAGATAGTGAACTTAGAAAGACAGTGCATGTATTTCTTAGTAGTAGGCAACTTTCAAACTACCAATGAATGTAATTGCAAAACTGAGATTTCTTAACACTGTACAGTATAGCCTTTCCAACACCACAAGAATCATTCTTTTTTAAGGATTGGCTTTGCAACTGTGTTAATCAGTCCCTGCTTGCTCCTCCTCCTTCGATTCTGGGCAATCCTGCTAAAGCTCTGTGCAAATGAAAAAGAACCAAGAAGGCTTTTCAGAGGCTGGAATTAAAACAGATAAAATGTGACGAAGCGTCCTGTTAATGCTCAGTTCTCTACGCAGCCGCAAATAAACTCAATTCCCCTTAAAACATGCCTGTTCAGAGGTAATGAAGGAGAACTGTTGAAGAAAAGGAAGCGAGAGCTTTTGAGGAAAGAAGTGGGATTGAGACCAAAGTGGCTAAATGTAACCTGTTCATGCAGATAATAAATGCAATATGATGCTTTAGAAGCCTTCCTCTGTAGTGCTCAAGACTACAATGCAAAATATCTTGGATTTATAGAAAGTAGACCTAATGCGTTGATTGCTGAGCTTGTGAACTGGAAAATAAAACCACACAAGAATAAACAACAGAACAGATGGCTGAGGCATAATCTGAGGCATGCAAGGCACGTTATGCATCTTTCTTTTTTTAAGTATTTGAAATGTGTGTTCTTTCCCTTTTCTATTTGCTACTATTGCCGCCACCTTCTCCAAAGTCTTCGTGGAACTCTTACTTTGTTTGTTTTCACTTGGCAGTATATTTATTTGTATTCCTCGTTAGACTAATTTAGCTCTGTTGAGCAGTTTCATCTGAAATAGATCTTGTTAGAAGAATGGGTGTGGGGTACTGTCTTTAGTTAATTAGGAGTATTAGTAGTTGCTTTTATTTGGGACATTGTTAAGAACATAATTGAGCAACCTGCTTCCCAGATGCCTCCAGGGAGCCAACAAGCAGAGTTTGAGGGCAGTAGAACTCTTTTCCATTGTTGTGCCCCAGTAACTGGTATTCAGAAAGATGCTTTCTCTGATCCTGAAGATGGCGTGTAGCTATCCAGCATGACTTGTAACTGTCAATAGCCTTTTCCTCCAAGAATTTGTCCAATCTCCTTTTTTGCTAGTATATGGGGAGACGGGAAACGTGGGTTTATGGCAGGGATAGCCATTGTGGTGTCCTCCAGATATTTTTAGACTACAGCTCCCATTATCCCTGACCATTGGCCATGCTGTGTGTTTAATAGGATAGCTGTTGGGGTTTGTGGAAGCTCCCAGGCTAAAGGCAGGGCAGGTGAGGGTGTGGATGCTGTGAGATTTTGACCAGGTTCGGCCCATCTGAAGCTGATACAGGCTCGTCTTATCTTGAGCCCAAGCAGAGCGTTGTCACACAGCAGAAGGATAAGCAGGTAATGTGCCACGTGCTGACTTTATTTACAAGCTATGCTGAGAGCATACAAACATGCATCCTGCCTCTGTAAGAGCAGAGAAGCAACTGTCTCTCTAACAAAGAAACCGAGAGAACATTGAAAAACAGGAAACCAGTGTACGTCACATCCAGTCTCCCATTCCCGTGGGAACCCAACAGTAACTTGGACTGTGAAATGCAAAACAATGTTTTGTGACATGCATTCGCTGCTCAGTGAGGAAGCAGAAACCAACATGTGTGTTCATGCATGCAGGTTTAAGGCTGAGACAGACCTGAAGGTACCATCTATCTCTGGTGATCTGATGGGGATGTAGTAAACCTGCTGCCTGGTAGGAGTGCATCCTACTTGCCTCTACTTGTATATTTGTAAATAAAGCAAGCGTTTTAAAGTGCCATAAATATTCAGTGCACTCCCCTACAGAGGAAGCTAAAATCTGGAATGTGCTGCCATTGGAATTTCTTGCTTCTTGTAAATGGGCAGCATGTGAGAATATAGAAGCATGTTTGATCCTTTGGGGTAAAATATATTTCTTGGAATCTTTCACTTTATTTATATTATTTATATATCTCCCTTTCCATATGGCATAAGGCAGTTTTACAAAATCAAATAAGGATATATAAAATTCATAAAATGGTGTAATTCTTAAAACAACAGCTTATCAACTTTATTTTAAAAAATCAATAGAGAGCAATTAGTAATAGCAGCAGTATGGTTCAATAACTTGTCTGAACATGATTTTTTAATGTGGACATTAATTTTTAACTTTTCCCAGGTATTTGCAGGAAATTTATTAAACCATTCCAGATAGAAATATAGGGAGCTCCTTGGTGCTCCAATTAGCTTGTGTAAACCTAGTGCAGCCTGGGGCTATATTCAGTGCTGCAAGAGTTGACTTCTGCTTTTGCATCAACACTTTCCTCTTATCCCCTAACCCTCTGGAGCAGATTTAAAGAGTGTATGATAGGGATGGAGAAATCTTATTGCAGTCCTTTCCATCCTGGTTCTGAATGTGGATGTCTTAAAGTATGCACAGTTATGCAGCAAATGACACACATAGATGCTGCCCCAAGCAGATTTGCAGTGTTAAAATTAGAAGAAGAAAAATAGAGTAAGCCTTCAGATCATCTCATAAGTACCATGGTCTAACCAGCTGTCAGAAAGGTTTAGTTCACAGATCTGTGGTCCATTCTATGGACTGGTTCAGTGGAACAGATTGGGGCCTGCCTCTGTGTGTGGGGGGGTGGCATTTATGGTAGTCTGCAATGAAATCTTCTGACATTCCTAGTGTGCATGGCAGGGGGTGTTGCAAGGCAGGGGTGAGGAGGAGACCAGATTCTGTGGCTGGAAGTCTGTTCTTGATGTGTGCGAGTGTGCATGTTGTAGGTTTGTGAATAAGGATAGAATTGTGAATGAATGGAGACATACAAATTTTGAAATTTAAGCAGCAAGAAGCTTCAAATCTCAAGATGTTCCTTTCATAGAATTAACTATTGCTTAATGGTTTGTTTAACCAAAAGTGATACTGTCAGCTGCAAATGATAGAAATTGATAAACCTGTGCAGCAGAACTGCCTGGCTGAACTGTCTCCTTCATTGTGGTTAATTGAATATCATCTGGAAATATTCCCATATCATTTTGCTACTTCTGATTCAATGCGTTAATTGCCAGGGGAATTTGCAGTCCTTTCATTTCTCTTTCTATATCTAATCATGTTCCTTTCCTCTCTTGATGTAGAGAGAAAACACATTATATTCTGCATAAATATTCTCTGCAAAATGCCCATTTCCTGCTAGCACAGCAGCCAGCTTTATCCAGCACTCTCCAGTAGGGGTCTCTTCAGATGTGGGAAAAAATTAACTATTGGACAAAATTAACTATTCTTATAAAGGGGAAATTCACCAATGAGGATTGGAAGAATGATTGAGAAACGGTTTTGGCAATAAGCAAAAATAAATGTTCCATAAAAATGTTCAACATTCTGTTAGAATATGTATGTGTGTTTGAACAAGTTAAAATAATCTATAATTTACAGATATTAGAAAAAGCTATTTTAAGATATTTCAAGATGGCATAGTATTCCTTGTGTTTTAAATGAAATAGCTAGAAATTATTGTAAAAATTGGTAAAAAGGTAAAAAAGAGAAGCATTACTTTCTTCCCACTTAAAAGTTAGTTTGATACATTAAGGTTTTTGCTGGCTCCCTACTAAAAAGGCTACTCAGCTTTATCTGCTTTATCTGCTTTTCCTATCGATCCATAAATGCTAAGAAGCTGTGCTTATTGTTGGATATAGTCTACTAGTATGTGACCACCTGTGCAAACCTTTCAGCTCATAGCATAAATATCAGCAGGAGGGGAAATCTGTGTCAGATGCAAGGGTCATTAGAATCTTCCTCAGAATCTTGCTTTCCTGTTCTTCAGATAACGACAGCTGTTTTTCAGTTTACCAAATATTAACAGTTTTAATGCTAAGCAATCTTCTATACACAGGTTGGCTATATGTGAGCTTTAGCTTTTACATCAGTTTTATTGCACAGTGCAGTGTACATTGATGATACTGTATTAATAATAATACGAATAGCCAGGATTGTACAATTTCACATATTTCTGCACAGATGAGAGAAGCATTAGACTTGCTCCCCTATGCTTCTCAGCAAATTGCTGGAAGCCAATGCTTAAATTTCACAGATTTGAAAAGATGGGACTGGTTGAAGAATGTTTGGTTCCTTGTTTCCATTAATTCTTTTTTCTTTTGTCTTTCAGGTACTATGCTATCTGCTGCCAGCCGCTGGTTTATAGGAATAAGATGACACCACTGCGCATTGCTGTAATGCTGGGTGGCTGCTGGGTAATCCCAATGTTTATTTCTTTTCTCCCTATAATGCAAGGATGGAATAGCATTGGCATCATGGACTTGGTGAGTAGACCCTAGTTGTCTGGTGTGAAGTTAAATTTTGTATGAGCAGGTCTTGTATTGACCAAAATCCCTCATCTCTTTAAATAGCGTGCAGTTTCACCCAAGAAGATTGAAAGAGAAGTTCAAAATTGCTTCCAGACCATTTATATTACCAAACCTAGGGTCAGAAAGGCAATTTCACTTCTGTCATAGTGTTGGCTGCTGTGCCTAGGAATTTATCACCTTCCCTTGGAAATCTGAACCCCACCTGCCACTTTATTTTACTGAAATGACTCTGACCTTTGTGCACACTCTAGAACTCATCACTATTCTTTTCCATTTGTGATCTGAATATTTTATCATTCACTCGATTCACTTGTTCCACTTGTTGCTAAAGTTGACAGAGTTGGTTCTAGATAGCCTCCAAAAATATCCTGTGAGTCTATGAAATATCATTACTGTGAATTTAAAGAGAATGAAGTCTTGCTCATGGAATCCTAGAAATGGAAGTTCCTGTAAAGTTGCAGTTCATCCAGAGTCCCTTGCACCGAGTCATTACAAAGTGATTGATGATCTGTAGTTCATTCACAACCTTTTAGGGCTGAAATAAATATTGCATGAATCTAGCACAGCAAAACCCTGATGGACCACTTTGGTTTGTTAGTTAGAAGTAGTTTTGAGAGCAAGCAATTGGAAGCAGCTAAGTGCTGTAGGGAGGGAATGCATAAACCTTCTTCTGATCATCACTTTTCTATAGTGCAGCGGTTCTCAACCTGTGAGTCCCCAGAAGTTGTTGGACTACAACTCCCATCATCCCTGAGCTCTGGCCTTGCTAGCTAGGGGTGATGGGAGTTGTAGTTCAACAATATCTGGGGACCCACAGGTTGAGAAAGGCTGCTATAGTGGCTCCCTCTGAATCACTTCTACATACATATGGTGCTATGTGGAATTCCAGGTGTGTGCTTGCAAAGGTAAACACCTGTCTCAAATTCATGAGGAAGAAGCATATCTGCAGGACAGTTACTTCAGAAAAGCAGTAGAAAGGCTAGTCAGCGCTTTCCCCTCCCTTTTATCTTCCAAATTTCTGCTTTTCAAAGTGGCATTTTAGTAAGAAAAGCAGCCACCCAGATCTTTATTTACACCCACATTTTGTTTAGTATTACCCTGATTTTCAAAAGATAGATTTAAGTCTACCCTAACAGATATATCTCCCTTATCTGGAAGCATAATCTGGAATCCTCTCATAACCTTGGATTATCTCAGCCCAGTGGGTCAGGTCGACAAAGGCAACTGGGAGAATTGGTCATGTTGCCAAAGTACATAATGTCTGGATTTAGAAGCTTTTTATTGGGCTGTGGGACATAAAGTTGGACATTCTGAACCATTAGGAAGAAGGTAAAGCAAATATTTAAATGTGTAGTGAGAGCAGCATTTTGCATGCTATGATTTAGGCCAAACAGTGGAAGGGACCCTGACTAGATGATCCCTGGGGTCCCTCCCAACTCTACAATTCCATGAAAGTCCTTGAAGGAGACATTAATGATTACATGCTCACTCTGAATATCTGCTGTAGTCTGACAGGGATACTGAGTGACTGACAGATCACAGTGACATCCATGATACCTTCAGAACTCATTGGCTAACATGTTGTGAAAGAACCTTTTCTACTTCTATCTATTTTCCCCTCCCTTCCATTGACTTCCTTCCAGTGGATGCTGTTTTTACTTCTGTGCATTGACAACATGCCACCTTTCATAATAACAGTTCTTTAAATTGATCCTCCTTACCATCTAGTAAGCTTGCTGCCAGCTTAGCATGAGGGACAGTTGGCAACTCTTTCCATGAGACTCAGACCTGATACTTTCTGAAAACTGCTTTCGGTTCATGCTCCATTTAATTTACAACCATGAACTACTACAACTGTCAAGAAAGAGATGGGGGTTTTCATCACCCTGCCTTTCACAATCAGTACTAGCAGGGAATGATGGGCAGGCAGAGGAATGTTCTATGCAGTCAAGCAGTCACAACCATTGCAATAGGCTTGGTGCCACATTTCTGTAAGATTCCACTGATGGAATTATTTTCTTTAGCAGCCTATCAGTAATTAACATTCCTTCGTTCCTCTACTATGCTTCTATACACACATTTGCAATATAGTATCTGCAGTATGGGCATTGATTCAGCAATAACAAGAAGATTTGGGCATTGTGTAATCGTCCGTCCCAAAAAAGGTTCCATTACATTTTGAATTGCGACTCATCCTGATATTTAAATGTCAGAGAATAAACATTTTCTTCACTGTATGATAAACATAAAACATTCAAGGAAGATAATAGAAATGGAGAAAAAAATATTCAATAGGTCAATTCATAACTATATTTATTAATTTTATTTCCCAATATTTATTTACCATTTGATTGATAGAAGTGGTTTACAAACAGAATAAAGAAATAAGATGATCAGTAAAAAAAAGTTTAAAACAAGTACTTTAAACATTCAAAAATATTTTAAATCAATTATTAAAACACACGCCTACATTTTACATGTCTGGATAGGCTTGCCTAAACAAAAATGTTTTTAGCAGGTACTGAAATGAGTACAGTTAGGGTGTCTGCCTGGTGTCAATAGGCAGGGAGTTCCAAAATGTGGGTTCTGCCGGTTACGCAAAAGACACGGAATAACTGGGAAATGAGAAATGGTACAAGGGTTGGTGGGGAAAGTTCCAGATTCTCAGCAGTGTTGTTTTTCATTCCACACATGGGCAAATGAAGCAAAGAGAAGGTTCCATTACATTTTGAATTGCGACTCATCCTGATATTTAAATGTCAGAGAATAAACATTTTCTTCACTGTATGATAAACATAAAACATTCAAGGAAGATAATAGAAATGGAAAAAAAAAATATTCAATAGGTCAATTCATAACTATATTTATTAATTTTATTTCCCAATATTTATTTACCATTTGATTGATAGAAGTGGTTTACAAACAGAATAAAGAAATAAGATGATCAGTAAAAAAAAGTTTAAAACAAGTACTTTAAACATTCAAAAATATTTTAAATCAATTATTAAAACACACGCCTACATTTTACATGTCTGGATAGGCTTGCCTAAACAAAAATGTTTTTAGCAGGTACTGAAATGAGTACAGTTAGGGTGTCTGCCTGGTGTCAATAGGCAGGGAGTTCCAAAATGTGGGTTCTGCCGGTTACGCAAAAGACACGGAATAACTGGGAAATGAGAAATGGTACAAGGGTTGGTGGGGAAAGTTCCAGATTCTCAGCAGTGTTGTTTTTCATTCCACACATGGGCAAATGAAGCAAAGAGAATACAATTAATGATCAGAGAAGCTATAGTATGTCCTTGTCTTTCTTTGCTTTTTTTGTTCATCTCCCTCAGGTAGAGAAAAAGCAATTCAACAGTATGTCCAACTCAACTTACTGCATATTTATGGTCAACAAGCCCTATGCTATCACCTGCTCTGTGGTTGCCTTCTACATTCCGTTTCTGCTAATGGTGCTAGCCTACTACCGGATATACATTACAGCCAGGGAGCATGCTCATCAGATACAGAGTCTTCAGCGTGCAGGGGCCCCAACAGATGGGAGGCCACACCACCCTGACCAGCACAGCACTCACCGTATGAAGACTGAAACTAAAGCAGCCAAGACCCTCTGTATAATCATGGGGTGTTTCTGCTTATGCTGGGCACCATTCTTCATCACAAATGTAATAGACCCTTTCATAGATTACGCAGTTCCTGCAAAGATATGGACTGCTTTTTTGTGGCTGGGATACATCAATTCAGGATTGAATCCCTTCCTTTATGCATTCTTGAACAAGTCTTTCAGACGTGCCTTCCTCATCATCCTGTGTTGTGGTGATGAACGATACCGAAGGCCTTCCATCTTAGGGCAAACAGTCCCTTGTTCCACTACTACTATAAATGGATCTACACATGTGCTAAGGTGAGTGGTTGTTCAAAACTGGGTTGAGAAAAAAGCAAGGATAATTCTGTTTTCATCCACTATACGGGGAACGGGGATGGATTTTTTTGTACTGAAGTAGCCAGGGCTATGGCCTGATTTAGAAGAGCTGGCATGTGCACATTTCAGTGGGTTAGCCATGGGCCTCCCCTCACTCAAATCTTCCTTGCTGCTCTCAGTATGGCAACAGGTATGAAAGAGGTATCCTGCGAAGGGGATCTATAAATGGAGCTTCATGGTGGAGCACAAGAGGAAAGGGAGAACATATGAGTGCAGAGGAGTATTGTGAAAAGAGAAGGTATCAAGGGAAAGGAATGTCTCCACAGATACCAGAGATATCTCATCTAGTAGCATGGTTCACCTGGATGTACTTGACAAATGTGCATTTTGTTAATACTAAAGTTGATTGTCCTGCCAAGATTAAATTCCTTGCAAATTCCTTTGGCACCTATCAGAGACATGGTGCAGTGCCACTGTCTAGTCTCAGCACGGGCTAATATGTATGTCACACTGGGATTCCAAAGGAATCAATCAAAATGTTTTGATCCTAAGGAATTATTTTACAGATATCAATTTAAATCATTTACTTTGTAAGCACCAAGTCAGTAATTTTTTCTGGCTGAAGTGTTACTATAGGATGCATAACAATGTTTTTGTGGAGACAATGAGTAAGACGTGGTCTATTATTAACAGGCCTTTTGTTTAAAGCTCACATCAAGTTGAACAGGTATTGAACAATACTGAAAGTTTTACTAGTTATTATTTATTTGTTACTGGTATCTGTCTATCTCGAGAGACAATGGAGTGCACCATCAGGGGTGAAGTCAAACTGCTGGAGAATCACAGCACCTGCTGTGGCTGCAGGGACTGGTAATAACTGCTGCCTCCCACATTGTTTTTGCTGTGTTAGCAACAGCGAAGGAGCCTCTCCAGGGCACAAGCCTGGGCAATGTAAATTCAGGTCCTGTACTGCCCAGATGACAAGATCCCCCTCTTGGTCTTGCTGATGTGGTCCAAAGGAAAGCAGAACAATACGTTTGGCAGCAGGAGTTGCTGGAAGGAGGCATACAAGATGCCATCCAACCATCTTACAAATTCCACTCTGGATTTCTGTAGGGTTTACTCCTTAGCCTTTAATTCTCTCAAATATATTCTGCAAGGCAGTGGAGGTTTAGGGTCAGAGTTTTCCTTTTTCTAGATGGGCTACCTTCCCAGGTTGATGAGCCCCACCTGCCCCTCACTTCCCTCTACAGCCATGCAGAAACCACCTTCAGCTGTTGGACCCATTATTGCTCTCATCCACTTAATCCACCAGAGCCTGTCTTTGCATGCAAGGAAAGTCCCTAACTCATTGAGAGTTTGAGACCCATTGGCTACCGTCACATGTATAGCCCACCTTTTCTACATCCATTGTTAAACATGGCTCAGTGACCATAAGAAGCAACACATCACCTAAAAATCCAGTACAGTTTCCCAGAAGCAACAGTAAAGAACAGATCAATCAGATGCTCAGAAGAACCAAAGAGTTTTTACCATGTATAAAATATATGTTAGTAGGCATCAGTCTTATGTCCAGGATATGGGATCCAGAAACATCCAAACAGAAAATCAGTTCAAGTAAAAATCAAAGAAAAATGACTCAGTTCCATGACTCAGTGCACTAAGTCTAGTCTTTTCTAAATTAGTTAATTTGTATAAGTTAATTTGTTTTTAAGGGGAGAGGGACAGGGCTGCCCTGGGAGTGGGCCCTAGCCAACGGAATGGCTGGGGCAGCTTCCATGGGGGGGGGGGATGCATTGGGACACCTGATCTCAGTGATCACAGGCATGGGGATTTCTTATTGTTGCTGAGATAACAAAAGGATTTTTCCTGGTTTGTAGGGTTACCTACAGATTGTCAACCTTCCAGCAAATACAGTGGTACCTCGGGTTAAGAACTTAATTCATTCTGGAGGTCTGTTCTTAACCTGAAACTGTTCTTAACCTGAAGCACCACTTTAGCTAATGGGGCCTCCTGCTGCTGCCGTGCTGCTGGAGCACGATTTCTGTTCTCATCCTGAAGCAAAGTTTTTAACCTGAGGTACTATTTCTGGGTTAGCGGAGTCTGTAACCTGAAGTGTATGTAACCTGAAGCATATGTAACCCGAGGTATCACTGTATTTGAGCTCATGACCTTAAATTTTTTACTTAGCATTAGTTGCTATGATGACTGAGGCATAAAACTTTCAAAGGAACAGAGGAGATTGTGTTTCTTCGGCCTGTTTATATAAAATTGGGAAATGCTGAGGCACTAAGATTAAACTCCACTGAACAGCGGAAAAGCTTGCTTCATCATGCAGGCTTCCATCCATCCTCCTCCCAGCTGGAGATTCTTTAACGATCGAACATAGCTGCTCAGGAATGCCTGCTGTGCACACTGCTTCATCAGAGAGCAATTATGTTTTGGTTTTCTCAGCTTCCTGAACTGATGAAGAAGGTGTTTGTTAGGTCCCTATGTGGTTGTAAATTTTACTTGGGGTTTGATAATAGAGACTGGTCTAATGGTGATCTGTGGTCCACTCTGCTTACCTAAAACTGTGGGGGCGGGGTTAGAGCTGGGGCAAGTGGGGGCGGGGAGTTAAATTGCAGAATACATTTTTTATTTTTATTTTTAAAAAGGTGTCATTGGAATAAGACAAGAAGCAAGTCTTGGAGCAAAAGCATGGATCCCCCTTTCCTCGAGGGCTCATCATAATGTGTCCAAACTGTGTGTTGAAGTTTAAAATTGCATGTGTTATGACTTCCAGTGCTTGTGGCCACCTGGAAGTCATGCTGATGAGTCACAAGTGGGGGAGAGACACCATTAAGGAATTGGCAATAATGTAAAGGTCTCTCCAGCTATGCTGATCTCTGTGTCAAAAAAACAACAGGGTATTGTTTGGAGACACTTTCATGCTCTCAGGGCTCATGAAAGACTTTCTGAAGAAGCAAAACCAAGTCTTTTTATCCAGGGGGGTCAAATGTAGTCAGTGACTGCCTATGCCTTTTTGTGTCTGACGAAAAAACTCGGCCACCAATCAGCTATATAAGATGAGTTTGTTGGACCGGGCCAATGACCTGTCCAGGCCAATGTCTTGTTCTCACAGTGGCCAATCAGATACCTGTGGGGGGACCTGCAAGCGGGATCCAAGCACAGGAGCACTCTCCCCTGCTGCAGTTTCCAGCAACTGGTATTCGGAAGCATTAATGCCTCCGACCGTGAAATATAGATTTATTTCAGTAAGCAGTAATTTATTCTTTGATATCTGCTGTTTTCAAAACAAATTTCATCCACAGCTACAGAAGAGGATTTGCAGTGAGAAGAATGATACATCTGTGCAAACTGGGAAATCTGTGCAGCCATTATGAATTTATTATATATAAATATTTGGACACTTAAATCATAAGCAGCACTATGCTGAAGGGCATGATTGAATGCATTCCATACTGTACAGAATTTAAGTACTCATCTTAGTTTAGATTGATTCCTGTATTTTACAATTACTAATGATAGGTTTAGGTTTCAGTTCCTTCCAGCTCTAAGCAGCAGGTTTGTGAAGCAATGAGTGTAATGAAACATGAGTTTTCATCACACTCAAGTCAAGATGCATCAATTTAAACACACCATTTCCTTTATCTGAACAACAAGAAAGCTTTTGATACAGACTTTTACTAAATTTTGCAGGATTACTTTCTCTAGGAACAACAACAAGAAACCAAGCTGAAATAGTTAAATATAAGAATTATAATGCTATCTAGTATATGTATACTTGCGTGGCAAATGACTCTACAGGTGCTGGCAAACGTCTTTAGCTTCAGTCTCAGAAGTCATAAAATCTTGATTCAAAGGGAGGAATGCAAGCTCCTGAATTCTTCTGCTTAGATTCAATTCCAGTCTGGAGAATTGCAAGCATCCACTCACCCCTAAACCCACAAAAGAGAAACTGCCAGTTGTCAAGAGTAACTTCTTCTAGCTGTGCAAAATTATCAAAAGCAAGATTCCTACAATCCGATGAGACAGGGAGATCTTTGCTGCTCCTTCCTTGTGAGTAGAGCACATAATGCCAGTGAATTTTTCCTACAAACTGGAAGGACAATGGAATTCCATATGTAGCTGGACCTATTCTGTAGTGTGAAAATGGATTAACAATGCATGGAACACCTTGTCTGAAGGTTCAATTACGCCAGGTATGGGGAACCTGGAAAACTTCAGGTGTTACTGGATTACAGCTCTCATTGTACTTGACCATTAGTCCTTGATGAGTGGGACTGATGGGAGTTGTAGTCCAACAATACATGGAGGGCCACAGGTTCCTCACAGTCCAATAGTGCCTGATTATTTGCGAATGTTGGCAAATTTCTCCACTGCTGAGAGGCTTATTGCCTCTGAACCTGGAGGTTTAATCAAGCCAACATATCTTACATTTGTTAAGACCTACCCATTGTATCTCTCTTAAAAGCCACCTTTTCAATGTTTCAATGCTAGTTACTTTATTCCACATGCAATTGGCACACAAAACAACTTTCAAATCTGCACTACATTAGAATATTATCAGGAATATGCTGGGTTTGTGTGTGTTGAGGGCAAGAGTGTCAGTCTCTTATGGCCCCTGGTAGGTGATGCTAAGTCCAGGGTCTCCACAGAGGAAAAAGATGCTACAGGGATTGGACTCAGGGACTGACTGATAGCAAACATGCCAACCCAGAGAAGCAATAGAAAGTACCTAGTAACCATAGCCATTTACTATGACACGGAATTCTTTAAATCTTGTGTCTATATGAAGATGTGCTTTCTTTTCTCTCTCCTGCTGGCTGATTTAATGTGATCAGAGCTAAGAAAGCCCTTGCTAAGTTTTATACCCACTCAGTGCAAGACTCAGCCTGAAGCAAAGCATTAAATGTAGCAACGTAAAGCACCGTCACAAAACAAACTAGGGGAATAGACAAGCGTTGCTGTGAGGGGTGTGTGACAAAACAAGACCACTTGGTGTCAATCTGGTGCCCCACTGTTTTTAATGTGACCTTTAAAAAGCTCTATGTGAGTCAGAGCCATAATTTTCTTGACTGCTATGATTTTAGGTTCCTTTGTATTAGCTTTGCCTCCTACGTAAATGGCAGAAAGTAGCTTGGCCTTCAAAATACATTTTATGATAGCATCCTATAATGAAACAGATTTCAGACCAATATTCTTTCCTGCTGCCTGTCTCTCACTTTGGGTAATTCTGCTAAAATCCTGTTTTCCTCCATATTTCCTTCTTTGAAGGCAATGCCAAGGTTTAAACATTCACGACAAAGCAGGGTTTACCTGCACAAAAATATTGGGGTAATTAAGAGAAAAAACGTGGGATGCGGGTGGCGCTGTGGGTAAAACCTCAGTGCCTAGGACTTGCCGATCGTAAGGTCGGCAGTTCAAATCCCCGCGGCGGGGTGAGCTCCCGTCGTTCGGTCCCAGCCCCTGCCCACCTAGCAGTTCGAAAGCACCCCTAAGTGCAAGTAGATAAATAGGTACCACTTTATAGCGGGAAGGTAAACAGTGTTTCCGTGTGCTGCGCTGGTGCTGGCTCGCCAGTTGCAGCTTCGTCACGCTGGCCACGTGACCCGGAAGTGTCTTCGGACAGCGCTGGCTCCCGGCCTCTTAAGCGAGATGTGCGCGCAACCCTAGAGTCGGACACGACTGGCCCGTACGGGCAGGGGTACCTTTACCTTTACCTTTTTAAGAGAAAAAACAGTGTGCAACAGACAAGCATTTCTTGTTTTCACTTTGTAAATTCTCACCAATACAGTTTTCATCATCAAATCAGACGAAGTAAAAACGTGAGTCTGAGATGTATATTGATATCCTTATAATTTTTTTGTTGCGATTTTATACATCTATTACTGATGTCATTTGATGACATGGGCAATCAGCTCTAAAATATGTCCTCCTGTTGCTCTCTGATGTAATTGACTAGCTTCTTCCAAGGACTACAGTTCACCAGAAATACCTTGTTCTCTTCATATGGCTTTCCTTTAATCTTCTCTCCAGTTTTTACATTTCTCCCCCCACCCCCCACATTAAGCTGAGCCCTGGAGAAGAAAGTCTCCAGAGACAGAATAAAATCATTCATTATATTTTCAGGAAAATTTTTCCTAACCATCAAAAAATAATTGAGCACTATACAGGAGGAAGGGAGCTTATCAGTTCAGCTAAGGATACCTTGCACTCACCCTAAATTGTCTTTTCTAGTACTGGACAGTATTTCAAAGGCGGCTCTTTCATTTTCCATTTCCTTGGATTTCCAATTTGCTGACCCTCAAAGCTGCCACACTAGTCATTTATCACAAACTTTCAATGTGTTTGTAGCTATTAAGGAAGGTAGATATATTTCTCAAATGATGTTACTCTGTTGTTTGCAGCCTGCATCTTGCTTAACTTATGTGTCTCCCAGAATGCCAGTGATAGTGGAAGTGTGTTCTTGGTTTACATAGCTAGAAAGGGCAGCTGCTGGGTGGATTGTTGAGGTGAACAAACTAAACCTGCTTGTTCAGGGAAGTTTTTAATGTGTGACATCTTAGTGTATTTTTGGTCTTTGTGGAAGCCGCCCAGAGTGGCTGGGGAAACCCAGCCGGATGGGCAGGGTACAAATAATAAATTATTATTATTATTATTATTATTATTATTATTATTATTATTATCATCATCATCATCATCATCATCATCATCATCATTATTAAACCTGGACAGAGCCCAGTGGATAACCATGGGACATACAGCTACTTCCTTTCTGAGTAAAGAGACTGGGTACAATGGACTTGGGACCTGCACTTGTTGTGTAAGCCTTTCTGTTGTTCTCCTTCACAAACAAATCTGGGAGTAAGCAATTAATTATATAGCAGATAAAACAGCCGAAAACAGTTTCTGTAACAATGCTACACTGTTTATGCCAAAAAGCCAATGCCAACATTTTCAATGAAGCATTTTTAATGAGGGAAGTTCTTCCTCTCATGCAGAGCTATTTAGTGCACAATGTTGTGGTATCTCAGAAATAAAAGTGAAGGCTAGTTGAAACATCACACCATGTACACAGGTACACAGATTCTGTGCAGTGATATACTAAGCAAATCACCACCACCACCTCCCGTATGAACTTGCCTTGGCCTCTAAAATGTGAGTTTGGAAGCTCTCCTTTAGATGCTATTCTTCGTGGTGGTTGAAGACCACAGATAATACTTTTTCAGTGATGGTTCCACATTTCTGGAATTTCCTCCCCAGTTGGCTTTGCAAGGAACCAACATTCAGGCTTGATATTAATAAATTTTCATTTTGTTTTCACTTATGACTGGAGCGATCTGTAATTTAGCTGCTACTTTTTGTGATCTATTTGTTCTTAACTACTTTGGGATTGTTTCAGTTGCAGATGTCTATGGATTTATTAATGCACTTTTGATAGTTCATAATAGAAAAGTAAAATAGTAAATAGTAAAATAGTAAAAAAAACAACAAAAAGCATAACATTTGAATCCTGCTTTCCACAGGGCTGTAATGACTTATTAGTGTTGCCAGAGTGGGTGTGGTGGTCTACATACATGCATCCCAGCATAGAGAAGGGAGTTATCTCTAGCTTCCAATGCCTTAAGTTACAAGCTTCAGTTTTCATCAAACTATAATGCATACAGTTTAGGAGTGACAGGAAAATGATGCAACTGGCTTCCATCTTTGCGAGGAATCAAAGGTCATGGGTATGTTTCCTTTCGTATATCCTAATGGTGAACATCTCTGTATAATAGAAAACAGCTTGCCTAATTTCCTCAGTTTGGACATAGAAGAGTTTCTTTAGAGGATTGAAAACATTAGAAGTTTCAAGTTCTTAATTAAATTTATGTATTTTGCTTAGATGTAACATTCATATATTTGTCAAAGCAGCGGCATTTGCATTCATTTGCTACATTTATTGTAGAACCTTTTTTCTCAACTCTTCTTCATATCCTTGCCTGCAAATATCATTGTGTGTTGCTTTTTTGTGTATGCTTTTTATTACTCTCCCTCTCTCTGAAGAGCTTTTAAATTGATACTTTGATGGGGAAGACTTCATTACATTTAACAGAATGTCGTTCTTAAAAGAATCCTGAGTAGCCTGTAGCTATATTAGTCCTGTTGGATTTTGCTCTCCACCTAAGTAAAAAAACAAACTCTAGGCTGGTAGCTCGCAAATTTCTTTTTTTGTAGACCATTTGGTGGACCAGTTAATAAAGGTTTGTTTGTTTACATATCAAAGCACATACATAACTCATATTTTTAATTCTTAATTAGTATCATCACCCAAACAGTACCACATTATGAAAATCGTGGGCTTTAAATCACATCCTTTAAGTGGTAGAGTCAGTGCGTTTTTTCCTGGAAGTACCCAACGGTACCACCACCTTTTTGCGAGGAAGGGGGGCTCTTGGACCCCGTTAGAGCATCACACCTTTCCCCCCAAGCTCGGGAAGTATTTGCCCAGCTTAGGGAAGGAGGAGCACTGCTGACAGGATCTTGGAGCCCTGCTGCCTTCTTCCCAAAGCTGGGTACAGGAGGCCTCTTCACCTGGCCGGCAAAGCCACAGTAGGTGGGTGAGTGAGGGAGCATCGAGCAGCCAACTGGCTCTCCCCATATAGCAACTAATAAAAAAGCTATGCACGTATACACACTCTGCACGCCCCCATGTTATATTCAGTTCATTAAAATGTGTAAAATACATACGATGTTGGTTGTTAAGCCAACTCAGCCAGATGTGGAACCGGCTAGGGTCCTTGGGTAGTAGGCTATGGTGGAGATGGTGGGGGTCTCAGGTGTACTGCCAGGGGTATGGTGGATGTTGACTCCAAATAACCTGCCCAGGGGCCATTGATGAGGAACTTACACACATCACTCTTGATAATCAGGAGGTCCATTCCCACTCAATAAAGTCCAAGGCAAGCCTGTCCCCCTGGAGTGGCAAGTCATGTTCAGTTTGTTCACCTTCATGGGTTAGGCCTTGCTTCCTGGGGGAGGGGTCACTGCAAGTAGGTCCGCAGTGACTCTGCCTTACATATAATAGTCATTTGGTTTATAGATAGTACTAGAGGTTGGAGGAAAGCCTTTGGTATTTTCATATTTCTGAGTTCTCCGCCCAGGACTGTGGAAAACATGTTCTTTCACTGTTGACAGAAGTGGGTCCTGGTCTTTAGTGAAGTCAGTGTCTTAAATTTACTGCAGAATAAGAAAAAAAAAGGTAAAACTGGCATTGAAAGAAACCCTCTTTTGTTCAGCTACAGATAACTGGAATTAATTGCTGGCAGGGGGGAATGCTCACAGTTTGACCCTGATTTGTACCTTAACAGGAGAAGAAGCTAGACATAAAAACATTAATCTTTGTGCCACAGATATGTTGTGTGTGGATTTAAGCTAAAACTCCAGTACACAGCAAATATATACATACAATGCATGCCATCCTAATATTTTTTACACAGCCAAAAACTCACAAGCAATAGCCTAGAATATGTATTAAGTAAATCAATACATGAAACAGTATGTGTTGTCCTTTTCCAGTCCATATTTTCATTGCAACTATTTGGTAACAAAGTACCTAACTTATGTTTCCAAAATACTTCTCTAATTTTTAGCTGTTTATACAATTCTTCCCCTGAGGTTTGTACTCATTCTACACAGCAAAATTGTGGGGATTCCTTGTCATGCTTACATGCAAGAAAGGAATTTTACTAATACAGCCTGTGATTTATTTGTTCTTATGTGACGCTCATGTTCACAAATATGTGTTTAAATTTTTCTTGTAGTCAATACTGACATAAAATATTGGGCAATGGCAGCACACTGAACACAGGAAATACACATGAAGGAATAATCTTTCCCCTGGGGAGAGATGCATGGCAATCTGAACCCAATATTTGGTTAGCAGCATGCAACAAACTATTTTCATCAGGGCAAATGCTGCCATGGGCAGACAAACTTGCATGCTGAGTGCTGATTGTCCCATTCAAGGCAGAAGAAATGCCTTTGCTTCAACCAAAATTCAGCTTCCATGTTGACTTTCCACTGTGGGAACTGAAAGTAATTTCATGGCCCTTTTGCTGAAAAAGCAAAAACTTCAGAAGAGAGGCTGAGGTGGAGGCAGGTGATGAAAGAGGCTAAAAGCAGTATGGGTAGTATCTACAGATTAATGGAAACATATTGTACAGATATCTCTCAGCAAATGCTGTTATGATAAAGGGAAGGAAGAATTCACTTTTCGCAGCACCACAAGCTACCTGCTTTCTTAATTATCCATCTTAATTTCAAAATGAATCGGTATAAAGGCCCACTTACTTAGAATTTAACCTTCATTAACTTCTACTTTGAAAATGCATTTTAAAATCCCAGAACTGAACTTCAGAGATAATTAAACAAGACATCATAAGAAATGAAAAGAAAGCTGGAATTTCTTTAATGAGCTGTCTTGCACTTTTGCTATTGTTTTGACAAGGTGTTTTGCCAGTATTGGTTGGCATCTCCAGGGTGCTGGGCATCTTGCTGTATTTTGTGCCTTGGCTTCACAGCTGTCTGCAACTCCAACCAGTCATAGACGATACCTAGGGCCAGGAGAAATCCTCCATTTCTGAGCCAAAATGAAGTTATCTTTTTGAAATTCACATTCCAAATTTTATGATGCAATTCCCCAACCAAAACATGTGTATATTAGGGGAAAGTATGTATGTAAATGCATATGTTAGTGAAAATAACATACAGAAATGCATAGTATTGTGAAAACTGCAAAAATGTATATATTGGAGGAAATATGTACTAAATCCTGGTGAAATTTTAAAGGACCTTTTTAAAAAAATTGCAAAGTTGATTGATGATTTTTTTAAAAAGAATAGAAACTCAAAATACTGTGATACACTAAGCTTTTGTGGAACCATGCCTGGATGCATAAAGTGTCATTATTTGTAAGATATGTACATTGGTACATGAAGGGGAGAGATGGCAACCTGTAGTTTATGGTGAAGGAAACATGGTTTGGGTTTGTGGCCACTCCAGACTCCTGGTTAGGGCTCACATGAATGGATTTTCTTCCATTAAAAATAAACACCCATGCATGTATAAAGTGTGCTAGAAATATCAGGCTAGAACTCCTGTCCTTGCAAGGTAGTCAGCTATGTGCTGGTCTGGAAGAATGTTCAGTGGTGTGAGCAACCAACTGCTGTCTGAAGTTGAGAAACAGCTATACCATTTCTGGTATTTAAGACCTAGTCCAGAATATCTTTGGAATGGAACATTGACAGAAAAACATTACTCAATGAGCTTGAACTGACCATTTATTTGTTTCGGTGTGGCAATCCATTTACAATAGTTCACTATTGCTTTGCCTTTGACAGATTAACAGTTAGAATACAGAGACGCCTTAAGAGCGTTATCAACACTCCTACAAAGAGTGTTTGTGCATTTTCAAAAGCTGTAAAGCTTAAAGTCCAGGCAGCTCTAAAGGTATAAACATCTAATATGTCACCCCTCTCTTGCTGAAATATATGTGAACTGCCTGCTGTAGAGGTAATTTTATCATCATTGCTCCTACCCACCATCCTGAGGTTTCTCAAGCAGCAGGTGTCCTTGTCAGGGAAGTGAACCCTGAGTGGTTCCCCCCAACCACTAGGAGGGGGAAAATGTAAATAGAGGCAGATGAGAAAGCACACAGCAGGACATAAAAGGCTAGTGGAAAACCTGTCTGACTGCCTTAGCAATGATCTCTGTCTCTTTCCCTTTCATGTTTGCTGTTGTTTTTAATATCTGGCCCTCTTTCTTAGTATTTTCAGAAATGCCCTCACTGTCAAGCATTGTGTTAGTCTTCCAAACCCTTCTGCTTTACATTTAAAGATCAGGCATCTTGGATATCTAATCCAGCATGAATGTTACAGATACAACAGTCAAGCATGCTATTGTGGCTGCTGGATCGATAGGAGACATGAAGCCTGAATTCTCATTATGTAAGCACCATCAAGCCACATCACATTGATGACAGATCATTAACCCAAATGGTATGTGCTGCTGTTTTAAGTCCTGCCATTACAGGGCAAAGGCCAGTAGCGTCTGCAGGAATCAGTGTCTAGGTGCAGAATCAAAGCAGGAAAAATTGACTGAGTTGTTTAATTGCACTAAAGCTGAATACCTTCAATGTCTAAAATACATCCAGTTTGTCTTTAATTATTTGTTGAGTATAAAAGACTGTTGCAATTACTGAGGCAAAAAATAATCACAAGAGTACAAGTACTTTGGCTCTGTCTGGAAGTTTAGCGAATTTAATTGTGGTATTCCCTGCCCCATTATCCATGGCTATGGCATCTTGCTGTCCTTGTGATAATTGTGTTAAAGTTGTTTTTAGAAATGGTTTAACAATGAAGTATTATGTGTAGGGTTTATCACCTTGAGATATGTTTTAATCTTAACACCTTTGATCCTTCCAGTATTTGGAATGTCTATTAACATATTAATGATCCTTACTAAATCTTCTTATATGAAGCTACTGTGATAATTGCATTTGCTGAGTAGGTGTGATATACTCACCAATCTCTCTGTTAGCTTTTTCCATGTAACTTTTGAGTATGTGGGGAATGTTTTGGAATGATTTCCTTAGAGGCGCAATCATGAAATTGCTCTTGTGTACAGGGCTGATTCCAGGTTTGACGATGCCCTTTATGCCCATCCAATTGCAAATGAATTTGGGGGAAAATCAAATCCAATTGCAAATGAATTTGGGGGAAAATCAAATGTTTTGAAATGCACTGGAGCAGCACTGTGTTGGGCGCTCGGAGATATTGCAGGGATTTTGACATGGTAGCTCTTAACTGACAGGACAGGAATAAGTGCTGGGGAGCCTTGTGGCAGGTGCTGATGCCGACCCTGCTTCATGTGAATATTGCAGGAAGAACAAGTGACCAGCAGGAAGTAGGACCTGACAATATCTTAAGATTTCCACATAGGCCAGTGGTCCAGCATCCTGTTCTCACAGTGGCCAACCAGATGTATTCTAGCTGTGTACAGTGGTACCTTGGGTTAAGTACTTAATTCGTTCTGGAGGTCCATTCTTAACCTGAAACTGTTCTTAACCTGAAACAACACTTTAGCTAATGGGGCCTCCCGCTGCTGCCGCGCCGCTGCTGCACGATTTCTGTTCTCATCCTGAAGCAAAGTTCTTAACCCAAGGTACTATTTCTGGGTTAGAGGAGTCTGTAACCTGAGGCGTATGTAACCTGAAGTGTATGTAACTCGAAGGACCACTGTATTAGTACGTGTTGTAGCTGCAATCATAATATGCTCTGGCATGATGAATGAATCCACACTTCTTAACAAAGCTTCTTTCTGTTGCATTTAGCAGTCTACATTCCTTTTAGTGCCTGGAGTAATATCCTCAATGTGTACCATTTACAAAATAGACCCATCTGTATCTGACAGTTCCTATGCATTTGGATGCTCTGACAGTGTGGATAATCAGGCTCCTGTGAGCATCCCAACCTATGGCTGCAGGGCACTAACGTTCAGTCTTGCACAGTGTTCTGAATAGGGCTGCAGTTACCCAGCTTTGAAAGTTTCAGTAGCAAGAGTTATAAATCCTGCAAAGAAGAGAACCTCTTATAGTTGTACTGAATAAAATCAAGATGTTTATCTTCTACAATGGGAGAATGTAGAAGGATGGGTAGCAAATGGGAGTTAGAGCTTCAAAATACCAACAGTAAGTAAAATGTATTCTAATAGGAGTCTACACTGGAAGAGAGAGATAACATTGAATGCTGAAACCTTTTGTTATAAGATTTGAGATAAAGCCATCCTTGTGTGTGGTGTTGACTCTGGAGATGAATATATTTACATCCAGGACACCTTGAGCCTGGAAGCCACTGGCATGCTGATGCATTCAACTTTATTTTAAATTGTTATTGCCATGCTGGGATATAAGCAGCATGAAAGAGCTGTCGGTGTCTGAGCCAGGTATAGCCTGGAAGCCTAAGAAAGAGAATGTTGGAATGGTCTGTGGGGCAAACTACAACAAACCAGAAGCCAAGGCTTAGCACAGATCCGTAACATAATTATTCACACATGCAAAGAATCCTGGAACTTAGTTTGCTAAGAGTGCTGGGTATTATAGCTCTGTTATGAGGAAATTACAGCTGCCATGATTCTTTGGGAGAAGTCATGTAACTTTAAATGTGTGCTGTGGATCTTCCCTTGGTAGATTTAGCAAGCAGTAGTGCAGGTATGAGCTGAACTTAAGAGTCAAGTCAGTATCAGAGACTGTGAACCAATCTGCATTTTAGGAACTGCCTTTGGCATGACAATTTCTCCCAGGTGTATTGTGGGCTCTTTTATATAGAGCTGACCAAACTGGAGGCAGAGTTTGCTTGGAAACAGAAAAGATACATATCTTTAGAGTAAGGCTGTTCTTGTGGTTCTCCAGCTGGAGGCTGAAGTGCTGAAATTCAGATGCCAACAATTCAAGACCCTCACCCCCACCATAGCTTGACAATTTAATGTTTGGTGCTTAATATTTTGTTTTCATATTTATCGTGGGTTGCTTATTAGTAATATATTGTTTTTAAAAACTGAGAGAAGAAAAAAAGTGTGCAACTCAATTAATAACCTGCCTCTACAATTTTGACAGATGCCACTGTTGTTTTAGTTGGGAAAATAGCAAGTATAAATTGGATTGCCAAGGCACAGCTGCAAGCTCTGCCCTGTACCTTTGAAATCCACTACCACCATGCATAGAGAGATCCTGGTCATATTTCCCCTGTGCCACCCTACCTTCTTCTTCTTTGGCGATCACTCGTAGCCGAGTAAGATTGTCTTCCATAGACAACGGTTTTAATAATGAGTCCATAAGTGACTCTGGAGACCAATTCTGGACCCCCTTGCGTCCTGAGTTTGAGTGTCTTCAAAGCCCATGACACCTTTGGTAAAGGCTGTTCTCCAACTGGAGCGCTTGCAGGCCACTGTTTCCCAGTTGCCACCCTACCTACAGTAATAGGACTCTGGGTATGCCACACCAAGGGCTAGTGTGAGGAGTAAAGGTGGATCTATGTCTTCCGTCTCTCGCAATGTATCACAGCCATAGCATATCTCTTTAGGTCTTCCAAAACAGAGTCATTGTTTTGAAGGATAATGAAAAACAATGACCTTGCTGCTTAAGGTTGCACCGGATGTCCACAATTTGGTTTCAGTGTAATTGTCAGTCCTGTGACATTGTATTTCTGACTTGAGTATGCATGCTAAGTAACTTAAATTAAATATTGTTTCAGCAAATTAAATATCTGTGCTGTTTCATATGCATGACTGTTTCCTATTTCAATATGCTTTGCCCAACCAGCTTGCATAATGAATTAATTTTTGCATTGTGCAGTTTGGGAGCATTGGCATATAATAGGAATATAATGTCCTTATGGGTCGCTGAAGCCCATTGGCAACAATTTCCCAGGTGTTCCATTAATGCTTCTCTCACAGATGAGATGCAGGCAGCTATGCTTGCTCCCAGTGGCTTGCCTGCATCCATATTTGACAGTTACTAGTCATCTCTATTTTGCTTTCCCAGTTCACAAAATCCTTCAGGGTGGGTTGTGATTCTTCTGTCATCTTCTTTTTCCTTTCCTAAGGAAGCCCTGCTGCCTCAGGCCACCATCATCATCTCACTGTGGCCATCATCATCTCACTGTGGCCAACTGGATAACTCTGGAAATCCCGCAAGCAGGTCATAGGAGCAAAAGCCCTCTCTCACTGGTGTACCTGGCTCTGATTCTGGATGTATTATGTAGCTATCATGACTGATAGCTTTTTATAGTCTTAGTGTTCATGAATTTTCTTTAAGAGCGTAACAGAATGTTCTTCCAATCACTGAAGTGTAAGAATAGCTATGATGGTATGAGATGAAGCATGAAGCACTTCTGTCAGCAGAAACATTGCCTCCTTATCAGGTATCACATTTGCATTCTCCTAGACTGGCAATAATGGTAATAACCCTTATTCAATGTCTGCTACCTTGAATCGAATTTTTCAATTAGCAAGAAGTCTTTGCTGATAAATTAAAACTTTATCTGTGTTTTCAGGATTTCTAATCTGATTGCATCTGAATGCTTTTTAGCCACCAGCATAGCCACTGCTTGGTATAAAATCCATCCTTGCTTTCCCCCACATGGCCTTTTATTTGAGTAACAGTTATATTTGTTTTCCATTATTCATGGCATTCATGTCTTCGTATCTCAGAGGTCTTAGCACAAAATTTGTACAATGTTAGTTTAGTACCATGAGAATCTGGAGAATGAGAATGAAAGACAGATTGATCACTGTTAGGTGAAGAGCTTCATACAGTGTTTCAGACAAAGTGGGGACCTTGATCTTAGGTGCTCAGAGCTTCTTTCTACTGCTTGTCCAATTTGGTTGGCTTCGGACATCAAAGGGATAACCTTTCTGTCTAACATGCAAGATCAATATTTGTTCATGTTGAATGTTAGAAACCTGTTCAGACTTTCCCTCTGTTCCTACTGTTCTCCTGTGTAATGAAGAGATGCACCAACCAACCTCACCTTATGTTCAAGCCGCTTAATTAGATAAAGGAAAGTATTATTTGTGTAGTAGTTACATCAGATGTCATGCCACCTGGAAAATCCGTTGGGGTTGCAAATATTGAACCATTATCATAGCATGATAGGTAATGTTTGACTTTTTAAATACCCTTGGATTTTCCATGGCAGTCGCTCTTGAATGAGGAAGGCAGGTCAAGCGTATAATAGCTGCTCTTCCCAGCATTATCAGGTGCCACCATGATTAAACTTGAGAACCTTGTGAGTTGGACTGGAGTTCTGGGCGCAACCCAGGGCCTGATGGTCAGAGGAGGAACTAAAGGTAATTCCAACTGAGATATGCATGCCACAGCCCTTAATACTCCTGGTCTAGGAAGTCATACAACATTAGAGGGCCAACCCAGGGTCGCTGACTGATTCACAGCTCCCAAATCTGCTGCCTTTCTTAAATCTGGCCATTCTGTCACGAATGGAGGCCACCAAGTTTCCTCTGCACCAGCAGCCTGTCTGATTTCTACCTGTCAGCTGATCAAGAAACTGTTTCCTCTCTGGCCTGAACCCCCCTGATAAGACCCTCCTCCCCACAAAAAGTGATAGCCAAAAGGCCATGGAATAATGGCGTGGATTTCTATGCAGAGGAAGATTTGCATAGTACTAACCTGGCCATTTCATAGTAGCAGTCACTGGTGATGCTATTTTTTAAAATGTCATCATTCAGTTGTATGAGTATCTCAGCTTGTAGTAGATGGTTAAGGCATAAACCCTACACAAATCCAGAGTGGAGTCAAGAAGACGGTTGGACTGCATCTTGTGCTGCATCTTCCAGCAAGTCCTGCAGCTAAGCTGGTGCCAAATGTCATTTGCTCCTGAAACTGATTCTCTGTGTCTGCTTTCCCTTGGACCACAGTAGCAAGTGAGGCCGAGACGGCGGGGGGCAGGTCTTGTTATCTAGGCAGCCAAGGACCTCCATATGCACTGCCCAGGTGTGAGCCCCAGGGAGGTCACTTTGGTGGGAAGCATCAGTTATGAGTTTCCGGTCTCCACAGCCACAGCAAGCACTGTGATTCTCCAGCAGCTGTGCACACCATTGTCTCTCGAGACAGGTGACAACAACAACAAATAGGTGGCAGCAGAAGACAAAAGAGGCATACAGTTTTTATTAGTCCTAGTGCCCCAGGCAACCAGCTATATTGTGAATGTAGTTTAGTTATTTATTGAGGAACACACAATAGAAATCTGTATCCAGCAACCTCAGGATAAATCCAAGCTTGGGCAATGGGAAGCAATTACTCAATCCAGAACGGGAAGGTATATTCTCCAGCCCAGATTCTTTCAGGTCAGCAGTTTGCCTTGAGAAGTGCAGCAAGCCAAAGGTTGATCAAGTGAAGAGTTTCCTTATTTGCTATTTATATCGAGTCTGATTAGTACAGTGTATTCATTTTGCCTACCAATCCCTGACAGGAGCAGTCCATGGTAGCTCTTGACATTCTTGGTGCAAGCCTCTAAGTCTCCATCACAGAATAGAAACTGTGGGCAGGGAGGGAGGGAGAAAGACTAAAATGAGAGAGATAGTTTTAGTGTTGCTGTATGATTTAGTGCAGGCGGGGTGTCAGAGAGAACAACACTTTGAGAACTTTTGTTTTCTCGCTGGAATTGTTAACATCAATAAGGAACAGTAATCAGAAAGCAACAAAGACTCTGTGTTCAGTAAGGCTTTGCTACAAGATAATTTTCTGATGAGGGAACACAAAATGACTCATTAGTTATTCCACAGCTGCAGAAAAAATTGGAGCAAAGTGGTGTTAAATGTTTCCTTTTCAGGATCCCAAAGGTCAGAAATGGCATCCTAGTTGCAGAGCTGTGGCTGGCCTGTAGAACAAATTCTGTAACTGCCCAGTGCATGTTGTTGGGGGGAGCATCTTGGTGGTTCGTCTTCCTGATTTAATGTGGTAGTTCATCCTGTTAAACAAATTGGGAGCTGAAGGGATTGGTGATGTCTGGAAAGTCAGTTCAAGAAGATTCACACTGATTCTCTGTTTTCTTCCTTAATGACCTTTGTCTCTCTGAATATTTAAAGGTCCCCCCCCCCAAGAAACTTACTATTCAATACTATGGAGCACTATCACAATGCAGCATCTCATAGGACTAGGTTACCTGAAGAAACTATTTTCAGGAACTTGCTTTTCCCGTCCTACAGAACACAAACTGTTTTGCTTCATTCAAAGTCTATTTTTAAATATCTGGTGGACTATGCCTGTATTCAGTCTACGACCTTTTCTACTTCTGAGCCTTTTCTGACGTAGCAGAGCTCTTGACAATGTACATACCCCCCCCCAATCAAAAAGCTGGCAAATGCTTTCAGCAATTGCTTTCAGCAGCTGCTTTTACAATGAGACGGTTGCGTAATTTCACATAAAGGGCTCATCCATTTTCATTCTCATCTCTCAAGCTGTTACGAAAGCTGCTTACAAACACAGTGTTACCAAGTGTCTTTTGGTTCCTTCCCCAGAGTTTACTGAAAAGAAATATGGGCAGATTCTTGATTAAGTGCTATTTTTAATATATGTATTTGTGGTCTGTTTTTAAATAAATATAACAGCAATATAAAATAACAACAAGAAAAAATACCAACCCACTCCCAAATAGCAACCTCCACTAATACTAGTTACTTCATTAAATTATGAACATTGATTTTATAATTTTCCCAATCTATGGGGTTTGCCTTGCACTTTATTGCACCACTACATGATGAAAAGGCTCAATTTTCCAGCAAAGTGATTGTAAAACTTTCTACCCTCTTTTGCTAATATCATTTTTAAATGACCATCTTCCCCAACCACGATATATTTAGTTGTGCCCAATGATTGAAGTTCATTTCTAACTTTATGTAATCATTTCCTGTGGTTATATTTTGATAAGTTACTCAGATTTTGCATTATCCATATGCCCAGATATTTGACTGCAGAACATTTCTGGGGGGAATTATATTTCTTTCTTCTTCTATGTATGTCTCTTGGGTGAAACAGGCAACTTATTGAATTGCATACCTCTATTGATAATTTTAGGCAGCTTCATAGTCTTGGGTTGGCATAGTTAAAGCAGTTAGTTTCTGTAGAGTGAACCGTGCAGGTATAAAATCTGTCCATCTTTATTCCAATAGGTCAGTTTGGATCTGCCATTAGACAAAATGTGAGTTGCCTAAAACACTCCTCCAAGTACATGAAAACAGAGGTGCATTTTTTGCAGTGTTGTGAAACCTCTGTCCTATGCAACACTTTATTACAACTAAATACCACTACATTTAAGTGACTTCTTATATAGGGGAGTGTCACCCAGAGAAGGAATTAAGAGAGAAAACAGAAGTGAAAAGGGGACATCCTGGTAGTTCTTGCTACATCTTTCCCTCATTTAAAAGGCTCAACTTCTACAGAAGCAATTATGGGATTTATCTTGTATTTTTTAAACAAGAAAGCAGCCCACACATTGTGTGAGCAATATACCCATATCTGCTTTGTAGCTCCTCACATATCTCCCTTGCCTTAAATATCTTTTATGGTCTTCTGTTGCAGACAGGACTCTGTACAAGATGAGTAAGTTTCTGACCTCATCCTCTGTTTCTCTTTTATCCTCCTACATTAATACAGTTGCCTCTAACTTCAAATGAGGGACGGAGTCTAATCTCTATGCCATCAGACTCCATAATTGTGGGAGATAGAGTGCCATTTATGGGGGCATTTCTCTTCTCTGTGCTGCATATTAGGCAGTTTATTGTAACTTGCCATCATGTGGTGTCTGTTGTCAAAATGAGTTCAACGCTTTTCTTGTCTGCTGCAGTTTGCACACCACAAAATAATGTGTATCTCTGCTCTGTTGCTTCAGAAATCACCCGCTGGCTTTCCTTAATCTGAAAACATTATCAAAAATATCACAGATTAGTATTTATATTTGGAGCTTATTTGTTTGACACTGGGGTTTGCTGAAGCAGCTCAGTCGGTCAGTTTTCCTCACCTCCGCATGCTGACCTCATAAAATTTAAAACCAAAAATAATATTAAAACAGCTTAAAAAATGAAACACCATTAACAGCAGAAATGCCAGACATGATGAGAATTCAAAAGAATTTCCTTTTGGCTTTACCAGTGTATTTTTGACTGAGTCCTTATCATGTCTTAAATTGGAAGTGATTTTTGATTTCGTATTTATTTACTTAGAGCTAGCGTAACTTGATCAAGTGAAAGGAAAGGACTGGGTGGGGATATGAAGGGCACACACCGTGTCCCTCTCCTATTCTTTGTAATGAGATAGCATGGAATGCATGTGCAATCACTAAAATAAGGGGGGGAGGAAGCAAACAGCTTTGGTTCACCCCCATGAAAGTCTCTGTACATGTGAACACTTTCCCTGTACACAAAAGAATTGAGGCTGTAGCTCAGTGGTGGAGCACATGTTTGTATGCAAAAGGTCCCAGGTTCAATTGCTGGAATCTCGAAGTAAGGATGGAAAAGACTTTCTTCTGATGTATGCAACAACAGCAGCAAGAATACTCATCGTGAAGTATTGGAAGACACAAGATCTACCCACCCGAGAAGAATGGCAGATGAAGGTGATGGAGTACATGGAACTGGCGGAAATGACTGGCAGAATCCGAGACCAGGGAGAAGAGTCGGTAGAAGAAGATTGGAAGAAACTTAAAGTTTATTTACAGAAACACTGCAAAATTAAGGAATGTTAGAGGGAGGTTGGAATGAAGCTAAGTGGTTTTAGCAATAATGTGGTTAAGGGGTACGTAAAAATGGATTGTTAACATGTAAAAATGTAAAGTTATAATATATTACGATAAAGTATCAAGATAAATGCAAAAAAGGGTAAGGACTTGCTGAAACAACTATTGAACTACAATGCAAAAGAGGGAGGTGTGAGGAGGTCAGGGAAATAAGTAAATGAAAGACAAGACATGGAAAGATTGAAATATTTTTAATTGCTTTTTTACTTTTTCTGTATTTTGTATTTTTTGTTTTCTTTTTCTTTTTTCATCTTTGTAATTTTTTTGAAACTTTAATAAATATTATTATAAAAAAAGACTTTCTTCTGAAACCCTGAAGGGGGTACGGCAATTTGTATAGATTTTGGGGGATGAATGTGCGGCCTTCGAAATCTTCTTGGATTCCAGTTTCCATCAGCCCCAGGCAGCACGGTCAGGGATGCAGGCAGTTAGAGGCCAGCATCTGGAGAACTACACTACTGGTGTAGACCATACTGAGCTAGATCGACTAAACACCATGAATCCTATTTGAAAAATATCCATCAATTATCTTAAAGGTGGGTTCCAGGTATCCAGAAGCAACTGCGTGGTGTGGATTTCATTCATTGTTGTACTTAGGTAATGTGAACAATTACAAAAGAGCATTATTATATCTCTTAAATAACCTTACCATATCACCCAAAAGCAAATCCAAATTAGGGATCAGATATGGAGTTTGGTGATGATAGTCAGACATGAGCTCCTACAGAAGACAAAATATACAAGCATTATTTGAATGACGTAAGGTGTTAACAGTAATGAACCAGATGGCACATTGTATTAAATAACATTATTAATGTTTCTGTTCTAAGGTGGATGCATTGGCGTGGTGCTGGCAGTACTTACATCTTTCACATTGCTTAGGCATGTTTAATTAGGAATTTAATTGATGGGTAACGGTGATAATTTGTGTTTTTCTTCCCTTTCTTCCCTTGTCCCACTGTGTCTGTCCTTCCCTCCCTCCTGCACTAAAAGTGGCTGTTCCACTATCTCCAAGTTCCTCCTGCTGTTCTGCAATAGACCAGTTCCTGTCTAACCCTGAACATATTCTGTAAGTCTTTTATTTTATTACATGTTTCTGTGTTCATGTGTGTCCATGTGTGTATGTGTGTATTTATTCATTTTAATGGACGTCCTAGAACTTCCCCTTGTTCAATGGCTTGTTCAGTAGTTACAGGACTGAGAAGCCCTAAACAAGGGGCACTACAGTGACCACTCCAAGCCCCCCTGTTGGTCCCCAGCAATTTTATTAGGGGGGCAAGGGATTGGGAGATGGGGCTTCAGTGGCAGGCATGGGCCTGGGTCCTGAGGCATTCTGGAGAAATGCTAGAATGGGGAAATAAAGGTGGTGGTAGCTGCTTCACCTGGCACTTTTCTTAGGAATGCTGGTCCCTAAACAGTGGGGGTGTTAAGAAAGTTAATAGAAAGGGAGGCTCAGTGCAAGGAATTTGCAGTTGATTATGAAGTGTGCCATTTTCTTGTAACCCAAAGGACAGGTGGCACATTTTATACTGAGTGTTCTGAGCTGGCTATTATTGTTGCCAAGTACAGTGATAGGGATCAAATATTGTTGTGCATGGTGATCTATAGATGTGCAAAAGAAGATTTTAAAAGAATTTTATCACAAAGCAGAACAAATGGTTAGGACACCACAGAATGTCATCCTTCTCTTAATATCTTGCTTGTCAACCCATGTCTTAGGGAATGGATCTGGTAGTTAAGACTCACAAAATATTATTTAAATGTTGCTGCCAGAAGTAGTATCTGCCTTATATTTAGAAAAAAATACAGTACTGTATTCTTCATTCTGAAATCAAAAATGCAGAGTATGGAATACATGCCCCCCCCCCAAATTCTTGCCTGCTTATATTATGAACACCCCCTTTTTTGTTAAGAATCCTAAACCTCAGTATTTCAAGGAGGGTACTGAAAAAAATATTTTGGAAGGAAGTAAATCATGGGACCACTCTGATATTGTCCTCAGTTTTGCATATTTCTCCTAGACAAGGCTTCAAGGAGTTCCTTGAACCCATTTGCACTTACCTCCTGATGAGTTCCCACCCACTTTCTTAGTCTTGACTTTACAAACAAGGACTGAAGCATAACAAAAGGCTACAAGAAGGTCCAGGAATTCTGAGCTCAAGATAATGCAAGTGAGCACAGAATCTAAGTCTGGTAAAATGACTAAGGGTCATGTACATGGGCAAAAATGTTCATTGGCAAACATCAACCCAGCTCCTTGTAGAAGAAAGCTATTTTTATTTGATCCTGATGTTTAAGAAAATCTTAACAGCCCATGCTGTGTGACAAAGAGCACTTAAATAAAAAGTTTACTGAAAAACGACAAACTCATTAAGGAGGAAGATGGAAAGCACTTAACATACATTCTCAATACAAGATTTCCTATTATGGGGTCAGCTTTGTCCACATAATACCTTGGGTGTTTTTAAAGCAACATTTTCTCATGCTGGAGTAAACTGTCCAAAATGACTCAAGAGGGAAAGATATCTCTAAGCAAGCAGGGAAATGCACTATTATTTCTTTTCATCCCAAGCTGCCACTATACTGTATCTGCATGTCTCATTTTGTAGTTTAAATGTTACTGTTTTCAGAGGCTTTAAAGATAAGCTACAAAAATTTATGCTACCTGACACCCATTGAGCAGTGCATGTTAAAATAAATTACGGAAAAATGCAAAATTCATGCATTTTTTGTGTGAAAGATCCATGCAGAGCTAAGTGGGCAGTGAGCAAGTGTCTTCTTTATGGTTTCTTCCTGAAACCAAAAACAATAGTTTTTGAAGCTATCTGATGATGGCTTGAACTCATGATTTGAACGCCAGTTAAAAGCAGCAAAATCCCAGAGGTACCCAACGTGATCTTTGACCACTGGCCATCCTGGCTAGGGCTGTTGGGGGGGGGAGGGCATGGCATTGGCTGCCTATGATATGAGTGAATATTTCTTTAGCAGGTAGCCACCAATGAGTTATTATGCTACAAAGCTGTAAGATAAGGTGTGTGAAATTCCATTTTAGGTATGCCAACAACAAGGAATTTAAGCCCAGGGCTTTGCATTGACATAGCATTAACAGATGGTGAACAGCAGTCAAAAGATGTTCCGTTTATAACAACTAAAACTATCTCCAATTTCAGAAGGCATTTCTTTCTTTCAGTTGAAACTCTGTGACCTTGTAGCTGCCATAACCCTGCCAGACGTGTTGTGCTCATCTACTTGTTATTTTCCTGTTGAAACATCTTAGTGGGATGCTAAGAGTTCAACCAAGAACATAGTCTGCAATTTGCCAATGACAAGGACAGACCATATTTGTCAAGTCTTCAGTCGCAGCTTTGATTAGACTCCAAAGTAAAAATGCGTTCATGTTGCTAAGGCAATATTAGAAATGAGTGATTCATCTTAGAAGGGAATTAACTGTACTGAGGTACCAATTGTGATGAAATGATTAACTCTGACAGGCTGGAAAGCGGGAAGTTGTGGTCTGCAAAATGTTAGGTTATTTTGCAGGTACAGGTTGCAAAAATGACTATGAGGACTAGTTTGACTATGATTCTGCTGAGCAATTCATTAAAGTTCATCAAGCCCACTCACTGCAGATAAGATAAATCAAAGTCTGCAAGGAACTAATGTTATTTATTTATAAACAAAACACATCATTTAGTTTGATCTTCTTGGATATTTATTATTATTATTTTGTGTATGTTCAAAATCTCCATCAAACTGGTCTGAAGGGAAAATAAAATATGAGGGGACTTGAGGTTCATTTTATAAGGCCATATGAAAATAATATTGCAGCATGTACTTTAGTGCAAACAGGTGGCAGGGTGTGCACAGGAAACAATTTTTAATGTTATCTCAGTAACTTTCCTAGGTTATTGGGAGGGCTTCCAAGATGAGGATCATGTGGCTCTACCCCAGAATTTCCTGTAGCAAATGAATTCACTATTCCTCTATTTACAGAGCAATCCAAGATCCCCTTATGCCACACTTTGGGTGGTGGAGGGGTCAAGGTGCTGGATTGAGTGGTGTCCCTTCCTCTGCAAGCATCACTCTGGTACTGATCACCATCTTCCGCCTCCCAAAGGGGCAGGCAGGAGACATGCTGCCAGGCTCTTCACTAGCAGAGGGAGAGGAGGGGGCGGTGCTGAGCTGGTCTGGGTTACATTGAACTCTGAGTCGGTCTCACTTGGAGCTGGCTTACCCTCTCCATTCCCTACCCTGAGCAGCTGGACCGTGGGTTTTTATTTATTTATTGCATTTATGTCCCACCTTTTCCCTCATCCCAGTTATGTGCCATTAGGACAGCCTCACATTGGCTCCTCAGTGGTATTTGGAGGCATTTACTTATTTTTAATTATCTCCCTTGGCTCAAATCAAGCCCAGATCCAAGGGGGGAAATTGTGTCACTGATGAATGGCCTGAAACAAGCTGAAATTCTGCACATTTATTTCAGTAATGGTTGTGGGCATCTATAATGTGTCAAAAGAAGAGCATTTTTCTGTTCTCTCCTCTTTCGTGCATTTTCTGATGTGTCCATTAAGGCCAAGGCTGTGTATATTCCATGAATCATTCTGCTTTAGCATTGAAAAGTGCAAAATTAGGTAAGTGAGCACAGAACTCAGCATCCTGAGGCCACAGCTTTTTTAAAAAGGGGGGGGGGCATAAGAGGTAACTTACTGCGTAATATGGCTGGACTGCTGAAAGTGTCTGATTTAAATCTCAGAAGAATCAGGGAGGGAGACTTAATAGAATTTCCATTCCTAAGAGCCAGGCTTTGGTGTGCCATGCATTGCTCTCTGTTCTTCTTCATGGAACAAATAAATTGTTCTAAATAAAATGCATGCAAAGTATGTATCACTTTTGCAGCATATATATGCTATGCAGAATCCAACTTTGCTTACTTCAGGATTTAAATGGCATTTTTTCAGCTTGAAGCACACATAGCTAGCCCAACTCAACCACTGTGACTATTTTAGGAAAGAAAGTTTTCTTGTTGCTAGCCTCTTCTTATATACGGATGCATTTCATCTGGAATTCACATAGCCAAGGAAAGAAGCCCTTGTTCTGGGAGATTTGGTGGTACACCAGTACAAAGAATAACTAGGATGTTGTTACCAGCAGTGACATTGGTTCTACATGGCAATGCTTGTGGATTCAAGGCCCAACTATGCCTCCCTGCCTGTTAACAAGCAGCCACATGGCACAGCATACAATGTAACACAAAGAATGAAAGCAAATGATTATTTCTTTGTTTGTTTTACTACCATCCTTCACCCTAAAGTGCCAGGGTGGAGTACAACAATTAAAACACAATGTTAAAAAAATTTACAATCTCAAAGACAAAATGGGTGCTAAAAATATACATCTCAGGTGTCAAAAGCCATAGCAAAGAGGGGCATCTTGAGGAGATACTGAAGTGGAGAAGCACAGGAATGCTTTTGTGAATCATTGTCCAATGTGTATGCTGGCCAAACATTGTCATGAAAATTGAGTGTTTTACACTGCACTGCAGCAAAGAAGATATACCTGCAAACAGGACATCATACAAGCAAATATTCTTTTCCTCTTCTGTTGTGATGCATCTGAAAAGAGAAGAAGAACTTGTTCTACCTCTGAGAAGCTTCTTACTGGCTAAATGGTGGCAAAAGGTGGTGTATGAGAAATTATTGACTACTGGGATATCCCATGTGACCAACAAAATAGAATTTTCTCCAGCTGCTAATAATACAAATTTGGAAAATGAACTTTCTCACAGAGTTGGAAGCTAGAAGGTTTTCTGTCCAATCCATGTTGTGCTTGTTTTGTTTTCAGTCCAGTTCCCGGGGTGATAGCTACAAACTTAGCATGCTAGATCGGCAGACCAAACGACTGTCCACCTGTTGAACTCTGCCTTCCTGGTGAATCATGGTGCAGATGGCAGCGCCATTTTCAGAGCTATAAACAGTATAATTGTCATAGCTCTTTGAATGGTACTGCCATATGTACCAGAAAAGCAGCATTTAGATGTGTAAGGGCTTTGGGTCAACTGAACTGCCTTTGTAAATTACTGTATATGGAATTCTAAAGTGAGCTTGAATGCTATGTTAAGCTTTAGAGGATATGCTCCAAGAATGTTCTCACCTGCAATAAATCCAAGTATATGTCAACAAATTGATCATGCAGACAAGACATTGAGCAGCAGCTCAATGACAAAATGACTAAAATCAAAACAAATAACCAGCAGGTTGTTTGCTTGAATGAATGGTGCATTTCTACAGTGATGTATGTTTAACATGCACATGTGCAGGTGTTTAATGGATCTCTTTCCAATAAAGCTACAGAGCAAATCTGCTTTTCGGTATGACTTTAAATATTTCCTTCAATATCTGCATGCACTGGTGGACAGAATAGTACCCATAATTTGTGCTGTAAATGCAGAAAAATAACATGATGAAAGACTGTAGTAATGAAAAAGGGAATGATACAGAGAACATGGTGAAACAAAGACCACTTTCCCCTAAGACTCCTCTAACTTGGTGTGGAGAGCCTGTTGCTTAGTGCTAATGTGCCTGTTTTACATGAAGATGGTTCCAGGTTCAATCTCCAGTTTTATGACAATCTGGTTTTAATGGTAGATGCAAAAGACCTGTGCTTTTGACTCTTAAGATCCATTGTTTGTAATAGGCAAATTGAGTTGGAATAAGTTTTCTTCCTTTGCTCCAACCTGTGACTCCTTGCATTCTGTGCTGTTGGTTGTGACTGGCATGGTTGGCTGTTTGACCTATCATATTGTACACCCGAGAGTATGCAGAGCAAACTTTTCTCTGCTCCTCTCCAGGTCACTCTCTCTTATTCAGCGTCAGGCTTAATTCATTTTTGAGTTCTCTGTTCATCTATCATGTCGCCTTCTTTATTCACTTGTATACGCATTACATTTCCTGATCAAATGAAAAAAAAAAGATGTTTAAGTCACATACATATAAAACAGACATTTTCTTTATTTCTTTGTATACAGTGGTACCTCTGGTTACGTACTTAATTCGTTCCGGAGGTCCGTTCTTAACCTGAAACTGTTCTTAACCTGAAGCACCACTTTAGCTAATGGGGCCTCCTGCTGCTGCCGCGCTGCCAGAGCACGATTTCTATTCTCATCCTGAAGCAAAGTTCTTAACCTGAGGTACTATTTCTGGGTTAGCGGAGTCTGTAACCTGAAGTGTATGTCACCTAAAGCGTATGCAACCGGAGGTACCACTGTATAAGAGTTTCACATCTCCAGGGAATAAAATGCAGTAGGTGATTTCAAACCTCCTTTAGTTCTTTATGGCAATTTTGACTCGCCCTTTTCAACTGAGAGCCAATTCTGTTTTTGTGTTTGGCCAGTCTCTTGGGCCTTTTCCTACTACTTGTTTTCTTACTTTTTCCATTCTTTTAGTGTGTGATCAAAAATCTTTAGACCTCTCAAAAATACAAGAGTACAGCAATCTGTGCCAAAGCAGCCATTGTAGTGCTGACCCTGTTTACTTCATTAATTACCTGAGCATTGCCTCAAGGCATTAATCAAGTGGTGCAGTTTCCAGTTTAATGTCATCCTACAGCATCTGTAACAGCTGCAGGCAGATATATGTCACTTGGCTCTTCTTGCATTTGTTCTGTAATTGACAGTCTGCTCCTGCCAGGCCTAATTGTGATCAAGCCTGTTTTACTGTGAGTTCTCTACAAGAAAAGGCTTCACCTAGACTAATTTTAACTATTAAGATGGATACATTGGTGAGGATGTTGTACCTAAAATGTAGCGATTATCATCTAATGCTGCGGTAGTCCGTAAATGAATTCCAGATGAAGGTTTTGTTTTGTTGGTAGTGTGCACTTAACATTTGCCAAACTGTCAGAGATAGCAGTGAGGTGGTCTAATGTCAATGAAGTTACACCATATTTTCACCAGTACAAATTGATCTAGAATGTGTTTCCTCTGACACAGATAGAAGCTCTTGCACAGAATGTGTGTTTTATCTTACCCCTGCAATGAGGGAGTATTTATTATTAGATTATTAGCTTGACTCGCCATGCTTGTTCTGTATACACACATTTCAAATTTGTGCTCTTTGAGAATAGCCTGTTTGGGTAAATCTGGCTTATGTGCATTGGGTTTTGTTTCTGTTTTACTCTCAAGTCGTTAGCTTCAATAAAATCAGTGAACATGGTCATTTTTACAGAATAAGAAGAGTAATAAATTGGTTGTTCTTGTAGCATTCAATAGTGATGGTTTCATGAATGTGTGAGGATGAAGTCCTTACAACATGGGTGCAATTTGTATGTATGTCTTATGTTAGTGGGTGGAACCCACTGAGATGAAAGTTCCATCAGTGCAAGGAATTCTGCTTGCACAATGGAATATTCTCTCCCCCCCTTTCCTTGTGGACCCCTAGATCTGCTCTAGATTTTCCCTCAACCATCTGCAGCAGGTTTGAGAGTGGATGGTATGGAGGGCATGGGAGGGAAGTCTTGTTGTACAAACAGAATTTCTTGTGCTGATGGGAATCATTAGAGAATACATCCCTGGACCTGCATGTCATTGGCTGTGTTCACGCAGCACTTCATTCCATTTCTCTGATGTTACCCTAACTGTGATTTCAACATTATATTTACAGCTTCACATACATTGGTATCTCAGGTTAAGAACTTAATTCATTCTGGAGGTCCGTTCTTAACCTGAAACTGTTCTTAACCTGAGGCACCACTTTAGCTAATGGGGCCTTTTGCTGCTGCCGCACGATTTCTGTTCTCATCCTGAAGCAAAGTTCTTGACCTGATTTCTGGGTTAGCAGAGTCTGTAACCTGAAGCATCTGTAACCTGAAGCGTCTGTAACCAGAAGCGACTATAACCTGAGGTACCACTGTAATGCAAAAAGCCACTTTAATAAAACCGATGGAATGTGGTGCATTTTAAGTGTTCATTTCCATGTTATTTGATTCCAGGGGAGGGGGGATGCTGCCACCTTAACTCAGAAAACCAAGTGGTGTTTTCTGTTGTTTTTATACAGGAATCAAAGGGGAAACAGAAGCAGCCTGGATAGCTCAGTTGGTTATAGTGTGGTGCTGATAACGCCAAGGTTGCAGGTTTAATCTCCATATGGGACAGCTGCATATTCCTACACTGCAAGGGGTGGGACTAGATAATCTAACCTGAGGGTCTCTTCCAACTCTACAGTTCTATGATTCTATGTGTGGAAAGGGTAGGAGAGCGATGATGTTGTCCAGTATTGATTATTGTGTCACAGCATTCCCACTGATGTGAATGAAATTTAGTGTGACATGTCAGTATACCTGTCAAAAATCCACAATTCCATAACACAAGCGCTGCAATGTGAAGGGAACACTGGAAAATGAGGCAGAAGTGCTAGTGTTACAGTGAGAAAACTAAAGCCATATTCCCCACATCTTAATGCATCTGTATCTGTAGAAATATTTTTTGTATGAAGAACAATTAATTATTATTAATTACTTGAAACTGACAGGAGGGCAGAGGTTCCTATCATGTCCTTCTGTATACCCTGCAGGCCAATTAACCCCTTTAGCTACTGGATTAAAATACTGTGAAAAGTGCTGATCCTAAGGATAGCACAATGTGTTACTACAATTAAATGAAGAAAATGACTGAGATCAAGAAATTGCCTGAAGCACTTAATTGGAACTAATTAGGCGAAGTGATTTACAACAGAGGATGGAAGTGAGCAGTGCAGATGGCTCTCATTGGCTCAAAGATACAGCTGTGACAAACTGATTCATAAAGATGCATATCTGGAACAGTCTGTTCAGTAACACACACATTCTCTCCCTCAAATTCTCTGAATAAATTTTCATGAAAATATCCAAATTAGAGGCTGTTAACTTTCTCAGCATGAAAGTTGCCAATGAAATGATGGATTGGGCGGGGGAGGGCTGGTCTGAAATTAAGAGGAATTCACAGTTGTACTTCAATACCATGTTGGTTAAAAACACAATAAAATATGGAGCGAGGGAAGCATAAGGTATATTTATATAAGGCAGGGGAAAGTGTAGCCACCTTGGTGATTACCATTGGCCATGCTGGTTGGAACTGATGGCAATAGGAGTCCTACACCTGCAGAGCCACAGGTTTCCCAGCCCTGATGTGAGACATGTGCATACTCAACATGGTTTAAACCAGGTTTCCTGAACTTGGTGCCTTCCAGATTTTTTGGACTACAAGTCCCATCAGACCCAACCAACATGGTCAGGGATGATGGGAGCTGTAGTACAGCAACCACTGAAAAATATATCTCATGGCCATAATTTTCCTTTTAACTGCCAAAGGCCATGCAAAATTAATTTTGCAAACTCTTTCACATTCCTTTGTGGTACTTGTATCTGAGTTCACTCGGGAGCCATTCCCAAATGTTTGAGAATTATTTTGCTCATCACAAAGAGGGAGTATGGAGCAGGCCTTGATCTGATGACAATAGTCAGTGTATGCTACGGTAGTATTGTAAGGAGCTAGAATCATAGAATCATAGAATCATAGAGTTGGAAGAGACCACAAGGGCCATCGAGTCCAACCCCCTGCCAAGCAGGAAACACCATCAGAGCACTCCTGACATATGGTTGTCAAGCCTCTGCTTAAAGACCTCCAAAGAAGGAGACTCCACCACACTCCTCGGCAGCAAATTCCACTGTCGAACAGCTCTTACTGTCAGGAAGTTCTTCCTAATGTTTAGGGGGAATCTTTTTTCTTGTAGTTTGGAACCATTGCTCCGTGTCCGCTTCTCTGGAGCAGCAGAAAACAACCTTTCTCCCTCCTCTATGTGACATCCTTTTATATATTTGAACATGGCTATCATATCACCCCTTAACCTCCTCTTCTCCAGGCTAAACATGCCCAGCTCCCTTAGCCGATCTTCATAAGGCATCGTTTCCAGGCCTTTGACCATTTTGGTTGCCCTCCTCTGGACACGTTCCAGTTTGTCTGTGTATATAGCTAGCATATAGTTAATGAAGCTTTATATCACTTGTGAAGTCATTGGCATGTTATGTTGTGGTAGACCATATTATATCTGGGCTCAAAGGAAGTTCACTGATTGGAGGAACTTTCAGAGTCACACAGGGCGCTACTGAAATTTGAGATCCCAAGGTCCGCAACTCATCAGGTCTGCCTAATTGTTTGTTGGTCCCCCTAATTGTTATCTTACATGCAGTTCTAGAGAAAAATACAACATGACTCTAGTATCCCAGAGCAGACATCGAAGGAGAGAGAGAAAGAGAGAGAAAACCTCACTTCATTTCTGCATTAGAATTCTAGAGGCTTCAGAGACATAGCTTTGTTATATATATTTTTTATCTCTCTAGAGGGTCTTCTGCAGTTCAGTGAAAGTACTCGTTAGTTGCTGTCTGATGCACTTTTGCCTGCCTGGAAGCTAATTTTGTCTAGGAAATTGTTCTCATGTACATGCCAGCTCTTTGCTGCTGTGTTTAATCATCAACTACACCGAGAAAGCTTTGGTGACAGTAAATGTTGTGTGAAGTACCTAAGGGGTATTTATTCTAAAAGCATTGACTACTGAACCTTGGAAAACTTTTACCTCATAGAAAAAAAGATGCAGTGAACTGAAGGCAGCCTGGTGTGCAGCACTGTCACACCATCAGAGATGCTGTCACACTGTCAGAGAGCACACATGTTAAATGCAGTGTGCACAGTGTACAACATATCAGGCTTCACCATACAAGCCCCCCTGAGCATGCTGTTTTGCCAGGCAAATACTCTGCCTGCTTTTGAAGAAATTGTATTGTACTGATGTTTACTATAGGTTTCATGTAAAGAACATCATGGGAATTGAGCAAGACTTTGGTTCATTCTATCTTTCTGCTCTTTTCACATTTAACGCACAGGCGCGGTTTCCTTTCAAAGGCAGGAAGTATTGGCTGTAGCTTGCCCTTCTGCTATGAGAAGATGGCATTTAGACAAGGTCGTGCTGCTATTGACCTTGGAGATATTCTACATCCCCAAGGGATGTCCTATACACAAGAACAAAATGGGCCAGATTCAACTAACTTGTCCCACTAACAGAAGCCCATGTAAGGACTTGCACTGGGGCTTTCCGTCTCCCCAAAACCCACTCTGAAGTGTCAGGAGAACCCCCAGAACTGCACATGAGAATAGCAGAGGGGAGATTGTACCAGCAAGCAAGCAGAAATGCTTTTGCCGGTGGAATGTTTGCAACATCACAACATTCAGTTCTTCCCAGTATTTCAATGTATTCTGGAGTACAGGTGAGTAGAAGGTAAATTGGGTCCTGCTAGCAGGTTGCTGTATGATTTGTAGAAGAGCGACTGTGCTCTCTGAGCCACTGTTTTGCACTTGGCTCTTCCCACCTCCCTGGCCTCAAGATACATATGCAGTCATACCTTGGAAGTTGAACGGCTTCTGATTGGCTGCAGGAAGCTCCTGCAGGCAATCAGAAGCCGCAGAAGCTCCATCAGACATTTGGGTTCCAAACAACATTCACAAACAGGAACCCTCACTTCTGGGTTTGTGGCGTTTGGAAGCCAAAACGTCTGAGTACCAAGGCGTTTGGGATCCAAGGTATGACTGTATGTCACCTCTGTATACTTAGGCAGTGATTGCTCTTGGTAATTAGTATCCATATAAAGTTTAAGTGAAGTTAGATACCTAATGTGGATTAATATATGTGCAATGATTGTACTGAGAGTGAATATCTAGGCAAGGTAATTGAAACACTGCTCCTGACCACTGGGATTCCTGCTCTTCTTTCTTTTCCAGTCATGTTTTTGTCCCACTTTCCCTCCAAAGAACTTAAAATGGGCTACCTGTATTGATCCTGTTCTGTCTTAGTGATGACCCTGTGTGGTAGTTTAGGCTAAGAGATGTACTGCTTGCTGGCATGTAGTGCTAAGGACTTAGTCCTTATGAGCAAACATTCTGTCTCCTGAAAAGATCACAGGCACTTTGCTCCTCCCCTGCTGTTTTGCTGCTGAGCTAAACTAAGCCATTGTTTGGTTTAGCATGTCCTTCAACTCTGTTTTAAAAGAAAATAAGTTAAACTGAGGCAGCTGACTTACTGATCATTTTTTTCTTTATATAAATATTATGATTATTCATAAGCACAACAGTAAAAAAACAAATAGATGAGGGCCTGCCATCGAGGAGCTTATAGCCTAATATAAAAGGAGGATGAAAAATATTGCATTAATACAGATAGTGGTCAGACTGACTTTAAGAGTCCCAGTTACACAGTAGCTTCTGCCATATTTCCAGCTGATCCACAGGTTACTACTTCATGGTTTCTTATTGGAATTAAATGAGAATTTGCTTAAAACTGCAGCAATTAATCATGGTAAGGTCTTGCATACTGTTTTTAAATACTTTTAAATTTTGAGAAGTTTCTCTCTTCTTTTTTTGTCTGGCTGGGTTGATACTTTGAGTATGCACATCTGATGGCTTCAATAAATGAACAAACATAAGAAAAGCCTTTGATTTTGGTGTTTGAACTGCCCCTTGATAGTAAAAAATAATCAGGAGTATATGATTAAATTGGCTCAAGCCATTGGAAACTCTTGTTTAACATTATGGCAGACTGTTCTATTGATGGCTATGAAGATTTTATGATTACATACAGTTATTATCTCACAAAGCTAAGTGCTATTGCATGGGAAAGACCCTCCAGAGATATCTACAGAACAAGGGATTAATGTGCAATTCTAAACCATTTGAAGATGGAACAGTAAGGCAGCCACAGAGATAATAAAGTTTAAATTGCTCATGTAAATCTTTGAATGTTGGAATTTAATCACATCAAAGATCAAATGAATCGGATAATAGCTCCCCTGATAGGAACAGAAGACCCCAATGATTTACTGTTTTTCAAGATGGCTGATCATACTAATAATTCATTGGTTCTTTTTTCTTAGCTATAAACAAAAGATGACTTTGCATTTGAAACACTAGTTTATTACAGGCATAGGCAAACTCCGGCCCTCCATATGTTTGGGACTACAATTCCCATCATCCCTGACCACTGGTCCTGTTAGCTAGGGATGATGGGAATTGTAGTCCCAAACATCTGGAGGGCCGGAGTTTGCCTACGCCTGGTTTATTAGGTAGGCAGCATTAAGAAATAAACGGGTCCACTGTGGGGCATTTGTCAAATGTCACAAGAGTTTAACACCCAACCGTGTGATGCTAGTAGTGCCTGAGAACAAAATGAACTCTGCTGTTCTGAGGACCCCTAAATGTGGGGAAGCAGAGCTGCACGTATAAATAAATAAATAAGTGTGCATCACCTGTCCTTTCCTTTAGACTTTTCTTTGCCCATGAAAATCAAATTCAAGTAATAGCTGCAGTATCTCACAGTGCTTTGTTAATGTCTTTTTCTTCCTATTATGCCACAAAACGGTGAGATCTCTATGTCACACATGGATCCCTAACACAGTACTCATTTAGGAGATTCTTTATTCCTTCCATTTCCAAACTGAGCTTTTCAACTGCCAGTTGAGGGTCTTGCAATCTGAGTTTGATTCCCATGCCTGGTGGAAAATGCTTTATGACTAAAGGAAAAGGTGAAAAACTAGGATTGCTGCCATGATGGGAAGAAACCCAAATATTAGTTTAAAGGTCACATTTATTCCAGCACATGCTGAGTCCTGACATGTTCCAATAAATCTTATGTTGAGACTTTGAAAAGATCAGCAAAGATTAGTTTTAGTGAAGTATTTAGATGAATGTACAATGCAGTGAAGCAACAAGGGGGTGTCAGGGATGGAATTATTCATTATCTGGGAGGATGGAAAAATCATCACACGAAGAAACTGGCATGTCCAAAAAGGCTTCATTTCAGCATAGGCCATGTTTCCATTTATTTCTTATTTTCAAAAGGTTATAAACACGACATAAGCTTTAGACTGAGCATCCCATTCTCCACATCCCCACCCTGAAAAATATGTTTTGCTGTTCAGAAGAAATGTATGTTATAATCACACTTCAAGTGGTACAAATTGTACCGCCTACATGATCTTTCTCTGCATATTTATTTATTTATTTATTTATTTATGTATTCCATTCCACTATATTATATTTATTAGTCCCTTGTCTCTCCCAAAGCAACTTACAACAAAAGCAATTAAAAACAACCAAGTAAGAAACCCAAAGAAACCCAAATACAAGTAAAAGACAGGATTAATATAAACATGGCCCAGTAAAAGAGGACTCATTGCTGCCCTTCAAATTAAGAGAAAAGTCTTTGCTTCTATAGGTGGGTGGCTCTATCTAGTTTTCTCAAAAAGCACTATGGAAGTGTTCCTTTAAATTACTTAGAATTCCAGTCTCTCAAACAAAAGAGCCCCACAGCAAATCGAGTTGCCTGGCTAAAGTGACATGTCTTCTACAGGCACTTTCTAAAATGTTTCAAGCCATTCCCTTTGTGAATGCTCCTAAAAGCAGTTGGAATGTGTTTGTCCCACAATAGCTTACAGTGCTTTAAAATTGAAACCAATTGAATCTAAGATTCTGTATTTCACCTTCAAAGTTCTTACATTTGGGGCAGTGGAGAAGATTTGAAAACCTCCTTGAAGAGGCAGAAAGTAGAAAGGAATCTCTGAAATGGTAAACTTATGAGTGCAAGGTGTTATTATTATTATTAAAGGAAACTATTGAGGCTGAATTCAGCTAACTAATTCCACTAGCAGATGTGCGTGTAAGGAATTCCAGTAGCGCAGTGGGGCTTCCCCCCCATCCTCCTCCCCCCCATGCATGCCTGCCCCCCTCAAATTGGCTTGGGGGATCAGGAGAACCTCCAGAACATCTTGTGGAGGGAGGAGAGATAATTCAGCCATGCATGCAGAAATCCTTGCACTCACAGAACAATCACCTTAGCATTACACTGGATTTGTTCCTCTGTGATTTCAGGAAATGTAGTTTCCTATTTATTACCTGAGAGATTCCCTCAAAAATTAAAACTAGCAGCTATTTTGACACAATGTTATACTTGTAGTTTGGGGTATGTTTTTTACACATACATCGTTGAAAACTTGAAATGGTTGTATGGTTCATTTTAAATTTCCTGGTTTTTAAATGGAAGTCTGTGTTATCAACTCCTAAAATTACACATTAGAGTGTATGGGGGCTATTAAGGGGGCTACATTAGCTGTAACTTACAATTTCATCAGACCCGGCTGTTCTTATCTTCCCAAGTGAAGTTCCTATTACTAAAAAGAAAAAAGGAGAAAATCAGGGCTACAGGAATCCATGCCCTGGGAACATCTCACTAGACTACTGCAATGTATTTGGTGGGGAACGGACTTTGAAAATTATCCAGAAACTACAACTGGTGCAAAATGCAACTGGCTGAAGCATCACAGACCATAGTTTGCCAGATCTTCAAGAACCCGTGCTGGATGCCAGTTTGTTTTTGGGCACAATTCAGAATGTTGCTTGGGACTAGAGTGCCTGAATAATAGCTGTCTCCCATTTGAAATATACTGATGGTTAAAACCACAGTAGTGCCCGCCCTGTTGAATGCCCTCCCACTAGATGTCAAAGAAATAAACAACTATCTGACTTTTAGAAAACATCTGAAGGCAGCCCTGTTTAGGGAAGCTTTTAATATTTGACGTTTTAATATTTTGCTGGAAGCTGCCCAGAGTGGCTGAGGAAACCCAACAGATGGGTTGGGTAGAAATAATAAATTATTATTAGTAGTAGTTATTATCTTCAGAGCCATGCTCAAAATGCCGTCACTATGTGAAATAAAGCAAGTGGCAGCGTGGATCAAGGTGCCTCATCCCCTTAAAAAAACTCCTCCCTCTGCTCATTTGCTAGATCCTATCCCTTCTATCTTATAGAAAGCTTAAAGTTACTAAAAGTTACAACATTACTTGACCAAAAACTGAGTTGCGTGACTTAAAGAAATTGTCTAAGCTATTGTGTAGCAGTTTTCCTAGTTGCAGAATGGTCCATAATGGAAGTCCCATCTTATATCAGGTCCAAGTCTGTGTTGGGATTCCTCACTCTCAGGAAACCCTTCAGATGCTACCAGATTTGCAAAGTATATGATTCATTTGGTAGCTATCCAAGCATAGCTTGGAATAAATGTGTAATACATCTTCTGCATGAAAGGATGCTGCACAAACCTATCCTCTAGTACTTTTTTAAAAATTCACCTAGCATTATATCAATCTCAAAGACAGGCACTTTTGGAATATGTGAGCATCTTGATTGTGAATGCAACCATGACAACTGGGTTTTTAAAAAGATTAGCTGGGTATCTGGCTGCTCCTTATTGTGTTCATTGGAGGGGAGACTTATTTTAGTTTAAAATGCTTATATGTATTAACAATATAGCCCTTAGGTTAAAGTCTAAGTTGCTCAAAGCTATTGCCCAAAAGCTTAGTAAATAATAATAATAGTAGTAATAATAATAGTAGTAGTAGTAGTAGTAGTAATAATAATAATAATACCGCTGGCTGTCTTGGAATTGGTCACTGAATTTTTATTTGCACCACTGGGCTAATAATCATAATTTGTATTGGTGTAATAAACACAGTCTCATCTGCTTCAATTACAGGAGGTTGTTGAAGTAGCATTTCTTAATTAAAGGGTTCGGCTCACCTTCAGCTTCTGTTTGTTTTGACAACCGTAGTATTGAACAACTCGATGCACCCGTGAGCTTGAGGAACACTGTAGCTTAGATCTAGGTTTGCTATGTTATTACCATCTGCTTGTTGGACTCTGAGGGCACTTAAGGGTCAGACACCTGTAATTTCTGGCTATGTGCTGATTTGGATGTCTACCAGGAAACTGTGTGTTGAAAATAACAACAGCCCACCAAATATTTCAATAGGTGCATGGAAAAGAATAATAATTTGCCATCACACTTGCTCGCAACCCTCCGCTAACTTGGCTACTCTCACCCAAGCAACATACATTAATATTGGCATGAACCATGTCAGAGATGTTGCAAGTTAGACCTATAAGAAAATGTTGACATGCGGCCTGCTTCTGGTTAGGCTTTTAGCTGCTCCTAACCTCCATGGTCAGACACAGGATATTGCCATCGAGCCTTCCTTGCTTATATAATTGCCCAATTTTTAAGGCAGAGTGCTGTAGCAGTGATCTGGTATAGCAAAAACCCTTGTTCTTTGCAAAGTATATGATTGTGGTTCGAGGACCCAATCCCCGCTTAGTGAAATGAAGACACAAGGACATGTAATATAAGGTTATTGGGTCACAAGAAAAGGCCACAACTTTATTGATTACAGCAAGTGAAAAGGTATTGGCTTAGGCATTGGATCATGTGACTTGACTCCACCCACTCGGAGAGGGGTGAGTCTAAAAAGGGGGGTTTATTCACCAGTAGGTGGAGCCCGTTGATGCTAATCCAACTATAAGCTCTCCCCTGATGTCACTGAGGGTCGTGCCATGGTCCCCCGCCACACAGGCATTGGACAGGATCCACGACCGCCGGATTCCTTTAACGGAATACCCAAAATTGAAGGCATAGGCGATGGCCACACCTAGCCCTTCCACCACCACAAACACATTCCAATGCCTAACCTACCCACCAATACCATGAAAGTTGTGACGGTTGCTACGAGGTAGGCGAAAAAAACAAAAAGCCTAATGCCAAATGGAAAAATTCCTACCAGACCCCCTGGACAACCTGGGCGACCAACCTAAGGTCCATAGCAAGGCCAAAAGAGAAATTGAAACCCTGAGCTCTGAGGGAGTGGAGGGTGGGTGACTCGCGACGGGATGGCGAAAAGTGAGGCCGCATGGCTGGCACAGCAACAAGTTAAGCTGCTGTCCACGCCCCCTTCAAGCCGCCTGGTTAGGCGCTTGCCCGTGGGTGTGGTGCGCCAGCCATGTAAGTGGGTGGCAGGGGGCTAACGCCCCCTGCTTGAGGCGGAGATCGGATCCCGCCCACAACCCCTCCCCTCTTTGCAGGAGGAGAGTCTTTACCAGTAGCAGAAAGATCCAGGAAACACTTTACAAAACGAGTTTTAATTTTCAGGAAATGAAAAGCTTAGCTATGACAGTTTTATAATACTTCTTATTGTTGAGGTTGTTTATTTACCCTGGTTACATTCTTTGATAACATGTAGTATTTACAGAATTAAACCAGCTTGCTTTAGCTTAACTAAACATATTGTGAGATTATTCCACATTACATATGTGGGTAGCGGTAAATTCCTCCTCCTGGGAAAGGGTGTAATTTCTAAGGCAGTAGAAGGCTGCACAAAACCTATTATTACTCTCCTAATTAGGCTTGTTATGAATCTGTATTTTATTTCACTTCTGGCAGCAAGGCCTGTGACAATGGTTGGCGGTGTGATATTACAGAATGACTGTGAACAATCAGTATGTGATGAACAAAGTTGTCAGAAACAAAACACAATGCAGCTTCTGAGAGAAGGGGTAGGTGTTGGTTTGGCATTAAAACCTCATGCAGATACAAAACGATAAGGGCAGGAAAGCTGTCTAGGGTTAGGACCTAGGGCTGTATTTAAAATGATCAGGGAACAAAGTTTTGAACCGAGTTTCTTTGCGGGGGAAGGAGGTTGCTTCAGTAATCCTGAACTTTCTGCACAGTTAAAAAAAGTAACAATAACAAAACTTACTACAATGGATTCTCTTTATAGACAAACTGTTGGAGACAGAATCCTTAACATTGTGCCATTTAAAAAATCATAATTTCATAGCCTTGGATGAAGTGCTTTCCATGCAAGGCTTTCACTCCACAACAGCCATGCTTGGTCCACCCACATTTTGCAGGACATCCACAATGTGCACCCAGTTGTGGACCATCTGTGTTTTCTCTGTGGCTCTTCCATCTTTTCACAGACCACAGATCACCCAACTTTTAAAAAAGAGTCATGGTAGCACTCTTTCTGTAGGTGTATGTGTTCAGTGATCAGTTGCCTCCTAACCTGAGAATGTTGATTTCCACAGGGAAGGGACATTGGAGTCATACAGCTGCCATAGACATGGTATCTTGGCAGGTGCCATTAAAAGGAATGCAGAGGGGGAGAATCAGGGGAACAGTTTTCCACACTGCACTGGAAAGAACAGGAGCTATGCACAAACAGCATACGCTGCAGCTCAGTAGCCTTCTTGAAGATGCAGAAGGCAGTGTTGGAGTGCCAGAACCACTCCACAAAAATGTAGTTTTAAGGAAGTGGAAAAGACAGAGTGGAAGCCCCCTGCTTCATCTCTAGGTGAGAGAGCAAGTGGGGGTGCAGAGAAATCTCTTTTCCCTTCATGCTTAAACTGCCCGGCTCAAATAATGATTACTGTGATGCATGCAGTGAGAGCAGCAAGTTCCTGACCTCTACTAAGCAACTTAAATGAGCTTTCAAAGCCATGTCCCTCAGCAGACACACAAGTGCTGGGGTTTGTGTGGGGTTTTTTTGCTTAGACATGAGCAGCATCCAAACTAGACAAGTGGGATTCATATTCCATTCAGGGCTGTTGCCTCCCAAGGAGGAGAAACCCATTACAGTACTAGCCTAAAAGGAGAGTTGGCCATAAATTTCTCTTTCTCTTCTCTCCTCTATTCCCCCCTGTCTCCAAGGATTTCTCTGACCTAACTCAATTCTCCTGTTCATCTTACTAGACTATGTTTTTGGTCCATTCTTTGGATCCTAGAAGATTATTCAGGTGGTGAGGAGTGTGGTGGGGTAGGAGGAAGTGTCTGAAATGTCTGAGAGGGAGCTGTCAGCTATCTTACTTAGCCTTATAATGTGGCAAAGGGTTTTCCTTCACCTCCACCACTTTTTTTTTCTTTTGCTTTAATTTAAAAAGGTTCTACTCTGTGCACAGGGCTCTCTTTCTGATGGCCACACTTCCTGGTAGACCACAATATGTTCAGGGGCAACAAGGCCCAGAAAATTTCAGATAAATTTCTCCCCTACCCCCTAAGAAAGAAACAGAATATCTCTCATTGTCCTTATTTTAAGGAAACTGGTGTGGAGGAGGGTTTGTCAAGTCCTACTAGACACACGTGTTCAAAAAATTACTGTCAGTGTTATCTTTAACGTTCCATTTCTTAGAATAAATTAGGAAATAAAATAATAATATATAAAATTGGGAAATAAGCAATAAAGACTCTGTAAATTTATGGAAGATCAGGAGTGTGAGTATTGTTGGCCAAGATGGAAAAGTTAGATTGACAACAATGAGCAAGTTCAAATCTAATGCATTGATAAAAACCTACAAATAACATTGATAAAAACCTACAAATGAAATGTGAGCTACTGAGACAGATTTGCTCTTGAGGATATTTTCCTGAGGAACAAAGACTGTGGCACTTTTAAATCCCATCAGGTGATGGTATACTTTCACTCAGCAAGCAAAACAAACAAAATGGCTATTTTCCCCAGGAATATAAACTTGTGTTCTTTCCCACCCACCCACTTTTTGAGTGGGTAAGGCACTTTTGAGTGGGTAAGCAACTACGGAAGCAGTTTTTTTTTTCCTTCCCGCTTGTCAGCAAACATGCAAAGAGCTGGTTTTTAACACATTCTGAAAGAGCTGGCTATCCGCCCTCTCTTCATATCCTCCTGAAGCATCTGGACGCTTTCACTGTGCCCTTTTCAGCAGCCACCTTGTGTCATTTGAAATGCCTAGTTCCAGCCTAAGACTGCAAATGTTAGGATGGGCTTGATTATTTGGTTCACATAAGCATATGAGTTTTGAACATTTCTTTTTCTGAGCAACTCAGTCACTTTGTACTTATGGCCTCATCCTCCCACACCCAAAGAGGTGAGATCCAACCTGTTTGTCTGTTGGAGTAAAAAGAGTTCTGAATGTATTCTTGAAAAACACAGCTGTTCCTCACAGGAACATAACTAGGACAGTGCCAGTTGGGTGCTTGTGAATGACTCTGAATCTAATCTCTGGGGACAGGACTGGCCCAATACATTTTGACACCTGAGGCAAATCACAAAATGGCATCCCCCTCTGCCAGGGAAGAAGGGGTGGGTGAAAACCTACATCAGGAAGAAGGGTGGGAAGAAACCAGCAGCACCTCGTATTCACCAAGAGGCCACTGTAGAGCTGCCAGGGGTGGGGGGCAATGAGGAAGTGGCAGATTCAGCCGCCAAGGAGTGTGCTACAGCTGTTGTGGCAGCAACAGAAGCAGGCGATGCATTCCTTGGAGCCCACATCTGATGCCCCCCATGGATCCTGCCACCTGAGGCAGTTGCCTCACATTACCTCATGGCAGGGCCAGCCCTTTCTGGGAAAGACACTGGTATCAATTGAAGCACATCGTCAAGAGGTTCTAAAGAATTAGATCAGGGATAGCCAGCATAGTGCTCTTCCAGTTGTTGTTGGGCTCCATTTCCCATCTGCTCCACCCAGCTTGGCCCATGATCAGGGAGAATGGGAATTATAGCTGAACAACAACTGGAGGGCACTATGTTGACTACTTTTGGACTAGTTCCTGTTCACAGCCTGCTGCTATATAACAGCCGGGAGTTGCCTTGAGCACAAGGGGAAATGTGCTGTTGGGTGACTCAGCACCAGAACCACAAACTAGTAATTACTGGTGATCAGTGGAAACTTCCCCCCCACTGAACTCTGTAGAGAGGTGGGTGGGTTGTACACCATTAAGGGACTGCAGGCTCACAGAATGTCCTCCATGTTATTGCTTTGATGGGAGTTAAGTGAGCACAAGAAATAACAGAAACCAGAAGTGGTAGTCGTCAGAGCTTGATCGTGTTGCTATTTCCCAAAGAGAGCTTTCTGTGATGATTCATGCTCAACAGGAGGTTGTGAGCTCTGAGAAATTCTCATAAAAACTTCTGTATTTGAAATCAGCTTCATGCTATAACTAATACTGCATCAAACTATCTGTGATGACACAAAGTATGTGGAATTGACAGAAGTGTATTCTAATGCTTATGGGGTTTTGTTATGCTGCAGCAATTTAGAGCTATGGGAAGATTGTCTCATTTTTAAAATAAAGCAACTCCGGAAAGAACTATTTCTATTGTTGATTGCTGAAATGTCTCAAGACTGTAGAGTAACAGCCATAATTCCATAGCTATTTCCGTTTCTGAGATAAAGTAAGGCAAGATAAACTGCTAAGTAATCTCTGACCCTCTGAAAAGCAGATTTAACGACTGCATTAGGTAATGGAAAAAGAGTAGATGAATAAAAGACCACGCAAAATAGCCCTTTGAACCATCACGGTTTTGACTGTGTCCTGTAAGTGATGCTAAAGTTACTGCTTCCTAAAATTCTATCTTGGTACTACGTCTTAGAATTGTGAGCAAGACTTTAAAAAAAGCTGAATTTAGCTAACTTTCCCTGTAATTATTGGCTCCTGGCTTTATTTTTAAATCTAAAAAATAGATTGTACTTTGTTTTTAAAAAATTACCTGACTCTATGTCCCATGGATCTGAGTACTCCTCCCTTCTAGTCTTCTCCCTCAACATCCTATTATCAATAATGCATCATTATGTCTGAATCCTGGGTTTCAATCTCAAGACTGAGGTCAACTGTGGTCATGCCAGTGTGGAGAGCCAGTGTGGTGTAGTGGTTAAGAGCGGTAGTCTCGTAATCTGGGGAACTGGTTTCGCTTCTCCGCTCCTCCACATGCAGCTGCTGGGTGACCTTGGGCTAGTCACACTTCTCTGAAGTTTCTCAGCCCTACTCACCTCACAGAGTGTTTGTTGTGGGGGAGGAAGGGAAAGGAGAATGTTAGCTGCTTTGAGACTCCTTCAGGTAGTGATAAAGCGGGATATTAAATCCTTCTTCTTCATGCATACAGAGATTTGCTTCCCCATGCATGCACACAGGTTTTTAATTTTTGGGGTGGAAAGGCCTTATGCCTAAGACTGAGCTAGAGAAGAAACTGTGAGGGGAAAGTGTTGCAAAATGATTCTTCACGCTTCTCTTTTGTCCAGTTTTTAAAGCCCATGTTGCTAAATTATTTCTGACGATTTTTGAAAGTGTTCTTAGACTCCTATGAGTCACATACTTCAGCAGGTTCACGCATTCCACAGTACACTCTGCAAAAAACACTAGTCTCAGGCTGCTCTGGTTCAAGAGGAGGAGGGGGGGAGAGAGATTTATTAAAAGCAGTACATTTTTATTTCCTCTACTCTGTCACAACAAAGTAAGACTTAATATTAATTATGTCTGTTCTTCTGCTTCCTTTTTTTTCTGCCAAAGGTTTACTAAAAGGTTCAGTAAACTTTCAGCAGCGGAAGAAGATGAGGAAATATATTTAATAAAGGTTTGCTTTCTCATAACAGAGCAGAGGAAGTCAAAGCGTACATTTTCTTTTCATAATAAATGTGTTTTCATAATAAATGTGTCTTTCTCTTCTCCAAAACCTTGTAGATCATAGAACTTGGGACTACAGGTAAAAAGAGAGCTCTCAGATAACTTGGCAGTGGAGGGTTGAGATTAGGTTAAAACATCCTGAAATTCAGTTTTTAAAAGATTAAAGCATGATTGAACCTGAGATCTTCTGCACACAAAGTAGTTCCCTTTTGTGATTCTTCCTGCTTGGATGGCTATTTCCAGAGGGTACCTGGGGTTGTTCGGCTCCATGCTGCTCTCAATGTGGGGTTGCCACAGGGCTCAGTGCTGTTCAACATCTACATGAAGCCACTACAGGGCTTTGTTGTGCATTTTTTTTACCCTTCTAATTGTATTGCTGTGTTTTTAGGCTTCTATTGTTTTTAATTTTGTTTTAATGTGAGTCACTTCAAGTTATTTGGTAAGAAAAGCAGCATCAGCATAAAAATAATTGTCAGCAGTATGTTGATAATACGTGGCTCTGTTTCTCCTTTACACCTGCAGGTGCGGCACTGGATATGCTAGGCCAGGCATAGGCAAACTCAGCCCTCTGGATGTTTTGAGACTACAATTCCCATCATCCCTGACCACTGGTTCTGTTAGCTAGGGATGATGGGAGTTGTAGTCCCAAAACATCTGGAGGACTGAGTTTGCCTATGCCTGTGCTAGGCCAATGTTTGGCATTGGTAATGAACTGGATGAGAGCCAATAAACTGAATCTTTATCCGGATAAGACTGAGGTGCTGTTAGTGGTTGATTCCCTTGGATGGGGTTAGACTCCCTCTGAAGGAACAGATGAGCCATGTTCCTAGATGTACTGTACAAGTCTTAAAGTGCCTCATGTTCACTAACTGATGTGCATATGATTGTGTCAAATCAGCTGCTTCCAGCAATTACTTCTACATATAAACCTTCCAGTGTGATCTACTGACTGGTCATAAAAAACAGAGGCTATTCTCAACAGGGCTTGCTTCCCACCTGTGCCCTAAAATGATAGAGAAACAGATGCTTCACAGCATGCAATAACAAACATAGTCATCCTAATCTCTCTGCTTTGTGTTCTTATGATGCAATTGTGAATTATGTTGTTTGCATTTGTAATTATAGAGCTGAACAGATGGTGGAAGGCTTATTTCAAGGCAACACATCTACTAAAATAGCCTAGTCTGGGCTCCTAAGCAATTGCTAACTGTAAGCCTGAATCATTAGAATTGGGGATTATTTACTTTCTCTTTTTCATATAACCAAGGGAAAGAGGGTTTAGCGAGATGGGAAGTGTGAAAAACAGTGGATGTTATTTAAAATTGCAGCAGCCAGGTGGAACTGATTTCTACAGTTGTATATTTGTACCTTAAGAAAATGTGAGCCAAGAAGATTATTGAGCCATAATACTTGACACCAACTTTTTTCTAGATTTCTTTTTTAAATTATACCTTGCACCTTCTGTCCCATAAGTTTCCGCAGGGCCCCAGTTCGAATTCGGAAGTGGGGTAGGAGACTATCTAGTTAAAACCTGAAGTATCCTTAGTTAAGTTTTTACCTACAGGTTAGCAGAAAGTACCCATATGCCTTTAAGCCATTCCCTCCCTCTCTTGTTTAACTCATAAGTGATGTATCTGTGTGGCTGGTGATTACCTGTCCTGTTTGGGTGCTTTTCTCTCCAACCACCCAAAAATAGAGGTTCAACACTGCACTACTTCCATCTTGGTTTGTGTACTGATAGCAGAAAGAGGTGTCTAGATTAAGCCTGATTGCTACCTCCTTCCCAATAGAAAATCAGCATGTTATGATGTGTTGGTGCAGTTGTAGAACTCTGGGCTCAGTTTGGAGCCTCTTCCCACAACAAATGGCCTTTGAGGTGATGTGTCCACAAGTTATCTATACAGGAGAGAGTGGAAGTTTGTGTTTGTACTAAATAGGATAAAGATTTTTGCTAATCTGTACAGCTAACTGCGTCTGATAATTGTGTATCCAAATGATGCAGGATAACTAGAAATACTTGGTTTTCCTTTTAGTCACTACATTTCAAATTAAAGTCATTCTCCACAGCCAAGTAGTTTAGTGTACATGTTCTTATGTCACAACCACATGATACATTTAAAACACTCTTATGTCGCTTTAACCAGTCATGGCTCTCCCCCCCCCCTCCCAAAAATGTAACTTGTTAAGAGACACCCTGCTTAGGCATTTCAGAAAGGCTCTCCCCGCCCCTGGCATTCCTTGCACTTGTTCTAATGTGGTCTTTCCCTCCCTCCCTCCTTTTCTGTAGGTATACAGTCTTGTACAATGGGCAACCCCAGGAACATGACAAGCTTCCGATCCATAATGACCCAGAATCCCAAGAGTCCTGCTTCTGACTAAGGTCCCAGAATGTGATCTGCCATGCAGGACAGTTGCAAGATGATGGTGCACCAAGAACCTATTGCCAGATCAATGTTGTCTGCATTGCCATAGTGCTCTCCTGTACTGATTTGACATCAGCAGCAACAGCAAGGATGTGCTTACCAACCGGAAGGATTAGGCAGTCTGCAGAGAGGAGGAAGGAGGTTCTTTTTTTGTTGCTGCGGAGTGATGCCTGGAAAAGTCATAGTGCTTTGCATGTGATGCGCAAACAGTAAGCAACATGCTTGATGGTTCTTGCATTTGCTTCAACAGATGTGTCCGTACACATCTCTCTGTCTCTGTCTCTCTTTTGTATTGCTATGTGGCAACAATATGAATCTTCTCCCAGAATCTGACTTGAAGTGCTAATATCAAACCACACTTTTGCTTAACCAAAAAGAAGCAAGGAACTGAAACTATTTTTCTCAGCTGTTTTTAATTGTGAGCTTTTACTCAAGAAATGTACTCCCCAACTGTGCAAGAAGAAAAGTGGCAGTCACGCTATGCATGTTCCCCCACCCTAGTATGTCTCCTGGCCAAAATAAGTTGAGGAGCACGAATAGCCCAAAGAGAACTATGTTGTGGCCTAGGGATATGGAACTTATTGCGGTATGAAGTCCTGCAGCTCCCACCAAACTGATCTACTGTGCACAATGTGAAGATTAAACGATGAACAGTCACAGATTCTATCACTAAGATGTCTCCATCTGCCCCCTCACATGTTGTCAATGAGATCTTCATCTGGACAAACTTTGGGCAGTGCTGCTACGAAGGAAGAATGGGCCAGGAGGCAGAACCCTTAAGAAAGGAATAACTCACCTGTAATAGTTCACTAAGTGCCATATTGACGTGCGTGTACATTCGACCACCCTTTATAGCTGAAGAATGTGTTTGGAAAACTGATTGACTCATTTACTTGCCCCATTTTGCCAAAAGCTGGCTCTGTGGCTCAGGGACTGTGTGTGATGGACCAGTAGCTACTTGTGTGTCTTAGGGTTTATCAGTATTTGCTGATGACCCCAGGCAGTAACAGGAGCAGAGCCCTCAGTTAGGGAGTAGGCAGGCACCCAGGTGGGAATCCAGGTACATAATGTAAGACAGGGAAGAAGGCACTAGAGGCCGTTGCAGTGCCAACAGCTGCTGCTTATGTGAGAAGGGTGGGACAAGTAAATATGCATTCTGGAATGGCCATCTTGGTAAGAGACGGGTTGTTCAGAATGATGAGGAGGTCCCAGGACTAAGGCTGTATTGAGCCAGGCAAAGCTTCATTGGCTCCCTAGGCTGGGACAGCTGCCCGGGTGCTGTGTCAGCTGGTGGGACCTGTAATGCTGTTTATGTGGTACCCACAACTCCTTCAGTAGAGATGCTGCCTTGGTGGCAAGATGTTGGAGCCTGCTGGAGGTCCTGGTTTGAGACCCCTAGCACCTTTGCAGTGTTTTTCTTCTTTTCTAATGCTTTATTGGAACTTCAGATATTTTCCCTGTGCAACTGTCCCTCAAAAGGATGTCAGCCATGCTTATGTCAGCAGTTTCCTGCATGCAGATGTTACTGCCTTCTTTATTAGTGGTAGCTCCGCTTTTCTTTGCATGTTATGTTTATCAGCTTTGCTGTAGACCGAAGGACTCTGGGAGTTTGATTTTCACATCATGAGAAATGTGCAGATCCAAGCAGGGATCTGTATTTTCCTTCACTGAAGATCTAACCTAAAGATGATAACCTTGCTCTGGACAACAGGTATTTTGTTACATTGTGTAATTATGTACAGGGTTTTTTTTAAGTGTATAGGAGAAAAACATTATTTATTATTATTTTAAGGGAATTTTTATTTTCCCATGGATGTCTTCTGAGTTTAGGAGCTAAAACATTTTCATTAGCGTTTTGTTTTTGTTTTTTTATTTAAAAAACAGTTTTATTTTTCTGTTGCCATGTGACAGCTATTCACTGTTTTAAAAGAATAAGGAAAAGACAGCTTTTATAACAAAACAAATGCAATTCAAAGGACATTTCATTGGTCTACTCTTGTTGAGAGGATGAGCTTATGGCTTTTTACCCTGGTGTTGCTCTGCAGCCTCTTGTTGCTTGTGCAGCTGGCCCCAAACTATGGGGATTTAGAGTGCTATTTCAGTGTGCCCAGTCTCTGCTGTACACATGTGCAAAGCGTACTTCATTCTGCTGGGTAGGCTCTAACCAGCCTGTGCAATTAGCTTTACAGATTAGCGTAACCCAGCTGGGGGTGGGGAGAAATCCTTTGGATATTTTGCATGCTCGCTGTTGTGTGCTGCCATACCCAAAGGGAAGTGAGCAGGGGCATGAGCTTTATGAACCCTGGAGAAAACTAGACTGCATGATCTCACCAGTGTTGTAAAGCCAGAGGAGCTAAAATGGGCCACCCGTGTGGCCCTGTGTTGAGACTGAGTGATTCACTTCTTTCATACTTGTCCTGCTGCGCAGAAACTAGAAAACCTGGAACAATGACATATCAGCTGCCAAATTTACATTTTAACCTTACTCTCCACCCCCCACAAGGCCAGCCCATGCTGTTTTGCTTTTGAGGAGAAGCTGCCACTACCACCACATTACGAATCATCCTTTGCCTTCTCTTCCACCTCTATGGGCAATTCTGGAAGTTAGCCTTTATTCTGCTGCCCTGCACTGTGTCTATGTCAGATGCCAGCCAGCAGATTGCTTTCATCAGGAAATCCAGCCATCCTCACCTTTCATTGAAATATTCTTCTTCCTCTCCACCACATGGGATCCACTTATTCACAAGAAGCTCCTATGTGACTGGGGTAACGTTGAAATGACCAAGCCATGTGAAGAGGCAATACTTGCTTGCATCTTTCTCATGGAATGAGCACCATTCCAGGAGCAGGTATAGATTCCAGGAGAAAGACCCACCCAAGCAGCCCTGCTTGCGGATAATGCAGCTCTTATATGGCTGCATGCAGTGCTTTTTTCTGGAGGTACACATACTCCTAAACATTTTGTGAATCTAAGTTTGGCCTCATTGAGGGGCAGTATTTCAATATGAGTAGGAAAATGAGAGTACCCCTAAACATTTTTTTAAGGAAAAAAAGCACTGGCTGGATGAATGTCTAAAAACTACCTATATGGTTTTTTAAAGTGTATACTGTGTCCAATAATCTGAAAACCAGATTTCATTAAAAATTGGGTGGGTCTGGGATTGTGCCACTGAGAGCTCATATGTAAGCTTGGCTGAATTATATTATTGTGAACAAGTGCAGACTCCTTTATCTGACATATTTGGAGGACATGATTTCCTGATGAATAAAACAGTGTTTTATTGACAAGTGTTGGTCATTCTTCAAAACTCTTCCCATCTATAGCAACTGTTCAGGGTGATCTGTTTCTTCTCATGGTCCATTCTCTATAGGGCATAAACTGAAAAACAATGAATCCCAATGAAAAAGCAAATATGTTGGATGCTGTGGTGTTGGATGCTGTGGTGATATGTTGGATGCCAGCACTGATTTTTGCAGGAGTTTGTAACAATGCCTCCTAGATTTTATGTTCCTACGTGTGATCTGTGACAAACACCCTAGCTCTTCATTTCATGGAACTAACAGCCACATGTTAAGCTACTGTACAGAAGCACTGACTGCACCATTCTCAGTAAGCTCTCTTCATTTCTATTTTTTTTTTAAATAATTTTTATTGGATTTTTACATTTTATAACAACAAACACACACACAAAGACAAAAACACACAAATGCAATTACATACCCTAATTTTCTTTACCCACTTTCATTGACTTCCCCCCACCCTCTCCTCTTACATCCCAGTTCCAAAATTAATTCAGCAAGTTCTTACCTAACCTCTTAAACATAATTCATATTGTTTTTAAAAATTAAATTCTTTTTGTTTATCTATATTCAACTTATCCAATTCTCTTATAATCATTAATTTCTTTTTTTTAAAGGTCGATCTAACTTCCCTTCCACAAATTTTCCCTTTATTATATTAATTATAGGTCACATTGACCAAGTAAAACAAATCATAACATTTTATAGTTCTATTCTCTCTCCCCCCCCCCGCCCCGGTTTCTGTCCCTTCCCAGACAAATGTCCAAAAAACAAACAAAAAATAGTTCTTTAGCCCGGATTCCTCACGTCCGAGGCGTCTGATTCTCTGTCAGTCCCTCTCTGCCAACTATATTGGTAATCCTCTTTGTTGGTCCTAAGACCCCGAAGGAGTTCAGTCAGAGTCACATCATATTTTCTTTCATCCAGAATGTTAAAGAGTGTTTGCTGCGAAGGACCATCTGGTTTTCCATACTCAAGAGGAAAGTCCCAATCATGTTGCTTTATTCTTTTTAGTTTTAATATTCCAAGTACTCCAGGGACTTCTCTCTTCTTCTTTCTCATCTTTCGCAGGTTTGTAATCCAAAGGTCTTCTTGCTCATACTCTAACAATGCAGATTCCTGGTTGATATTTTCCACTTGTAGTGTCTGAACTCCTTCTTTCTTTTCTGTCAATTCCAAAGGCATCTCTTCCTGCTCAGCTGCAGAGTTTTTGTCATACGTCTCCTTTGTGCATTCAGCAGAGTTGTTTGTTTCAGAATTCAAGGTCATAAAAACTTTACTCAAAGCCATACTCTGCTCCTGCAGGATTCCCACGAGAAAGAACATCTTTTGTATCTCCACCAGTAATTTTCCCTCTGCAGCCATTGCAATGTCCCTAATTCCCCCTAGGGGGCTTTCAGTTATTTAGTAGTCCTTTTCCAATAATCTGTTACTTTGTTATTATCAATACTTTGTTTCCAATCGCCTCAGTTCAAATGTATCACCTTTAATTCAAAGAGTTGTTAAATAACAAAATTCTTTACTTTGTCCGTCCGCTTGACAGCTTCTTTGACAGCTGTCAAACTCCTTTCATTTCTTCCTCCGGCACCCAAATAGGACACTCCCGGGTTTTTGGGGGGGATTACACACAAAGTTCCAAAGTTCCCTTTCTCTCTAGCACAAAATCTTCTTCTATCAAATTTGTGAAAAACTTTTAAATCATCAAAACAGTATTCATTCCGCCTTAATTCTCCGTTCCTTGCTTTAAATCGTCTATAAGTAGAGGGGGTGCGCACTTCCCTTTAACACATCCCCCGATTGTGCCAAATTCACAGGATAAAATTTTTAAAGTCCAAATTCCACTACTCACGGGTCCTTTGTTATCCAGTCCAAATTTTGGGAAGAAAGTCAGCGCTCTCCGGCCATGGCTTGCGGCTTTGCTCCACTGAAGTAGCGGTCTACTCTCAGCACCACGCCACTCTCCGTACCCTCTCCGTAGCCTTTAAAAAGGCTCTTCGTGGGTCGGGGAGGGCGCTTAAGGTGCCCACCGAGTCACCAAGTCCGCAGGCTTCCGCGCCTGCGGTTTCTGAGGGTCCCCGTGTCGCTGGCACGGCAGGACCCGTCTTCAGTAGAGCCGATTCCCTCCGGAGCTCGGAGGGAATCCGCCATTAGCCGTTTGCGCTAACCCGGAAGTCCGCTCTCTTCATTTCTAAATCATGGTAAAAGGAAATCTAATAAATGCATTTCACAGACAGAAGACTGATGCATATAAAGCAGAAGATCTGAACAGGAGTGCAGAGGAGAGGTCAGACACTTCAATTAGAAGTTGATCAGCTCTGTCTAGAAGATGCAAAGCAATAAATGGATATGTGCTTCTCAAATGCCAGGGGTACAAGCTGATAGAGATTGCCTGGCTTATGTGAGAGGTTCAGCTAAGTGACTGCCACAGTTTTTGTGCACCAGGCGGTCAGTCTAATGGTGTGCCATAAAGCAGAATCTTTTTCTGAACTAGTATTTAGGAAGGAAAAGATGAGTAATATAATTCAGTGTTGAAATGCATGCTTTCAAAGCTATTCCTTTTGAAGGGGAATCATATACTTAAAACCTGGCACACTGTACAATTGTCAGAAGTCATGCATATAGGACACAGTTCCAGCAATGTTAACCATATGAAGTACCGATGTGTGGGAATGTTGATTTTAAAGGCTCTCTGCAAATGTTTGCACTCGCTCCACAATTGGAGGTGTTGCTGCCTAACCAACCCCTTCTGTTTGTGCCTTAGATCTTGGTGGTGATGGTTAGCTTGTCTTTAGGATCTGGTATTTAGCCTTATACTTTGTTGAAATAGAGGGTTCCATTTCTCTCTCAATATTAATGGTTGATCATTTAGCATGAACTTGTGTGGGGGTTGTTTTTTTTTTTATAAGCTATCAAAGCTAGAGCCATCCTGTGGTAATACATTACATGAGTTAATTAAGCAACATACAAAGAGCTTTCTTTTATCAACCTGGAGCTCATTGCCAATTAATTTCACTGATAGAGCTAAAATGTGTAGTCTTAAGAGAAAGCCCATTCAGTCTATCCACTTCCCATCACTATTGATGATTGTTTTCTTCCTTTTAGTTGTCTTTTTCTAAACTGAAAGTACCAACCTCTTTGGCTCTTCTTCATAAGGGTGGTGTCCTCACCGGTGGTAAGTCTAGTAATGGTTTTTTGCATTTTTCCATTTACAGTTTGTATGCTAGAAGATCATACAAATACATGATCCAGCAGAGACAGATATAGACACAAATCCAATATGTAAGTTTCTCTAGAGCTAGGACAAAATGTCACTTAAGTTTAGAATACTGTGGACCCTGAGAAACAGGATTGCCAAGAGAGGTTCTTGTAGTTAATGTAGAATGAAACATTACATCTGGTGCTTATTATTATTTATTTCTTTGAATTACCACTTGCTTACTGCAGAGTAGACTCTAGTTATAATGCATGAATGAGCCCAAGGCTATTGATAAAAAGTCTGATCAGGCAAAAGCTTTTCATGTGTCCTCCCTCACCCAAATGGAACTGCTTAACTGTAAGGGTGATCAAGGGATAGCACTATGTTTTTTTTATGTACTAGACACAATAAGCATATTTTTTAATGCTGCAAGCACAATCCATAAAACAGAACTGTGACAGCAGTCAGGCGTTGGAAAAATTTAGCAGATGCATGGCATTTGTTGAACGTAATTACAATAGAGATAGCAGAAAGCCAAAGATGCTACAGAATCTTCTAGTGCTTGTAAATAGTCATTCTGTAGGAATCTGTGAAAGTGTTTTGATCTGTCAACTTCGCTTAATATTTAGATGAGTCTTTAGCTCATTGACTGTTCCCTTCCTCAACTGATAATTTCCAGGCAGAGTTTAGGAAGATCACACATTTGTCTTCTTAATCCTGAAAAGGACTATTTTTAGTTTCTCCGCTGCAAACCAGAAGAATTACAGGAAGACCGACCAGCCTGAAGGTGGAATACTGGTCATGTTAGCCCCATTAGGGGCATAGATCTGAGTCTCGCACATGTAGCTCAGGGCTCAGACAACTGCCAGACAGGTGGCAGCTGTGAAGGACACACAGCCGCAAGCTGTGGCATGCTAGGAAGTGCCAAATATGCACCCAACCACACTTTTTATTTAATGGTAAAAACGTACGGTGAGTATGATGAGACGGGCAGTAAGTACATCCACTTTGGCTCCACAGTCCCAAAGGTAGTACCTAGGACTGTGGAGCATATAGCAGGTAGACCTCTTGCTATCTGAGTGTCTTCAATCGTCCCACATCCCTAAAGTTGCCATTTTAGTAGCTGCGCTCACTTCCACTCTCATTTTCAGAAAATATTTAAAATAGTGATGGGCTTCTGCATACTTGCTGCTGGCAGGCACCTTCCCTTGCTGCTCACCTGCTCCAGCTAGCAGACCAACCACCCACTACCCACAGTAGTGATGGGAGTGGTGAGATGGCAGGTGGTGGCACTGGCATTTGGGTGAAGATCAACCCCACAACCCTCCTCAAAAGGTAAGAAAGGAAAGAGAAATGGGATGATGGTCATTAGAAGATGGGCAGTAACAACCAGGAAAAGAACAGCTGTAGCAGCATCCACTAAAAGTAAAAGTTATTGGGGGGGGGGTCTACCAGAAGTGCCAAGGTGGTAGTGCCCCCCCCAGGTATTTAATCAGGGGCATCCTAAAACCTGGCACTGCCTCTGAGACCAAATAATGCAACTTTCATTTTTGTTCAGTTTGCTTTCCAGGCACATAGTAAGCAAGTTTCATGTCTGGCCTCTGTGACCCAGGAAGTTGTGGCTCCAGTCTTGCTACAGAATGAAAGAAGGGAAGGCACCAGCACAGAACAAAGACCTCAAAAGGTACAGTGCAAACAATGGAAAGGCCCAACATGTCCACAGGGCAACTGTTAGAACAATTCTGTGGATGCTGGGTTAAGAATCTTCTCAGATCACCTTTGAAGTCTGCTGTATTTCAAATCTTCATGTTTGTTATCCCTCACTTCCAGCAGCATGTGCCTAACAATATTATGTGTACAGAGTCAGGAACCTAGGAAGCTGCATTGCACCAGATATTTGTTTTTCTAGCCCAGTACAGTAATACCTCCGCAAACGTCCACCTCGTCTAGCGTCCATTCCGGCGAACGTCCGCAACAAACCCGGAAGTACTGGAACGGGTTACTTCCGGGTTTGCTGCTCATGCATGCGCAGAAGCGCAAACCACTCCGCACACGTGTGTAGACGTGGCGCTTTGCCCTGTGTCCTTTTCGGCTAGCAGCCAGGGCTCCAGAATGGATCCCAGCCGCAAATCAAGGTATTACTGTACTGTCTGCTCTTAACTGGTAGCAGTTTTCTGGGGGCTTAGACAGGGGTCATTCCCATGACTTGCTATCTGATTTTTAAATTTGTATTGTGAGGGCCTGTCTAAATAAGGCAGTTTTCAGAAGATGTCTAAAGGAAGTCAGGGAGTATTCCTGCTGAACCTCTACTGGTAGGTATTTCCATAGAACAGGGCCTGCCATATCAAAGGCTCAGCCCCCAGTGAAGGCCAGCCATATGACAGGTGACCACTAGAAGTTTCCCATCAGCAGATATCAGGGCTTGTTCACACTTCTGCTTATCCCATGCATAGAAATCATTGGTCCAAGAGGTTTTTCGTTTGCCCCGTGCTTTCTAGGCATGGTTGAGCTCTAAGTGATAAAAGTGAAGCATAAGGAGTCAGGTGGAACTTTAAGGAGCTTTGGCCCTCAGACTCTTAATACTGGTCATCTGCCCTGCAACATCAAACAGCCCCATGCTTCTCTTTGAACCATGAGAACCAGCTTGGGGACATTCAAAGAGCAGTATAGGGCTGTTTGCAAAAGGGCTTTCAAACAGCCCAGCGCTTTGAAGTCTAAGGGGTTTCAAAGCACAGCAGATCTGTCAGATTTGGTCCTCCAGGGCTGGGGAGATAATGATCTAGAAAAGGTTTCCCCTCTGCTGAGAAAGTCCATTTATATAACACAGCCAACACTACCATCAGATGTACTGTGATGGGTAGTAGATTTTGGGTGGCATTGAATGGAGACAAGATGTCAGTTACTGAATGTACTGAAAATCTTTTGCAGTGTGAGAGGAGGACATTGCAAAGGAAAGGGTTCGTTTGCTCCTTCTACCCACCCTCCTTGGTTCCACGGAGCTGGGGCCACCCCTTTGAACAATGAGCCTGCCATGTGAAGTTGGAAGGAAACTGAGCTTGGGAGCACATGAATGGGAGGGATGCCTAATGGCACACAATCTCCTCCCAGGCCAATTCCCTCTCCCTCTGTAATGCCATAATCTGCTGTGGGTGTTCCTGCTACAACTAAATGGACCATTGGAAGGCAAACAGACTGGAAAGAGGCACCCCTGAGGCCAGTTCTTACATCCTTGCTGTCTGCCTTTCAGTCACTCTGCATTTGAGAGTTTAGAGTTAGAGGTTTCACAATCAATCAGTGGTGGAAAAGACTGGCTGATAACACCACAAATGCCAGCCTTGCTGTGATTTTCCTAATAACGGTTTCTGGAGAGATGGAGAATTTTAGGTTGTACTTTTCCGCAAATGCAGGATTTATCTTACCTGCCCACTCAGTTCTCTGATGACACATCTCCTACCAGTGACGTGGTTCTGCTGTGCTTACCCATGAACATTATTTGGTAGATAACAGATTTGATGCAATAACTACAGCACACTGTTCAGGAAGTATAATACAAGACACCAAAGTATGTTTACTAACCAAGGTTTCAGCTGCAAAGCATGAAACTGAAAATATAATCTCTCTCCACCTAAGCTCTGAGAGCCGTGAGTGTGACAGAGAACCAAAGCAAAATCAAATTTAATACTTCAGCACAGGCTTCCTTGCCTACTTATTTTCACTCCGTGAATGCTTGGCAGTTAGGGTTTTTACATGAATTCACAGGAGTTACTCCCATTAATGGACCCAGCAAATAAATACAGTGTATAGGTTCCAACAATCATCTTTCAGGCACACACACACAAAAAACGCTCCCAAACCTACTAGTAAGCATTTGAAAGAACCTAGATATATATATACACGCTACATTCTTACTAAAGGTATTAGTCCTAACCCTGTTTACCTAGCAATAAGGTCCACTCAATTCAATAGGACTTACTTCTGAGCAAATTGGTCAGGATTACAGCATTACAGGCAAGCATCTTTAACAAAATAAAAATTAAGTGTTTTTCTAGTACGGCTCCAGGAAAAAAATGTGATCCTGTAGCTAACTTTAGTATTCTGTTATTTTTGTTCAGTTTTATATATTTTAAAACCGAAACACCAATGCAGGTAAGTGATTTAAGTTTTGTAATGCAGCTACATCTAGGGGTGGAACAGGGCAGTGCACTGACAGCTGAATTTTTTTATAATTTATTTTGTCTGGATACCAAGATGAGTTTCTGGCTACTTTTGAGACTTCTTATGCAACTGGACAAAAATATGAAACCCTTTATGTTTATTCTTGGAGATCCATTAGTTTTAATAAAGTTATGTACCAGGGAGAGATCTGTAATGATAAAACTTTCAATCACGTCAGGAATGTTTTGCAGATATCCCTGTTGTAGTTGGAATGCAAGATTCTGCTCTCTCGCAACATATTTATGAAAAGTTTTAAACAAACAGAAGATTAAAGGGTAAATCAAGCAGACTGCATTCTTAGTTTACTGAGGCTTGAATTCCATTCACAATTTGAAAGGGAATAGATTATGCAGGCAGATAACCCTCGGAACTGTTCAAGTTAGTTACCTCTAATGCTCATATATGATCTTCTTCAGCTATTGGGGGTTATATTTAGAAGCTATACTCCCAAAATAGGGATGGACATCATCAAAGCTTGATATCAAACTTATTTGCAGATGTTTTCTAATTTTTATCTCACTCCTTGATCTCAGAAATTTTTAGTGTTTTTGCCAGTTCCACTAAAAATACAATCTTCACATATTGTATGTATTATTATAGGTATACTATTATAAACATAGCATACACGTGCACAATCCAGGTTTCCAAAAGTAACCAGCGCATAAAAAGATAGTGTTATATGCATTGTGGTATACATAAAAATACTTACACATTAATACTGTTGCATGCCACCCCCCACTCTCCCGAGTGGTGCAAAATTGCTGGGGTTCCAGCACTTTTCCAGGGTTTGCATTTCCTTTGGAACGAGGTACAGCAGAGAATGTGGTATCTTTGTAGACAGCTCAGTTAGCAAAGCACACAACTCTTAATGTCTGGGTCATGATTCCTGCATTGCAGGTTGTTGGACTAGAAATAGGTGACCCTCAAGGTCCCTTCCAACTATGCAGTTCTATTATTCTATTTACACATATATACCATCTGAGCCTACAAGTGAGGGGATCACAGCAACAACACCCCAATAGGGTCTCGCTTCTCCCATGGCTGCAGCCTTGAATTCAAACAGAAATCAAGCATCACTTTGTCGCTCTGCCTTCCCAGCCAGCCGCTTCTAGCTCACATCACTCAACTCTCAACTCTGGCCTTTGTCTTTCTATCTACCAGTGAGCTAAGGAGCCTGAGAATCAACATGGCTTCTTAAAATGTAAGTTCTCTCTCACTAACCTTTTTGAGTTCTTAAGTGTGTCAATAGGTATGTCAATAGGCATAATCTGGTAGACCTGGGAAGCACTGCATTTGAAGAGATAAAAAGGTAGAAGGACAGTACCTAATAAATCTGTATCTGTTTATTGCTGTGCAGATAAACATGAAATTCCTGTGAAGATTGGAGAGACATCAGTCTAAATATAACTGTAAATGTGTACCAAGTGTTCAGGTAAGCATCTTTTTAGTCTCTCTCAGTATGGTCAGAGTGTGTCCATCCACTGCAATCAGTGGTTAAGAGTGTAGATTTCTAGCCCTTAATTTTTGTCAGCTTGTAGTCAGTTCAGCCTATCAAAGCCGGAGGTGAGAGCTACCACATCCCCAGAATCTACCCTCTTTGGCAGAAATGTTAAGACTCTGAATTCTAAGTTAATTTTAGCCCTCAGCCCAGAATTGAGAAACCATCAAGCAGTTGCACACCAAATGATTACACTGGGCAACAATTTTTTACTTTTTGAACGTTGTCTAGATTTCTACAACTGATTTAGTGTATTTTTGCACTGCTGAATCAGGAAATGGCATCCGTTTCTCTCCATCAGGTCAGGTTTTTGTGCTATGTGGATTTGGAAAAAAATCAGATATTGTGACAAAATCGATTACATTTTTGTGGCATTATCAGCTGATTTTTGTCAACACATATCATCCTAAATATGTTTTTAAGAGAAAAAAAATGTTTTTCCAACAGCATATATTGATTACCTGATACAAACATCGATTACTGTAAACTGAATGGTGGGCATTGATAAAGGTAAGTACACGTAAATTGCATGTTGCTGCACCATTTTTCAAACTTCAGGGCTTGAACTTCTGTTTCTTGGAACTCCTGGAATGCTCAGTGGTCTCTCTTCAGAGTCCAACAGTAGTCAGCCATCATGACTGCGTCCCAGCGACCCTGATACCTGGTCTCCATCTCTTTCATGTCCTGATGGAATCTCTCCCCCTGCTTGTCACTCATTGAACCCAGGTTCTCAGGAAACCGGTCCATATGTGAAAATAGGTAGTGCATCTTGACGCTCATGTTGCAGCCCAGGTTTCTGAAAGCAGTCAGCATGTTATTGACAAGTTCTGTGTAGTTTCTGGCCTTATTGTTGCCCAGAAAGTTCTTCACTACCAGAACAAATGCCTTCCACGCTTCCAGTTCCACTTCGTTCATTGAGTTTCCGAACTCTGGATCTCTGATGAGCTGATGGATCTGAGGACCATCAAAGATGCCAGCTTTCAACTTCTCCATGGTCAATCCTGGAAAAGCCTGGCACAAGTAAGTGAAGCAGTCACCATCCTTGTCCAGAGCCTTGGTGAACTGCTTGATTAAGCCAAGCTTGATGTGCAGCGGTGGGAAGAGTATTCTGTCTCTGTCCACCAGAGGGTCGTTGATGACGTTCCTTTCTTTGCAAGGCACCAATTCCTCCTGCACAGGCCAGTCCTTCTTCGTGTAATGCTGAGCACGGTCCCTACTATCCCACATGCACAGAAAACATGGGTACTTGGTGAAGCCAGACTGTTGTCCCAACAAAAAGTTCACCATCTTCAGGTCAACACAAATAAACCACTTATGCTGATCATAACCAATTTTCTCCAGCACATACTTCACTGCTTCATAGTTCTCCTTCAGTGTAGTCGAGTGAGCCAGGGGTATAGAGGCAAACTGGTTGCCATTGTGTACCAGAACACATTTCAGTGATCGCTTGCTGCTGTCAATGAACAGTCTCCAATCTTTGGGTTCATACTGTTGCACTCCAAGCTTGAGCAGAAGCTGCGCAATATCTGCACAGTACACCAAGTCCTTCTCTTCCGAGAAAAAATGGAGGTACTCTTGATGCCTGTTGCGGAAGAAGCTGATGCGAGCACTGTGAGAGAGGAGGTTTTTTTCCTTCAATCTGGATGCCAACAGTTCAGCAGAGTCCTTTGACAAGCTGAGGTTGCAAACTAGATCATTCAACTCCTTTTGGGAAAATGGACGTGGAACATCATCTTCAAGAACCACTTCTTCTTCTTCATGTCCTTCAACACTGGAGGCATCTTCGTCACTAATGTCAGGAAGTTCTCCGAAGATAGACACTGGAATTTCATCACAATGAGCTACAGGACAACATGCTGATTGAAGATCAGGATACTTGAGGCTGCTCCGGTTCTTTCTGTTGATCCCAGTCACATCAACAGCGCAGAAGTAGCAGTTAGTGACATGGTTTGTCGGCTCCCTCCAAACCATGGGAATTCCAAAGTTCAGACTCCTCTTGCCATTGGTCCACCCATGTAGAGTCTCGGTGCATGCCTTGCACACCATGTGTGGCACCCAAGCTTTATCCTGGTCACCAAGTTTAATACCAAAATAAGCATGGTAAGCAACTTTATGCTTTGCCGCACCAATTTATGGAAGATGTCGAGGTTTTATGACTTCAAACTGATCCCTTTTCGACATAATCACCCAGAACTATCGGACCTGAATACTTCTTTTCATTAAAATAATCATTTCCAATCAAAACAATTATTCAACATGGCATTTTACCCCCACCAACTTCTTCTAAAATGCTCCACACAAGCGTACATGTGAACAAAAACGTCAAAAAATAACATGTGGCCATAGCTCAAAAACTTGACCTGATTGAGCAAAACCAATGTGATTTTTGGATTCAGCGCATCAGATTCATCCTAAATCAACTGAAAAAATGGAGACAACAAATTTGTTGTTGACCAGTGTTATCTGAATAGACACATCCTCACCATGTCCTTTGCATGTTGTCTCATCAGCACCCAGTGGGTCTGGAAAACTAATTGCTGTTGTATAGCCTCACAGTGTCTGGAACATATTTTGGCTTTAAGAGTTGATTTCCACTGAACTTGTAAAATAGGTTGATCTAGTTCTTTATTCCTCAACACAATGTCAGCCCAACAGGACTGTACAGTACAGGAAATCTGCTGGCTTTAGGAGTGACTCAACAAATTCCATCAGAAATGTGCAAAGCTGTTTCACGTGTGCTGAGGGATGCAGGCCCACAAATCTTGCGAACTGGGTGATTTAATCTGCCAGTAGATGTGTAGCAGAATATATGCAGATTAATGATCCTCAACAGTTAGGAACTAATAGAATTGATTCACTCTAATTGATCTCAGCTCATTTGAATTAATGGAACTCTTGATTCAAAGCTCCCACACTAGTTGCGTCGGGGTGGGGGGAGTCCTCAGGAGAGTAGAGACCAAAAGTCAGTAGCTATTCAAGTTCTAAATCTTTAGAACTTGATGATTACTTTCAAAGCCTTAAACAGAACTGTCTTCACCTATATGTTCAGCTCTATACTGGAGGACCCAATGAGATGCCCAGCAGGAAAATCTATTTGGATGCTTGGTCCATGAAAAGGACCAAGCCATCTTTGTGATGGCTCCTTCCTGATGGAATTCTATCCTGGCAGTTAGGCAAACACTCTCTATGATTTTCTTTAAATAAGCTTTGAAAATATCCTTTCATAATGGTTCCTGAAGTTCAAATTGGTATTGCAGGCAATGGGAGCCATTCTCCAAGGCCAATTTTATTGTTTAAATGTAATGAGGTTAATATTGTTGCATTAACTCTTTTAATTACTTAATTTTATGGACTGCATCCCACTTTATCTCTCCATCCAGCTCTACTATTTCCCATTGGATGCAACCCCTCTTTCTATTTGCTGGTGTGATCTCCGCTGCTAGGAGCTAGTGCAAAGCCTTAAACTGAGGGAGGGAGTTGGGGCAATATGACTGCTGCCCAATTGTCCTGCCCCACACCTTCTGCTGTGGTTGCCATAAGCAGCAGGGCTGAAGGTGTGGCTCTGCAAAGCCCTGTTAGGAAGTTGTAATTTGAGAATGGGTGCTTCTCATTCTCAAAATTGCAGTGGGGTGAAGGTCTTCTAAATATGAATGCATGCACCAAGAAAATAAAACCCATGGAAGTGGGAGATTTTCAGGGTGCTGAATTCTGTGCCTCCGAAGAACACACAACCTTGATTGTATGGCCTTTCCTCTTGCATTTCATATCCATACACTCAGACACATTAATTAATGCACAAAACACAGCTTTCAGCAAAATGCAGGGAGATAAGCTCTCTAGAGATACACGAAACAGAAGAAATAAGATTAGATTCCAGCCATTTGCTGAACAGGAAATGTGTTCATATCCAATTACTACTAAACGGCTGGATCTTTTACTTCAACCTTGATTATATAACCTTCCTGTGTCAATAAATAACTCCACATAACTGCCAATCTTATTTATGTAAATATCCAGAATGCTCGCATAATTTGGTATCTCGAGGCTACTGAGACAAAAGATGATGCACTGCTCTATAATTTCCATCTTCAGGGTTTACGATATTCTGAGTTTTTTATTAACAGACTAGCATATCAACAATGGGATTGGAAGGTGAGTCCCCTCTCTTTTCTTGCCATTCTATACAATAAAAACCTAGCCAATATTTTTTTATCAAGTGTATTTGCATCTTTTTAGAAAGGCAGTGTATCCTAGAGGAGGAAACTGCAACAGAAACCATTTTTTAATGCATTGCTTTATCTTGCACTCTGGCCCACAAACTTTCTGAAATAAGATAAAGTTATCAGTTTGTGTGTCTGCGCTTAATCTGACTGTTTTCTATAGGTCATGCCCTGCCCACTTCTGCCACTCTTTAACTGGCTTAGCGACTCTGATTTAGTTCCCAGTGAAAAATGCATGCGACTCAAAGACTGTTCAACAGATTTACTCAGAATGGATTCTTAAGGATACTCAAGAGGAAAAAAAGGCACAGATTAAAAGAATCCTGTGACTCGCAAACGTAGCATATGGAAAGTTGCCCATGGCAAACCAAAAATACTGCTATGAATAAAATGAGCTAAAAAAAATTCAAACTTTTCTCCCTTGCCATAATTAGTTGCCTTCATTAAAATGGAACTTTAAATTACATTTCTTAATATAAACATATGAAATAAAGTCAACTTCAGGATTTTTTTTTTCTACGTAGAGTCCTCAGTGTACAATGCAACTTCTCATTATACATTTGCTACAAATTCTGTCCCAGTAGGCATTGGGGCAATTGTGAAGCACACAAGTTCCAAGACCTCTCAGTGCACTAAGGTAAGTGGAAGGAATCCACTTGCTTTCTTTGCCGGCGACGCCAGTCAAAAGGAAGGAAGGGCTAGAAGGCTGCAGCCTGATCCCGTCAGATGTAATCATCCTCTACGGGCTCCCCATTGACATCACAGTAATGGATGAAAATGGCTACCACCCTCTGGAAGACACCTTTCTTCATTTGACGGTGCTCAGAGATCTCTTCGCCTATGGTTTCCATGCAGATGTCAGCTGATAGCTGTCCTTTCCTTCGGGGAGCATAAATAGTAGCTAAAAATAGAGAGAAAAAGAAAATAGAAGCAACAGAAATTAACCCTGGAATTTATACTCGCTTTTAAAAAGCAAGGAGTATTTTCTCAGGCATAAGCATCAAACATTCAAACTGAAGTGTAAGCAATACAAAGAAATGGAAAAAAAAATATGGCTATTCCATTTAGCCTAATAGTGCACAGGGGTCACCATCCTTTTGGAGAAAACTGGAAAAAGCATTGTGGACACCAGAGCCTCTTCTGCTGGGTACAACAGAGTGCTTCTTTCAAGCCAAGTTTCGGTGGGGAAGGGGAGAGAGGGAACCTTGCTGCCATGAACACCATGCTGGTGACCCTGGTTCACAACATCGACTTTAACATAAACTTTCCCCTCATTTGAAGCAACTGCTGTCAACAGGGCATGTGTGACTGTCCTCTCTTTTCACCCAAGCACATCCTGCAACACTTTTTAACCTGCTTTCTCTCATGACTGAGCTTCATTGCTTTAGTGTTGTTTGCCACAGAATTGGAGAATAGAACTAGAAAGCATCTCGAGGTCGTCTAACCTCATCAGTCCTCCTTGCATGTTTTCTGCCTAGCTGGAATGTGTCCTTGAGCTCTAATTGACTCTTGCTTGCATGGATGGAGGACAGGGAACGGTATGTATAAAACGAGTCTACTGTACAATGATAAGATATACAGTAACTATTCCATCCACTTTGGCCCCACCCACCACTGGTATGTGGCCCATGGAAGGTTGCCTAGAAGTATGGCCCTCCATATGAAAAAGGTTCCCCACCCTTGCCGTATATAACCTTACCTTATTCAGCAGTTAGGAAATATCCTTCTAAATAAAATTGTCTTCACCTGATGCTGACAACTTGCCTTTCATACCTTAGTGCATTCCAGAGTCTGCCCTGAGCCCTAGCAGAATGTAACTGCTGACTTGCTGGAATACAGAGCAAAGCTTCACTCCCAGATCTGAATGAATAAGGAGGAACTCAAGGCCTTCTCTCAGAAAGCCACTAATTTCAATGAAGCTTTACTGAATGTCAAAGGTGGGCACTGCTTTGGGTATGTTTTGAGCAGATGGGCAGCACAAATGTTCTACATCAGTAAAGATATTTGCATTCACTTACTTTTTTCATCATCCTCAAAGTCATATCTGGCATAGCCATTAGGCTCAGCTGTTCTGAGTGACCTCAACCAGGGGAAATCCGTTATCATAGAGTACGGGGCACCATCCACAACACCTATGGCAAAGGCAATTGGAAAGAGAGTAAGGACATTTTCATGCTGCTTCGTCAGCTGTAATCCCCTCTGTTCAACCTACAAGTGCCTTTGAGACCAGTCTATGGAAAAATGTGTGTGCATGTATTTGTTCAGTGGTAAGATGTGTGCATTGAGGTGGATAGACTGAGTGCACCCACTGGGCCTGCCACCTCTGTACACACCTGACCATCACACATGAGATGATGTAGAAATTGAGGGGTATAACCTGCTCAAAAGGAATAGATTAAACAGGGAGGAGGAGGAGCATTATATGTAAAGGATGTGTCCACTTGTGAAGAAATCCATTGGAGCATGGAAGGCAGATTGAGAGCATATGGGGTAAAAATGGTAGGAGAGAGAACAGTGTACTGCTACAGACACCCAAGGACTTGGATGGTGCCTTCCTAGAGCAGATTACCAAACATTCAAAAAGGCATACAATAGCCAAAATGGAAAATAAAGGTAAAGGTAAAGGTACCCCTGCCCGTACGGACCAGTCTTGCCAGACTCTAGGGTTGTGTGCTCATCTCACTCTATAGGCCGGGAGCCAGCGCTGTCCGCAGACACTTCCGGGTCACGTGGCCAGCGTGACAAGCTGCATCTGGCGAGCCAGCACAGCACACGGAACGCCATTTACCTTCCCACTGGTAAGCGGTCCCTATTTATCTACTTGCACCCGGAGGTGCTTTCGAACTGCTAGGTTGGCAGGCGCTGGGACCGAACGGCGGGAGCGCACCCCGCCGCGGGGATTCGAACCGCCGACCGTGTGATCGGCAAGTCCTAGGCGCTGAGGTTTTACCCACAGCGCCACCCGCGTCCCTAAAATGGAAAATAAGCAGTAGCAATTATAAGCTTTAAAACAATTGCTTATCTGGTGTATTTTTTACTTGTTCATGCAACAAGTACAATGCTATCCTACTTTATGGGGTTTTCATGCTAAAGAGTGCACAGAATTTTTGCTGTTCTGCCAATTTAGGTACTGGATTCACAGCACTGACTGAGCTGATTTTGCATCCTACTTGAGTGTAATGCAGGTTTGGATAAAGTTACTCAATCCATCTTATGTATGAGTCTGAGTGACAGGTGCATTGTTACATATCTTTAGGTGCCAGGCAAAAGCATTCCTCTTCTTCAAGGCCTTTGGCTAATTTAACAATCTATGGCCTTTTAAGCTGCATCGGGGGATGTCATAGTTTTTGTTCGTTATGATGTAATGTATTTTGTGTTTTTATATTGTAAACTGCCCTGTGATCCTTGCATGAAGGGTGGAATAGAAATTTAAAAAATAATAAATAAATATAGTCATGGCATGGAAGACTTCAACTACCCTGATATCTGTTGGAACTCAAACAAGTATTTTCTTGAGAAACAGAATATACCAGTAAATGTTTCCATAATGCTCACCTTCTAACGTGTACATGTCTCTCCCCCAGGGGTACTTTGTATATTTTTTCAGGTCATCTTCTGTTCGCGTAGCTTCAGGGAAGAACTCATATTTAATAAGTTCTCTAGAGGGGGAAAACAAGAACAACAAATATGAGTAAGCATGGAATTGTATCTGAGAAATATGGAATATCTGAACCATGGAATTCTGTCTGAGAAAGAGACGTTATAATCCAGTTTTGTTTTTAACCACTTGGCTGGTCACCATAGGTGACCAGGAATTTCACAGTCGGGGGGGGGGGGTACCAAAAAAGAGATTAACTCCGCCTCTGGCAGCCCACTGCATTTCTATGCTGTGTGTGGAGGAGGGTACTTTGCATCCTCCCCGCCTATAAATCTGGGATCTGTTAGGCCCAAGGAACCACTGGATTCTGAGAGCCCCACAGCAGTAATAGTCAACCAAGACAGATGACAACAGTGGAAAAGTCTAGGCTCAGTGTAACTTCTTTGGAAGTCTAATTGGCTGTTGACATCAAAGAGACTTATTTTATTGATGCAGAGAGTGACTACCCTAATGTTATTTGTTGGTAACTGGGACACTTTGGTAAGAGGCGGAGAAACATCTGTGACATGGCGAATAACGAATTCTTTACAACCTTGGAGATGGTGGAATGTGCTTACAAAGGTATAAGAAGATGAAGAGACATTGGTGACACTTTACAGCAGAAGAACTGTGGGGCACCCATAAAAGACTGAATAATCTACAAATCCACTTGCTGACTCCGTACCCAAAATGACATAAATGGTGAAAAAAGTTGACCCAATCTCTATTCAGACTCACTTCCAGAATGCCTTACATTTCACCCCATTTCATTTATTTGTTTTTATTTCCTAGTTTTATTCCCTGCTTCCTGTCTTGCCTCCTTTTTGCTGTTCCAGTTCACAAAAAGGATCTTTTATTCACCCTCTCCTCCCCTGCACCCTCAGCACTGCATTGTTGGTTATGGAATTTACTCTGCAACACGGAGTTTTTCAATGATCAGGAAACTTAGAAGGGTTTTGAAAAAACAAACACATCAATCTGAGCTGCAAGGAGTTATAGGCTTAGGATGCCTTTCAAATTGCTTTGACTGATTGCTTTGTCAATGCCATTATATGCTGGTTCATATTAAGTCCCTATCTCTGATTCTCATACTGCCTGAATTCATGTTTTGTTATTTCTGTACTGCAGACCTGCAATGTTAATTCCCTACTGTTCCCGTGTTGAGCATTTTGGATCAATAAACCATTTAATTTGCTTTTGCTACAATCTTGAGCCTCTGGTCCTTCTCGCTAGTTACACTTTACTCACTGGGGTGCAAGCGGGAACACAGATTAATACTGCCCTGTGCAGAAACCAAGCAGGATGCTAGTGGAAGCACTTCATCTCCCGCCGGCCCCAGAAAGTGACGCTCCCTCCTGACTATCCCAGCACAGAAAGCAAAAGAACTGGTAACAGAGGACAGAGCGTGCCTTCCTTCTGCTGCCAGTATTCTGTATTTCTTTGTTAGACATTCAGCAGACAAACCTCCTACACACCTAGCAAAGAAATATAGTAAGCCAGTGGCAAATGGAAAAGCCATTCTCTAACTCCTCTGCTTGGTTCCTACACTAAATGAGCAGGACACCCCCACCACATGTCCAGCATAGAAACACAGGGAGACGGCAGAGAAGGGACAAAGCAATATGTGCTTTGCCATTAGCATGCTTGGTTTCTATGTGTTGGGTATGCAGTAGGTAAAGCTCTTTTCTGTGTGATGGAGATAGAACCCAAATGGGCCTGTGGAGGAAGGAGGAAACACTCATTTCTAGCCTTCATAGCCTTCAGAATGTTTCCCATGCCTGCTTTTCACTCATAAGAGAGGCAGACAAAGGAGCGATGGCGTGTTCTGTACATCCAAACGCAGGCCCTCCTAAGAGTAAAAAACAGGCTAGTATCTTGGGGGGGGTGTGTGGAGTAACTTACAAGGCTGTGATAATATAATGAGGACAACAGTTCTTGGACTTGAACCTACTCTCATTCCACTGGCTCATAAGGAAGACCCCTTATAGATATGAGGATTAGACAGAATAAAACTTAAGATGAATCACTACATTCACACAAGAAAAATACAATGAATACGCCAATGTTTCAAAACACCATCAGCTTTTAAACGATTCCGAAAAGGATTGATGTCTACATCACACTAAGCTGGGGCGGGGAACCGGCAGTTCTTGCTTGAATAAAACTCCCATAAATCTCTGGCTGTTGGTTATGTTGGCTGGGGCTGGTGGAAATTGGAATCCAACAACATCCTTGGGGTGGTGCGGGGAGAGAAGCATAGGACCTTTCTGACTCACAGATATATATTTATCCATTACAGTTCTATTCAGAGAGAGACTTACTGATTAATGTTTGCTATTGTGTCCATCCAGCTGCGAATGCGCACTTTGTTACGAACATTTGGAGGGTTACTAAATTCATGAATTACACAGATGTGGTATGGGTAGGGACCACTAAATATCTTCTGTTCTAGAGTCAGTGTGTCAACCTGTGGAGAAAAAGGTACAACATGGAATATAACCAAAATAAAAGAACAAAGTACAGTAACATTATCTACAAGCTGTGTCCTATCATCACTCCTAGTTTCCTGAAAAAATATGCCATACTTCTCTTTTGAGAAAGCTGCAAGGAACAAAATAGCATGTATATGATGAAGAGATTCTGTACATGTTTTCCAACGAAGCTCTGCCAACACTTACAAAAAGCAGACTCATCAGGGCACCTGATTTTCATTTATCCCTAATACTTCTGCACCTTATCCCATTCGGTTCTGAAGTAGTTCCTAACCCTCAGGAGCAGCTTTATTGGGGTGCCATTGGAAGCTTATCAGAATAGTTAGGATTAAGAAAAACTTGATGCAGAATTGTTTTCTGATAATGCAGCACCACTGCATACAACCCACTTAGACATGCAAATTTCTCATTTAAAAAAATGGTGGGGAGGACAAGACTCAGATGTTGAGGAATACAAACAGTTTTGAATAAATGAAATCCATCTGAATACCTGCTGCATTGGACGAAGGTAAATGATCCGGTTTCTCTCTGGTGGTATCCGCAGTATCTGATCCAGTACCTGATCCATATTTAATTTCTTGCACTGAGCATAGTCAAATCGATTGACAATTGGCGCATTCTCTACCTTCAAGTGCTTAAGTACGCGGCATCTGGTGGCTACATATTCCAGGAAAAGAAAATTGTGAAGACCGTAAGATAACGTATGTAGGTATTTAGGTTTAGGGTATGGCCTATGGCCACAGACAACCTACCACATTACAAAATGTTGGAAAGGCTGTGTTGTCTTATTGCCAATTTGTATGCATTTAGCAACAATAAAATCTTAATTTGCATTTATTTGCTTTCCTAGGGTAAAATTAGGAAATGAAAACTAAAAGCATAAAAAGTGAGAAGTATGACTAACTTTTTAATCTAAGCATGCCTTATGTCTTCACTGCTGTCTTATCATTTTCACCTCCCTGTTCTATCATTATACAGAAAAATTCTGGTGGCCCAGAAAAAAGGAAAAGAAAGAACACCCTTTAGCCCATTAAGTTGGGAAATGAAGCTGCCAGGAATCTAGAAGCACTGACAACTCCTCCTATCCCAAAATTATAACCCTATCTGGAATGTGAAAGCTTAACAGCAGTCATTACTTAAGCATTTATTTTCCTTTTTAAAAATTACATTCATTAAAAATATCAGAGACGATTACAACAATCATACACAAAACCATACACTAAAAACCCTATCAAAAAGTAAAAATCAGAAATCAGCTCACTATTGTGGGAAGATGTATTCTTAATTGCCTGCATAAGCCTGGTGGAATAGAAAGGTTTTCAGCAGGCATTTATAAATTGGCACAGAGGGCACCTGCTGAATCTCTGTTGGCAGAGTATGCCACAATACCAGGTCAATGACACTACAGGCAGAGTTTCTTCTTGTTGTCAAATGAGCTTCACCAAATCGGGGAATGATCAACAAGGCTCCTGCAGATGATTTCAGTGACTGAGCTAAGATATAATGGTTCAGGTGATCCATGAGGTAGCTTGGACCAGAGTTGTTCATACATTATTACAAGGACCTTAAACCTGGCTCTGTAGCAGATGGGCAGGAGGTGTAACTGTTTTAACAATGATGTCATATATTGTTGGCCAGATGCTCCCTTGCTGCATTTAGCACCAGCTGGAGCTTCCAAACCTGGTCCTAGAGCAACCCCACATGGAATGTGTTACAGTAACCCGACTTCAAGGTTACCAACACATGGGTTACAGCATGGAGTATAGCTGGTGAAATGGATAGGGTTGTATCCAACTATCTCTTCTTGGTTTGTGAAAGGCCCTTTGCTCCAGGTAAGGGATGTGGTTGTTGCAATTTTCCCTTTCTCCCGTTGCACTACAACCCATGCTATTTGAGAGTTCCCCAACCCACTGGACCAGACTTTTCCCCTCAAGGGAGAGCAGGAGGAAGGAAACAAACAATGAAAATATCTCTCCCCACCTCCTTCCATTCATAGAAGCCTCTGCTAGATCGAAGAGCCTTCTGTGAGCAGAGGGACACAATGGCTAGAGTCCATTATGTTCAGAAAATTAAACAAGAAACCCTGTGGTGCATCTGGAGATGTCCCAAGTCTGATGAAAATCTATATAAGTTTCCCAGGCATCAACAATTACAATTAAAGTATACATACCATGAATAAACATCATTTTAGGGCAGTCTTTCAGCACCAGATCTGTTATGCCACAATTTGTCAAAGTGATCCCAACAAGGTTTTTTGATTTCAGTGTAAGAACCTGGAGAAATTATTTTCCAAATTAAAGACCACTACATGAACCACACACATACAGACAAACAAAACATTTACCAATGGTGGTGAAATCAGGGCAACTAGCATCCTCTGCAGAGTGTGAGCAACATCATAACATAACGATGTGGAAATATTTGACAGCACTCAAGCAGGATGGTTAAAGGGATCGTCTGACATACCATTCTACTAGAGGAACTTCCTCCTCCTTGCCTGCTGCCTGCTAGCAGCAAAGATACTCAGACTACAAGCCAGATATGCACTGCACACAAAGAACTTACAGTAAATTCTGTTGAAATGAAACCGAAAAATTTGCTTGCTATCCCCTTAAGACAGAAAGTGATTTTTCAGTTTGACAGTGCCCTTTTAAAAAAATAGTCAATTGCGGAGTAGACCTTGAACCAAAACATTTTCTGCAGCATTTAGGGGCATTCATCCATCTAGGCTGTCAGCAGGATGGCACAGGTTTCCAGCTTGGGGCTCAAAAAGGCCTTACCTGGATATGGTCATCCTCAATCACAGGATCGCTGGTGCTTGTGGACTTGTCGGCCGTCCGTTTTCGCTTCACTGAATGCCTGGGCTTTGGTTTGGTCGCTTCTGGGAACAAAAACAAATGAATAAAAGATTGGACATTTCTTATTTGTGAACAGCTGTAACAGGAATAGCAGAGTCACTGTGAATGGTTTCTTAGATTAATGAGGGTCTTGGAAGTAGCTGGCCTGCAGTGTTTAGTAATTATTGTTATTTTCAGTTTACTTTATACTGAATACATTTTGATACACTTGTATATTGTAGTGTGTGTGTGTTTGTGTACACACACACACACACACACACACACACACACACACACTCCAAATAAACATATATTTAACTATCTAAGTTTGATAAAGAGGTCCTGGAGAACACAAAAACTTGCACAGTACTTCATGTCATTTGGATTGGACTAATGAACGTCTTGCCCTCATGTGGATTTTGGAATTGCTCTAGGACTGTAACCTGAAGCATATTTACCAGGAAAAAAGCCTTATTGGGCTCAGTGGAACTCATAGCAAAGCAAAACATGCTGAGGTTCAGGTGGTGGTAGGACTTACAACAGCGCAAACAAATAGTGTTAAACCCTTAAGGTTGGGTTGAGATCTGCCCCTCTGAGAACAAAGCCTCATTTTAAAGGGTCCCCCAAGTATCCAGAACAGTTTCTGGGGGGCGAGGAATAAGAGCCCTCAGAACAAAGATGCCTCCCACCCTATTGCCAGTGGGAGCATCTTGTTAGATGAATTCCACTTATCTAAACTCTAGCTCCAGCCTCTAGCTTTGAATCGTCTTCCTATATAAGTCTGAAACTACTTCTACCACTGCAGGGAAATACAAAGTCTTAGTAGTCCAGCAGATTACAAAAATAAAATATTTGTCTAAATAGTGGTTCAGATGGAGACATGAAAAGACATAGTTCCTTGTGGTATTTTGTTCAGATATTGTTGAAAGGTTATATAAAACCATTAAAACAAAATGCAAACAACAAATGTGGTTGGATGGTGTGAAAGGGGCACAGCTGAGAAGGGAAAGTTCGGTATTAGGACCTATACGCTCTTTCTGTTTAGATTCACGTCCAATGCATATTTACCCTGGGTCTGCACACCTGCAGGGAAGTGACATTTACAAGAGCTCTGCTCACTGAAGCAGACAAGAGAAGGGGACATGCGGTATAAATATCATCTCCCTGCCTGCATACAGCAAGGAAGAAGAAAAATGGTTTGAGAAATGCAGTGCTTGGAGAAGTCATTGTACTTTTAGCACCCCGGGGGAGGGGGGACGGGGACGGACTACACTACTTAAAAATAACAACCACAGAAACACAGTTCAGTGAAGAATTAATCATTTAGGACTCCTAATTTCCTTAGAATTACAATATATCCTTCCTTTGGGTAATAAGGAAGCACATAGGAAATATACTTGGGCACTAATTTTGCTGAGTAACTTTTGATAAGTGTATCTTCAATAGGAAAACTTGGGCATGGGACACAGCTGATGATATGTGTATCATGTCTCCCTTTTTCTCTTTTATTGTACAAAAGAATATTTTAATGCCACCATCGTCACAGAGGTGTCTGTGGAGGGGATATATTGATTGAAAATGTATTGTAACTTTTGAATAAATGTTTGTTTATTTTAAAAAGTCTATTTCTCAGTTCGCCTTTGGCTCAGCCTTGTTGAAGTCTGCAGGGCCCCTGCAGGACAAGGTCAATAGGCACCACACTCAGATGGCCAGAAAATGTCAGTAAAAAAAGCACTGTGGTTACAGACACACTCCATTCAAAAACAAGTCTTAAAATTGGGATATTACATGAAACAAATTTAATAAGTGAAAAAGAAAAAGAGTTGCTCAGAGGAATGCAGCCACTTTTATCTTGATTTTATATAGCGTTGAATGATTAGGGTTGTTTTACTTAATATGTGATGGAGAAGAAAAAACAACATTTTTATGGATTCTGTCCAAAGAGGTCTCAAAAAGGCAACTAGATTGTTTTAGTGAATATTTAACTCACTAAAATACAGCCATCAGCAACCTCAGTTTTTACAGTCTTCATTTGCTAAATATTTCTTTTTTCTCTCTCTCCAAATAGTCTTTATTAGTTTTCCGGTTACATACTCCACATACACACAATGTGTTGCATTTTACATTTATACTTACTCCTAAGCGCTGACTTCCCTCCTTCCTTCTTCTGGTTTTTTATATCACATATAATTTTATCACATTACTTTCATCCATTTTGTATACTGTTATTCATTTTCCATATTTGTCCATTGTATATCCATAAACAAATAAATATCCATAAACAAAGTATATCCTCCTGTTTATACAATTATTTGTTGTCTGCCTGTATTCATTTACAACTACTGTTAGTTATATTAATCTCCTTATACATTTTGCTTCTTATTATTTTCATTTTCCATCACTTTTCTTAATCTTTCCCGTTATGAGGTTTATTTCCAATTCTACTGGTTTCACTATTTCATCTTATCTTTCCTATATACGGCATAATTTTTCCCCATTCTTTTTGAAATGTTTCCTCGCCCTGTTGTCTAATTTTCCCTGTTATATGCAGGGAATACCCAGAAATAGCCATTTGCTAAATATTTCAATAAATGTTAAGTTAAAAGAAGTGCAGAATAATATCAAAGCATGAATTTTCTTTGCATTTCTTTTTTAAAAAATAAAAATAAAAACCCACCTAAATATGTGAAACATCCTGCATTTACAGCTGGAATAATTATACAGTACCCTCCAGATGTTAGGGGACTCTCACCCCCCCCCCATCAACCACAATCATCAAAGCTAATGGGAGTTGGGGCCCAACAACATTTGGAGGGCACAATGTTGGCTCTCTCAGAATTACAGACAACATGTAATAAATTATTCTGATTAGGGAAACCTCTAGCTTAGGTTGTAATAAAATTAATAGACCTTAATCATTAAATGACAAACAATCATTAAATAGTTACTAAACCAAGTGAGGTTTAGTGACTATTGTTTTTCAGTTTTAATAACCAAGATTTTTCTTTAGGTTACATCACCCTTTTCCTCCCACCATATAAAACAGCAGTGATCCTTTCAACGCTCCGAGAAAAGGAGAAAATCTCAGTATTTCAGGTATCGATGCTGAACAAAATAAATTATTTTAACTACTATAATACTTAAAGCAAAGAATATGAAACTGATAATTTCTGAAATGTGTGTGTGTGTGTGTGTGTGTGTGTGTGTGTGTGTGTGTGTTTTCTTGGTATAAGCTTTTGTGTGCAAATTCTTCCCACTCCCCCAAAGTAATTTTACTCTTGGAAAACAAACCAAAGACCTACAAAAGCAAGAGGTGCCTCACCAAATAAGCACTTGAATTTTGGAGGGTAAAATGTAGGGAAGCCTTAGATTATGGAGGCAGAATGAACATGAGTACACATGTGCTTACGCTGTTACTTTTAAACAAAATATGCAGTAGGATTGCCATATTACATGTTGTCAACAACAACAACAACAACAACAACGGGAAACTCCACCCATCAATCATTCAAAGTGGGTAGACAAAATGCATTACAGGATAATTAATTCACATTAGGAAACATGCACTATCGCTTAAAGGTACACATATGTAGTTGCATGTTGGCATGGTAGAATGTGCCCCAAAGGTCAACAGAATGTTAACTTGGGATGAATGTAGGCCTATTGCTGCAGTGAGCAGAAGCAGAAATGCAACATGATCTTCCCAACTGCTTTGCACACACATGAACATCAATATGACCAGGGTCAACAAGTTACAATTTGAGGCGACCTGGACAAACTAAGGGGCAGGATCTTGCTCCCAAACTTAAGCTGCATCTCTGAAAGGTAGCATGAGATCTGGCACAAACCAAAGCTGGTGATGGGTAGTGGAAGTGTGTTAGCTTTCCCTGCCTTTTTGCCTGCTGGGTCACGACCACGTACCTTCCGCCATTCCTCTTCTGCTCAGAGCTGTATGGAGCAACAAAAGCTTGTCTCGGCCTCTACCAGGTAGCTGGAACCTCAGGGCAGCTGTAAGGGACAAGCTTTCTCTATGCTCTTCCAGCTCAGTCTCTGCCTGCTGGGTGGCTGAAACTCCACCTCCTCAGCAGGCGCAGAGAAAAAGCAACCATGCCTATGTCACAGTGGGACCCATCCTCTGAGCCAATCTGATTGATAGCATCATTGACTGGTGTCTTGCGAAAGAGTCTGACCTTAGCTGATGATCTCCCAAACCGGAATGAATCACCTTGAATTGGAAGTCATTATCTGGTCTTGCTATGTTTAAGGGAAACTGCTCTGAGAAGAAGTATGCAGCAAGAAAAATCTCTTCTGATAAGAACGACTGAAAATGAATGATTTCCTGGAATCTAACGGGTTTTTGACGAGCACACATTTAGGAGCAAGTCTGAACCAGTCCTGCCTTTAATCAGGTTAAGGAATAGAGATCCTTTTGATTTAATTTTGCTTGGAGTTATATTACCTTGTGATTATAGGAGAAATGGAATAGAGAGAGAAGTAATTTTTTAAAAATAAAACTGTTCTAGAATATTTGACTTTTACACTGCTCTCATTGAATATGTTCCTAAATTTCTTGCAATTATTTTAACCATGTTTTATGTAAATATATATTTTTGTAATGGGAGCTGGGTAACAAGTTTGCTGAACCTACCATTTATGTGCCAAACAAAGCCTCAGCAGAAGGTTGCTCCCTCTCATGGGTGAAATACCAGTTAAGCCCCGATTCCTGGAAATAACTCCTAACTGGGAGGTATTCGTAAAAACTTCCTGGAAGCGGCTATAAATGTGGCACCTGCACCGTTCTCATGCAGTTCCGAGCCAGAAGTTTGTTTTTGCTCTCTGCTTACACTCAGCAACACTCCCAGTCTCCAGCTCAAGAACTGGAAGGAAGACTTGGACTTGTTCTGCTTCCCAGAGCCTGGATGGCCCATCACCTAAGATGGCTGAACCCAGCATAGAACTGCTCTACGCTTTAAAAAAACATATACCAGAAACAATAGGATATAGGTGTGGTGAGAAGTTTCAAAGGCTTATGTGATCACAGAATCCAGTCAATATTCACCAAGTACCGTATTTTTCGCTCTATAACACGCACCAGACCATAACACGCACGTCGTTTTTAGAGGAGGAAAACAAGAAAAAAATATTCTAAACGAAACAGTGGATGTATGATTTTTGTGGTTCATGCTGTGGCCACAGACATGTGATGTGATGGTGAGTTTGTGGTAGCCCAATGAAAAAATCCTGAGGATCCATGTGGATCCATGCTAAAGTCGCCCTAAAGTCGCCGGGGCGCTGGGGGAGTGAAGGGGAAGCAAGAGAAGGAGAATGATGCCTCACACACACACACACACAGACACACAGAGTATCAATCCTAAAGTCGCAGGAGAGCTCAGGGGCGCTGGGAGAGTGAACGGGAAGCAGGAGGAGGAGAGCTATCCCTCACACACACAGAGTATCAATCCTAAAGTCGCAGGAGAGCGCAGGGGCGCTGGGAGAGTGAACGGGAAGCAGGAGGAGGAGAGCTATCCCTCACACACACAGAGTATCAATCCTAAAGTCGCAGGAGAGCGCAGGGGCGCTGGGAGAGTGAACGGGAAGCAGGAGGAGGAGAGCTATCCCTCACACACACAGAGTATCAATCCTAAAGTCGCAGGAGAGCGCAGGGGCGCTGGGAGAGTGAACAGGAAGCAGGAGGAGGAGAGCTATCCCTCACACACACAGAGTATCAATCCTAAAGTCGCAGGAGAGCGCAGGGGCGCTGGGAGAGTGAACGGGAAGCAGGAGGAGGAGAGCTATCCCTCACACACACAGAGTATCAATCCTAAAGTCGCAGGAGAGCGCAGGGGCACTGGGAGAGTGAACGGGAAGCAGGAGGAGGAGAACGATAGCAGAGACACACAGAGTATCAATCCTAAAGTCGCAGGAGAGCGCAGGGGCGCTGGGAGAGTGAACGGGAAGCAGGAGGAGGAGAGCTATCCCTCACACACACAGAGTATCAATCCTAAAGTCGCAGGAGAGCGCAGGGGAACTGGGAGAGTGAACGGGAAGCAGGAGGAGGAGAACGATAGCTCAAGCACACACATACACAGCCCCTATAGTGGCTAATCCAAAATCGGACAGCAAAAAACTGCAGGCAGGGACAGAGAGCACGGGGTTGTTTTAAAGCAGCCAACCCCGCTCTGCTTCTCTCCCTCCTCCCGGCTAGGCTGGCTGAAAAGCTTTGCTGCTACTTAGCGAGCTCAGTGGGGAGGAGAGAGGGACATAGAGCACGGGGTTGTTTTAAAGCAGCCAACCCCACTCTGCTTCTCTCCCTCCTTCCGGCTAGGCTGGCTGAAAAGCTTTGCTGCTACTTAGCGAGCTCAGTGGGTAGGAGAGAGGGACATAGAGCACGGGGTTGTTTTAAAGCAGCCAAGCCCGCTCTGCTTCTCTCCCTCCTCCCGGCTCAGCTCGCTGACAGGAGCCGCTTACACCCGCTTTGCTGTTTCAAAGCGAGCCACGGACTGCTCACAACTGCAGCAGATTCCCCTGCATTCGCTCCATAACACGCACAGACATTTCCCCTTACTTTCTAGGAGGAAAAAACTGCGTGTTATGGAGCGAAAATTACGGTAGCTACCAGTAAGCTTATGCTTTCATTTTGAAAGCAGGCTTCAAATCAGATTATAAGTATTTGTATTTCAAGGAATCCTCCCCCCCCCCTGCAAAAAAAAAACTCTCTCAAAGAGCCAGTGCTCAATTATCAACACCCCAAACAAACCAACACAAGAACAACAGAGAGAAAATGGCATTTCTGCTCTGACATTACGACAATGTGGCTGGTCCTCGCCCTTCTTTGACAATAATGCACTGCTTTGATGCAAAACTTGGATAAATGAAACCATACCTGACTGAGACACCAGAGGCACATGGGAAAGTCTGCTTCTGGCTCTCGTGAGAGGCCGGCGAGGGTAATCTTCATTATATTCCATTTCATATCTCCCTTGCTGTGAAGGAGGGCTCCGTTCCTCATTAGCAGTCCCACAGACTCTCTCATTAGTCCTCCCATTGCTGGCCTCCCCTGAAGAGCCACAGTTTGGTAATGTTCTTAGGGAGAATTCCGCCCCTCTCACATTTGGCCCATTCATACCACAAGCTCCACTGGTAGATGGGCATTCGCCACCCGAGACGCCATTAGTCCTCCTTTGCTGGTTCTGGGGCATATAGCAGGAACACCTGGAGCACAATGGCTTCTCCTCACTGTCCCTCTCGCTGGAGCTTTCACTCTTGCAGAGACACTTCCCAGAGTCCTCTGTTGCTGCGGAGGGGGCCTCGCTGCAGCTATCAGCCGTTTTCATACCATCTGGGCTTGGAGACGCTGCAGTGTCGGAGGCCCCTGGAGGCCCAGTGCCGCCACCACAACCAGGGTAACAATCCTTGCTTTTGTTCCTTTCCGCTGTCACGTCACTGGCTGCTTTCATATCCGCTTTAATTTGCTCACTGGTGACCTGACAGCCTTTTTCGCAGCTGCTCTCCTCAGAAAGAAACAGTTTGACCCGGCTAGCATTGCACCTCTTCCGCAGCGGAGCTTTGCCTTTACCACTCACTGCAACAACAGGGACAAAAGGGAAGAGAGTTACGAAGTGATAGAAAGTCACGGAAACGCATCCCGTTAGTTATCAACACACCCCAGACAACCTGGTGAGACACCTGCTGCGACTGTTGCAACATTATTCCAAGCAGGGTAAGATATTGTGCAGATATGTTGAGTTACTTCACTTACTAGAGGTTCACGCCTTGAATCAGTATGTTTAAGCATATTGGGAGGAATTCAACATAGCACTAAGCAGGCTGCTCTGTCAGCACAAGCACTTCTACTTGTCTGATGGAGTGATCTGCCCTCTTCTCCCCCTGCCTATGGTTCTGGGGGTTCCTTCCCTGCCCAGGGCTAACTGGAGGCAGGGTGGGAGGAATGGGGAAGTCTTTTGTGCTAGCAGAAGTCCTTGTGCACACTTCCACCGGTGGCACTACTTAGTTGAATCTGACCCACTGTACTGCACACAGTCAAGCTGCTCAACAGGCTCAAATTAGTTGTTGCACCTAATTTCTTCTTACGGTAGCTACCTAGTTAACAAGAAACATTTACAGCCCTGCCATTTATTTATGAGAATCTTAGTTTTCAAATAATTTCCTTTCTTCCTGGACTAAGTTGTTCAAAAGATAGGTTGATAGCACCCCCACCCACCCCTGATGCACTTACCCCTCAAGTTTACACTGGCATACTTTTGACCAGAAGGTACGGCTTGTGGAACAGTAAAATGTCTATAGTATCCTGGCCTCCTGCCTCTTATTTTGCTGATGTGCCTTGTCCCCACTTTAGATTGCAGGGAGGCTGTGCAAGAAAGACACAAGCCGTGAAGAAATAAAGGTAACTGGGATCAAATCCCTCAGGAATCTGCTAGAGAAATACATTACAGATGCTTAGCCTGTCAAACCTTAGCAAAACATGTGGAAGTTTTCATCCAAAGCCTTTGAAGTTGTTCAGTCAACTCTGAATGAGCCTACATGCAAAAAGGATTGCAATTCACTTTAGAATTCAATTCCTCATTATGTATGAACTTGGGGGACTGCAGTATAGTCCAACCACAGAACACAAACCAGAATCAAACTGTTGTACAATTTGGAATTACAAATTGAACCACAATCCAATTGATGGAAACCACCCAATAACTGTGATCAAAGGGACTATGAATACCAAGTAGCCTATTTCAATTACAGCAGAGCTCCCTCACACAAGTGGTTTTGGTGGCAACTGTCAAGTAAGAAGGCGTCACTCTTGCAGCTGATCTGCAGAAATATGGAAAGAACAACAGAAATGGACATGAGGGAAATCTATCTATCTTTCTAAAGCTGAACCACAACCACTGTGAACATTCCATAGAAAACTTGTTTGTGCATTTTGTGCTTTGTAACACAACAAGGAATATTTTTATGACATGTATGAAGAAGCAAAAGTTCTCACCTGAGGGCTCCCGGATTTCCACTGAATCTCTGACTCTCTCCTCTCCATCTGAGTAATTTTGTGCAATGCTATTTGTAATACAGGATCTTGAGGTGGCTGTATTCTCATCCTCATCTTCACTGTCTGAGTCGTGGACAGTAATAGGTGCTAGCTTTACATTTGGCTGAAGCCCACTGGGCCCTGGAAAAGAAAAGAAAGTTCAGCAACAAACTAGCATGCTTTCCAGAGATCATGGTGCTTTAATTCACCTGACTGAGCAACTTACTCCTTCGAAACATTCATACAAAGTAGTTGGTTTTTACATGGTTAGTTGGCATACCTAAGGACCTTCTGCACTCATACACCTAGCTAGGTCACTCTTCACAATTCCCCTCAAACACCAACAACGCACAACACAGTAGAAAAGAACAAACAAAACACAACATGTACTCCATTGTGTTTGGATCTGGTGTTATTCTTAGTGTTATGCTGTGATCTTCTCTTACTATATTGGCCCTTTCCCCACCAATTTGATCAGCCCACTTCACAATCCACCAATCTGCACTGCAATTAGCAAACACAATGTGCTTTATAAATTGCAGGCAGTGTACTGAGACTAGAGAGGAAATCCAACAGTCCATCCACCATCCAAATGGACACAATTGACAAAAAAGCTTTCCCTTCCCCTGCAACCCTTCTACACTGCCCTTCCAAAACTGCTCTAGAAAGTTAGGAGACCTGCAGGAGCAGATGAATATTTGTATGTGTGGGTGGCGGAAGGGCCACTCAGCGTTGGCTATTGCCATACGTGCTTATTGTTTCTTGCACAGACATGGAAAAAGCAAAGAAAAATTAAAGCCACAAGGTATCTCACAGCAGCAAAGATGTTTACAATTAGAGGTGGGCTTCAAGACTTCTATAAGGGTGAAAAACCACCACCTCTCCTTGGTTAAGGCGCCACATGTGTACAGGCATCTCTGTACAGCATAGGACCCTCAAGAAGGGGGGGGGGGAGGCATTATGTAGATCAAAGGTAGAAACTGAGGAGAAATTATATGTAACAAAATGAAGCAAAGGAGAAGGATCTGGACACAGCCAGAATCAAAGCTGAAACAATTTGAAGCACACACACAACTGTGTGCTCAAACGCTGAATTTTATCTAGCTGTACAAACATCAGGATGATGGCAAGAACTCAGTTTTATAATTTCTTATTCCCTAAACTGGAAATAGATCTGGGAAATGTTGACAATGTGGTGATGTATGAAGAGGTAGCTCTGAAGCTGATGATACTAATTTCCGCACTGTTGATATTGGGCAGCAAAATGGAACCATCTCCAACTTCTTGAGAAAAAGCAGGTTAGCGAATTAAAGTAAGGATGAATTTGTAAGAGAATGGCAAACAAATGAGGTGCCCAATCTCATTTATATCCCCTTAGCATTTACTGAACAGAGAAGCAGTGGGTGGAAGTAAGCCCATGGCCAACTGTGGGATCAAATTGATATTTTCCTACCTAGCAAATATAGCTGCTTATGATTAGAACGCACACTGCAAATGGAACTTTTTTAAAAACAAGAAATTAACCACACAACATCTTAGAGATTTTCAGGGCCAAACCAGAGGCAGCATGGAAGCATACAAACTGTTTCACAACTATTCTTGGTTTGACTTTAACGCATCTGTGAAGAGCTCCAAATCAGACTGGAGCACAGGAAGCACTGTTTAACACTTTATTCACAGGATATTACCGTGATCAAAACCCTGCCCCCTCCTGGCTACTCTTCCCCCTGCAGGGGAAACCATACTAGGTCATCATCAGTTTGGCCCTGAAGGAAAAACAGCTACTGACATGGTGGAGGTGCAGTTCTGATTCAGTAAACAGCCTAGATGGAAGAGAATGAGCCGCTCCCCCCGCCCCAATTAAATGCATGAGTAGAAAACAGAAACTGTTTGGAGACATGCCGCAAGTCTCCCACATCAAGTCAACTTTGATCCTGTGTACAAAGATATCTAATGTGCTGTAAAACAAGTGACTGAGAACAAGCTGCTTGGGTGATTAGTACAATTTGCTAATACCAATTCAGCTTTTCCTATTGGGGGCTCCCTTATGATGCTATTAAAAGGTTGCAAAGAGAGGAACACTGGCCATGAGACCATGTGCAATCAAGGCAACTCAAGACACAGCATATGATCATCTTAAACACCTCACAAGTTATTAATTACACAAAAGTATAACTGTCAGGTAATACATGCAAGAACCCCAGTCACCTGCATTGCAAACTTAACAATCAACAGAGGATGTCTTGGCAGTCAGAGTACAGCTAGTTGGAGCTTGCAGATCCATAGTTCAAGTCTTGCCTTGATTATTTGGCCTTAGGTAAATCACTATTGGCCCCTATATCTGCAATATGGAGGTAATAATAGTGGCTTACCTAGCGGAAGTGTGCTCAAGATTTCTGAGATGATGTGTACGAAACTCTTTTTGCATCCGAGAAATGACTATAAATGCTAAATACTGTGGTTAATTTTAGGCTATGAATTACTCAAGTTCACTGACTTCACAGTTCTTAAATAGTCTGCATTATCAATTCTAAAATAAATGCTATTGATATCTCTAAGCAACAAACAAACATTTTTTTTGTTGTAAGTCAATGAAGCCTGCAAATGGATGGGAGAGATCCTGGCAAGTTACCTGCTTGTTCTTCATCAACTTCCATGGGAAGAAGTGCCTGATTAGTTGCAGAGGCTTCACTGCGGCTCTCTGCCATAGCCACTCCATCTTCCTGTGCTACCTCCTCCATTTCATTCAGTGCTGCAAAGAGAGATAAGAATGACTGAGATAAGGAGGATGAAGACACCACTCCTTATTAAGGAGGCAGAAGCTGGTCACACATAATTGCATGACAATCTTAGGAAGGCTCCAAAGCACTGCGACTATGGAGGAGCATCTGTCTTTGCCCGGGAAACTTAACAAGGCAGATCTCCACTAATCTGAAAGGCATTTAGATCCATTTCTATATTGTAGCATTTGATGAGGATTCTGCCCTTTAATCATTCTCAGACAGAAAATGGGGGCCTTCATGCCAAAAGAAAAAAGTGAATGAAAACTGAAACTACTAATTTAACTGTATAATATTTATGGTGGTTGTTATGCCAGGAGCATTAAGTCACTTTAGAGCTGTTAAATAGGAAGAAAATACCATTAACTGGTTTTAAGTCCTCCTGCTGTGGCAACATTATATATTGACGAGAAATGAGAAAAGTGTTATTAATGCCAAATCAAAATGAGCAGCTTTATAGCATTTTATGTAAGTGTTAGGCATTGCTCAGACGCTTAGGAAATATAATTGTGAACATTAATAGCTGTAATATCAATTGGAGATTTTAATGTGTGCTTTATTGGTCAATAAACCAATAATAGTCCGCAGCGCCTGGAGACAATCAGTCAGGTCAGGTATCCACAGCAGTGACCAGAGGGGAAATGACTGCTGGGAGCAGTGCAGAAAGAAGAAACGCCATGGTACAACTGCATCAGCACAAGCAGATGCCTTCATCTGAAAGAAAACATGACTCCCATATTGGTCTCTGCAGCCACAGCAGGCGCTGTAACTCTCCAGTGGTTTGACTTCACCCCCAAAGGCGCCCTCCCAAGACAGATGGATGCCGACCAATTTACTGGTCCAGTACTAAAAACAAACAAATAAAACTGTTTCCTGAATTACCTTCTGCTGCAATCTGCTGTTCTTCCACCTGCTCCTCCTGTCGCAGCTCGTTCTCCTCGTTCTGGTCGTTTGGTTGCTGGTGGTTGTTATGGTGTATATTGGCATTATTGTTCTGGTGATTATTATTGTTGTCGTTTTCATTGTTGGAGTTCTGATTGCTGACCAAAGCAGAGGAAACACCAATCCCAGTGCCTGCACTAAGACCAACACGAGCACAACCCTGAAATGCAGTAAAAATTGTTGACAGCAACTGGCAAGAGGCTCCAAAACAAAACACAGTTTGAAATCGGCGATATCTTCCATGATACATAGACCACAGTGTACTGCTTCTTAAACAAAGAGATTTGAAGCAAGCAATTCCACATTGCCAACTGCTCTTAACCTCTGCATCGCCATTTCAAACCTCCTGCCCTGAGACAAGTGAACACTTCCCATGAGCCAAACCAATAAGGTTGTGATGTACAAGTCAATCATGATACTGTGAGCTATACAATGCTACTTTTCTGGTTACCAGTTGGTTCAATATGAAGAGACAGAACACTACAGGTAACATTAGGAAGGTGTTGTGAGTCATCACACTATTAAGACAAGGAAGTACAACATGCTTTTGCAGAAATCTATTGTGTAAATTTATTCTATTTATGGAGGCGAATACATAATTGTGGGAAAATGTAAGAGGGGATATGAAGTTGGTTTGTAGCTAAGGATGCAACCCTACTTACTGAACAGTAAACAACATTAATGTAGTGGGATTTACTTCTGAGTAAACATGCACATGACTGCACAGCAAGTGAATAAAATTTCATGATGGCTATAACTTTCCTCTGTGGTTGGCTTTGGCTTGCCTTCTGCTTCCTCTCCTTCCCCGTCCTTTGGGGCCTTCATCTCTCACTCTACTTCCCCAAATCCCTTGCTGTTGCTCATTTATAGTTCTTCATTTACGTTTCAAGACAAAAGCCGCACTCGTCACTGCTCACATTTATTTTATGTTTGCTTTTTTATATGTATTTTTATTAAAGATTTCTTGGTTTACAAAAGTATGTGCAATATCTCTTTTTTCAAGTTACATTTTCTATAAATCAGTTTCATTTGCTGAGACTTTAGTGTTACATTAGGAAGAAAGGGGGGAAAGAAGTAGAGGGGGAGTGGTGAGTGGGGGTGGGATCGGGTGGCAATGTTTCTATTTTACTTCATGTATGTGTGGGGTTTTGTGTCAGCGTCGCTTGTGCAGGTTCTCACATTTATTTTTAACCCTTGATTTCTCACCATGTCAAGCAGAAAAGTACCTGCATCTTTCCCTAGTCTGGTGCAAACTGGTTGCTAAGCAAGCAAGCAAGCCTGAGATAAGGATAGGAACTGGAATAGCAGCTTCTGATGATACAGAGGTACAGCTGTCTTTCTAAAGTAGAAGACAGCAGTGCTGTACCATATGCAGTCCCTAGGGAGGAAGGGACAGGTGTGTGTGTGGGGGGGGTGCTCTTTCCTGGGTGAGAGGCTGTAGGCTTCCCAAACATATGCTATTATTTCAGCCTGTCTCAGCTTTTACATAATCCCTCTCCATCAAGGCAGACAGATTCACAGAAGTGTGATACATTGCTACAGAATATATGTAGTGAAATATGCAAACTAGTCATGGCTCTCTGGTTTTTGATAGTCTTCCTGTATTGTTCAATCTTGGGCAAAGTAAGAGATTCCATGACATAACAAATCTAATTTTCTTAAGCATGAAATTAAACCAAATGAAAAGAAAGGGGGAATGCGAAATATAAAGATCTGCAAGAATTCCAGCAAAATGAGATCGTTGCAGCGATGTAGACATAATTCAGACATTCTTGTAACAAGCTTCTTGCTTATTATAATTTGCAGTATTTATACTAATTACAGTGTAAATATTAATTATAGTAGTAATTATACTACTATAATTTGCAGTACTGAACTTGTTTTCATTTTCATGTTACTGCTTTCCTAATATGGTCACTGAACCATGGTTTGAACATTTAAAAACAGTTACCTGAAGTACTTTTTAATTAGAAGTTTAAAAAATACATACCAAAAGTCTAGTATATTTCACATACCCTAAAGACATTTGAAGCACACAGCAAAGTACACTTTAAAAAACCCAAACACCTTACCTTGGGAGGTTCCCGGAACATCTGGTCCAGAGAGATAAACTCCAGGCTTGGCAGTAACTCAATAAACTGACTAAATGAGTCTAGTTTTATTGCATGGCATCTCACCAAGGTGAGATCAAACAGCCGAGTCCATCTTGAATGATCTATTGCAGGGTGGGGAGAGTGAGCGAAATAAATGAACTTAATTAACAGATTTCTTACCTAAAATCTGCTTAACTATTCCCCACTTAAAGTTCTAAGTTTCAATTTAGAATCGTCACCATTCTAAAAAAGGTATACTTCCTGGTTATTCTGATGCATCTACTCTTAACTGAGGTCCTTTGCCTACTCAGAATGCCAAAAAACAAGTGACTAATGAAATCTAGCCTTTTGCAGTTAGTTGCTAAGACAGAACAGAAACTGTCACTATGGCCCAAAAGAATTTAGCTTCCTAAATGAAAATGTATTCTCTTAATTTTGGTATAGACAAGAACTGAACTCCATTTCTTAGAGACTGGAGTTTTGTAGCACACAGTCAATTAGCTCTTAGAAGGGAAATAAAATAGGGAAAGGAAATAATTTTGTTGACTGTCCAAGATTTCATTTAATCAGTAGGTTTTAATGGAAGGAATCATTTTGGTAGGAGCTTCTGTTCATGAAAGGTCCCCTTTATGAGCCCAACTTTCATTCTATGAAGAAAATAAATTTTAATGGATCCCACCCATTAAAATCTGCTGGCTAAACTTGAAATTTTAGTCAATAGCAAAGTGGCATTCCCCCTTCTATTGATTACTTCTAGGGATCACAAAAGTTTCAGGGTACACAATTCCTGGTGGCTTGTAGGTGGAGTAGATGGAGAACCCCCATAGCATGTGAACGCATTAGAATACCCAGGAAGTACGGATTTCTTTATAATGGTGGCACTCTACCTTTTTACCTCAACACACCCCAATACAATTTATCAAATCATCATCATCATCACCAAAACAAGATCAAGACATCTAGTATGCAGCCAATTAAAAGCGGAAGAATGGGATATGTTCAAGAGATATCTACAAAAAAATAACAGTGATATACTATCTATGGCACCGTTTGAATGACCCTTGTGAATATAAAACATTGAGAAATAAGGAAAAAAGGTACAATATGTTGTAAGAAAGTATTAGAAAATATATTAAGAGTAAGGTAATAATCATGAGTACATTCACTATTATAAATGTTAATTACATCGTGAAATGATGGGAAGTTTACTTTAGTTTATTTTATGTTATTCTATGTTATCGTATTCTATTTTAGTTTAGTTAGAATTTATGAGGAAAGAGAACGTTTAAGTCTAAATTAATCTTTCACATTAAATTTATTTAAGATTATTTTTCTTTCTTTGTACTTGTACGTGTGAATTTAACATTGTGTATGATATCAGGGAACTTCAGAAAAGTTTGTTTTTTTAAAAAAAAAAAAAAAAGCAGCAGCAAATCTCTGAAAGAATATTCAAATTTGCTTACCAAAAGCTCAAAAAAATAAAATAAAACCACTCTGAATTTTCATCAAAAGCCAAGAGAGATGGTGTCAAACAAAACATCTCAGGAAAGGGTGTGCACAGTTAGGGTAACACAGTTAAAGCCCCATCTCTGGTTGCCACCTGCTTAACCTCTGAAGTTATACTGGAACTTAAAGGTGTCTATCAGAGAAGTACAATAATCACTAACAGTGGTCAATTTAATTAAGTAGGGGCTGCATTTCGTTTGCTAAAGTGCTTTAACTCCTTAACCAGATGTGTTCTTGTGCACATAGTACCTGTGATCCAACTGCTTGGATTGTGCAGATGAGGACAGTTGTATATAACAAGGTATTTAATGGAAGAGAACACTTCATTCACCGCTTTCATTCCAATGTCTGTGATGATGCCTGGATTTTCAACTACGTCAGCCAAGCCATATTTCACGAGGTCCGCATTAATCATTTTGCCTGGGGTCAGGGGGAAGAGAACAGAAAAAAATAGCAACTTGTTCTTTCCATAAAATTCTCTACAGTAATTTAGTCTGGACACAGCCTACAGTTATAGTAATGAGCGCTTGAGTTTATCTGCTGGACCCAAACAATGGAAACAGTAAAGCAGGTAAAGTGAAGCCTTTAAAAATCAAAGTGCTTCAAAAGGTTGCAAATTCACCCGTCATTGGTCTATAGAAGATACAGTCTTTATATTGCCTTTCATGTGTTTTAAATTAAAAACCTTATCCATCAGAACTGCCAATGCATTCTCCCTGCCCCTTGCTTTACAAGGAATCAGCATGTCTAGTTGTGCCCCCCCCCCCAAAGGGATATAATGGGTACAGATCAGAGGGCTGGGTATGCAAGGGAGCAGGTATGAAGTAATAATGACATTCCAACCAACCTCCCATCACATCTATCAATATAAAACATCTGCTTGCCTGGAATGAATGTCAAGTGAGCAGACAAGTGGCAAATACACGTCCCTTCCTGCTTCTGAAGTCTTGCTTGTGCCAGTCCTAGACTAGCACTGGTCAAAATGTTTGTCCCTGTCTCCTGGAAAATCAGAAAGAGCAGCAGCCCTGAGGCAGGAGCCACAATCCTCGCCTGTATTTCTATGGCTGGGGAAATGCCAACACATGCTGTGATTATTTCCTCTGCACTTGCACACTTATTCACTTCTCTTCTGGGAAGAGGGACAGTTCATATGCAATAGGCAGAAAGAAAAGGAGGAAGGGATAGCAATTGCTGGCTGGAAAAAGAGCTGCCTTCCAATTTGGACTCTAAAAAGTGCACGTCACTATCGTAGCGTTTTCATGCACTACTGACTCCACACCACATGGGGATTCTGAAGAATGTAGATTGTTTCCATACCACCAACTGATAACACCACAAAATCCAGTGCCCACATGTCCATATTTGCACAAGCTATTTTAGTCAAGGTTCCCTGTGTAAGACATCTGCAGGTGTCATCATGGAAAAGAATCAGCAGGGAACTAGAGGATGCTCATGCATTACACAAGGATGCATTATACAGCCGCTGGCCTTTCTAAGATTAGAAGCATATAGACCAGGGATGGGAACCTGCGGCCCTCCAGATTTATTGGCCTCCCATCTGTCCTAGTCAGCATGGCCAATAATCAGATATGATGCTGTTGGACTACAACTCACATCTGGAAGGTGAAAGGTTAGCTCATCCCCGATCTAGGCAGATAACATCCAGATCTACCCTAACATCTGATAGATAACCCAAAGGAAAATTGAAGGATTTCATACACTGCAGCAAAAACTCATCAACGTATCCAAGATGTAGTGTTTCAAATTGCGGAAACTCCAATTCTGCCATCTTTAGTGCAGAGAATACTCCATCTTTGGTTAGGGAAGGCTGGATTCGTACTTCGTGCAACCTGAAAAGAGATGAAACAAAATGAGAAAAGCGTAGACTAACAAATATTTCCTGGCACAGAATATGCACATTCACACAGGAGACAATACTTCTATTGTTTGTAACTTGCAAGAAGAATATGCCCATCACTGTGAAAGCAATCTCAGGCTGTATACCATAAAATAGGCTTAAAACCAGAATTATCAATAAATTTTAAAAAACCAAGGAGCAGATAAAATAGCAGCAAAAGCAACACCAATACCACATCCCTGACAAAAATTAATATCTTAATAAAATCCTGATCAAATGAATGGGTTCATAGCTAGCACTGAAAACTCATAAGGGCCAGTTGTCAGTCACAGGTCTAAGAGGAGGGCGTTCCATACTTAAGGCATCATGGCAGAGAAGGCCCTTCCCTTGGTTGTTGCACAACAGATTTCCATTAGCTGCAGAGCAACCAAAACAGCCTCCTTAGCTGATCCAAGCACACAGGTGAGTTGATGTGGAAGAAGATACACCTTCAAATATTTAGATCCCAAAATGCTTATGGCTTTATAAGTCATTATTAGCACTTTAATTTGGCTCATCAACAAATGGGAAGCCAGTGCAATATTGTGAGGATTTTAAAAAATACGCTATGATGAAAAATAAGGTATTGAGGAATTAAAACCAGTGCACAGAATTCATTAACAACAGTATGCAAAGGTCTATTAATATGACTTTCATGTATAAACATAATGGTGACTCACTGGCAAATAAAATTAAAATGAGAAACTCTGCTGAAATGATTCAAGTACCTTCGTGCAGCAGTTATGATGAGGTAGCCAAGGTCCACTTCCAGAGCATTCTTGCAAGCTCCCAGAACTATAGTGTGCAAATTTCTAAAGCCCCCTGTTGATAGATAAGAGGGGTTCAATATGTGAGTATCAATACTAAGCCTCCCTGGAATAATTATGTACACAAGTGTGTTGGAGAAACAAAAGCAAAACTTTACAGCAAAACTCTATATCTCATCTCAATATAAGCTCCACCAATCCTTGTCTATAAAGGAGCCTGACTAAAGAAACAAACTTAAATTTGCTTCAGCACATTACTATTTATTGAGCATACATCAATCTCAATGCTTGTACCCAATTACAACACACTCAAAATAGGCCAGCTGAAATAGCTGGACCTGAATAACTTAAATCCATTGATTTCAGTGGGGTTACACTGAGTATGACTTAGCTAGATACAAGTCAGTATCAAAAAAAACCCCTGTGTGCTCTGCAATATCTGAATGGAATGATGTGTCTCTTTTCATCATGGATGCACAGATTGGGAAGCAGCTGTTAGTATATTTATTTCTGAGCTGTATACACGGAATAAAAAAAGGACACCAATTCTCAAATGTTGGCAAGTATATATTTTTTCTCCCAACAGCAATTAATTAAATGGCAGCAAATGTGTTGTCTGCAACCTCCATAGGCCATTCAGTGGTGTGAAGAAAGACTTCCCCACTGCCTTTTCTAGCATGCTAAATATCTCAACAATAAAGCCCTGTTACAGTACTTTCAAACACAGCAGACATTTGACACCCACAATGCTTCTTTTCACAATGGATGGACTGCCTGAGAAGAATCTAGCTGAATATCAATGGAGGCTTTAGTTCACAGAAAATGGTATGTTTGTGCACAAGCTAAGGCTAGCATCACCTACAGCATGGTGAATGTACATGCTGGGACCAGGAGTGAACAAGTTCTTAGTCTCCCATGTAATCTAAGGCAAAGTATCCAACGTCATTAAATCCAATTATTGGTTTAAACTTTAAAGAGAAAGATCTAAATTTACCTATTACCTTCACTTGCTTTCACACAACACCACCACAAAGTCTTAGAAAAGTAAATACTGTCAGTAGTTGGTTTCAAAGAATAAATTTTGTATTCCAAGTAAGAGACTGCATACCAGATCTCCAGCTGTCTTCTACAACATGCTGAATAAGACCCCCGAGGAAGGGAACTCGAACTAATTCTAGATGTTCCAGATTTCGGGCAGAAGCCAATCCTGTGACCAAGGGGACATACTTCAACGAGTTTGTGGGTCCTACAAAAGACAGAAATATTCCAGCAGTCAGCATTCACTGGTGAATGGCTAGGTAGACATTTTTATGTACAGCAGCAACATCATTATAATGCTCATAGATGACTTTTCAAACATTGTACTCAAGTGGGGAAATGGTTTGCTTACTAGTACTGAAAAGAGAATGCAGAAAATGCCCATATGAACAGATTTACAGAGCTATAGTTCTGTATTGCTACAGAAGTACTATAGGAAGTTCCATGTTGAAAGCAACAACACACCTGGAAAACATATTGGATAAAATTGCCAGCAAAGACGTAGTTCAATTCTCACAACATTAAACTGACTAGTCATTTGGTTGTTAAGCAAGTTATTTGCTATTTCCTTATTCAAACTTACTTTGAACACAGATCCACATTCACTCTTAGTAAATGAGAAGCATACCCTCCCCTCCCAATATAAATTCGAGAAAGGGACCTTATGCTCTTTTACCTGCACAATTTCTCATGACAAAAGTGCGTAAACTGATGCAAAGGAAATCTTTAAAAGGCTGTGGTTTGGTGAGCCTCACCCACTTCAGGTACAGGTGCCTCAGCATTGGGATGCAAGGAATGTCAGGTACATTAACTCCTAAAATACAGGAAACAAAGCAGTACGTCAGGTCCAAAAAACAGACACTTCAAGGACAAACACTTAAAGGCTTAATTTTTGTAGGGGTGTGTGCAAGCAATACTTGCAGACTAGTACTTTAGTCTGCAAATGAAACAGTGTTCAAGCTGAGAATTCAGCACAATGAAGTGAAATAAGTGCGCTTTCTGATTTCACAGCTTTTCATTCATGATGTATCCACTGGAAGTATTTCTCTACAATGCTTACCTACTAAGTGCAAAGTCTGAATTTTAGCTCCTATTGGTATTTTTAGTTTATTTTCAGCTGGAATTGGGAAGGCACCATTGCGATTTCGAAACTTTCCAAGGATGTGAACTTGTGGCATGTATGTCCAAATGGCTTCTACCAGTTCCAAGTGGGAAGTTTCAACTCCCTAAAGCAAAAAAACAAAAAACCCAGTATAGAATGATGGGAAATCTCAATCATTAGCATAAGCGCTCTCGCACACACACACACACTCTCTCTCAAGTAACAATTAGTAGTAAGAATAATCTTCAACATTTGAGCTCTTTCAATTCATGTAAGCAGCAGTTAAAAAAAACGAACTCAATTGACACATGCATCTCTTAGTTATGATGTTGTAATAACTCATGCCTAGCTTACACTGCAATAGATCTAAAATTCTAAAGTTTACTTTTACTTGCTAGTGATTGATACACCAACCTTTCCATAAATCCCAGGCAACTAACAATAAAAACATGCAACTAAAATATCTTAACATCAATTAAGTTTACAAATTCAGTGCTATAAAAACAGAAAGAAATTAATCCAATTATATTAAGTATTTTGAAACTTCACAAAAGGTTAGAAGGAAAACTTCAACTTTTTTTTAAGCCTAAGTATTGAAGTTCAGATAAATCCCTCAAAGAAAAGACTTTATATAGGTGGAATTACACAATGGAAAATAACCTTGATTTCCAATGTCAAAATCAGTAACTGCTGCAGAAGGCAAGAAAATCTGATATTTTTTTAATGCAGTAGAATATGCATAGGTCTCATAGATGAAAGGTAAACCTTTTTAACATGACAATTCTGAAGCTACCAGTTTGCTCTGTCACCTGTAATCAGTTTTTGGACCTTCCCAGCCCACCCTTCATTCTGCATATAATCCACATATCGTGCAAACAAAAATAAGTGATTAAATGCTGTAGATTCACAGACATGTGAATAGCTATTTGTACACTATTTTCCAGTCACATAATTTCTGGCCCATCTGTTTGCAACAGTTGGATTTTAAGGAGAGAATTCAAGATTTAATTAAAAGCACAGCTGAGTAATAGCTGAATCTAAAATTCAGTTGCTGTAGCTAATAATATGATAAATAGCTATAAGTGAATGGAACTGAACAAAATCCATAAGATACAGCACCATCTGCTGTTGTGTATAACCATATCCATCCCCTCATGCCCCACAAGTATGATCAAGGATCGCAACTGCCATATGAATATGTATGTTTATATTTTGAATATACAACACCTACTAGTAGATTTGGGCAAGCTTGCAGGGCTTCTAGAACTCCTGGAATGCTGAAAGCTTCATAACCACGAACTCTGCGCCTGTCCAGGTGCCTGGGGTGAAGCCCATATAGCTGCTCAATATCTGGCATTTTCTTCAGCAATGTCAGGAAGCTGGAATCTGTGAATCCTGAGAAGATGACACATATTTTATCTCTGAGGAAGAAGAGAAGTATAGATGTGCAAGGAAGACGGATGGTGCAGTTTACAATCCACATATAATGACAGAGCAAGGATTTGTGTTGCTTTCTTTGTTTTATTTTACCCCGCAAGCATCACCACCCATGCTTTGGACGAACGCAAAAAAGAGGAACCATATACTTAATTTTGTTATTCTAGAACTCAAATTCTAGACCTCAAATGCAAGGCTAGAGAACTACAAAAGTTCTCCACTGCTTAGACAACAACAAAAATTTGCGTACATACAAGAAGAGAGTATGGTTGATTAGTCAAGTTTTGACAGAAATAAGAGTACTCAAAAAGGTGGAATCTAATTTGGACATGATCCAGCTAAAGTTATGCATTTCCCCCACTATGGATTTAAGATGAAGATGCTTAATTTGCAGAATAAGAGGGGACTAAAATGCTTTGACTAAGTTATGTCAACTTTTTTTTTTACAGTCCTTTTGGCACAAATAAATGTTGGCTTCCCCACCTCCCCATTTTGTAATTGAGCACATTATGTTACTGCTCATGTACTCATAATACACTGTTTGACTCATTTTTCTTGCTAACAAACCAAGGCCACCTGTCCCTTCATTCTTTCAGCCATTCTCATTTCCCCTTTTAAAGATGGGTACCATATTTTCTTGCTTTGGACTATTATAACTGTCCCCAACCTTCCTGGCTCAAGAGGATCTTCCTCCTGTTTCTATGTGCATCCAGAAAACAGCAACTATTAGGCATTTTAATTACTGGTTGTACTATGTGACATATATTGCTCTAAATCTACACCCCCCCCTCCCCTTGATACTGTGTTTTTATATTTTTGGCATGTTTTATTGGTGGCTCCTTATTTTATAGTGCTATTATGATTTCCTTTAAAATGAAACCTATACAAAGGAAAGAGGAAGGCCTCCACTTTTAATCTCTCAGTTCTAGAAATCTTGGTGCACAAACATTTGAAAAAAACATTTGTTCTAGTTGTAGTCCCAAACATCTGGAGGGCCGGAGTTTGCCTATGCCTGTTCTAGATAGGCACTGAGTAATATCATGGGGTGTGGGAATAAGAACAGCCACAAAGGCAAACTTTGGTGCGTGCACATGTAGGGTTTTCAGAAGTTTTTAATTCCATAACTTTATCTAACAATCTTTGGCAGAGGAATCATTCGGTCTAGCAAATTCAACGGATAGTCTTGGGCAAGTCACTCACTCTTGGCCCCAGTTCCCCAGCTGTAAAATGGGAGGTATAGCATCATCTTGCATAAGGTTGTAGTGAGAACAAGGAAGGGTCACATCTGATAATGCCATATTGTCCATCAGAGTGCACCTGCAAGTCACAAAAGGGAATGACAAAAAAAGGCATCAGAGGGACTTCTGCCATGTCTCCTTGTGAACTGAAGATGGGTAAAAGTCCTTCTGCTGCTCCAATTCTTATCAAAGGAGTGGCTTGAGGATGCACTCCTATGAATAGAAACAGTTGCTAGCACTGGAAGGGGTCCTGAGAAAATACTCCATAAAGCCATGGTGCATGCAAAAAGTGCTATAGAAATTTAGACTCCATGAAATGCTTTTTAAAAACAATGGCTTGTAACAGCTATAATTTAAAAGCATAAGATATACTGCAGTGCATCACTACCATGATTAAAAGCAACACTCACCAGTGGGCATATATTCCCACCAGCGGCCTGCGCAGAGATCCACAACCTTCACCACTCTCAAATATAGGGTGACTGCTTCCTTTAACTTCCGAGAGAGGCATTCCATGCACATGATATCCTGCAGCGGAAGATACCTTCAGAAGGAGAGTGGGAGAAGAAAAGATAGGATTAATTCTCTAATGGTTTGTTTCTTTTCCCCCTCTGCTGTTAAAACAAATGACAATCTGGATGCTGCTATACACATCCACATACACTCATAGCACATAATAAATTCAGCAATGGATGCAAGTACTATTGTATTAAAACAGTATTAAAATTGTATCAAAACTGTACTATTGCATTAAAGCAGAAATAATGTATGGCTATCAAACAGGCAAGGCACTCAATTTGACATAGTTTGACTGGAAATAATACAACTGCGGCTAACACCATTCACTTCAGCAGAAAATTAAATTGGATTATTTATTAGACTAAAAATATCCAAGTTTGTCAAAATAAATCTCATAGAATTACAGAGCTGGAAAGGACATTGAAGATCACCTAGTCCAACCCCCTGCAATGCAGGAATGTGCAGCTGTCCCATACGGGGGTCGAACCTCCAACCTTAGCATTATCAGCACCACGCTCTAACCAGCTGAGCTATAAGCATTTCTCTGTGCTTACAGCAAGGCAAATAGCAAGCATCTCTCATTCACAAAACTTTCAAATCTGTGATTGCTACATCCAACTTTCATGATTTAGGGGGCTAGCTCTTTTGATTCTGAACATTAGGACTTGAAATTCCTCCTTGGTCAGTCTAACTGAGACCCATCTGACAATTTTTTTAAAAAAAAGTAGTACCGGCCCATCTGACTGGGTTGCCCCAGGCACTCTGGGCAGTTTCCAACATATATAAAAACAGAATAAAACATTAAACATTAAAAAAAACTTCCCTATACAGGGCTGCCTTCAGATGTCTTCTAATAGTTGTATAGTTACTTATCTCCTTGATATCTGTTGAAAAGGTATTCTACAGGGCAGGCACCACCATCAAGAAAGCCCTCCATGATGGAGGCAGCCTTCACTGTCACTAGGAAGCTCGATGATGAGCCCTCATCGGTGTTCAATTGCATTTGACCAGAGTTTTCCTCCACTCACGTTCAAGCCGCCATCTCCCAGCTTGTTTTCTTGCCCTAAGCTCTGGAGTATATAAGGGAGTCAAAGAAGCTCCACTAAGCAGGAAAGGGCTCTCTGGATCAAAAATCACCAAGAGCCATCCAGAAACCCATTGGATCTATCAGTTTCTGAGAATGGACCATCCTAATAGGTCCCTCGCCACTCAAAATAGCCTCTAGGTGGAGAAAAGGTTCCCTCAATTGTCACCTAGCACCAGCCATTCCAATAGGATGCTCATTAGAAGAACTTTAATAACTAGAGGCAGAGATTGCTTTTTCCCTTCCCATGTTCATCTGAAAAGGCTCCCAGTCACTTACTGTTCCATTAAAAAATAAGGCTGTCCTTGCCCTGAAGTGTAATAATCTAAAAGGCACAACACCAAAGGAAAAAAGGGATGAGGAGGGAAGGGACTGTCGTCTTTTTTAATGGATTTGTAAGTGACTCTGGGAGCCCTTTCAGCTGAACAGCAGGTACAATATAAAGGCAAAGACCAATTTCATCTGGCAACAAAACATAAAGCAGCTCCTTAATGCTAAATCAATGTAAAAAGATATATGGTCTACATCAACAAATCACAGGTACATCATAACATATCTTGCAAATTATTATTTCTAATTGCTCATGAGCATAAGCATTTCCAAAAAAATACCAGCAATAAGTCTGAAGAAACTGGTCCGCTTTATACAGGGAGAAGGTTAATCTGATAATGCTAAATTAAAGGCATATTTCACTTTCAGGACTGAACAGATAATCTGATTTTTGTCCTCAGGTACTACAGTGAATTACATGAAACATCAAAAACAGAACATTATCTTCCAACCCACCTGAAAATATGACAAAGCACTTCATGTGAAAGTTGGTTCATATAGTCCTTCAGATCAGCAGTTTTAATACATATGGGTCCTCCCCTGCTTGTGGAACATACTTTTACATTTTTCCGCCTAGGCCCCATTATGGTGATGTTTGCTGATTAAAGGGATCAGGGCTGGTAGGCAGATACAGTGAAACTGCAGAAGAAAATGGTGACACAGGAGAATATAAGTATTTAACATGCAGAAATTCAAGGCAAGACGTGTCATAAACATGAAATTTAGTAAAGAACAAAGAAAAATAAATAGTAAATATAAATTTATTTTAGGAAAATATATATATAGATTATTACCTCTTTCATATATAAAATCTCTCAGTGAGAAATAAGGACTAAAGAAATCCCAGAGTTAGAAGAAGCCAATTAGTAATTCGAGGCTTTCTAGAAACAAGCAGGGTATAACTTCCATAAAATAAATAAACAGACTTCAGCTGGGACTTCTTATATAACCCCTCCCCCAAATAAATATTTTGCTAATTGCCATTACTTCAGCAGTCAACTTCTGAAAAACAAGTTTAAAAGAACAATATTCTGTGGTACTATAAAATTAACATATTTATTGTGATGTACATTTCATTAAACCAGTGTTTTATATGGTTAGCCAGAAAAGCTATTGCACGGTGTTAGACATCTGAAAAAGAAACCGAACACATCTTTACATAGTGGGATTCAGAGAACCTGGCAGTCAGAAATTATGTGGTTGCAGTGTCTCTCTAGCTGCAGCAAACTAGAAAAGCATAAGCACTGAAAGTCTTGAGTCAGGTTTTAAATATGAAATGTTTTAAACAGGTTTTGGGGCTTTTCCATTCCCTTTTCAGTCCTGGCCCAATGAATTCACTGACTAGTTTTCACTTCTATTATTCAAAAGGAAACTGAAAATCCAGGCCACCATTCCTATTAATAGCAGAGATTCTGTGTGACAGGGATAATGAATGTGATGGCTGCCTGGTGAACATAGGACTACAATTCCCCAACAAGTCCAGCAACATCAGTCCCTGCTCCAAGAAACGTTAAAAAGGAGTGGAGCTTGGGGAGAGTCAGCGAGAGCAACGCACTAGCTCTCGCCAGGTAAGAAACGAAAGAGATGAAACAGGATCCCCTAAGAGCAAGACGGTGAAGGTTGGGGAAAGAGAGAGACAAAGCGAATACCTTCTGTTTTTTTCGGCAAAAGCAGCCGATTTCTTCTCGAGTAAAAGGGCCAGCCTCCCACATAAAAACAATGGCATTTCTTCCCGAGTAAAAGGAAGCTAGAGACGGGCCGCAGAGCCGCAGGCCGAGGAGAGGAAGGCCAGCCTGGGCCGCGAATTTAAAGGTGCCCCGAACACGCGCACACTCACAGACACGCGCGCACATCCTTCCTCGGAGTCAGTTGCGAGGGGGGGGGGAGGGGGTCGGGGGTCGCCGTCAGCTCCAATACAGTCCCCGCGGGACTCGGAGGCGGCTGTGTCAGCGGCGGCCGCTGCCCGCCCGGCTCTCCGCGCTCCCCTCAGCGCAGGGACTTGGGGACCCGCCAGACACAACCCGCCGCAGCAGCCTCTCACCTGCCCGGCCACCCCCCGTTCTTGGGGTTCTGATCCGAGGAGCCGCTCCAGCTGGAGACACTTCCTCCCAGCGCTGAGCGGCGCTTCCGCTTCCTGTTCAGCCGTCGGGCATTTCCGGAGGCTCGTGCGCAAAGGGAGGTGAAGAAAAACAAGAGAGCTCAGCAACCGTCACTCCCGGCTTCGATTAAAACACTCCAGGGGGGCAAGCAGGGGAGGAAGGAAATTCCGAATGAACATTAGGAAGAACTTTCTGGCGGTAAGACGGTGAGACCGACTGTCTCGCGAGGTGGTGGACTACCCTTCCTTGGAGCAGAGGCTAGATGGTCATCTGTAGTGTCAAGGATACTTTAGCTGAGATTCCTGCATTGCGGGGGGGGGGTGACTAGATGACCCTGGAGGGGATTCTAGGGACTCTTTCAAAGCCGTGCAAGGAAAGGGAGCCTCTGACCCTGGCCTCCCTCTCCCCACCTTTCTTTTTCTCTCTAAACCCTCCTCCGAAATCCCTTCACACGCGCGTTTCCACCACCCTTGCCACTCAAATGGCGGGTTTCCGCCGCGCGGGGACCGGAAATCCTCCTGAAGGAGCACATTGACTGCGGCTCCTCTTGCCCTTACCTTTTGCCCTGCCAGCATGGCCGCCGCCTGCGCCCTCCGCCGCCTCCGCCTGCCTCTCCTGCTCTCGGCAGCTGCCGCGCGGCGGCCTTCCCGTCGCTTCCTGGCGGCGGCGGCGGCGGCGGCGCCTCAGTTCCAGTACATCGTGGTGGAGAAGCGCGGCTCGGCGCAGAGCGTGGCGGTGATCCGCCTGAACCGCCCGCAGGCCCTGAACGCGCTGTGCGACGGGCTGATGACCGAGGTGAGCGAGGCGCTGGACGCCCTGGAGCGGGACCCTGGCGTGGGCGCCGTGGTCCTCACGGGCAGCGAGAAGGCCTTCGCGGCCGGCGCGGACATCAAGGAGATGCAGGGCCGCACCTTCCAGGAGTGCTACGCGGGGAACTTCCTGGCGCACTGGAACCGGGTCTCCACGGTCAGGAAGCCCGTCATCGCCGCGGTCAACGGCTACGCGCTCGGCGGAGGCTGCGAGCTGGCCATGATGTGCGACATCATCTACGCCGGCGAGAAGGCGCAGTTCGGGCAGCCCGAGATCCTGCTGGGCACCATCCCCGGCGCCGGCGGCACGCAGAGGCTGACCCGGGCCGTGGGCAAGTCCCTGGCCATGGAGATGGTCCTCACCGGCGAGCGCATCTCGGCGCAAGAGGCCAAGGCAGCCGGCCTGGTCAGCAAGGTCTGCCCCGTGGACAAGCTGCTGGACGAAGCCGTCGGCTGCGGCGAGAAGATCGCCAGGAACTCCAAGCTGGTGGCGGCCATGGCCAAGGAGGCGGTGAACGCCGCCTTCGAGATGACTCTGGCCGAGGGCAATAAGGCAGAGAAGAGGCTGTTTCACGCCACCTTTGCCACGGACGACAGGAAAGAAGGGATGAGCGCCTTCGTGGAGAAGAGGCAGGCAAACTTTAAGGACCACTGAGTCGCCCCGCAGAAGCCGCTGATGCACAGTGTGCTGGGGACTGGCCGGCTGGCTGAAGAGATTGCAGCCATGTTTATCCAGTCTGCCCAGATGGCCTCTTCCAAGTGGCACCTCTCTGTGACCTTTAATTGCAAATTATGTGCCTTTCACTTGCCAGGAAGATGATGTGTCAAGGGGGGGGGGGTAGTTTGGGGATATGCAATTCCCGGTGATCAGTTTCTTTTGTAAGGAAATCATTATTGTCTACAGGTCTCCTTAAATCAACTGTTGGAGAATGCCCCTGTCTGAAGACACCTTGAATTACATAGTTCCCCAATTTGTTTAATCGTAGTAAATGGCCCTGAGACAGCAATGCCAGATGTAGGAGATGTTACACATGCACATACATGCATGCACAAAACTTTAAGCTTTCTTTCTTTCCCAGCTCAGATTGTAGGTTCTACCTCCACATTGGGGTGAGTAGATGTTATCTTCATCCTGGGCTGCTGGGCTGCTGACTCCTATGTGTGCTTTGGGAAAGGTTTGCCCAGGGTAGTGGTTCTTTTGGTTTGATCTGTTCTGTTCAGAGTACTGCTCTGGTGGTGAGTCTGAGCTGTAGCTGATGGCCACTGCAACATGGTGGTGGGTAAAGGCTTAATGGTTTGCTGGGGCTGGGCTTTGCAACTCTGCATAAAGCAACAAATGGTAGCCTAGTCTGCATTAACTGAATAATTGTGACAATACATGTCTTTAATAAAATTACATCATTTCAAAAAGACTTTCTTCCTACTCTCCTTGACTGTGCAGTGATATCTACTCACGAGGTAAGCCGCATTGATTTCAATGGACCATTCTCCAAGGTAAAAATATGCATAGTATTGTAGCCGAAATCACCATTTGGTGTGTGACAGATCTCCAGTATTCATTCCGCTGTCTTTTTCATAGAGTTAGAAGAAGGTAGGAATCCTACACCATTGCAGTCCTTATTAATACTGCTGGTCTAAAAGTGAACTGTTTTTCCGACTTCTTACGCAAAGGCAGTAAGAGGTTCAAGGGGGCAGAGTGACAGCACTCTGTGTCAATAGATTATAGTGGCTAATGGTGAATTTCAGGTTTCTACAGTTATTTTGACTTGTGTCCCTTTGCCTTTTCTATATCTCCAATACCTCTGTTTTGTTTGGCCTCTGCTGTGTCATGCTTGTTTGTCGAGGAACAGATGGGTCTTAGTTCAAACAGGTAGTTCAAAGCAACAGGAAAAAGATTAGCATCTCCCCCAACCCCACCCCTTGGGGAAAGATGTACAACTAGGAAGTTTCTGGAACTAGTTTACCTTTCTTTCTATGACCTTGTCTTTATCTGTTAATTAGATCCTTCCTGGATAGTTGCTCATTGCTTCAGGCAGTTACATTGGACAGTGGGCAAAAACTGTCCTCTCTTCCTTGTACTGAAAGGCTGACCCTTGCTTTGGGCCTCTGCAAACTGACAAATGATAGATAATAATCCAACTATAGCTCATTTTTGCATGGTGGGGGGAGGGGATTGTGTGTGCATAAGGTGATGTGTAAAAGCAGTTCACATATGGAGTTGTATCTAGCTAATGTCTACTCAAGAGTAGAACATTGAAATTAAAGGGTCTCTATTACTTTCTCTGGGTCTACTCTCAGTATGGCTTGCATTGGATACAACCCATGGAATGTATCCTCTGGAAACATTGGAGAGAGCAAAGGGGGGTGTCAATCAAGCTTACATGTGTTTGGACCTATTGTGGAGCACACACATCTAAACATGCTTGCTGGGTGAAGGGTGATGCATTGCATTGGCCCTTTGCACCACTGGCTACAGAAGGTATTTGGCCTGCTGAGAGTTTGAACTGGCACAGAGGTGTGTAAGTATGGGTGTGCTGGTAAAAGAGGAAAGGCTTCTGCTTTTATTTTATTGTGTTTCATAAAGGCCTTTGGACAAGCGCAATTGAGCCAAGTGGTATTGTAATAACGAACTCCTTGTTTTTTGAATACTGTCCATTCTTATTAACACCTGCTCTTCTACAGCTTAACCTAGAAGAAAAGACAATAGTAAATCAACTAGCTTTTAATTTGGATTATGGGACAGCAGAAAATGTCAAGAAGCCAAACAACTTTGCATGTTTACACTTTCAGCCACTTTTCTAACTGCATGCAAATAACGGTAGACTTGGCTGCCAAAATATGCATTTTGGGGTGTAGAGGCAACTCTCATTGGACTAATTGGGACTTATTTCTGCATAAGCATGCCTAGGATTGTATTGTTCGTTATAATATAGCAAATTTTCTGACTTCTACAAATATGACTTCCCAAATCAATAATATTAACAACTTAGGAGCTCATTATGTACTAGGCAAATGGTTAGGTGTGGTGCCAACGCAGGAGCTGTTGTTTTGCAGTCATAATCTTTCAGTGAGAATTTCTGCTATACTGAGTTAACTTCAGCTTAAAAATATCAACATTAAGAATTGGACATACCTTGTGATCTGCATGCTCCTCTGTGACGTATGCCAATTTGAACTCCAGTTGCCCTGTAATAGCAGAGGAATGATTTATATAAATGACTACCAAAAGTCTGGGGCTCTCATATCCTGATGGGGATAATGTACTTAAGAGTTGCTGTGTATCACTAAAGTGTCATAAAGAGAGTAGTTCTTGGACAAACAAAAACACGCACATATATATTTCTCCCCCAGCTTTCGATCCTATTATTTCCAAGGCATTTCACCATTTAAAATTATATTGGCAAGACCATCATCAACATAAACAATAACTTAGGGTTGAAAAAGTTTGCTATAGAGTGTGCGCATGGTATCATAGTTGTCTTAGAAGTAGTTTCTTACCATGTTGGACTTACCAGATTCGTAAATATACAAAAATGAACAGAGGGAGTATTAGAGGTGTAAAGAAGTTGAAGGGACTTTTTACCATATGTGGTGGGATTGTAAAAGCGTTAAAATATATTAGGAAATGATATATAATGAATTGAAAAAAATGTTCAGAATAACATTTGTTAAGCAGCCAGAAGCCTTCCTGTTGGGTATCTTAGGGCAAGATCTGCCGAAAGAGAAAATGACATTATTCATGTATGCTACGACGGCAGCGAGAATACTGATAGCACAGAATTGTAAGACCGGAGAAATTCCAGCAAAAGAATAATGGCAAGAAAAACTGATGAACTATGTGGAGTTGGCAAAGCTGACAGGCAGACTTCAGGAAAAGGACAATAGTGATTTTGAAAAAGAGTGGGAACCTTTTATATTATATTTGCAAACACAAAGAATATTGACTTGATGGCAGGATTTAAATAAACATTCACAATTTTATGCACAGGGAACAAAGATTGTAACAAAAGGAAAATGTGATACCTTGTAAAAAACAGCAGGGTACACTGGGGAGGATAATAAATCAGAAATGGAAGTTGAGGGAAGGCCAAAGGGAGGGAGGGGATATTATGCAAATTGTATGTTATGGATATAAGTATATTTGTGATGGTGGGGAGGGAAAGGGCTTACCAGATTTGTGCACACAAGATGCATACATGGGCATAGGTCACACCATCAGTGCCACACACAGGCCTGTATTCTTGTGGGCAATCACCAAGTGGTGGCTGCGGATACCTGCTGCAGTCAACCTATAAATAAACATATAATCCAGAGAGTGGAAACAAATGCAGCTTGACAATACTAACTTTCAGCAAGTTCAGCCATTGTTTGCCAGGTGAAACGAGGCGGGAGGACAGATAAGATGTCCTTGTAGAAGGAGAGAAATAATAAGCCACCTACTCAGCAGCATCATTACCAGACCCTTGAGGGACCTGTCAGGAGTGAACACGGACCACTGGTATCAAGCCATATGGGAAACAGCCCTTCTAGAGAAGCTAACCAGATAATGAGAATCTCTACCCTCATTAGAAAACCCTTGGCATTTTTGGACAAATCAACCACAACAGCATGCATGGTTATCTGCACCCTGGGTGGCCAGATGACAATATAGGGTGTATAATGGGAAGTCCAAAATGCTGTTTCCTTTAGAAATGTAAAAAGAATGCTGTTGTACAGCTCTTAAGCAGTATTCTGTACACAGTAAGCAGAGACCCATGTGAGCAGACCTATTGTGGGGGTAGTGTGCAGCATTGCCGTGTTCTGTCTCCTCCTGTCACTCAATCTTTGTGGGTTTGCATGAAATTAAGCCGAGGACCAGAGGTTTCCCCGCCCAAAGCTACAGTCACACAAGTATAGAAACTCCTTTCTCTTTCTACAAATTCTATAACTTGTGCCCCAGCTGTCTATATCAAAAAATAGTCTGGGTTCAATACACAGCGGGAAAGCATAAGGAATCATTTAAAGATGGCATTCAATTTAAAATTCCACTAAGAGTCAGAACTAAAAACAGGCCCCTAAAATTAAAAAGGCCTTGTCCCCCATACTAATCCCATTTTACATCTGCTAAGGGGGGCATTTATTATAGCTTTTATAAATAAGGAAATGTAAAAATGCATTCCCAAACAGTTTATTTCAAATGTGCAGAATGTGAACACAATTTGGTTGCTAAACAAAGACACTAAAGGCTATTTTTAATCAATGTGCACTGACCTTCCCTCCTGAAGCTTCAATACCTGAAAAACAAGTCAAAAAAGCATTTCAAAACACTACCAATGAGAGATCTTGGGTTGGATCCAGACTTAGCTGTGCTTAGAGTAGATCCACCGAAATCTCTGGGGCAAACATTACGGATGACTAACTTAAGTGAGTTCAACCCCATGCAAGCTGGTGGTTACTAGACCATAGGCTCCTCCCAACCTCCTCCCCCTTTTGATATTTCATTTCTTATGCTTAAATCAAGATCAAGGTAGCTTACAAATGGAAATGTCAATCACAACAGGATGGAAACGAAACCTAAAAATGAAACAGCAGTAAAATGTCATTTATCCCACTACCCCTTATAAAGTGGTCGTTGGTTATGGAGACTTTAACATAGGGCTACAATGTGAAGGTGTCTTACCAAAAAAGAAGCAGCAGTTTGCTAAAGAAAGTATCAGAAGAAAGGTGGTAATCTTCATGGTTAATGAAGTCTGTATTATCTTCTCTCAAGATCCAGCCGCTGCTCTCTGCTTTACCTAAGAACGTACACAATCATAGACATATATACATATGCACCATATCTATAGAAGCAATCACATTCTTTATCTGGACCAGGTCATTAATTATCACAAGGCTCCATCTTCTTGTTATTTTACCTGCGGGAAACGAAAGGCAAATGGTAATGAGATATGGAGAGAAAGTTGACAAGTACATTTTTGTATGTGTATAGGAGAACAGTAGCAGAGCTTGATAGCTCATGGGATGATCTCACTCTTCGGCATCCCAAATGACCTCCAAATAACTCTTTACTTGTTGTCTAATTAATACATTCTGTTCATTCTCCCAACCGTTCACAAAAATTTATGTTCCACTCTTCAGGTAACAAGGGTCCCAGAGAATTAAATGGGAGCGACATATCCAGAGTCCTGTTTTGTTGTAGTAAATGGCCCTGAGACAGCAATGCCAGACATACTGTAGCTCAAATTGCACCTTCTGCCTTCTCACTGGAGTGAGTAGAGAAATGTGTGTTAATCCTAGGCTGCTGGCCCTTGTATTCTTTGGCATAGATTTGTTGAGGCTGGAAGTTCTTTTGATTTGATCTGTTCTGGAGTCATGTGTCTGTTGCTGCTCTGGTAGTGAGTCCAAGCTGTAGCTGTTGTGCACTGCACACAAGCAAGAGAGGCACATTTTTTTAAAAAAAAAGTTCTACATCTGATGCTGGAAAAAGAACAAGCGCTGAGCAAGGTGAACTTGAGGGTGTGGGGAGACACCCACTTTCTGTTTGATGGCTGGACTCATAAAAGGACTTAAAGGAAGATGTTAACACCTGTTGAAGTACACGCAGAAGGGGATGGTCCATTCCATACCCAGGTTTTTTGTTTTCTTAAATTCATATCCTACTTTTCTTCCTTCACAAAACCCAGCGTGGCATGCATGTGGTTTCTATGTGTTAACTCATCACATCCAAGCATTGACCAGACCCAGCTCTATTTAACTTCAGCAACTTGGGAGCTTCCTGTGTGCCTTTAGGTTGGTTGTTGTGTGTTGATCACCCTGAATTTGAAGGATACACACAGTCTGACTCCAGAGGCATGGTCCAAAATGCTTTCATTTATAGCTGTATGAGGAAGAAAATAACACATCACTTAAAGGTACAAGGAAGGAACTGAATTGCTTTTGAGGACTTATGCATAGCTAATGGACAAGGTTGAGAGGCGCTGCCATCCAACAGCATCTGGAGCAAACCAGGTTGAGGACAACTTCCCTTCTTATCTCTCTGTGGGCAGATTTCACTTGCTCTCATTGCTGCATTTTGACCCTGTGGGACTTTCCTTTTGCAAGGTCAGGATTTGCAACATTAAATGTGAGCTACAAGGAAGGGTTTCTCCCCTTCTTTCATTTAAATAGCCACACAAGGAAGCTTGCAACAGGTGAGGTCAGAATAAGTGAAATAACTGGGTAATAACTATTGGGAAGGATTGTGCAATAATAGGAGAAAGAAGCATGTGCGCTGAGAGCCCCCAGATATGTGTAGGAAAGCCATAGATGGCCATAAGAGATTGCTACACTCAGCAGAGGAAAGTTTGGGAAGGATCCTGGGTAAGCCTTTGTCTTCCACCATTTATCCACTCAAACCTGCTTTTCACCAGCTACTTTCCTTGCCAGAGGTAAGAAGAGATGAGGACCCAGAAGACCAAGTCTGAGTGGGAAAATAGCAGGAAGGGAATGGGGTAAGCAGCTTCTCTGCCTGCCATTCTTCTGTCCCTGATCATAGGTTCCATTTTCTTTACAACAAACAAAATAAATAAATGGCAAGTGCACCCCCCCATGTGTTTCATGTGTCATCCAATTTGGTTGTGGGCAGGTTGCTCAGCTTGGAAGATGCTCACTACCTGTACTGTGAGCAGGGCCAGAACAACATATTGCACAAACCGAGGGTCAATGGATGTCACTTCCCCCTCTTGCAGTTTAGCTTTAAAAATTGTTTTGATGCCATGTTAGTGGTAGCAGTGCAGCTGATGGCCTCATGGAGCACCTTTGCCATGTCTGCTTTTTGCCAGTGAACTGGGAAGATATGGAAGTAGGGAGCCATGTTGCCAGTAGACAAAGGAATGTATGTTGCTACCACCCAAATCTGTCACCTGAGTCACACGGCTCAGCAGAGCTCATGATAGGCCAGCCCCAACTATGGGTGAGGTCAGAGACCTTTGAAAGGAGCAGCTCTACAGTCTGGACTACGATCCTCTCTGCAGTGTACATTGACAAACAGCATTATATTGATCAGATTGAGCCGGTCCACCCCCACGGGTGGCACTAAGTATTTTTCTTCTTCTTCTGAACAGGGGGGTGGTAGGCCAGATCAGTTTGAGAATCTCTAGCATAGAGTCTAAGCCTTGAGCCAATCTCATGAAGACAGGACTATTGGAGACAAAGAGCAAAATAAATTTGGCTCCAACTGATGGCAGTTTCCAAGCCTAGTTGCATTCAGTGTGAGCAATTTTGATAAGCAGGCATTTCTTCCCTCCCTGCTCCCTCCACTGCCCCCACTCTGAAAATGCCTCTCTGAAAATTAGACTTGAAAGAAGTATTACACTGATTCTAATGGGGGACTGGTTTTTAAGATGAATTGATAAGCAGGGGAAAGGACAGGGAGGAGAGACTGTGGGCCTAGGGGTGTAGGAAGGGCATGCGGCGTGCCCCGGGTCACTCTGAGAAGGGGTGACAAAATGGCGGGCGCCACTGTTCGCTCGCTGCCTCCCCCCAGCTGTAGGGTGGCTGAGGCCCCGCGGCACTCTCCATCCTGTCCCTATGGTTGTTGCACACACTGTCCCCTCCCTATGGGTGCCACACACCCCATGCCATCCCTATGGGCAGTTTGCCCCGCCCTTGAACGCGCCACACCAGGTGCCCGAGCCACTTCCTCCGCTCCTGTGTGGGCCACATTTGGCCTCTCTCCATCCTTGCTTTAAATCAAACCCTTATTCAAAGTGAACGGCAAGTATTTCAACTGTCTCTTATGTGTTTTGACCGACTCTTCGGGTGGCAAGCAGTACTCGTTTTAACACACAATCTGAGATGATAATTTGTTAAATATGTATTTTATTCTGGGCACAACAGATCCTGGAATAATACAGGAGATTAAATAAACTTTATATTTTTGCCACCAGCCTTTCAAACCATGAAACTTTGAGAAAAACCTTTAAATGGTGAGTGAATGGGTTTTACATTTCTCATTGTAAAATGTTTGTCTCTCATACAGTCATATCTCAGGTTACAGACGCTTCAGTTTGCGTGTTTTCGTGTTGCGCACAGCGCCGAACCTGGAAGTACTGGAACGGGTTACTTCTGGGTTTTGGCGCTCGTGCATGCGCAGAAGCACTAAATAACGCTTTGTGCATGCACAGAAGTGCCAAATTGCGACCCGCGCGTGCGCAGACGCGGTGCTGCAGGTTGCGAATGCTACAGGTTGCGAAAATGCCTCCCACACGGATCACGTTCGCAACCCGAGCGTCCACTGTATATGCTTCTTTCTATCAGTCAATCAATAAAAACTATTCTTTTCAGTACATGGTACAGATACAGTATCTTTGCAAAGAGTAATCAAAAGAATGTCTTCCGTTGAAGAATAATGTTTCTTCTATCGTTATTCATCTTTCTGTGAAAATGAAAACAGAAAAATAAAGGTGTAGTTTGTCATAGTAAGGAATGCTGCAGGAAAACCTACATTTAAAAAATAGGAATGAAGGGGGAAACAACTTATAAGCAATGTAGCCAAATTTCATAAAAGCAAACCATTCTCTCTCCTGCTAACATCCATATCCCTCTCCCACTTGCAGTGTGGCATACCTGGTGCCTGGATCAATTCCAAAGTCTAGGAGCAATTCCAAAGTCTAGGAGCAAGGGTGCAAGCCTGCTGCCTGAAGGATTCTGTTCTGCCACCGAGTCTCTCGCAGGGAATGTGCTGGTGAAGTAGCACTTTGCATTCTCCTGCTCTCTCCTTGTGACCATATAGTGTTTGGCATTTAATTGTTTGATATGGATCTTGATCCTACTTGGGTGTTCCCTAGATTGGCCCAGGTTGGGTCAGGGTGCATGTGCAGTGTGTGCACAGCCCTCAAAACTAGTTAAAAATACAGAGAAGTTGTGAAGTCTTATAAAGCCCACTGACCACAACCCCTTCCTTCTGGTTCGTGCGGGTACAAATGATGCTGCCAGACACAACCTTCAACGTATAGCAAGGGTCTATGAGACTCTGGGCAGGAAGGGCCTTGGGGCACAGGTGGTTTTTTCACCACTCCTTCCTGTTTGAGGTTGTGGTCCACAAAGAGAGGAAAATAGATCTTGAGAGGGAAGGAGACAACATTACAGACGACACAAGAACACCTGGTACTGGGGATAATAGCTTCATGGATGCACAGGAAACTGAAGTGGTGCCACAGGTACCTGTTTCAAAGCAGGAAACTACAAGAAGGAAGCTGCTGGGGAGGACTGACTTGTGGTTTCAGTTGTCTCTGTGCATTAGTATAGAGTATGGAAAACAAGCAAGATGAATTTGCGTTCTTAATACAGGGTGGCATATATGACCTAATAGGCATTACTGAAATCTGGCGGGTGAGAATCGGGACTGGAATGTAGAAATTGAAAGGTATAACCTGTTCAAAAGGTATAGACTAACAAGAAGGGAAGAGGAGCAGCATTCTATGTTAAGGATGTGTAGACTGGTGAAGAACTCTATGACCTGGAACATGGAAGGCAAATTGCGAATATATGGGCAAAAATTGTAGGAGAGAGAAGCATCAGTTACTTTACTGTAGGTGTCTGCTGTATGCCTCCAAGCCAGACTGAAGACTTGGATGATGCCTTACTACAGCAGATTACCAAACATCCAAAAAGGAGAGATGTAGTAGCCATGGAAGGTTTCAATTACCCTGATATCTGTTGGAACTCAAACTTTGCCAAGAATGTAGGGGCATGTACAAGAAATGGAGGAAAGGGGAAATCATGAAGAGTGTACATGAGTAGCCAGCAGTTGTAGGGAGAAGGTCAGGCAGGCCAAAGCTCAGACTGAGCTCAGGTTTGCAATAAAGGTTAAAAATAATAATGAAAGGTTTATTTGGCTATGTTCAAAGCAAGAGGAAGAACAAGCAAATAGTAGGTTCCCTGCATGGAGAAGACAGAGAAATGCTATTGGGTGACAGAGAGAAGGTAGAACTGCTCAAAACCTACTCTGCACCCAAAAGGAAAGCAGTGCCCAGAATAAATGATGCAAGGAGGGAACTACAGTCCAAAATAGGAATAGAGGCGTTAAGGGAAACCTAGCTACTTTAAATGAATTCAGATCTCCTAGACCTGATGAGCTGCAGCTCAAGAGTACGAAGTTACAATTTTGGTGGATCAGCGGAAAGCTGTGGATGTAGTGTATTTTGATTTCAGAAAGAAATCCCCCATGATATTCTTGTGGAGAAACTGGTAAAATGTGTGCGAGTCAAGGTAAGTGTTAAGTGGATTTGTAGTTGGTTGACTGATCGAATCCCAAAAATGCTTACTAATGGCTCCTCATCATCCTGGAAAAAAGTGACAAGTGAGGTGCCATGCTCCAGGGTCCTGTCTGCAGCTCATTGTTGTCCAACATCTTTATAAATGACTTGAATGAAGGAACTGAGGGGATGCTCATCAATTTTGCAGATGACACCAAACTGGGAGGGGTAGCCAGTAAGACAGAACTGAGATTCAAGATGACCTTAATAAATTTGAGAACTAGACCAAAACCAACAAAATGCATTTGAATAGGGACAAATGTAAGGTTCTGCACTTAGGCAGGAAGAATCAGTTGCACAAATATAAGATGGGGGACACCTGGCTTGCCAGTCGTACTTGGATCTAGGAGTTTTAGTAGATCACAAGCTTGACATTGAGTCAACAGTGTGATGCTATTCTAGGCTGCATCAACAGAAGTATAGTGTCTTGATCAAGAGAAGTAATAGTATCGCTCTATTCTGCCTTGGTCAGATCACACCTGAAGTACTGTGTCCAGTTCAGGCACCACAATTTAGGAAGGATCTTGACAAACTGGAATGTGTGCACAGGAGAGCGACCAAGATGATCAAGGGTCTGGAAACCAAGCCTTATGAGGAACAGTTGAGGAAACTGGGTATGTTTAGCATAAAAAGAGGAGACTGGGAAGTTATATGACAGCCATCTTCACATATCTCATGTGGAAGAGGGAACAAGCTTGTTTTCTCCTCCTCTGGAGGGCAGGACTCAAACCAATTGTCAAGTAATTATTTGAAAAGGGAAGCAAGTTCTGAACATAAAATGAATAGGTACCATTTCCTTGCATTTGCCTTCATACGCCATATTAATTTCCTTCTTGTACCTTGAATGTAGAAAAAAAACATAGTCACAATACTTATTCAGATTAACACATTCCACAAACTCACAAAATAATCTGGGCAGGGGTGGCTAATCTGTGGTCCTCTGGTTCTTGTTGGAGCACAACTCCCCTCATTTCTAACCACGGGCCATGCTGAGAGAAAACTGATGTCCAACAATCTTTGGAAGACCACAGGTTCCCCATACTTATTACAGATACAGTCCAATCCTATTCTCGGGTCTAGTTACAATGACATAAACGAAAAGGCAACCACAAGGTCAGCAAAAACTGCCTTGGACTGCACCATTCTGCAGCACAATATTGCACTGATGTTGGAGTGATGTGGTTCTAGATACTAGGGGCGGCTGTACACCGTCTTCTCCATCTACAGTGGTACCTCGGGTTAAGTATTGAATTCGTTCCGGAGGTCCATTCTTAACCTGAAACTGTTCTTAACCTGAAGCACTACTTTAGCTAATGGGGCCTCCTGCTGCTGCCGCGCCGCCGGAGCACGATTTCTGTTCTTATCCTGAAGCAAAGTTCTTAACCTGAAGCACTATTTCTGGGTTAGCAGAGTCTGTAACCTGAAGCGTATGTAACCTGAAGCGTATGTAACCCGAGGTACCACTGTATTTCTATCTGCCTTAAAAGCCCTGTGCAGTCTTTCTCCCTGTTGCTGGGGTAGCAACACTAACGACAGCCACGTTGCTGGCAGATGTGGATTCTCCCTTTGCTCCAGCAAGCTGGAGAGTAGCAGTATGTGCTACATGCTCTGTTGTGCTGGTGCTGTTGTCTTATAGCCGGGCATGGAGTCAGTGGAAATATGACACAACATGTCGCCACAGCCCCAGAACCCAAGTGCTCTGTGTGGTGTTTTGTGTTTGTACGAGGGTTTCTTGGTCTTTCAAACCACTGAAAAGCCCCTTGAAACTGAGGAAACCACTGAGGTTTTCTCTCATACCACACCTTTAAAATGCAACCAACGCACACGTTTAAAGCACATGTCACCCCTGAAAGAATCTAAGGAGCTGTAATTTCCCCCCTCACAAACCTACAATTCCCAGTACCCACGGGAATTGGGGGGTACCCCCCCTTTTGGGGGGGGTTAGTAATGTGCTTTAAATGTGGATTGGATGTGCTTTAAATGTGTGGTGTGGATCTACCCTGAGAAACAGCAGCTTGCAGAGTGTGGGGAGCTACTGGTTGAAGGAAAGGGCCACATGCAGCCTTAGGTGTACAGAATATTCCTCTCTGGAACCCAGACATATATCTTTCAATCCTGCTTCACTGTCAATACCTTTTAAGTGCAGAATTCCATTAGCATTATTCCAACTGAGCTTTTTGCTGGCAGCAAATCCTACAGTTCAGTTGACTTACTGTTTTGCAAAACACAGCATGCAAAACTGCTATACGTTATGTTCTCCGTGCTACAGACGGATTTCGTATCCCTTGGGCAGGCCAGATCAGATACCCAATACGTTCTGCATTCATCCTGCAATAATAATATAAATTTTCCATGCTGAACACCTGAACAATTGAAATGAATGATGATTTTGCAATGAATTTGCTTGTTGGGGGGGGGGGGGTAGATGGCAAAAGTGGTGCACCACTAGGCTACAGGCCATGATGGCTGCGCTCTGCCCCTGAATACCAGTTTCTGGAAACAACAGGAATAGCAGATTGCTCTGGTGCTCGAGTCCTGCGTGTGGGGTTTCCCACAGGCATCACGTTGGCCACAGAATGCTGCCCCAGTTGAAACTAGCTTATTTTTGATTTTGGTATATACAGTAATAAAAAATAGTATGATTCTGCAGCGAGAGCAAATGAGGAACATAATATCTTTGAATTCATTTTGATTATATATTGTACACCTACATATTCCTCCTTCTTCTCTTCTTCCTTTTCCTGTTCCTTCCACCTCCTCTTCCTCCTTCTCTTTCCTCTTCCTTCTTCTCCTTCTTCTCCCCCTCCTCTTCCTCCCCCTCCTCTTCCTCCTTCTCTTCCTCTTCCTTCTTCTCCTTCTTCTCCCCCTCCTCTTCCTTCCTCCTCCTCCCCTCCTCCCCTTCCTCTTCCTTCTTCTCCTTCTCCCCTCCTCTTCCTCCCCCTCCTCTTCCTCCTTCTCTTCCTCTTCCTCTTCCTTCTTCCTCCTTCTTCTCCCCTCCTCTTCCTCTTCCTCCTCCTCCTCCTCCCCCTCTTTCCTCCCCTCCTCTTCCTCCTTCTCTTCCTCTTCCTTCTTCTCCTTCTTCTCCCCCTCCTCCTGCTCCCCCTCCTCCTGCTCCCACCTCCTCTTCCTCTTCCTTCTTCTCCCCCTCTCCTCCTCCTCCTCCTCCTCCTCTTCCTCCTCCTCCTCCTCCCCCTTCCCTTCCTCTTCCTTCTTCTCCTTCTCCCCCTCCTCTTCCTCCCCCTCCTCTTCCTCCTTCTCTTCCTCTTCCTCCTTCTCCTTCTTCTCCCCTCCTCCTCCTCCTCCTCCTCCTCTTCCTCCTCTTCCTCTTCCTTCTTCTCCTTCTTCTCCCCCTCCCCTCCTCCCCTCCTCCTCCTCTTCCTTCTTCTCCCCCTCTTCCTCCTCCTCCTCCTCCTCTTCCTCCTCCTCCTCCTCCCCCTTCCCTTCCTCTTCCTTCTTCTCCTTCTCCTTCTCCCCTCCTCTTCCTCCCCTCCTCTTCCTCCTTCTCTTCCTCTTCCTCCTTCTCCTTCTTCTCCCCCTCCTTCTTCTCCCCCTCCTCTTCCTCCCTCCTCTTCCTCTTCCTTCTTCTCCTTCTTCTCCCCCTCCTCTTCCTCCCCCTCCTCCTCCTCCTCCTCCTCTTCCTCCTCCTCCTCTTCCTCCTCCTCCTCCTCCTTCCCTTCCTCTTCCTTCTTCTCCTTCTTCTCCCCCTCCTCTTCCTCCCCTCCTCCTCCCCCTCCTCTTTCTCCTTCTCTTCCTCTTCCTTCTTCTCCTTCTTCTCCCCTCCCTCTTCCTCCCCCCTCCTCTTCCTCCTCCTCCTCCTCTTCCTTCTTCTCCTCTTCCTCCCCCTCCTCTTCCTCCTTCTCTTCCTCTTCCTCTTCCTTTTTCTCCTTCTTCTCCCCCTCCTCTTCCTCCCCCTCCTCCTCCTCTTCCTCCTTCTCTTCCTCTTCCTTCTTCTCCTTCTTCTCCCCCTCCTCCTCCTCCTCCTCCCCTTCCTCTTCCTCCTTCTCCTCTTCCTCCCCCTCCTCTTCCTCCTTCTCTTCCTCTTCCTCTTCCTTCTTCTCCTTCTTCTCCCCCTCCTCTTCCTCCTCCTCCTCCTCCTCCTCTTCCTCCTCCTCCTCCTCCTCCTCCTCTTCCTCATCTTCCTCTTCCGTCTTCTCCTTCTTCTCCCCCTCCTCTTCCTCCTCCTCCTCCTCCTCCTCCTCCTCTTCCTCCTCCCTCTTCCTCCTCTTCCTCTTCTTCCTCCTCCTCCCCCTCCTCCTCTTCCTCCTCCTCCTCCTCCTCCCCTTCCTCTTCCTTCTTCTCCCCCTCCTCTTCCTCCTCTTCCTCCTTCTCTTCCTCTTCCTTCTTCTCCTTCTTCTCCCCCTCCTCTTCCTCCCCCTCCTCTTCCTCCTCTTCCTCCCCCTCCTCTTCCTCTTCTTCTTCTTCATCCTTCTTCTCCTCCTTTTCCTCTTCTACCTCCTAGATAAATTGGAAAAGAAAACTTGTGTTAAAAGGTGGTTTAAGAATATACATAATAAAACTTGCATTTGCTTTTCTCATATCAGTCCTTGAACTTGTATTGTAATGTATGCTAAACCAAATCTCCTGCAAAGGGTTATCAACATCGTAATTTTTTTATTTCCCAATTAATACAGATGTTTGATTGGACAGGCTGTCTCACTTATCCCTCCATGGAACAGGTCACTTTCTTACATGGTGCTTGAAATGACACTCAGTAACAAAGCTTACTGTTTTTAATATAACAATTGCTACTGATTTTGTTTACATTTATGCACATGAGAAAAAGAAAACCCAGAACAAGAGAATCAGAACAATTGCTTTACATAAAGCAGGCATGGCCAAACTTGGCTGTTTTGGGACTACAACTCGCATCACCCCTAGCTAACAGGACCAGTGGTCAGGGATGATGGGAACTGTAGTCCCAAAACAGCTGGAGGGCCAAGTTTGGCCATACCTGACATGAAGGATAGACTACTGAAGGCTCAAGCACCAAATCTAGCCTCCAAAGGCTTTCCAGCTGCCACTTCCAGCACAACCTCAGCTCCCCCCTTCCCACAATATTATTCATCTCAGATTTTTATTTCTTCCAAGCTAACACAGAGAGAAAATAGTTTTTGCAGTATGAATAGTGTTATGTACTGAGTTGAATAGGATCCAAACTGCATCAGTCTGATTGGTCCTAGAACAATAGGATCCAAAATGCAGCAGTCTGATTGGTCCTAGAACAATAGGATTCAGAATGCAGCAGTCTGATTGGTCCTAGAACAATGCAGCAGTATCATTGGTCGGCAGGAGCCACCCAATCCAGCTCCAGATAGAAGTGAATCCACCACCTGATTGGCCTACAGGAGAAGTCCGGAATTAGCCAATCACATGCAGCCCATTGTGTAAATAATGTATATAAAGCAGATACTTTGAGGGGACTTTCATTCCTCCTCACCACTATTACCTGAATAAAGAGCATGAAATCACTTTGCGACTATGAGTATATTTCAAATAGCAAAAGGTGTTTGGGTGTCTCCTTGAAGTTTCTCAGTCAGGAGACAAGTGGAGAGAAATGGTACTGAACATCTGAGGTACCCAAAGGACGGGTTCATCCAAAATTCTTTAGCTGCTCACACCAGGGAAAAGGAGATTTAAAGAGCCCTTTGCCTGCATTTCAACTTTTGTGGGAGTGAATTGGTATGTGAATGTACAAACACATGCACCCAGTGCCTTTAGCCTGATGTGCCTCTACAGAAATAGATATGACTCTGCAATGAAAGCAGTGGAAAGGCTTTTGTGGGGGACAACCACAATATATTGTGGTTTTTTTTATATTGTAAACCACCCTGGGACTTCACGGTGAAGGATAGGTAAAAAATATAATAAATAATAAATTATCACAATGCAATAGTGAGGTTTACCTTTGGCTTGCATTTACCCTCATGAACAATAGTTAGAACACCTCCACTTGCCCTAGAAAAAGAAAAATAATAAAGCTGTGTTTCGAGAGACTAAGGGTCTACTTCTCAATAGACATCCAAAGTATTGCACTGTAAAGAACACAGACACATCAGGCAATACAGACAAGAAACATATCCACTTTAACCCATGGGCTTACTTTTCAGTAGGCATGCATAGAATTGCATTGTAGAGAAAATGCATACCCTCCAACATTTCTCTGATGAAAATAGGGACATCCCATTCCATAATGATAATTTTAATATTTATACCCTACACACCTTACTGGGTTGCCCCAGCCACTGTGGGCAGCTTCCAACATATATAAAAAGGTAATAAAACATTAAACATTTTTTTAAAAAAAACCCTTCCCTATACAGGATTGACTTCCGATGGCTCAGGAGTCGGATAACTCCATGCCCTCCAACATTTCTCCAATGAAAATAGTGACATCCTAAAGAAAAGTGGGACATTCCAGGATCAAATCAGAAACCAGGATGGTTTCTCTAAATCAAGGACGTCCCTGGAAAAAAGGACACTTGGAGGGTTGGAAAATGGATGCAGGAACCAGACAATACAGAGTGGGCCCAAGCATCCCCATTGGCGGGTTGGGCCTGCTAGGGGAATGCCTGCCCAATGGCCAATAGCTGGATCCAGCCTGCTATTTGTTGAATCACTTATGGGTCTGGGGCCTGGCCACAGCACCACCCACCAATAAGGGTGAATTGACTTGTAGCATCAGACACTCAAGATTATGTACATTATCCTCTGTTTCCTCCCCCCACCCCCATCCTATCTTTGTAACTGTGATGCAGGCTAGGCTAAGTTAATATATCTACAAAAGCAGCAGCTCATCAATAGGTGTGTGTGCAAGGACCCCATTCCCCACCCAGTGTACTAAGCCCAGGAAATCTTGTTGCTACCCCTGCCTGTATATTTCAGAAAGCTCTACTGGATATCTCATTTTCTACCTTCCCATACATTGGTTAATACAAATGTAGGTAAAGGCAAATGCCATGGAGGGATGTGGGTGGCGCTGTGGTCTAAACAACTGAGCCTCTTGGGCTTGCTGATCAGAAGGTTGGCGGTTCTAATCCCCACGCTTGGGTGAGCTCCCGTTGCTCTGCCCCAGTTTCTGCCAACCTAGCAGTCCAAAAGCATGCCAGTGCAAGTAGATAAATAGGTACCCCTGTGGCGGGAAGGTAAACAGCAGTACAAATGTACTCACCTTTTGGCCTTACAGAATAGACATAAATTGATATATGTTACACCGTTACTGCCACAGACAGGGTTTTCTATCATTGTGCAAACATCGTATGGAAAGTCACTGCACACATCCTATGAAACAAAATATAAAATATTTCCAAATACGATCCCTTCGTTTCCATGGAGAAATCAGTGATGAAATACGTAAGTTTGCAAGTACTAGAGGCAGCTGCCCTGGCTTGCTTCTCTTGCCATCCCCACACCTGACCAATCCCTCCCCCTTTTATACTTCACCAACCTCCTTCCTTTACACCTCACCCCAAGACTTAACCTTTTAAAGGTGGTGGTGGGAAGGTGCACCAAAGAGCAGTTTTCTGAAGCACCTGCTCCCCCTCCATTAAACTTCACTGCAGCTGTATTTAACAGAAGAGGGCAGGCACTTCGCAGAGCAATTTGCAAACCACTCTGTGAAGCTGCCCACCACCTGGGCTGGCTGCTTGCCTGCCTGTAGCAGCCGAATCTCCTTCACTGGATTTTTATTTTTTTTAAGAGGGTGGGTAGTACATCTGTCAGGGATTGCAGGGGGCTGGACTTAGGGTGTATTCCAATTCTACAATTCTCTGATTCTAACTGCAGCTTGAAGACAACCTTATATTCTGAAATATGTCCCTAGTACTGTGCCAACACTTGACTTTCCCCATGGTATTTAAGAGCATGATATATTACACGAGGCCAAGCCGTCTTAAGCATATCCGGTGCCATGGTGCAAAGATCCCTCCAGCACCCCCCCCCCAGCAACTCCAAAACAAGGGAGGGGGCGGTGGAAAATGTCCTCTGCCTTCCCCACCGCCTCGATCCCTGGCATGGTGGTGGCGATGAAGCAGGAAAATGTCTGGTGGACATGCTCTCCAGCATCGGGGGCACAAGAAGGCAGCCCAGGAAGAAGAAGAAGAGTTTGGATTTGATATCCCGCTTTATCACTACCTGAAGGTGTCTCAAAGCGGCTAACATTCTCCTTTCCCTTCCTCCTCCACAACAAACACTCTGTGAGGTGAGTGGGGCTGAGAGACTTCAGAGAAGTGTGACTGGCCCAAGGTCACCCAGCAGCTGCATGTGGAGGAGCGGAGACGCGAACCCAGTTCCCCAGTTTACGAGACTACCACTCTTAACCACTACACCACACTGGCTCTCAGGAAGGCTGCATGCCGCCTTTTGCCAGGAAGCAGGAGGAGGACAACGACTGGGAGCAGGGCCATCTTTAGCAGATGCAGAGGCTTGGGATCTGTGGGGATCGCTCTCCTCCTGCGGAGGCTTGGGAAGGAAGCTGCACGCACGCCAACCATATAGTTGGCGGAGCGCAGCTGGTGGGCGTGCAGGGAAAGGGGAGGCTGCCGGCAATGCCGCGCAGCTCCCCCACTTGCTGGGGCAACCCTGAGAGGCCGGCGCCCCGGCACAACGAACCACTAAGACCAATGGGAAAGACGGCTCTGCATGATGCTTTAACAAGCTTTGGGATGACGTAACTGGGCAAGAGTGGGAGTTTGGTTACTGTTTTGCCTTCCACTTAAGGTTTTATGGTTCATGATATCTCTTCCATACATTTTAGAAAGTGGTCTGTTTCTCTGTTCTATGTATCCAGACACCTTTTGGCAGCTTCTGCCTCTTATCAGCAGGGGAACAAACAGCATCAAATTTAGCAGGACCGAATCCACTGTTTACCAGTTGGTGCAGGGATCTGTGTCTCCAGCATATTATCTGCAGGAATTTGCTGGAGAAGCAAACCCCAAAAAGATTGAACAGGGGGTGGCTGAGACCGCAGGGGTCCTGAGATGAGGAGACCTAACTTTTGGACAAACAGGAGGAGAGAGAGAATAGCTACCACCCCCGTGTTGGCCCCCACCAGGGTCAGTGGATCTCTCACCATTGGTAATGGGTTTTCCGCTTTCCTTTTAAAGATGTTTCTTGCTCAGTGTTAATTTACTGTACCAACATAAAAAGACAAACTATAAAAAAATACCAGCTATCCAGAGAATTAACCTGTGGTAACAGGGGCAGTTGGCACAGAAGTTTTAATATAAGCATAATATGAGAAGATTTGACGTCATAACAAGATTTACCTTTGGTTTACATTTACCCTCATGAACAATAGTTATGCCCCCTCCGCTTTTCCTGTAAAAAGAAATGCAATAAAGTTGCAATGTAATAAAGAGGAAGTGTTTTCCTCGGTAGGCATGCAAAAGGCAGCATTGTAAAGAACATGGGCACACAAATAAGACAATACAGACAGAAGATGTATTAAGGAACCATCTTGATTCCATTGGTTTAAACTGTGTATATGAGCGGCCTATATCCATGTCCTACCCCTACCACACTTACGACATGGCAGAAAATGAACAAATATTCTTCTGCTTGTTTGTTTGTTTGTTTGTTTGTTTGTTTGTTTGTTGAACTTCTTACCTGCCCTTCACAATCAGATACCTGGGCTGAATAGAACAATATAAAAAAAGTGGTATAAAAATGGGTTAAATAACTTAGAATCAGAAAAGTAGGATGAGTCCTTAAAAAAATACCTCAGGAATAAGAAGCTAGAATCAAGACGCGTGCCTTCAAAATCCAGCAAAAACTGTGCATCTGGCACCTCTGCGGGGAAGGAGTTTCACAGCTAAAAGAAGGACCCCACAGCATTTAAGTGTAGAGCCGTGGTTCCCAACATGGGGCACATGCCTCACCGGGGGGCAATTTGATTTTTAAGGGGGGCAATTTTGAAGCTTTTTTAGTCCAAGTTAGTGGTCTTTTAGGCTTCCTCCACATGAATAGGACACAAATGAATAGGAGTTCACTTTTTGACTAATAAGAATTTCATGTCACAGGGAGGGGGCATCAGGATTTTATAGATGCTTAGGTGGGGCACTGCCAAAAAAATGTGGGGAACCACTGGTGTAGAGTCAGCTTGAACTAGATGGATGATATAGCTTCACATCAGGTACATCCCCATTCTTGTAGCTGTTGCATTAAACCCACTAACCTCCATGCTACACAGAAGAGGCATTTGTTAGTATATGTCACTCCTGTGCTGGAGCAGACAGGACTGTCCTCATCATCGCACTTCACTGTTTCTGGGTATTTACTGCAGACATGTGGCTAAAAGAAAACCATTGGGAAAATATTAACCTAACTATTATTTGAAATAGAATGTAAATGTGCTTTATAAGTGCCTTTTTATACAGTGGTACCTCCGGTTACGAACTTAATTCATTCCAGAGGTCTGCTCTTAACCCAAAATCGTTCTTAACTTGAGGCACGCTTTCACTGATGGGACCTCCCGCTACTGCCACACTGCCACCGTGCGACTTCCGCTCGCATCCCAGGGCAAAGTTCGCTACCAGGAACACCTGCTTCAGGGTTAGCGGAGCTCATTACCCAAAGCATTCGTAAGGAGGATGGTACGTAACCCGTGGTTCCACTGTATTTTTTTTCATTGATAAATAAAATTACAACAGGGTATCTGCTCCTTCTCCTCCTTTTATTTCATGAGTTGCCCCTTGTTAAATCCTTTAGGTTGATTGGAATGATATAAAGCACCATTCTGATACTGGCCAGGATTTCTGTAGAATAGTGACCAGCTCCATCTTTTATTAAGCTCTGACTTGTTTCCTTCCTCTGTTGTTAGCAACCTGTTTTCAGGTATGGGACAATGCCCAGTGTTAGCAGGCTGTCTCTCCCAAGGGAGGGATGAGGGATACCTACACAAGTGGGTGGTGAAATGAAGTTGACCAACTTGGGATCCATCTAGTTTTAATCACAGCATCTGTATATCACTCCAGAAAATCAGAAAAATGGTATAGTCTTCACTCCACTGAATAGGGAGAGGGTGACTCAGTGGACCAAGGAGCTAGATAGACTCCCAAATATTGTTTACTTGGTTCTGAAAAATTGCCTATAAAATGGGGATTACCATGGCCTTTCTTTCTCTTTATTTCTTATAAACTTTGTGAAAATTCTGGAATATCACGATTTTTATATATGTATACATACAAATTTGAAAATAACTTTTAAAAAAAACAAATAGAATCAGAACAAATGTTTCATGGAATCAGAATTGCCTTGCCTGTATTTGGCATTCTCCAGGATATTTTATCTCCAGAGGACATCCACATTTCCTATAAACAAATCAAAACATGCTAATAAATAATACTGTGCCATGCCTTCTCAGAATAAAACAACATCTTCATAAAAAGGAAAAACCCATGGTGTCCCATTCAGGAGGATCTACCATTTTGGTATCTTGAGATAAAAAATAAATAAAAAATGTCTAAAGTCATTGATTTCCTGGCATCACAGAATATATATGTTTTCATGTACTGTATATTTCTCAAGCAGCACCTAAGGCAGTACTCAACTTTGTGCTGCAGAACTGCACTCCCAGATACCCCGGGGATCACTTTTATTTACACAAGGACTTTATGTTATTGACTCACTTTTTGGCAATACAAAAAGCGCACTTGTTTGGGTACGTCACACCATCACTGCCACAGACAGATCCATGATCTGCTGTGCACTTGGGAGGGTAGCCCTTCATTGGTTCTAGAAAATCGCTGCAGTCATCCTGTGAAACCAAGCAGAGAATGTTTCCCAATACATCTGTTCATTAGCAGGACATTTTGCTGCAATTATTCATATAAGTTGTATGTATATAAAGCATTAAGCGAAATATATCATATTGCCCCATGAGAAAGAGCAGATCAATAATAATAATAATAATAATAATAATAATAATAATAATTTTATTATTTCTACTGCCGCCCATCTGGCTGGGTTTACCCACCCACTCTGGTCAGCTCCCAGAAGAATATAAATAATAATAACAACAAAACAATATAACATCAAACATTAAAAACCTTCCTAAACAGGGCTGCCTTCAGATGTCTTCTGAAAGTCAAGACACTTGCAAAGAGATAGCAGAAATTAAACAATTGGTCAACCCATTAATTAAACTGTGGATCAAATCTGCATTATCAGAGCTACACACATGTATACATCTGAGGTGCAATTTATTTAAAATAAAAATGTATTTGCACCCTGCATTCAACTGTTATTCGAATGAATTGTCACATGCCAGAGTACGACTACAAATATTAGGTTCACTTTCAAAGAAATGATTTGGTTTCAAGTGAATGAACAATGATATTTACACATTTTCCTTCATGTGCCAGATCTACAAGCTTTCCACACCTAGAAAGAGAGAGCGTGGAATTAGTAAATATTTTTAACATGGAGATGAAACATTCAAAGGCAGATACTTAAGATCATTCCTCCCCCCTCCCCCCCATTGATTCATTGGTTCTCTTTCATTGGTGGGGTAACATAAAGATGATGAATGGAGGTATGTAATTTCACATTTTTGAAGTCTGCCACTGCAACACATGCTAACATTATTGTGACATAATAATGGATTGCAATCACTATTTTAGACTGAAGTGGAAGAGCAGTATCCTGAAAACTAACCAGAAGCATTGATGACATCATGGAGTAATGGGGCAGTGGCAGGCAGAGTCTATTCACCCGCCCCGAAAAGAAATTCACCTGTTACTATTACAAACCACTCTCCCAGCTTATGTGGGGGACAGATTATGTAGATATTCACCTGATAATGGCACACAGCATACATTCGCTGCCATAAGTAAGACCATCAGTTCCACAAACTGGTGCAAACTTCGTATCACAGCTTATCTGGGCTCGTTTACCTTTTAGGTATTTTCTGCAGTCCAGCTGAAAAACAAAGGTAAAATGAGTTTGCAAAGGGAAACCGACAGGAAGCTTTTCTCCAGCTGTGTCCTCTCTAACTGGGTACACAATTGTAAGAGGTGGTAGAGGATTTGGGTTATTACTCACTTTTAGACTCAGAGAGAGTCTATTTATTCAGAAAAGTCTGCATAGCCTTCAACTCTGCCCTCTCCACATGGCTGAATGGGTACTCTGTTCAGATCCATTCTTGTCCCAGTTCCGTTTGTTGCACAAAATATGTATGGTATATATGCAATTTTAATCAGCTGCTAAGTCACCTAATGTGTCAAAATCTATAATGTTGAATGCAGAAGCAGGAAATGAATGGGTGTAATGCCAACTATTCATTCCAGCCGCACACGTAATTAAAAGACGGCAGAACTTTACTGTATTCTAAAGAGCAGCTATATTCTCTGAGTGCAATCTGTTTCCATTATTCGTTTCTGAGACACATTTCTTTCATGACAGCATGATATGCAGAATGAGAGACCACGTGATTCCAAAACAAAAACAAATATGGTATTCACAAACATGTTAACTGACCTTATCTGCAGTTCCGGTACCTGTAAAATGATTTGAGAATGTATTAAGAACAACCAATCCTGTAAAATGATTTGAGAATGTATTAAGAACAACCAATCATCACCTATGTACCGGCAATCATCTCCTGTATTTTATTACATTCTTGAGTTTTCAACAAGATTGAAAATTAGCTTTGGCATTTCACATTTCTGACCCTTTTAAAAAATGCTGAATACTCTGTGGTCTTACATGGCTTGTTGCTCTAAAAGATTGACTTGTATTTTTAAAAAACACAATCCCTTTATCTGGCTGCATCAGAGGCTGCATACACACTATACATTTTAAGCAACAACTCCAAATCCTGGGAACTGTAATTTACCCCCTCACAGAGCTACAGTTCCCAGCACCCTTACCAAACCACAGTTCCCAGGATACTTTGGTGGGGCGCTTTAAATGTATGGTATGTACATGGCCTGAGGATAAAGTGAAACACCAAAGGCCCCCCCTGAAGCCAGCTGCTCTTAGGCTCCAGTCAACCCAATTGCCTCCGTCAGCAGTCATCTCAGAGGTGAGCTGGTGCGACCCTCCTCTCATCCCAGAATGTTCCCTCTTTTGGCCATTACAGTATGTAACTTTCTTACATAATGCTATAAAAGAGACGGCACTTGAATTTCTTCCCCCTGCTCTCCCATGCTTTGCCTTTTACAGAAACACAATATGCAAATGTGGTAAATACATGATTAACTCAAATTTCACAGAATTTTAAAATGTTATCTCTGGCAAAGAAAATGTTCTGCTGATAAATTTGAAGCAAGAATTTAGACTTTAAGCTCCTTGTGACAGGGATTTATTTTTTTTATTTTTATTTTTTGCTATGTCACTTTGTAAAGCAGCATGCGATTTGATGCTGTGGGGTGTAATATTGCTGCTGCTGTTACTACTACTACAGCTACAACTACACATTTGTAAAATAAAATAAAATAAAAAAGGCCCGATAATATTTGTACGATATTGGATTCAGACTTCATTGATAAGGATCTTGGAGCAATTAACTGCAATCTGAACTTGTATTTGCTCCAGCGAATTCCCACAATGGGGATTACATCACAGTACAATACATAGTGGGAACTGCAATACAAGACTACAATACAATTTTGTATGGTGACACATGCATGGAATGGGTTTCTCCCATTATCTAATATAGCATTTTGAAATAAATACATCAATTGTTCCTTGGGACCAGTTTATATATTACTTTTTCCTTTACCCACCTCCCCCAAATCTGAAGATTAGTGCACATATTTCTCCACCCCCATTTTCCTAATCGTGGATCCAGGCACCAGGAAGAGAGAATGTATCAGCTACCAAATCCATCCCCAACCTGGTGCTGCCCAGACTCTTTGGACTACAATTCCCATCAGCCCCAGCCAGCACAGCTATGATGGGTTTGGTTGAGCAAAGTTGAAGTCCAAAACATCTGGAGAACTCCAGGTTGTTGAAGGCTTTGCCCAAAGTGGCAAAAACATGTATTTTAAAATCCATTGTAAAACACCCATTTTCCTGTTTTCTTTGCCTCATCTAGATAAAAAGAAATGTTTAAAGTGGGCTTGATTACAGAGAGCTGGAGAGTATACTTACCTAAAAGGAAGCAACAGTTTGCTAGGGAAAGAATCACAGATATTTTTATCTTCATGGTTAATGAAGACAGTCCTTTTCTCTCAAGATTCAGCTAGCGGTTTGCTCAGCCCAAGAACTTATTGGCAGCAATCATGGGCACACTTATAGTGCTTGATATCTATAGAAGCAATCACATTCCTTTACCTAAATCAAAACATGGTTTATCTCAATGCTCTCTAACAATGAACATTCTTACGTTATTTCATCTGTGGCAGACGTAAGGCAGCAAGAAGACTACTGCTTTTCAAAGACAATAGCTTTATATAATGGGATTTTGAACATTCCCCCCTCCCCACACAGACACATCAAAGCTCTGGTGTCTTGTCAACAGTCATGGTATATCAGTTTTAAGATAACCCATGTTAATGCCACAAAAGATTACTATGTTGATAAATAACAACTGGAAGTTATAATAAAGAATTTGCAGTAATTCTCACTGCAACAATGAGAAACGAAAGGACCACTTTGTGTGGTGAGGGTACATATTCCTCTTTCCAGCACACAATAAGGTATTCATCCCACGTGTAGGTTGTACACAAATTGGACCTTTTTGTGATTCTTCTCCCACCCCCCAAACCCTCACCCCCAAAAAGGTGTAGACAGGGGAGTGTGACTGGTTTCGTCACACTAACTGTGGAGCCTGCCGCAGGAGTGTCACAGGGGGTGTCACAACTATGATGTAGGATGGAAGGTGAGAGGTGGGGGTAACCAAATTTTGGCTTCGCACAGGGAGCCTCTGAGATTTGAGACTCCAAGGTCTGTCACTGGTGTAGAAAAGGCAGGAGGTTGCATGAATCACACCTATGTAAGTATGGACCTAAGGATACCTAGTCCAGTAAACTGATCCCAATTCACTGAATGGTAAGATAGGGCACTTGATTGATTAGTGGCTTATGGATAGTACTGGAAGGCAAGAAATTATGCTAGGAGAGCTGCCTTGGAATATTAACCTTCAGAGTTGCCAACATTCTCTCTTGGAAAGTGGTACCCCCTCTTGTCTCATTACCCACTCAATAAAGCTGGAAGTGATTTACTACGGGTTTTTTCTCCCTCTTGCACTTTTGCAGTACAGAATTTGTGATAAAAAGTTCAAATTTCAAAGAAGGATGTCTCCTCCCTCCTTTTTTGTTTAAATAAACAGCTACAAGGAAATTTGTAGGGCTGCATTGTTAACCTCTTAACAGAACTGTTTCATATCATGAAATCACGAAAATTCTCTGGGTCGATTAAAATAACAAAAAAGAAAAAGTGGGAAAGGGGAAACGTTTCACCATCAGGCAGAAGTGGCAGAAGGAGGAGCATAACAACAGGAACACCATCATCCTAATGGATCTGTTAGTAGACTGCATGTGAGTTATCAAAGAGCTGTAAGGACCAGCAGTCCCATGTCCTTCCCTTTGGACTTTGATTTTTTTTTCCAGTGAAGGGTTATTTCACCCAAATGTATCAGGGATGGGAGATTACTGCTGGCAGATAGTGTGTTTGGAAATTGGATGGAGGCCAACCCTTCCTGCCAATCAGAGTGGGATTCACAGAAGATGCATCCAATTTGAAATTCCTCCCTTTTTTTAGTTGTGACCTCATGGTGAGAGCATGGTGACATGGTAGGTACAATTCTATGAGTTCTTTTGCCCTCCCCTTCCAAGAGTTAAGTGGCTGTATTATTTTATGTGAGGGAGTAGCAATTCTTTTTTGCTCTCGGCTAAAGGACTCTCAACTTGCTCTAGCTACTGTTGCCATTAATTGTTTGTTCAGCTGTAACTTGTATTTTGGGAATTGATGGTACTCTAGTGCTGCTCTGAACAGGATAATATTGATATTGTTAGATATATATTGTTAAGTTAAATGAGACTTTAAAATCATTTTGAAGGAGTCTTTGAACAGTGCCCAATGTGTCTCTTGGTTGACTCTCATTCTAATAGACATATCATGCTGTTCCCATTCTAATAGACATTTTGAAGGGGTTATCTTCTAAGTATGTATTTGTTCTGATTTCAAGTCATCGGATAATGCTAATGGAAAACAGGTGCTGCTGTTTTGCTGTATTTTATGTATATATATTTTTAAAAGTTAGAACCAAGAATTTTTGAACAAGACCTGTAAATGGTGAATGCGTAAAAATGACAACTTCATGGAATGATTCATTCTCAGGGTAGTGTTGATAACAAAACAAAGGCAGAGAATTTAGTTGCTTTGAGTTTATTCTATTAGCAGATCAGGAAAAACTTTTCTTTAAACTAGAAAATAAAGATATTTGCAGAGAGTATCTTTCTTCAGTTTAAAAGTAATTCTTGCTGCTATCCACTAAGTCTTCTTTCATTCGCCCTGGGAAAATAAAATAAAATGTTAGCATTGTTATATCAGAGAGGTCAGGCCAGACATAAATCCATCCAATCCTTCAGTTCCAAGTTAAGAGATTTCAGATACATAGTAGTTTGGAAAACTGGGATTGAGCCTTCCATTTATTTCCTCTTCCTTTCACCCTCCCTTTCTTCTCTCACACTCTGAGGGCTCCTTCACACTTCTTTTTTGGTCTGAGATTTCCTCAGTTTGTCCTGTGACTTCTAGACATGGGACTGAGCAGAGAAAACAGCAGGACCAAAATAACAACCCCTGCTTAGACCTGTGCCTAGAAGTCATGGCACAAACAGAGGAAATCAAAGACCAAAATAAGTGTAGGTGTGTCCTGGTTTTTCAGCTGTAGTTAGCTGTTTTATAATGAACAATAATATTAGTCTATATGGTTTTGGGGACCATGCAATGACTAGACTTGCTCCTCCCCTCAAAAAAGAAAAAGGTGAAAAAACATGCTTCATGACCACAGCCCTCATCACCTGGGTGTTTAACCACCATGAGGCAAGATTCTATATGCAATTGCCTACCAAGGTGCATGTGTTATGTTGGCACAAAAACTGGAGAAACTGGAAGATTTCTCCAAGGGAAAAATCTGCCAATGTGTAAGTGTTTTGTAAGTAGCAACACCTGTGTGAGCTTTTGACATAGTGCAAAGAGCGGTGTTTTCACTTCAGTCCTAAGGATTCAGATAACAACTCAAAGCCAAATGACTTGTAGGCATGTAAGGCTGAATAATGGTTGAATACCTTTTTTTTTTTTAAGGATTAGAATGTGCCATATTCCTTGAGGCTTATTATTCATAACAAGTGAATATGTATTTTGTCGTGTTTTGAGACTCTCTTTGGAGGGGAAGTTTTTATTTCTTGAATGCCTAGGAGATTACGGTACATTTGGAAGGGGTACTGAGGAGCATTATCCCACATCAGGAAATTATGTTAGCAAGTGGATTCACCTTTTGCCCCTGTTTCTCACAGGGTCCTTCATGCTTTATCGTTAGTTTGCCGCCACTTTTCCTGAAAAAGAAAGTGATAATTTTTTGGCATGGAGACTACACAGTAATACTGACAAGAGATGTTTGCAGTGTATTGTTCCCAGATGTACCAAGGACTTATCTTCCAACCGTTTCCCTTTTGATCCTTCTCTAGGAAATGTCTAAAAATTTAAGAGGAAAAATAGGCCCCATTTATTCAAATACTGTCCCCCCCCTTTCCCAAGGGCCTTTACACTACATGCTTATTTTCACTAGTGCATCCTTAGATGAACCAAGGACTTCCCCCTTAAGTAAATCCCAGTGATTTAGCTTGCATTAATCTAAGTCTTCCTTTTTTCTCCAGGAAAAACAGCATATTCATGTACTGAATTCATAGCTAGGCATTTTGAAATGTATAAATTGTATGCTTTCTTTCCAACAACAGCTTTATTGCTCTCTTGTTGTTTTTATTGTTGTTGTTTGTTAGATTTTTTTTTTTTACCAAGTAGCTCAAAGTGACTTACATTAAAATATTTTCATACACTGGTTAACAGAAATATACCCACCTTTTGGCATCACAAAACACACACTTGTTTGGATATGTCACACCATCACTGCCACAGACTTCTGCTAATTCAAATGTGCATATAGCAGGCTTGCCTTTGGGTGGGACTGGGAAGTCACTGCACTCGTCCTATGAAACCAAATATAGAATATTTCCTCAAACATGCCTTATTAACATGAAAAGGTTCATGATGTGCAACACAAGATTTGTGAATTCTACATTTTAATATAAACCCCTGATTTTCCGTGAGGAAGCAAGTAAATTCCAAGCAAAAAGACTTGTCTTTTCAAAGCCATGACAGAGCATTCTAAAGACATCCATCCCTTCACAACAAAATGTTTCCATATCACAAACCTGATACACTGAATTGCATTGGCCAAAGGTGATGATTTACAAAGAAGGTGATTTACTCATCTAGATGGCCAGCATCATATGTGGAAATGGATAGGAAATTATTTTGCTAAAATGGGAATGGATTAAGGAGATACTTACTTTATCTCCAGAGCCACACTTGCAAAATCATGCACATCTGTGTGATCTCTCCAGACTCTCACTACTATTTTCCTTTTGGAAAAGGTTGTATTTCCACTGAATTCTCCTGTACTAATTCAGCCTCTTGCATAAAGTGTTTAGTAAGAAAAGCATAAGCTGCCACAGAGAATTATAAAGCCAGTTGATTTACCTTTTCCTTACATGGACCCTTGTGGCTTATTGTGATAGTGTTTCCACTTTGTCTGAAAAAGATGAGATAAATTTGTGGAACTTCAACATGCAATACATGATCTGGTCAGTTGTGTTGACAATGGATGTTTTTATTGCATCCTTCTCAGATGCATCCAGGGGTTAACTCCCTCCTCCTTCTGAGAGTTCTAATGTAAAATTGAATTTCTTACATGTTTTGTACATATTTTGTATGTATTTCATACATATTTCGTACATAGTTTGAACCAGAAAAGTGATTCCACTAACCCGCAGGCCACTTTTTGTTACACAAGGACCTTTATTTGATCTACTCACCTTCTCGCATGGCAAAATGCACACAAGTTGCCATATGTCTGACCGTCACTTCCACAAACAGGTTTCCATTCCAATGTACATTTAGGAGCCTGGCCCTTAGGTGGCTCTGGGAATTTACTGCACACATCCTGTGAAAGAATGCATACTGTTGGAGGTGGCCTTTGCTCATGTTCCCAGTATAAAATCTGTCTAAATACCTGTATGGCACCTGAGTAATTAATAATAGCACAATTAAGAGTACTGCTGCACAACTGACAAAGTTCATTAAGTGAATCCTGCCCAATGATCTGTAAATCCAGAATTCACCTTTACCTTACATTCTCCTTCATGCTTTATGTCAAGAGGAACTTCACTGTCCCTAAAACAAACAAACAAACAAACAAACAAATAAACAAATGCTTAGAGCCACCAGCCCATAACAAAAACCCTCGTAATGTTCATGCATGGAAGTGGCTTGCAGCACTGTATGCCCAGCACACAATGAGAGATCTGCCATTAGAGCTCCATTGAGTGAAAAATTTACTGGCCTCATTGCTGCCCAGAAAACCCACTTGTTTGGATAGGTAACTCCACAGATAGGGTGGTAAGTATCTCATGTGCTCAGAATATTTGTGCATGGAATGAGCCTGTGGCATTATGCCTATAATACATGCTCCACATCGGAGGACCTGTCATTTCAGCACCTGTCAAAAAGTTGGGAAAGTCACTGACCTCTTTGCTGCACAGAAGAGACATAAGTTTGCATAAGTGACGCCATTGGTACCACAGACGGGACGGTATTCTTTGGTGCACACAGTTGGTTTGCCCTTCTCTTGTTGGGGGAACTTACTGCAGACATCCGGCTAAGGAAATAGTAGCAAAGCACTTAGTGATTGAATGCAATCTTTACAAATAACACATCTTTATTCCTCAGCCAATGGCCAGTGTCAATCACCCAGTAATACAATAACAAAGCAGCATGCCATTCTAAATACTATTAACAAACCCAAATATTAATTCAGTTTACTAATATCAATGATACATGTAAAGAAAGAAAATTGTACATGCACTACTGATATTAGTATATTGCTTTGAAGGAAGAACAACGTATCCACTGACTGCTATTATGGAAAGTGCCAGATACTGAGGGTTTTGAGCTCTAAGGCCAACTCTAAGGCTTCCGGGTTTGCCACAGTTGGAGTCCGGATGCGCGTTTCTTGGGCTCCACGAGATGCACACTTACCGAAGGGGTGAAAATGGGGGTTGTAAGGCTTCATAACCCCTCAGAAGGTTCAGGAGGGCTTCCAGAACCTAGAAGAATTTGCTGTGGCGTGGAAAAGGTATCCCAAAAGCGGACCAAGAGGTTTGGGAAGGAGACCACGGGCGTGGGTAACAGCGTTCCCTCCCCCCAGTGAGAAAGCCTGATATTTGGGTTGACCTGGCAGCAGAACGCCCACAGAACATCGACATGTTTAGATATCTGGTTAGTGTGACTAAACTTTGAAAAACGGTATTAATGACTTTTTATATTAATTAAATTAACGCAAGCTCTGCAGCCGTGTAAAAACTAACTGGAAGAACTTTGTTTAGTCAAACATTCAGGTAGCTGACCCAAGTGAAAGAGGGGGTCAATCCAGAGGTATATAGAAAACAGTGCCAGAAGAAAGCCAAGGTCAGGAAAAGAATTTTAGTTAAAGGAGGTTGGAAGTGTCAGCATAGATTAAAACAATACCGGATAAGAAATAAAAGAAATTGGAGAATGGAATATTCCCTCCCCCCCCCCAATAACAGAAGCTTACCATATGGCACTTGAGTAGGTAATAATAGCACTATTAAGAGTATTTAAAACCTTTGGGCGGAATTCAGTGCTGCACTATTATGAATGTTCTGTCTGTGCAAGTCTGCCAAATAGAATCATCCCCCCCACATGCTATTCTTGGGGTTCTCCCAACCCTCTGTGGAGCCAATTTAAGGGGGCGCAAGGGGAGGGGGGAGGGAATACTGTTGCACAAGCTGACAAGGTTCATTAAGTGAATCCTGCCCAATGATCTGTAAATCCAGAATTCACCTTTACCTTACATTCTCCTTCATGCTTTATGTCAAGAGGAACTTCACTGTCCCTAAAACAAACAAACAAACAAACAAACAAATGCTTAGAGCCACCAGCCCATAACAAAAACCCTCATAATGCTCATGCATGGAAGTGGCTTGCAGCACTGTATGCCCAGCACACAATGGGAGATCTGCCATTAGAGCTCCATTGAGTGAAAAATTTACTGGCCTCATTGCTGCCCAGAAAACCCACTTGTTTGGATAGGTAACTCCACAGATAGGGTGGTAAGTATCTCATGTGCTCAGAATATTTGTGCATGGAATGAGCCTGTGGCATTATGCCTATAATACATGCTCCACATCGGAGGACCTGTCATTTCAGCACCTGTCAAAAAGTTGGGAAAGTCACTAACCTCTTTGCTGCACAGAAGAGACATAAGTTTGCATAAGTGACACCATTGGTACCACAGACGGGACGGTATTCCAGGGTACACTGCGCTGGTTTGCCCTTCTCTTGTTGGGGGAACTTCTTGCAGACATCCGGCTAAGGAAATAGTAGCAAAGTACTTAGTGATTGAATGCAATCTTTACAAATAACACATCTTTATTCCTCAGCCAAAGGCCAGTGTCAATCACCCAGTAATACAATAACAAAGCAGCATGCAATTCTAAATACTATTAACAAACCCAAATATTAATTCAGTTTACTAATATCAACGATACTGTATAGAAAGAAAATTGTACATGCACTACTGATATTAGTACACTGCTTCGAAGGAAGAACAACGTATCCACTGACTGCTATTATGGAAAGTGCCAGATACTTTCCTCATCCTTTTCTTGATCTCATATTTAGTTGGTTGGAACTCAAAAAACCCTTGGATTTTTTTTTTAAAAAGTACTACTATTTAAATGAAGCTCATGATAGCATTCCATAAGAAAGAGCAAACAGAAAATAGTCTAAAAATATCCATTCATTGCCAGAAGTCTGTACTGTGGTGCTTTATACAAGTTATATCAATACAAGAGGACATGCCTATTTCATCTGTTTTTTGAAGCAAAGCAGCACATGGAATTAAGTCATCAAATCCTGGAATCATGGATCTGAAAGGGAGCTCTAAGGTAGTCCAAGCTGCTGTTGATGCAAGAAATCTACTGTGAAAGCATCCCTGGTAGGTAGCAACAGAAAACCTATACTGTACTTCTAGTATTGGAGTACAGAAGACCTGAAGAACGCCCAATATTTTACAGGGGTGGGGTGCACCCACATGAAACTCCAGTTGTCCCCTTCATCCAAATCAGATTTATCCACCCACAGTTACCTCCAACTGAACTGGAGTAAGCCTCAACTTCTTTTCCTTTCTCCATCCCAAAACAGCCTGCTGACACCTGCTCAGGATTTCAGCAGACTCGCTGGGACTCAGTGGAGGAAATGAGATAGTGTTGTTGTGTGTCGGCATGTAGGCTAGAAGGTCTGTATTAGACTGTTTTGGCATCAGAAATAAGGGTAGCTATCTTGGCTCATAAGAACACCGCCAAAGCCCATGTTAAGGCAGCACCAAAATGCCACAAAAATGTGCAAGCTTTCAAGTTGTCTAGAACTTTTCGCCAGGCTGGATGGTAAACAGAGCCAGGGAAGGGCGTGGGGGGGGGATTGGCTTCTGGAGAGCTATGCAAACTGCATCTGGTTACAGTCCCAAGATGGCAAGGAAGCAGCCCACCCCAACCCCAAGCTTCCAAGAACATTTCCCAAGGTTCTGTCATTCGAAAGTGGGCTGTGTTTCAGGGCCCTTTAACAAACACTTCTTGGTGCAGAAATGGCCATTTTCTAAGCTGGGTGCATCCTCCCTACTTCTGAATTTGCAAGATGTGACGGAAACTGGAACAACAATCTGCTACTTTTCCTTATCGCAAACAAATATCTGGAACTAACAGTACAGACTATGATGAAGCTCAGTCCTTGCCAAAGTAATTTACGTAACCATCAAAGGAATTAAACACAATACGTAGTCCTCTTTCAGTTATTCAGTCGCTTAACTTGGAACATTTAATTTGTTGCTGCAGAATGAATGCAACGAGTTTCCCAAGCCCATTAAATTCTGCACAGTTCAGCAGGGTTCTATCTTTGGAATCAAAGGTGTGACGTATGGAATATCTCTTTCTCAAACATATGGCTGAAACGATGCACAGACATGGAACACAATGCAGATGCAGCCATTATATGGAAGCTGCAAAAGGGAGGAACACCAGGAACAGGAGAGAAAGGGGCTCAGAAAGAAAAGGCACCCAATGGCTGTAATACAGAGCAGAGGGGAGCATTTGCCTAAAATTGCTGGCCATGTGGGAACAGATAAAATGTGATGGCAGGGTGGGATTTTTTTTTTTTAAAGCACATGACAGAGATGATATGGGATTCCAGTTCTACGCAGGTTGCAGTTTTCCGCACAGGTTGGAGAAATATACAGTCCTGTGTTCTTTATTGCAACAGTATCACTGCTATTAAAAAGTAACCTATTAGTAGTGATTACCTTTCCTTTACATTCTCCATCATGTTTTATATGAACGTGAACTCCCGCTGCCCTAAAAATAAATTGGCACTGTTATATAAAAATAAAATTAAAAAATGAATCAAATGACATGTTTCATCAAGGAAATGGTAGAAACAGCTGTGTGAAGATTTACTCACTGGTCTGCGCAGAGTGTGCATCTGTTAGGGTAAGTCACACCATTAGTGCCACAGACAGGTTTATAATCATCTGTGCAGAAAATCTGGCCACCTTTCTCTGGTTTGGGAAACTCGATGCATTCATCCTGCCGAAGGCATTATAAGTATTATTTGACATTGATAAATATGTTTGTTATATTTCAGTATGTCTATTCCTCTGCTGTGAAACCTTCCTGCAAACCAGCACAGCCTGTTGTTGTACACATCTTCATCTTCCCCTTAAAATATTGTGCAACCTCTCCTTTTCGAGCATGGAAAGATGGTTCATTGCTGTCAAAAGAGTGAGCATAAAAGAGCAAGCCAATGGCGAGAGTGCAAATGAGCAAGGCCCCTGGAGTGTTTCAGAAGTGGTCTAAAGTTGCAGACCCCAATTTAATTAGGGTAAATCTACTGAGCCAGGAAAGGGACGTGGGTGGCGCTGTGGGTTAAACCACAGAGCCTAAGACTTGCCAATCAGAAGGTCGGCAGTTCGAATCCCCGCGATGGGGTGAGCTCCCGTTGCTCGGTCCCAGCTCCTGCAAACCTAGCAGTTCGAAAGCACGTCAAAGTGCAAGTAAATAAATAGGTACCGCTCCGGCGGGAAGGTAAACGGCGTTTCTGTGTGCTGCTCTGGTTTGCCAGAAGCGGCTTAGTCATGCTGGCCACATGACCCGGAAGCTGTATGCCGACTCCCTCGGCCAATAAAGCAAGATGAGCGCCGCAACCCCAGAGTCGTCTGTGACTGGACCTAACTGTCAGGGGTCCCTTTACCTTTACCTTTACAAAGAGGTTCAAGAAACAGTCACAGAATGGTAAGCAGGTGTCTAGCCTATCAGTAACCTCTTCTGCTCCCTGAGGAAAAGAAAGCAGTGGAGCACAAAATGCTCAGGTGATCTGTCTTCCAGGACATTGTGGGCAGCAGAAGTATTACTGCCAGTAACTCAGACCAAATCATTGGCCTAAGCATTAACAGGGGGTTGGAGGGGGAGGAGGTGAGGTGCGGGAATGAATCTAGCTTCCCTGTTCCTTTCTTTTGCTTTTCCAAAATAATCTTTAATTATTGGTGTCATCACCAACAGTCTGATTAGGACTAGAATATGCAAACCAGCCCATTGTTAGATGGGATCAGGATCTGTGTGCATATGAAAGAACAGAAGAGAAACGGTCTCCAAGGGCTTCCTAAATGAGTTTTTAGCAAATATGAACCTTAATTTTAAAAATGGTTGGCACTAACCTTCTGTCCATGATTACCGGAAATCCCTAGAATGGAAATACAGTTCATGTAACATATTTCTATATAAAATGGAGTTATAGGCATTAACTCAAGAAACTGAATCCATAGATTCAAAGGTACATTTGCCGCAGTACATAAGGGATGTGTGGAATTCATTTTTGTTCTCTCTCTCTCTTTCTCTCTGCTTATTTTATAGCCCCTGCTGTCAATATTTCAATAATTGATTAACTTTGGTAGATCAAACATGTTATATAAGGGAATCTTGTGCACTTCATTCAGTGATTGACAATGGGGAAGTGCAAGCTGAGCTTGTGCTCATTGCTGCTTGCTGCTAGTCCCATCGTGTATGGTGGGAAATGATACACAGAATGTAAGTTCAAACTGCAGAGAGGCTGTGTAGGACCCATCCTTGTCCCATTTTCCTACCATTCATCTGGGGTTACCCCTACAACTTCCCTATAGTTTGGAAATATCAAATTGTGACTCATTTCCCACTAGAAATTATGGGATTTGTAGTCCCCCAAAGGAGAACTGGAATAAACCACTTGTTATCACCTTTCTCAGTGAGAGGCTTTTCCTTCTTCTTGGGGAATCTAGCAAGAAAGACTGCCCTGTATGTCAAGGGCTGCCATAGCCTTGAGTTAGAAACAGTCTTTTCGTCAAAGTGCTGTCTGGTTCAGGACTGAACTGATGATAAAGAAGGGAGAGTAAGGGCCTCTGTGTTGCCCATCAATGTTTAGCAGCTGGGGAGGAAACTGAGCAGACACACCTATCACCTGGTCACAGCCTTCCCTGATATGATACGATGCATTGTCTTCCCACTGAAATAGGCACATTAAGTTCTTATTGCTAAATGTGCATCTATACATATAAACCAGCAAATGCAAATCAATATCCTATTCCTGCCCATTTTCTGAAGGATGGTGCATTTCATTCCCTCTTGGGGATTGGGGGAGCAGGTGAATGATAGAAATTGATGGGCTCAGAGAAGGTGGAAGGGAAGTGAGCTTTTTCAGACGGAACCTGCAAAATGTCTAAATAACTTTTCTTGAACGCCAGCCCACATGTCACAGTACCTGAGCTCAGAGGAACTCCTTTAATTGCCCCTCTCCTCCCACAGATTGTTCAAAGTGTTAGGAGCGCCCATCCATTGACAGCAGGCGGAGACCTTTCTGCAAATCACAATTGTAGCTCCAGGGCTATGTCCCCGAACCTGCTACTTGTGCTAAGAGTTCTAAAAGCCTTGAGGGTCTGGTGGGTCACCTCTTGGTCTAAAGCTACACAGAAATGTATCTAATGGAATCCATGGCCCCAAGCTAATAAAAAGAGGCCAGAAGGTACTGCAACCATCAGGGAATAGAATTAAAGGCTACTCACCAGAGAAGAAACAAAATGCAAGGAAGCTGAAGAGGGTGAAGGCGTGTGCCGTCTTCATGGTGGTATGTACACTGTCGGTTAGTACTAAACCCAGACAATGGACACATGAAACTCTGCAAAGTTCTGGCATATATATATTCTTCTAGGCACATCTTTCATCATGATAAGAGTATGATTTCCAAAGACCACATTTCATGTGACGTATTAAGAATGGATAAGGGAAAATCCCTGCCAATGAGAACGGAAATGCTAATTACATTTTTTGAATAACATTTAGTCTTTTTTTAAAAAAAAACCCAACAAGCTTTTTCACATCAATCACACTGGCAGCTGGATAAGCACTTCTGACTCTCATCACTTTGATAGGTTTCTGACAATGATCTTTTTTTTTATCATGGTTTAATAATAGCAATCTGTAATGCTTCTATTCTCAGGAGCTGAGCACTCACAGATTTTCTCACATCAGGGTTGAGATCTGGCTGCAAAGGTTTATAGAAATCCACTATATTTTTCAGATTGGGGCACTTGTTTTCACCTAATCTATTCCAAACTGACTTTTTTGTGAGGAATCTCCTTTATGATACATGCATTCCCCCCTCCCCCCGCCCTACAAATGTTACTAAGGCTTAAATCCTATGAGACACTTAATTCAACCAGTCTCAACTTCTGAATAGCCATGAATAGGGTTGTACTGTAACTTCCGAAAAACTTGGAAGGATTTTTGTTTTGCTTGCAAGTTAGCATCTTAGCGCTCTTAAAGTTATTGGGCATGATCCAACCAATAAACTTTTAATCCCTGTTGATTTCAGAGGACAGAGTGAGCATGTACAGTTGAAAAATTAAGCAAGCTGAGTGGAAGGTTAAGGAAGCCTGTGCCAGAGGCAGTTTTAGGGGAGTGCAACCGATTTGCACAAGTCTCATGGGTTCTTGTGTGCGTATGTGACAACTATGATGGAGAATGGAAGGCAAGAGGTGGGGGGGGGGGCCAAATCTTGGCATCACACAGGGTGCCACTAAAATTTGAGACCTGAAGGTCCATCACTGCCAGTGCTAGAGAGTTATGCAATAAAAAAAATAATAAAACCAGGCATGTCTTCCTGCTTGCAGAAGAGGTTGTGACTCATGAACTGCAATATCTTTTATAGCTCTGTGCAAACGAGCTTGCAGAACAGGAGTAGTGGCTGTTTCCCTTCATCTCGCAGCCCTTTGGATTCAACAGCAGGAATATGTAGTTATCATCAACATGAGTTGTCTTTTGGTAAAAGTAAATTAACAATTTAACTACAGGTTTGAAATTGCCCCATTTGATTGATACTGCATCCAATTTAGTACTGTTGTGCCTAAATCTGGCTCTAAACTCAATTTTTTTACTATCTTCTCAATTTATGCCAAAGAGCTGTCAGAGGGCAGCTCTCTCTTTGAATGATCAAGAACAGGGGTCAGCAAACTTTTTCAGCAGGGGGGCGGTCCACTGTCCCTCAGACCTTGTGGAGGGCTGAACTATATTTTTTTTGGGGGGGGATGAATGAATTCCTATGCCCCACAAATAACCCAGAGATGCATTTTTAATAAAAGCATACATTCTATTCATATAAAAAAACACTAATTCCCGGACCGTCCGTGGGCCGGATTTAGAAGGTGATTGGGTCAGATCTGGGCCCCGGGCCTTAGTTTGCATACCCATGATCAAGAAGCTGGAGCAAGTTCCCCATGAGGAAAGATTACAACATTTGGGGCTTTTTAGTTTTGAGAAAGCTGACAGAGAAACTTTTCCTTTCTTATAAAACTGAATATTGGAAGATACAGTACAGACAAAAGGCACTATGACGTCACACCGTGCATAGTTCAGCTAAATTCACTCCCCCAAGAGGTAGTGGTGGCCAACAATATGGGTGACTTTAAGAGGATGAAACAAATTCATGGAGGATAAGGTTATCAATGGTTATTAGCTATGATGGTTAAGTTCTACCTCCACTATAAAGAGGCAGTATGCCCCTGAAAATGGGTTGCTAAAAACCACAAGTGGGGAGAATTCTGTTGCATGTAGGTCCTGCTTGCATAGGCTTCTGGCTGGCCACTTTGGGAACAGGCTAGATGGGCACATAGCCTGATCCAGTAGAATCTTCTGGTGTTCTTTTGTTGGCTTCCTTTCATCCTCCACAAAGTGACTGATGGTTCACCTCCTCTGATAGTCCCCTGATGCAGCTTCTCCCCCGTCCCCCAAACCTCAAGACATATTATTCATAGTATATTTGGTATATCTCTGATGCTGCTTGTTTTGTACTGGAACGTTGAATTACAATGTGACTGGTATCTTTCTTTCCACCACCCCATCCCCGCCAAAAAGCTGCACTTTCAGCAAGCGCCATGGATCCAGTGCACGTAACAATACAAAGGTCAGATTCTCAGCATTTTGAAATCACCTTCCCATGCTTCACTGACATTATAAATCAGAAATGGTATGCTAGGGTTTACTTCTTTCCCAACCAGGTTACAAGGTTACTCCTTTCCCAACCAGCTCCACTAAAAAACAGGGGAAGTTGGCGTCATAGGCCATACTTTGTACGTTATAGGGATTTACAACAGTTGCCACTTAGTCTTGGCAATGTAGTGTTCTTTTTATTGTGCTGGCCCAGAAGAGATGGAATGATTGAACAATTGTTATCAAGATCAGTGATGATCAACTGATGGTCTTCAGGCTTATTCTAAGAATAAAGTCCCAGAAAATACAGAAATTAACCTGATCTAAATATTAGTAAATATTAGCAGCTTATCAGCTCATTTCAGAAGAGATTTCCATTGAAATATGCAGCAGTATATAAATTAATTAATTAACTAGATAGCATTGTTAATACATTGGGGCTGTGGGGGGGGGGGGCTATGCTGACTAGCCCAGACATCTCTGAATTGGTGTGAACATCTGCAAAAGTGAAGTGTTGGTGTGTATAGCCACTGGCAGAGGAAGAGGAGTGCGGGGGGAGCCCACCACCCCCAGCAGTGCAATCCCGGCGGGGTGTCATCGCGGCTGTTTCCCCACCCTCGCTGGGTGCCACGCCCCTGCAGGCGGCGCGCCTGCCCCCAGGACGCAGGCCACACCCCTGCGGGCAGTGCGTCCCGCCCCCAGGACGCGCACCAGCCCCGCCCCCGCCGGCTCTCCAACCCCTGGTGCTGGAGCATGAAGCTCTGCCACTGTGTATAGCTGCACAAATTGGGGAGCTTTTCCAGTGGAAAGGTTAGACAGTAACTTTTATAAGTAAACATACCATTAAGAAAATAATGTGTTCAGAGGCTTCTGTTTGATTGGGAAATCTGACAGCTAGCAGTTCCTGATGGCATGGAAGACTTTGTGCATATATAGAAGCAACAATTTCCTCTTTGCAGATGTCTGTGAGGGGCTGGGCAAATGGGGCACATACCCCACTGCAGGGCTAGCTGGGGCACACACCTATTCATTCACCTTCCCATTTACCCATTCACTCAACTCATGAGTCCCAACTAGTGAAAAGAATCAGTGCCTTTCTTCACAATTGCTAAGGCTGAGCTGAATTTCAAATGTACCCAAACCAGCATTACAACAGCCTATGTATCTCCTCCACAAATTACACTGTCACATCTTGCAGAGAATACATCTGGCACCTACCCAGGGAAAGTACTAACCATTATGTATCAGGCCTTAGAGAAATCCAGGAGCTGCAGTGTTAGTATAAATGTGTGCAGCATGTTTTCTGAGCTAGAGCCCAGGATTGAATCCTAGCTAGAGACAGAGACAGTGACAGTGACTTGAATGATGGCAGCTGAATAGAAGAGGCAATACAGCTTTGATCAAATCTTCAAATGTTGCTTATACTGGAAATCAGAGGACCCTTCCTTCTAATTCAAAACCCTATTTCCTTTTATGTATTGCTCTGCTCTACAAACTGGATTTTCTGGATCATCCAGTTCCTTCAACATTTCTCCTCAGTTTACATTCATAGAGAGGGTCAGGTTATTTTCTTTATTAGGCTATGAAGCAATAACCAGCTTTATGAGAGATTCTTCATTTGAGCCCTGCAGTCATGATCTTCTTCTTTGGCAATCACTTGTAGCCAAGTAAGATTGTCTTCCACAAACACAGACTTAATGGTGTATCTCTATGTGACTGTGGAGGCCAATTCTGGATCCACACGTCCTTCCACAGTGGGATCATAGGTTTCTGGGTGGAAGTTGATCACGGTGAGGGTTTACTAAACTTGTCTTCCTCTTAGCTCGTTTCTTCTTTTTGCCTTGAGTTTGTGCTTCTTCAGAGTCCCTGGCACCTTTGGTAATGCTGTTTTCGAGCCCTGCTGTCTAGTCATGATAGGATGGTACCAATACCATGGATTGTATTAACCTTCTTCATGCAGGATAAAAATAAATTTTCAACATTTTTTCTCCCAGGGTTTTTCTCTGTATGTTCTCAGTTTGGGATCCTATGTAGTACATTGGGACAAAACTGAATGGCTTACTTCTTTTAAACCCTTGCTGCTCTCTGTGTCAGTTTGGTTTTGTGAGAGACATTACACTATATATTTAACCAAACATTTGTCGATCCATTGCCTGTACAAATCCAAGTCAGCAATCACCTGCATTTGTTCTAACTTCATTTCTTCTAACATCTCCAAATGTTGCTGAACTATATTATCTCTGACCATTGGCCATCTCTGACCATTGGCTAAGGTTGATGGGAGTTAGAGTCCAACATCTGGAGGGACACAACTTCTCTATCCCTATTCCGTTTGTCATATGTTTTGCTTCTGACCTGTTCATAACAATTTGAGTGAGGTTCATTCTTTCCCCTAAAAACAAAGGTAGCTCCATACATAATATGAATGATCCAGAATTGTGCAGGGACAGCTAGCTGAGAGAATCTCTCTCTCCAGGCCTACATCCTTCGTCCAGGAGTTGGTCTTCAGAAACTCTTGCCCATGTTACTGTGTTAGCAATGGCTCAGTGACTTGACCCTTGTGGAGAACTTTTGGAGAACACAGAGGGCAACAAAGAATCTTCAATCATGGCCAAACTATTTAAGTTGGTGAATCTGCTGCCCCCATCTATCACTGACCATTGGCCATGCTGGTTTGAGCTGATGGACTTTGTAGTCTAACAACATCTGGTGTGGGACACAGGTTCTATTGTTTCAGTAGAACAATATTTGCGACCCAGGCCATTTTTCTTTCCATTAGTAGCCAGATGGCCTGTGAGGTAGACCTCTTAAGTTTTGTTCCTTCTATCTAGTTGTGTTCCCTTTCCATCTGTTAATGCCCCTCTCCCATTGTTACCCACAGGTGGTATCAGCCAATAGTAAGGAGCTCATAGTTAGCTGTCATATTCCTTACCTTGGGCTTAGAGTGAGGAGGGTGGGTTTCCCTTCCACAACTTAATTTGCTACCTCCTTCCTGACAATGCCCTACAAACCTTCTTTGTCCAAATCTAATTTTAGGTTCTTATTCAGCCTCCTTCTCCTGTCCTTTTCTGAAATGTCACTTTGCTAAACAAAACTTCTGTTTTCCAGGATTTTGTAGGACCTACAAATGTTCTGTGCTTGTTCTAACTCAAGGGCTCTTAAACCTTCTGCCTCCCACCCAGCGCCCACTTGGGGAGGCTAAAAAATGGCAGAGTCACAAAATGGCAGTGCAGGTAGATGAAGGCAGAATTCAACATAATTGGAGGGCAATTACTGACAATTTTCAGTTTTCTCTCTTTGGAAATTGCTGAATTCTTTGCCACAGTTATTTCTTTGCAGCAAGGAATCCCAAAGTTCAGCTTTCTTCAAGCTAAGTAGAGACATTGGCTTTGGGGGTAATGTGACAACCTCATGTTTTAGGGAACAATTGCTGTTCCGGAAGGCAATTCAGTTTATACTTTCCCTACCCTTACACCTCTCAATCCACTTTTACTCATCTCCTTCAATTTCTTCCACACTTCTCCTTTCACATTTATTTATACTTTATCCCATCCCCAGTGGCCAGTGGTAAGTAATACATTGGTTTGAATTAAATTGGAAAATGAGATGTTTATAACTCAGATAACTGATTTGTTGTTGTTTCTATTTGCATATTTAAAAGAAGGTAGAATTTTTTAAAGTGGATTTTTAAAAAGATTTAAAAATTTCAACAGATTAAACAGGCCCCATTACTTCTTTTTCTTCAAGTGTTTCTATACCACTTAATATTTAGAACTTCTAAGCTACAGTTGAAAGATAAGAGGGCTCTGTCAGTCACCAGTTTCTAGCTCCTCCTATCCAGTCACATCTTTTGTTGCTGCTACAACCACAAAGTTTGACTACTTGGACCATGCCTAATAAGATTCTGTTAATATTAGTCAGGGATTCATCACCACAAAAAGGAGGCATATTACTCCATGCTAAGGGTGACTTTTTGCCAGAGACTTTTTGCTAGAGATTCAATCACCATATAAATACTGAGCTTCATTATAAATGGCAGTTGCTTATCACACCCATTTATCCAAGTCTTGTTAATCAGATACACAGTGCAAAGATCAAGAATGAAATTCATGTTTGTCCTGCTTTCACAGAAGCATTCTTGAATCTGCTTTTGAAGAACTTTCTGGGTGTTCCCTGAAACTACCACCCTATCACAAAGATTTCACAATACTATGTGCCGTTTCAGCATGTAGGGACTCTACTGCAAATAATGTATATATGTGCAAAACATGCCCACCCACTCTTTCGTCTTTCCTTATATAGCTATATATACACACTGGTTAGCCAGTCTTAGGGATTTATTAAGAGAAACACACTAATGTGCGATAGACTCTTCAAGACTATGAAACTTGCATCTGCCTTTGTGCTTCTTCCTCTGATCCTGTGCTGCTTCTCAGGTGCGTAACCTACTACCTAGTGGATCCCTGTTCATTCTGTATGCTCATATGTCCAAGGGTACCATTTTCTCTTACGTTTACTCAAACTTGCTCCTGCATGCAAGTATCAAAACCATGGAAATAGAGGGATCCTGGGTTGTGTGAACTGGAACCTGTGCATGTTTGGGTCTCTGTATGCAGGCACTGTGCAAATGTTATGGAGGACAGAAATGAGGTCTGCAAGTGAGAGCCTGATCAGTCCCTTGGCATATGTCCATGTGAACACCTGAATAGGACTGAAGTAAAATCTGAACGCTGCAGCAAGTAATGGCTCACCAGAGAGGAACTTCCTAAATCCTTTTGCAGGAAAATGTATAACTGAAATATTAATGTACAACTGGCTTACATATTTATTTGTACATATGTTTAGTTATTTCCCTAAAATCCGCACAGATGTGATCTGCAGACACCACATTCTTTTCCTGTTTTTCTGATATGCAATGAGAATCAATAGCTCTTGGGTAGTACAATCCAGACACAGTTATGATTGTCAATTAAACATGTCAACTGGAGGCACACTGTGAATTTATTTATTTTTAAAACTTATATACAGCTCAGTTGTGAGGGGGAAAGCCTCAGAGTGGTTTACAAAAAGAATAAAGCAGTGAAATTATCAGTAAAAACAGGTAAAAATAATTAATTAAAACATTTAAAAAATAATTAAAATTGACAATAAGTTAAAACCCCGCTTAAAGCACACGGCAGCATTTGACATGTCTGCACTGGCTTGCCTAAACAAAAATGTTTTTAACAGGTGCCAAAAAGAGTAAAGTGAAGTCAGTACTGCCTGATATCAGTTGGCAGGGAATTCCAAACTGTGGGTGCCACCACACTGAAAGATTAATTTCTTACAAATGTGGAACAAGTATTATGTGGCACCTGTAAAAGTGCCAGTTCCACTGATCAAAGCAATCTAGGGGTCATATATGGGGTAGGGCGACTTTGTAGGTAAACTAGTTCCAAGCTGTTAAGGACTTTATACAGTGGTACCTCGGGTTACAAACACTTCGGGTTACAAACTCTGCTAACCTGGAAGTAGCACCTCAGGTTAAGAACTTTACCTCAGGATTAGAACAGAAATCACGTGCTGGCGGTGCGGCGGCAGCAAGAGGTCCCATTAGCTAAAGTGGTACCTCAGGTTAAGAACGGTTTCAGGTTAAGAACGGACCTCCGGAACAAATTAAGTTCGTAACCAGAGGTACCACTGTATACTAATCGTAGCACTTTGAACTTAGCCCAATAGCAAGTTGGCAACCAGTGGTTGTCTCACTCCTGTCAGCAATCGTGCTGCAGAATTCTGCACTAACCACAGCTTCTGGATCAAGATCAAAGGAAGCTTCACAACGGCACATACGGCGAGGATTAGAGCCTTGACGTACTGCCCACAATTTCATTGTGTGAATAAATATGAAAGCCCACAATATTAACAGCTTCAAAGAATGGGATATTGTGTCCAAAAATGTCACATCAGTAAATTATAGATTGGGGGTTTGATTTCACAAGTCTCATTTTTCTAAAGCAAAATGAAACATTAATTTAATGTATCTCTTATATTTTATCTTCTTTTCATTTGAGGATTATTATTATTTTCTAATTCTAGGTTCCACTGCTAAAGAGACAAAGGTGAGTTCATTTTACTCTTTGTCTTATTTGAGGAAAAACGGATGAAATCCCATTTAGTTAGGAGCAAATTGCCTAGTCTCTCCTGTTCCAAACTTTACTGGACCAACATTGAATTCTTCACTTGCTAATTTTCACATGGACTTTTAAAGAACAATCCTAAGCGTGTTTACGCAGCAGCAAATACCACTGAGTTCAACGGAATTTACCTCCTAGTAATTTTGTCCAGGATTGAAGCATTAAAATGTGCTCCCTCTCCCCAAAATACACACATTAAAAATTTTTTTGGTCAGTTCTTGCATATGATCCACATTTTTATGAGTAAAATATTGCAATCCAAAATGTATTTCAGACATTTGGTTTGGCTGTTAAGGTGAATATTTCTTATGACAGCACCCCATCATGTGGCAAGAGATGGTACTTATGATACCAGATGTTAAAGTACTTTGTGGTTTTTCCTATCTTCCTGGTGTGGTAAATACCAGAAATCACCAGCTGAGGGCATATTTATTTTTATTTTATTTTAAAATCTATATTTAATTTTTAAAAAATCCATATTCCCACCTGCTGAGGGATTTTTCATTTATTTGTAATATTTGTGTCATCCTCTTTTCAGGAGTTCAGAGTGCCACTATAGCTGTGTTGGTACAATGAGGTGAAGTAAGTTAGGCTAAGAAAGGAGCAGATAACCCTTTCAGCCCACAGGCCTTGGAAACCTTCCAAGGACTACATGCCTGTGGTGCTTGGAGCAATAATGCAGATTTTACAGTAGGCTAGTTTCTACACATACTGAGACATAGCTCTCTATCCTCCATCCAGGCAAGGAAGTGGCATTATAAGCATTCAGGGACACATTCTGGCCAGGGGGAAAACACTTGAGGAGGGTGCAAAGCAAGGCCAGGCCACTCAGTGGTGTGGATGCATAGAATCATAGAGTTGGAAGAGACCACAAGGGCCATCGAGTCCAACCCCCTGCCAAGCAGGAAACACCATCAGAGCACTCCTGACATATGGTTGTCAAGCCTCTGCTTAAAGACCTCCAAAGAAGGAGACTCCACCACACTCCTTGGCAGCAAATTCCACTGTCGAACAGCTCTTACTGTCAGGAAGTTCTTCCTAATGTTTAGGTGGAATCTTCTTTCTTGTAGTTTGGATCCATTGCTCCGTGTCCGCTTCTCTGGAGCAGCAGAAAACAACCTTTCTCCCTCCTCTATGTGACATCCTTTTATTTATTTATTTGAACATGACTATCATATCACCCCTTAACCTCCTCTTCTCCAGGCTAAACATGCCCAGCTCCCTTAGCCGTTCCTCATAAGGCATTGTTTCCAGGCCTTTGACCATTTTGGTTGCCCTCCTCTGGACACGTTCCAGTTTGTCAGTGTCCTTCTTGAACTGTGGTGCCCAGAACTGGACACAGTACTCCAGGTGAGGTCTGACCAGAGCAGAATACAGTGGCACTATTACTTCCCTTGATCTAGATGCTATACTCCTATTGATGCAGCCCAGAATTGCATTGGCTTTTTTAGCTGCCGCGTCACACTGTTGGCTCATGTCAAGTTTGTGGTCAACCAAGACTCCTAGATCCTTTTCACATGTACTGCTCTCAAGCCAGGCGTCACCCATCTTGTATTTGTGCCTCTCATTTTTTTTGCCCAAATGCAGTACTTTACATTTCTCCCTATTAAAATTCATCTTGTTTGTTTTGGCCCAGTTCTCTAATCTGTCAAGGTCGTTTTGAAGTGTGATCCTGTCCTCTGGGGTGTTAGCCACCCCTCCCAGTTTGGTGTCATCTGCAAATTTGATCAGGATGCCCTTGAGTCCATCATCCAAGTCGTTGATAAAGATGTTGAATAAGACGGGGCCCAAGACAGAACCCTGTGGCACCCCACTAGTCACTCTTCTATGCAGATAGGGAGTGGCCTACAGACAGTGCCATGGACCACATAATAATAATAATAATAATAATAATAATAATTTTTATTTATACCCTGCCCTCCCCAACCAAGGCCGGGCTCAGAGCAGCTTACAAGCAATAATAAAAACAAGTTGAATGATTACAACTTAAAAACAAAATTAAAATACAACATTGAAATATTAATATTGAAATATTAAAATGTAGCCTCATCGCAGGAGGAGAAGGAAAAGAAAAAAGAAAGAGGGGGGGAATCAAATTGGCTCCAAGCCAAAGGCCAGGCAGAACAACTCTGTCTTACAGGCCCTGCGGAAAGAAATCAGATCCTGCAGGGCCCTGGTCTAATGAGGCAGAGCATTCTACCAGGCCAGAGCCAGAGTTGAAAAGGCCCTGGCTCTGGTTGAAGCCAATCTAACTTCCTTAGGGCCCGGGACCACAAGGGTGTTGCTATTTATGGACCTTGAGGCTCTCCGTGGGGCATAGCGGGAGAGGCGGTCCTGTAGGTACGAGGGTCCTAGGCCGTGAAGGGCTTTAAAGGTCAAAAGCAGCACCTTAAATCTGACCCTGTACTCCACCGGGAGCCAGTGCAGCTTGAAAAGCATAGGCCTGGAGAACCACTTTTGGCCCATGAGCTTGAGGTTCCCCATCCCTAGTTTAAGCAATAAGCCCTCTTTAGGCATTCTGAATTTGTATCTGTGGAAGCATGAGATTAACTCAGCCAGCTACTCCTCCGAACCTACCCATGTTGGTTCTTCATCGTTCCCAGTAGTAGGGAACCTGATCACTCCATGTAAGAAGGTTGGGCGTCCAAAGAGGCAAAGTCAGGATGCCAGTAACAAGTTGCTCAAGGCTGCCTATTTAGCTGCATCAGGCCTGGCATTAGAGAGCACCAGGCATGGTGTGGTGGCAGTTGTCCAGGGTTGGAAGGGATCAAAGACCTTTTGCTATTTCTGCAGCCCTGTCTCCAGTGTCCTAAAGCTGCACAATCAAGGTGTGCTTTTTAGGTGCTGTGAATGAATGAATACAACTTCATTTGCATCAGCCAACAGCCATAGCAACAAAAGAACATTGCAGTATACACAGAACAACATAAAATGTTGATTATATAAAACACCAATTTAGAGTCCTGAATCAGCAGTCAAATAGTGGACCTTTTTCCAATTGCCCCAGCTAAAAACCTTGTGACCTTTGCTGTCATCTGCTCCTCTTGATCTGCCAGGAGAAAAGACACTGTGGCAGTGGTTGGGCGACCCGGAATGGACAATAAAAGAGGGGTGATAATTTTGTTCCTCAGGTCTTTGTACAGAGTGCATGCCAGGAGGGCATGTACCACTGATTCAGTTCTGCCATCTCCACAGGGACATAAGTGTTTTTAGGTGCTGTTATGTTCCAAAGCTAAATATTTTTTATCAACACTGAAAACACAAGGCGCTTCTGTTTCAAGAGAATGGTGTGCAAGTTCTGTTATGTACAAGAGAACATGGCAGAAAACACAGCTGACTTCACTCTGAAAGAAGATATTGGAGCACTCCAAATCATTTCCCCATGGACCTGCACAGAAAATGGTTGATCTAGCTGAAAGGAAACACACAGAGATCTGCATCAAGCATTGCCATGAATCCATTATTATTATTATTATTATTATTATTATTATTATTATTATTATTATTATTTGATTGTAATGTTCTTGTATAATCTTAGTAGGTTGCATAATCTTAGAAGTTGTGTGGCTCTGAGGGGGCATTGCTGTGACAAGTTTTTTTCCAGCTGGAACTCAGGGTTCCAGCACCTCTCAGCTGGGCCCTGGAAATGGAGGCAGAGACCTGACCAGCCCCTCTGTGCCTCCGGCTCATGAGGAGACCCTCCCCAGAGCCCAAAGGGGACATCCTCTAGGTGCTCCAGAGAGGATCTCCTCATGATCCGAAGGCACAGAGGGGCTTTGCTGAATCTCTTCAACCTCCCAGCTATCACACCTCAGCTGAGCAACCATGAGCCGAAGCAGAACAGGGGAGGCAGCTCAGTAAGCTGCTCACCTGAGATGTGGAACCCTCTCTGTGCCTCACCTGAGCAAGCCCCCCACTCCACTGATCTGGCTCATGTGAGCTGGAGAGGCACAGTGGGGGCTCATTAAACTGCTCAGCTGAGGCATGGAAGGCTCCCCTCCCCTCCCCTCACCTGAGCAGCCTCAACAAGCCTCAGATCTTCTTTGGGCTTCTTTGGGCTTTGGTGCGTGACTATCATGAATAGACCTTGAACTTCTGAATTTGTCACTATATTAGTGCTAAGGGCCTTAGGGAAGCTTTTGCTGCTAACACTAGCGTCCTTTTAAAAAACAACTTTTGTAATGGCCTGGTGCTCTGAAGAAGAGTGCAGGTTGAGATGGTCGCAGTCACTATCACCATAATTTCCCCAGGGTACTCCTGGGCCTGGACACAGAGGCCAGAAGCTTTCTGGAGGAATTCAGATGATGTCTATTTCTGCAGGTGCTTTATAGGTTTGCGCCCTGGGCTGTCTGTCAGGACCCATCTTCACAGTTTCCCTCCTTGACAGTGCCATTGCCTAGTAAGCTCATAGAGGTGGGGCAAGGGGGCATCAGTGATTGAGACAGAGACATTAGCATCAGCCATAAGATGCTACACCTAATTAATACTGTCTTTTTTAATTTTCAGAGGAGCTGCATCATAAATCAAAAGGAAGAATATTTTGCGTGCCCACCAGTTGAGTCATTTGTTTGTGGCTCAGATGGCAAAACATACAAGAATACATGTTTTCTTGGCAAAGCTATGAGGTGATGTTGCAGTTAATCAGCAAGCAGTAATGTTTTTTAACACTACCTGGCCATGTCTCTGAAAGTTAACACCTGATAATTTCAGCCCTTCCAAGTGTCCCTATTTTCCAAGGACACCCCTGATTTAGAGAAGCCTCCCCAGTCCCATTTTTCCTTAGAATGTCCCTATTTTCATTGGAGAAATACTGAGCCGTCTGAAGGCAATCCTGTAAAGTTTTTTTATGTTTAATGTTTTGTTATGTTTTTATATATGTTGGAAGCTGCCCAAAGTGACTGGGGCAACCCAGTAAGATGTGTGGGGTATAAATAGTAAAATTATCATAATGGAATGGGATGTCCCTATTTTCATTGGAGAAATGTTGGAGGGTATGTAATTTATATTCTGGAGCATTTTGGCTTATCATGTAACAAGCTTTAAAAGAGCTAGGTTCTAGGTTTGGAAACAATACCACAAAGTCACAGATTCCAGTGGTCAGTTTGCAGACTAGCTGAGATTTCATTCCATAAAAAGAAAGAAAATAGATGGGTCTAAAGAGGAACTGAAGGAATTTTATTCTACTCTCAAAAGAAGGGCTGTTCAGTTGTTTCTTTTCATAGAAACCAGATTGTCATAGTATATTGACACTGTTAAAATACCATGATAACAGTTACTGAAGTTCACAGGTGCCATTTTTTTCTGATGAGAGGATGTTTTAGTTTTTCAAGTTGATAACAAAATGGCCGCTGATTAAAATCTGTGGTGCTGATGGTTACATTTGGTGCTTGCAGTGTATATGATGCAGCATGTTTTGTAAAGAAGTTACTAATACTTATGCCAGAGCCAGTTTTATGCAATTTTATTTTTATTACGTGGGAATGGGATGTTGATGAAAGAATGCATTGTGTTCTTTACAGTTCAAGATTTGTGAGTCTGCAAATGTGCATAGAGCTCATGTACTGTAACCACAAAGGATCCAGTCTCTTTCATGTTAATCATTATCTAGCAAAACTTAGAACAGCTGCAACTGAACACAGAATTAGGCACTGTTTGAGCCCAGTGTTTGATTGTGGTCAATAATGGTTTGTTCTTCCAGAGCTTCTCAGTGATACTTTTCTGTTTAACACTGATTTCTTTTCTAGAGCTTCTTGTGGAAAAGTGAGATACAGACACCCTGGCCCATGTATTGACAGGAAAAGTACTCCATGAAAATATCACTTTTGGTTGTGCTGACTAATTCTACTTGATCTTGCATGCTGGATAGTGAGAATGCTGCAGTTCCACAACCTGCTTGTTCATTAAACAAAAGTCAACACATCTGTAGTTGCTTCCTGCTTTTGCTTTTCCCATCCCAGTGGCAGAGCCTCATGGTAACTGGCAGGCAGCCCATTTATTGCAGGAATGGAATTAGACATATACTCAGCTGAAATGGCTTCAGTGCAATAGGAACCAAAATGCAGGGTATTCTGGTCTGCTCCTTCAGAGCAAACTTTTTGTTTTGGATTGCTTCTGAAGGGAAATCATGAATATCAACTCTAAGAATAATAATAATTGAATGTACTCTATTATTCAATTATTTTCCAATTACCATTGGAAGGGGCCATTACAAAGGACTCATCATTTCTATTCAGATGCTCCTTAAATATCGGGTTTTTTTAAAAAAAATGTTTTTGAAAAGTTCTAAAAGCATGCATAAATACACATCTAAATTCATAATTACATAATAAATATGAACAGATATAGGAAAAATATTCTGAAAATATTAAGATGGAAATCTATTTTTTTGAGTTTATGTCCATACCAATGGTGGTTGTTGGCATCTGTCTCGAGAGACAATGGAGTGTGCCTCCAGGGGTGACAACAAACTGTTGCGCTAGCAGCACCAAAGACACTGGGCAGTGTGTATGGAAGTCCTGGGCACCAGCTTGGCTGCAGGAGTTGCCGGAAGGAGGCATACAAATAAAAATCAGTGAATAAATCAGAGTTGATTAATTATCTTGCATTTGCAATCAATGATAATTCATTATCCTATCTCTGACTCAAACTATTTTAAATAAGAAAATAGTTGTTAAGATACAGGCCCTGTTTTCTGGGTTATACTCTGAAACAGGCATGGAGAATATTTGGCCCTCCAGATGTTGATGAACAGTGACTCCCATTATCCCTGGTTATTGGCCCTAAGGTGGATAAGAATTGTAATTCAGCAACATTTGGAGAGCCAAATGTTCCCAAAATGAATTATGTGAAATTATGTAGAATTATGGCCTCTAGCCCTCCATTTTGCAGGGCATAATCTCATAAGGAGCTCCATTCCCCCTTCCATGTGTTGATTTGTACATGCAGAGACCATCCGGTGACCATCATCATCATTTCATTAAAAAATAGCTTGTCATTCATTCAGTTTCTTATTATTGTTCCTGGTTTCATGTTAAAAAAATCAAAAAATCAAAATGGCTGGTACAGAATAATTGAAGGCACAAATGCTTAGCACATTTTCAAAAGCATAGTGGATTCCAATGGAACTCACTCTCAACATTTCCGTAGCTGAGAAAGTATCCTTTGCATCCATTATGATGTTCAACTGTCTTTAGGAAAGGTGCTCAATCCAGGAGGAATGTGCTGCAGTCTAAACTCTGCTCTTCCTGAAAGCCAGAAGAACTGATAAATGCACCATTCAATTTCAAAAGTTGTTTTGAATACGAATATAAAACTTGACCTAACAACCCCTCCCCCTCACACACGTAAGCAAAACTCTCTGCAGTCAACTGAAGGCAACCAGTCATGCCCTGTCCCCACCCCATATCACTCACCACCAATGAAAACTGATAAATGAATAGAAAGAGAACCTACCCACATGATGCTGACACAAAAACCTCACACATACGCTATGTAAAATAATGAAAGTTTACCACCCCCCTTCTCTCCCTGCCCCGCTTTCTCTCTGCCAAGCTGTCTATAACATCAGCGTCTCACATTGAATAGAACTGATCTGTAGGAAGCAGAGATGCTGTATGTACTTTTGTAACCCAAGAAAATCTTTAATAAAAACAATTTTTAAAAATAAATGATAAACAACAACAATAATAATTTTATTAATAATAAATTAATAACAATAAATTATATTAATAATATTAATTGGTTTCCACAGCAAATAATAAATAGTACTTCATTAAACACATTTCTTCTGTCAATTTCTGCTTCAGTTCTTCTTACACTCGCATTGCCTAATTTTAATTCCATCTTCATGTATGTCCTGCTTGCCAGATTGCTTTCTGAAAAGTAAAATGAAACATTGAAGACAAATACCATTGTTAAAGCAGCATTCCTACTACATGCAAATTTGATCATTCTGTGTTTTCTCTGCTCATATTATGTTCTTTCTCTTCCCTGGCTTTTAATCTGATACCTTGCAGAGATCGTGAGAATGTTATGGCGGAACTTTCTTAACTGTGCAATCATATATACATTTGCTTATAAGCGGTGTAATGTCATGGGGAGCATGAATACCCTCCCTACTATAAAAAAAGCACATCCAGCTTGGATAGAGGGTTTTTCAAGATAGTATGACACGTTCATTTGTTTCAGAGGCACCCCAATAACTTGCAGAACCAGTTTGACCAACAGATACATTAGTGGGATGAGTACACACAGTCATTGTGCAATGATGGCTGAATTATACCACCTTCAGTGTTCAGAGCAGAAGTGGAGGTGGAGAGAAACTGAAAGTTGAACCATATCCAAAACTCAGAGAAGCTGTGTTGGGATAAGGCTCTCCCAGTACTTCCTTTCCAGAAACAGAGAGATGGCTGCCACCTCCTACTCTGCCTTTCCCTAATTTGAAGGGAGAAAACCACAACAAAGGAGGGGTATTGTCTGCCAATGCTCCAAAAAAGGAAAAACTTCACGTTCAGGGGCTGAATGAAGTCTTCCAGTTTTCTCTATCTTGCTGTTCTCTGCAACTTAACAGAAGTGCTTTTGCCTAATTGCCTTGAATTGTGAAAATGGCTCTTGCTTCCTGCCTGAAGGATGGAGGCATATGTGTGTATAGAAACCTCTGGCTTTTGTGTGACGCAGCCTACTCTCCAAAGGTAGGAATCACATCCATTGCTTGTCCCACTTTTCCTTATGGCCAAGCCCACCACTTGCATGTGGCCCCAGGAAGGGTCTGTAAAAGTTCTTTACTTCTGGTCTAGGATAATAGGGCACTGGAAACTTTAGCCATTTGGAAGGCTTTGAAACAGGAGGACATGGGATAATGATAATGCAGGTGTGGATGCCTAAACCAACTTCCTTCTTACACAAACACCTATACATATCAAAATGGCAAGCCCAAACATGGCCTCAGTGTGGCTCTGTATGTGTTCCCATCATAAATCAGGAGGAATTATCTGCCTTGTCGAAAGAGGCAACATTAAGAGAATAAGTGTAGGGAAGCAGGCTTCTATGGAGCAGACAAGGTTTTGTTACAAGGTTAACTGGACTAAACTTTTGTACACATCTGAGCTTCTCCAGGCCTCATTTAAGTTCAGGTTTCCTTATCAATATAAAGTATATACCACAAGCTTTGAATTAAATGCAGATAAGAGCGCCAAAAATACATCCTTATAACTACCAAAACAACTTCAGTCACTGAAATCAATTGTGTATTCAACCAGATACCTGCAAGGCTCAGACCAGTCGCTCCAAGCTGAATTTCTGTTATAGTGATCCCTGGAACGGATATAAATTGTTCCACGATGGAACAATCTGTTGTGGCAGCTTAAGGAGTTTCCATCTTGAAGCTGCATAGCATTGTCAACCTCACAAATCTGAGAACAAAAGCACAGCCCACTTTAGTGAACTAGAAAGGATCCCCAAAGGAGCAGGCAAACATGTGTGCCTATAGTTTGCAGGCAGGAACTGAACATGGATAGTCAGTGATACAATGTGCCACCAGATTCCTATCCTCCTCCACGCAAACATATACAGTGGTACCTCAGGTTACATACGCTTCAGGTTACATACGCTTCAGGTTACATACTTCGCTAACCCAGAAATAGTGCTTCAGGTTAAGAACTTTGCTTCAGGATGAGAACAGAAATCGTGCAGTGGCGGTGCGGCAGCAGCAGGAGGCCCCATTAGCTAAAGTGGTGCTTCAGGTTAAGAACGGTGCTTTCAGGTTAAGAACGGACCTCCAGAACAAATTAAGTACTTAACCCAAGGTACCACTGTATTTAGTCTACCTGTGGCCTTCCAGATGTTGACGGACTACAACTTCCATCATCTGTGAACATTGACCATGCTGATATGACTGATGGAAGGACCACAGACTCTCCATCCTTGCTATAAACTGAGAATGAGAATAGGTGGTGAGGTTCAGCAGCATAGCATCCCCAATCGCTGCCAGGGGAGGGCTGACAAGCGCTGGGGGTGCATGCCCATGTGGGGGGAATGTGGGGTGTGTGCCAGGGGAGCACACACTGGGGAGGCACTCACCCACTGGAGCCCGCCGCTTCCACATTGCAGCGGGCTCACAGTGTTGGACCACTGTTGCCAGATCCCATTGTTGAAGAAATCAGCAATAAGGGAGGGTGAAATATCTTTAGACTGTGTGCTGTGCTGTGATGCAATGTTCCTCTGAATATACAGCTGTGGATAAACGAAAAAGAAGGAACAGCAACTTCCTTGTTTGTGAGCATCCTAATTGCATCTGGAAGGCAAATTTGCTGGAAGGCAAATAAAAAGTAAGACTGAATGGATCTGGGTGCCTAATACAGCAAGAATGTAAATATGTCTGTGATAGCCTATAAGACCACCAAGTTCATTTATATCCTCATTCTCTCAGTTCCTCAGTTTATAGCTTCAGTTGTTTCATTCCATGATAGAATGTGGGCTGAACATTAAAGTTTGATGGGGAGAGGGGTTATTGGGTTGTTGTTTTTATTTCGATGATGTATTTTGTGGTTTTATATTTTGATTTTGTTCTGTGAACCGCCCTAAGACCTCCAGGTATAGGGCGGTATATAAATTTCAAAAATAATAATAATAAAAGGAAAAACACCAATTACCCAGTCTCTCCGTGGATGCTGAACCATCTTGATTTGGTATGTCAGCCTGTAGTAACTAGCCGGAGTGCTCCAGGTTTTGGGTGGTGTCCAAGTCAATAGACTGTTCTCCATTTGGCACTCAACAGCATCAGGCTTTACTGAAAGAGGTAATGAGATCAGCATAATTTTTAACTGTATAATACTGCTAAAATGATGGGCTTTATGCTTCCACCAGTATCCTTATCATTTATTATTTGGATGAGTTCTGAGGCTCCAGATATGTTAAGGCTGGAGTGTGTGTGCGTGTGCACATACGTGTATTGTATATCTGCTATCTGTTTGCTACCTTGGCCACCAAAGAAGAAGCAACTGAGAAACTCCGAAAATCTGTAAGTGCAAGTATAACCTCTAACAATGCTGTGAAATGGGCAAATGAAATGAGGTCTTGCCTGTTAAAGCCTAGGAATGTATTGCTTAGCAGAAGGACCTGCTATCCAGGGAAAGCTATCTGACTACATCTTGTCCCTTCATTTAAGGTAGCAGTATCATTGGTTCGCCAGAAGCGGCTTAGTCATGCTGGCCACATGACCCGGAAGCTGTACGCCGGCTCCCTCGGCCAATAAAGTGAGATGAGCGCCGCAACCCCAGAGTCGGCCACAACTGGACCTAATGGTCAGGGGTCCCTTTACCTTTATCATTGGTTGACCACCATGCCATTGCACAAAAGCTTCCATTGCTTTTAAGGGCTGCAGGACAAGTGAGGAAATCTATTTGTTTATTTGTTACATTGATATTGTAATAGATCTATGGTGCTAAATGACCTTGCTGTGAGATCTGCACTCCCTCCATGCAGACTGAACGTGCAAATACAGTATGTGAATAAATCATATTTCTTAAAGCTACGAAAGTCTCTGCCATGTCTTCAGTTCTCCAAAGGAGCGCAAACCCTGGATGAGTGCCTGGAAGCCCCTGGAATCTTGCTACCACTCGGAGAGTGGGGACGACACCCAACTTATTTTGTCACAGGTGACCACTGGTAGACTAATGGCAGTGGCTAATGGCAGTCTAGCCTTCCTCATATAGATATTCAATTTGATTTTGACAGTGAAGTCAAGTGACAACACATGGGGAATGTGCTCATCTGCATCCGTCAATGTTCATTCAAGTTCCAGACTTTTCCCAGCTCTGGAATAGGACTATGCAGTAGTGACTGTTTTTAGTGGTCATAGGTGGAAGACAAGGCTTTTGAGCATTGCCTGAGTGCTCCCTCATGAGCTGAGGTCTAGATTTAGTGCATAAATACAAATGTTTCAAAAGGGAATCATAGGAATCAGAAAAACACACCACTATTTTGTTTTTCTAACTGCAGTGATAAAAGACTGTAGCTGGAGAAATGGCCCCTAACTGCTTTAATGAGGAAGATTAACTTACTGTTTTTTTCTTCTCCTTTCTTATGCTAGGCATTATCATAGGAACAGAAGTATAGAATTGGAAATAGGGGGCCATTATGAGATCGCATTCTCACTGATAAACTAGTCTAGAGAATGGACCTAAATTTAGTCTATCACTACTCAATAATCTCTACTGAAATTGTTTCAGGATACTTTAGTCAAGATTTTTAAAATCAAATTTAAAAGTACTTAATTTTACTTAATGGTGGCTTCTGAGTCTTTTATATGTTTTATGTGTTTAATATGTCTGGATTACCAATGTTTTATGGATGTTTTCTTTTCCAGTTAAAAAATGATTTTTATTGTCTAAATTATGCCAATAAAGGCTTAATGAATGAATGTTTGATGCAAACTATATGCATATGCTTGAGGAATTCTCTAACCACACTGTGCACCACTAGCCATCTTACAATTAACTTACAACAATGTAACCATTAGAACAGTATACTAATTAGCAGTAATAATACGGAAGCTATGAATAGCCTACATAATTACGATTGGCAAACCTTTCTTTAGTGATTCATCTATTCCTTTCAAGCTCAAGCGGCAGTGCAGATTAAAAACTACTAATAGGTTACTGAGGTCAAGAATTATTTGTTTTTGCATTTCCTTGTTTCTTTATTGGATTTGGGTGTGCCTTACTCCCTGGCATCTAACAGAGGTAGGGTTTGGCCTCTCAATAATCATTAGAAAAGATCAGAATCACCACACCAAATGACTCAAGTACGTTGTAGAGCAAGTGATGTGCCTGACATTTTATACCCTTTTAACCACTATTACTATATGAGCAAAAGTGAAAGTTTCATAAGGAATCAACTAATGGATTCAGTATGTGAATAAAGGTATGTTAGTAAGCCCTTTCAGATGTAGAAACGATTGCTCAAATTAGGTTGTTTAGCACTCTTTATGTGGAATCACTAAATTTGGTTATCTAATTATTTATTCCCACGTCATTATTTATGGTGGATTGTTCTTATTTCAAAATACTACTAAACCCCCCACCCTGCTTTTTAAATTGATTTGGAAATGAGAGTTCTTTTATCAGGATGCAATTCAATGATGGTTCATGGAAAAACCCATGCTGCCTTCTAGCGCCAAAACACTATGTGCTGCAGATGAAGGATTATATATTGCTGTGGGCTAGATGCAGAGTAAATTAATTGAACTTAGGTCCCATTGAACTCAATACAGCAAGTTAATCATGACAGTGAAGTTCTAATAATTTCGATGGGAACTAAGTTCAAATATGTTGCTCTGGATCCAGCCCAATTTCTTTGACGGTGATTTATTCACCACCACCGCTACCCCCATTCCAAACCTTTTTGCATAACTTACAAATATCTTTGATGAAGAAGTTGTGAGTATGTTCTTCATATTCAAATCCATGGAAAACCTCTAGAGCAATCCCAATTTCTTCGTACTCCTCAGTGGATGGGCAGGGAATTCCTTTTCTGCAGGAAGCAGTGTACATTCCTGCCTCTGGTCCGACGGGCTCATCACAGACTGCATTTCCTGACGTGACTCTGAATTCAAAACAGAGATGGAATTGAATGGGTAGTTCCTCCCAAATTTAGAAAAATGACTTTGTAACTCTATTTCCCAACCTTAGCAGCAATAACACATTAATGCAGGGCAGGTATTCAGAAAATATTTCCTCAGAGGGATAGCCAATTTAATATACGGCAAGAAAGAGTATTCTGGCACTTCAAAAACTAATAGGTCAGATTTATTGCGTCATCAGTTTTCATGGACTAGGGCCTATTTGTATAAAGTATGTCATCATTTAGAAGGAACTACGCTGTGCCAGAAACCAAGATGCTGACTGTCCTCATATCCTTTCAAGGAACACAACTGACAACATCAGCCATACCACCATTAGCTCATTCACCTTCTCATCCTCTAAGAGGAGATATACTGGCAATAGGAAGTTCTTTGTGGGTGGCCGCATCATCTACCATCTGCCAAAAATTTCCATCTTCAATTCAGTGTCTCTATACCACAAATGGGAAGCCTTTGGCCCTCTAAACATTGCTAAACTCCCATTGGTTCTGACAAGCACAGCTCTGACAAGCATGAAGAGTCTGGGGATGATGTGAGTTGTAGCTCAGTGACATCTGGAGGACCAAAGGCACCCCATCCCTGCTCTATGCCCTAAAGCAACATTTGGAGAGCTAGAAGTTTCCCATTCCTGCTGTAAAGAATACATAACTGCATATCTGACATCAGAAATGGCAACTTTCAGAAGCTAGCAAGGAAACCTTTCAATTTCCCAGAACATTCTGGGAGTTTCATTGCTATTCAGCAACAGAAGAGCAATGACATAGAAATTCATAATATCTGGTTTGCCATGTCAATTTCTTTGACTCACAATGTACTAATAATCTATTTTAGGGTGAGCTCCCTTGCTGGTGAAAATGGTCTTCCGCTTGCAGTTTAAATCAAAGTTATTATGAGCTCATTTTGCACCTGTGTCCTCTGCATTCCTTAGACTATGTGCTCATAAAGGCAGCTGCTGTGTTGGTGGCTATAACATGAATGAATTGGGAGAACACCCTCACCTACATCAGAACAGTAATGGGTACACTATATAAATGGCACCTGTATAAAATTAATCATGCTTAGTGTATTTGGTGGAATTTTAGTGTCTTGGAATTGCTTGCTCACATTTTCAGCAGGTTTGATTCTATTAAGTTGGGACTTAATTGGAACCAGGGATTTATCTCTGATTACAGTTGTTAACACAACAAAGCTAGGAAGATACTAGGTTCTGAATAGCCACTGTACATAGTTGAGCTTTGAATTGATATCCCATAGAGATGGTATACCTTGTGTTTTGTAGTCTTTTGGTCCCACTAGTCACAATTCTCTATAGTATACTGAGGCTAAAACTTTGTGTATATGATAGCAGCCTCTAACTCACAAATGTAAATGCTTATTACATAATTAACTTTAAGGCTAGTCTTTAAGGTGCCACAAGGCTCACTGTTTCAGAAAATCATTGCTATTGCAAAATGTTTTTAGCTTACTATCTTCCAATCAAATTAAGTCCCCCCCCCAAAAAAAAAACTTCCTCTAAAGCAATTAGCCATTTGCGATCATTTACCAAATTTATCACTCTCATTGAAATATCTAGGTGAAGAGATTTGGAAATAAAAGGAAGCCCTGTGAGGTTCTAAGCACAACTTCCTAACTCAGAAGTTATTGTAAAATAATATCCTTAGAAGCACCAAGAGCTAGACACTGAAAATGGTATTTTCTCTATCCTATAGATCTATTTAATTAATGGGTGAGTAATTTCACCACATTGGCACTCTCTGCCACAAAAGTGTCACCCTAACCCTCAATAGTACAATAATTTCTTGGGCCTATTCTCTACGAAATCTTGCTTGAAACAATATGGGGGGGGGGGGGGAGAACAGTATCTTACTTAATTGTAAAGTTCAAATTTGAATTCTGTTCGAGTGGTTTCCAAAAGCACTTGAAGTCCCCAGAGTAATTGTTTGCTGTACATTTGAAGTAGGGTCTGTTGCTTTTTTCTAGAATGAAACAAAGAATTAACACATCTAAGAGCAGCAAAACAGACAAAACATTTTAGAGCATGCCATACATACAGTTACACAAAGTATCAAAAGCAGCATTCATTTAAGTGAGATGGGGATGGGAGATGATGGGAAAACACATCCTGGTAGCTACTCATGGCTACTAAATTCATAACCAATTTTCACTGATAAACTGACAGCACCAAAATAAATTTTTAAAGGTACTTTACACAAAAAACCTGAGCCTATCTATCTTTAATTTAGTAAGTTTTTTATCTAAGGGTATTTCTTTCATATGTGCTATTTTCATACAAATTGGCCATGAGACAAAGAGGAAGATTAAATTATTTTTTAAAAAACTGCCTCAAAACTGTAGAAAACTGCTGATTATCCACCTGAATTTTGGTAGGCTTCATCCCCTAAAAAGGGATTACCACAGCTGTCAATTTAATTCAATTCTTCCCCCAATTTTTTAAAACTTATATAAATTTCCTTAAAATTAAGTGTACTGGTAAATATAAAAATCCAAAGGCGCTCAGCACACACACACACCCTCAATCTATTTGCATGTAGTCTAGGGTTGCCATATTTCAGAAAGTGAAAAATCTATACTTCCAACAAGGGCATCCCAAGTGCTCTGAATCAAAGCATGTTGCCTTTTGAAGCACCAAATCAGGATCCAGACTGGATCTTGTGGTTGGAGGACATACCTAGTATCATGCTGCTGAGCTGCCTGTTTAATGATATACAATAGTCAACAATGGCAGAATCATTTTTCTTATTCTTTTTGCACCTTGCTTCTTACATAGCAGTACTGATGGGCGTTCTGTGTATAATTAAAATAGATTGCGCACAGGCTTACCTTTGAAAGGACTGAGAATTGACTCAGCTACTTCACCGTTGTCATTTTTCTTCTTAATATACACAGTACTGTAACTTAATATAGCATCTGTGGTGTTGCTCCTACAAACGTATTTGCCAGCATCTGGGTATCCCCGGATGGTTTTTTCCAAACTCTTGCCATTTCCTTCTAGTTTCATATTTTTCACCCAATAAACCAATGCACTTGGCTCCTTAGATGTATTGCAGGTGAGCGTTATTTTCTCAGGTAGTGCTGTGGCTTCAACAAAGTGCACTGAATATTGCAAAAAGGAAAAGTGGAAAGGAAAGAATGGTGAGCCCAACAGAAAGGTACCGTCCTCCTGGAAAATACTAATAAATCAACTTCATTTTTAGATTTACTGATATAATTGAAAGACTTAAATGAAAACTTAGACCAAAAGAAGCACATACATAGGAAGAGGTGGTTTTCTTTTAAGCCAGTGGTGGCCAAACTTGACCCGCCAGCTGTTTTGGGACTACAATTTCCATCATCCCTGACCACTGGTCCTGTTAGCTAGGGATGATGGGAGTTGTAGTCCAAAAACAGCTGGAGGGCCAAGTTTGGCCATCACTGCTTTAAGCGGTCCATCTGAATCAGTGGATGGAAGGAAGCTACTTCAGAGGAATTTCATGAGGTTGTGCTGATGGGTGTCTAGTTGGATTAGCATATTTCTGACCAATGAGAATACCTTGCATGGATGTCAACCACCATTTTTAGCCCACATTACTTTTCGGAATTAAAAAAACAACAATTGGCAAGGTGTTACGGATAACCAGCTTACTAAATACTGAGGTGCAAAATGTTGTTAAATTACAGCTTGGAAAATGTCCATCTGAATACCCACCCCCTTTGTGGCATACAATTCAAATTCCATGGTTTGTTTGCACATATTGTCTTTACAAAACACAAGTACTGTAAATTACTTTCACAGACACTTAGCTGTAGAATCTTCCACTGCAATGGTGTTCATTCCGTGTGAGGAAACTACTGCTGTATGTCTGGAGAATAAAACAGGATGAGTTTCCACTCTTCCTTGCCACTATACACCTTGGCTCCTGGGAAAAGGCAGCCAGGGTACCTTGATGCTGTGTACATTCCCAAGTCGCAACCCAGAAATCCCCTCTTGCATATTTAAATTTGCAGTCTCCCAGTCATGAGAGGAGACAGCCACTACTTTTCTTCATTTATTTCATCAATCCTCCTCATCTACCTGCTGTAACAAGCAAGGAGTCAAGGTGCACTTCACAGACAGACCACATTTTATTCATCCATTCTGCTACACTGTATTGCTACGGATTGCAAGCTGATGTGTGGTAAAAATCGTCTTAGTACTTGGTGCAGATCAGAACTACATGTCACTTGAGCAAACATGGGTTCCCAACACTGATTTTGCCTAATTATGGGAATTCATACTACCTTAGAAGAGGAGTATCTGGAAATATAGAAATTACAGTGAATGGCATTTTAGGTTTCATTTCTCTGGGAAACAATACGGATTCAAACATGCTGCATTGCAATGCACTAGACTTTTTACGATTATGATAAACACTTAAAATTATTCTGCTCTTTACTTCACTGGCAAACTTTTCAAAAGCTTTTCAAAACTGGCCTTTCATTTGTATACTGCCCTGCGATCTACAGGTATGGGGCAGTATACAAATTTAATAAATGATAAAATAATGAATAATACTTCTAGAAACCAATTTGTCTATTTTGCAGGATGAATAAGCATGAACAAATGTTTATTATACCCTTGATATCTTGTTCAGGTTTTCCCCTCATTTCATTTTGTGTGTGAACTGGCTACTCAGACTCTCTGTGGTTTGCTGCTTGTATAGAGTCCACTATGAGCCTTTCTGTTCTCTGATTGAAATGGACGGACACTTTTGGTTTCACAGAGAACTGTGAATAGAGAATTGAGTAGTTTTGATGCCAGCTCTTACATGAGACTTGCAGAAACTTCCAGAACTGTCTCATATAGTTTTGTAGAAGATAAGCAACTGTACTCCTACTATTTAGGTAAGGTAAACGGCGTTTCCGTGCACTGCTCTGGTTCGCCAGAAGCAGCTTAGTCATGCTGGCCACATGACCCGGAAGCTGTACGCCGGCTCCCTCGGCCAATGAAGCGAGATGAGCGCCGCAACCCCAGAGTCGGTCACAACTGGACCTAATGGTCAGGGGTCCCTTTACCTTTACCTTTACTTATGGCTAGGGTTAGTATATGTATGGAGAGAAGGGTGAGTCTATTTCATTTCCACGTTATGGATCAATTTTGCTCCATTTTTGTATGGACTAAAAAATGCATGTAAATTGTATGCATTCTGTACAAATTTTACATACATTCTCCCCCTAAATCATTTCCCCCTTTGCTTTTCAGTGTAGTTCTCCATGAAATATGCTTTCTGAACACATTTCCCACATAATTTTTTTACACATATTTTTGAACTGAAACTGCACGATAAAACCTGGAGAAGTGAGTAATCAGATGGATAGCTGTGTTGTGGTCTGGGGCTGATGAATCAGCTTGTTTTACACTTCCCAAGGGCAATCTCTGAAGCCTCTTTCCAGAGGTCTTCCAATCTTTAATCACTGGCTGCTGCAGCTGATAAGCCACGATGCAAATCCAGAACACGCCACGGTGCCTTGGATTCTGGTTATACAGTTCAAAAATGCTAGTTCAGCTTGCTGATACAGATTACTCACTATTGTTTATTTCTTCTGTTTTTCCTTCTGAATGAATAATCAGGCCCAGGACAGAAATTAGAATGAGCAAAAGGCATGCCATCTGTGAATGAAAGGAACATAAAAAGTTATATAAGGAAAGGAGTAATAAATGACGGGTTATCGCACTTGTAAAGGACGCGACATAAGTGGCCTAGATATTTGTAAACTATGGCTTGTGAAAATTCATGGCTTTATTTATTTGAGGCATTCCCTCAACTCCATTGACTGACTCAACTGAGCAGAATACCGTTTTTGAATGTAATGCTGAAGGACTGAAGTGCCTACTTATATTGAAACACAAGTGTAAATGAATTTATGCACAAAAATGCACTAGACACAGGCTAAAATTCAGTCTAAAACAAGATGTCTGGGTGATCTGCATAGTGTAAATGAATTTATGCACAAAAATGCACTAGATGTAGGCTTAGGATAAAATTCGGTCTAAAACTGGATGATCTGCATAAAATACACTGATGTGCTAAATAGTATTTTATCCAATTTATCATAAAAATTACTTCTTGTTCAGTTCTGCAAACAGTACTTTGAATAAGTGCTTTAAAATAAAGCTTTTAAAAAGTTGCCTTGTAAGCAGCATCTGAAAATAAAAATAGAAAAATTTATTGATTAATGAAGATGTGTTTTAAAAGACTATTTAGGGAATTTCCAAGACAATGGATAAACCAATTCCGTTTAGGATGCTGCTGGATTAGGGTGCCCATCAGCTTACATTCAAGTGTTTATAGACTGCACATAGAGACTTCTATATTAGCCAAACACATAGCATGGAATTCACAATCACACTAATATAATCATTTCATCAGTGTAAGCATTTTTACTTACTACCAGATGGAACAATCTCTCCTCTCCTCTCCCTCCACACAGTGCTCTTTTTATATAACAAAGTTTAATAATATATCTAACTAACCATTATGTTTTTTACTAGTTACTTAGCTGGAAGAGCGTATGTAGCATAAGTGAAAGCATCTCTAACAAAATCATTATTAAGCTTTTATCTGTTTTGTTAGCCACTTATTTACATAGATAAATAGCCTGTCAGATTGCCTGAGTGTGCCTTCTTGAAGTTACAAAATGTTAAGGAACGTGAGCCACAAACAGCTTCTCAAATGTGTTTCACTGTAACAGTGCAGTAGACCTGAAGTGATTCTGGATCATTTCTATACTTCCCTGATGTATTTAAATCATAAGGCTATCACTGACAGTTTTAATAGCTACATAGAGAAAAATGTATTAGTTTTAAACATTTTGGATACCTCCTGGACCAATATCCTTAAGGTTGTCCTATTACTTTTGCAATATTTTACACTACCAGCATCATCTTGGATGTACCTGTTAATATAGAGTCATAAAGTGCAAGAAAAACAAAATGCATCCTTACCTTTTCAACTGTAACCAGCTGTCATGAAGTGTTGTGTGGCTACTGTGAATCCAAATCTATGAATGAAGCCAAGAGTTGCTTGCCTTTTATATGTTTAAATCCCGAAACCAGATACCTTGCTTAACCACAGTGCCACATAAAAACAAACACGTGGACTCACTTCCTGTTTTAGAAGCAATACAATTTAATTGCTGAAGAAACCACAGAGTAAAAGTTGGGACTCACAAGTAATCACTGAAGAGGAAATTGGATTATTTGATGGACATTTATGCTGTGCACAGGAAATTCCTTTCCTACTTCATTCTCTTGCAGACTTCAAAAACACAATCAGAAGAAACATTAGCGTGACCTCATTGGAAATCCAGAATATATTATGAATAAGAGAAATGGAAAACAGTGAATATACTACTATGCAATAGATAAGGAATTTTCTGGCTCAGGATAAAAGCAAGAGGAAATAAAACTCAAATATAGAATACATTATGTCATTTGCAAATCTTTTTTCCCCCTTTTGCAATCAGAAATTATCTATTGTATCTAGGATAATGTGAAAACATTTAAAGTATGTAACATGTTAATTTCTGAAGAACAATGTGAATGACTAAATGTTGATGTGGCACTATATTTAGCACTGATAATTTGAATACAACTTGTATAAGCACAGAAGGCAAAGCCTTTTCATGGGAAAAGCATAGCTTGAACTTTCCTGGCCATATCTGGTTCTCTGTGCTGACTTATAGGAATAGGAGTCTTTCCCAGCCTTACCTGCAAATGCCAGGGATTGATAACGCCACCCACCTCCCTACATATTGGCATTGCCCTTGAGGTAAGTGGGCACATGATTCATCAGACCAACCCTTCCATTAGGTAGAGTGACGTATGTGCCTCAGGTAGCAGGTCCTGGGAGCAGAAGCAAGCAGCTGGAGAGAGCTCTCTGTGTGTGCCATGTAGGCTGCCCTACATCCTTCAAGTTCTCCTGCTACCTCCTGTCCCATTACCAGTGAACTATAGTTCCGCTAGCAGTCCAGTTGACTTCTGTACATGGAATTGGGGGAACAGGGGAGTGCTTTCACTTTCAGCAGCAACATATTTTGTCTCAGCCCTGGCTGGACTACTGGTGAATCACTGTCTTGTGGCTACACATAATGAGGAAAATAATGGTTTGCTTCAGCCATAAATAGCTGATAATGTGCAACAATATGACCTGAGAGGAACAGGGAAGTAAAGATTTAATCATGAAATAAGATTATTATTTTTAAAGAGTTACATCATGGGTCATAGCACAGCAAGCCAGTGATCCCCAAGGGGGTGTAAATTTGGTAAGAAAGACATGAAGCCTACTTGGAATTGAAATGGCCACAACCAGTGCTTTTTTCTGGGGGATGCAGGGGTACGCATATCCCTAGACATTTTTTTAATCTAAGTTTGGCCTCATTGAAGGGCAGTATTTCAATATGAGTAGGAAAATGAGAGTACCCCTAAACATTTTTTTTTTTTTAGAAAAAAGCACTGGCCATAACTACAGGTGTAGATTGCATTTTGCATAGGCATTGGGCATGTGTCCAGTCAACCTGGTTGCTGGCTGATATCTCCATCAGGGTCAATCCTGGTGAGAGTGTGCCCCCATTGATTCAGATCTGATGGGGAAATCCCACCAGGACACCATTCAGGGATGTTCCATGGCCTGGCAGCCCCTGTCTTTGTGTGGAAGGGAAAATGAATGAATTTGAGATGTTTGGGTCTGAAGATAGAGAAAATATTGCTTAATGGAAGGAGGAACAGTTGGATGTCATCCTGGAATGAATACTTTGAATATATATTTTGTATGCAGCTGACTGACAGAGAATTGGAAGGCCTTTTATTTCTCTTTCTTCTTTTTCTCTTTTCTTCTCTCATTCATTCATTATTTTTATCCTCCTCCTCCTCCTCCTTTTCTTTTCTTTTCTTTTCTTTTCTTTTCTTTTCTTTTCTTTTCTTTTCTTTTCTTTTCTTTTTGTCATTTTTAGTGTCCTATACTCTAAGTCACTATTGGTACTATACACATATGAAGGTAATGGTTGGTTGGTGAAGGACCCTGAGTGAGAGGCAAGGAAGAACAGATCTCCCAGGGTGGTAGGATGAGAGAATAAAGGAGAACTCTCAGGTGAGAGCTGGGAGGGTCCCCACTTTCTGTGTGAGACAAGAGTTAAGAGCTACTTTTGAGAGAGGACTTGGCATTTGCCTTTTCCTTTTTCTCTTTCCGTTTTCGTTTAGATTGGTTTGCTTTTTATTGTAATGTATTATGAAAAAGCTCCAATAATAATAATAATAAAGACTGAGGGAAAGCTTACGCAATTTGTGGATTATGACCTCATATATACATATATAGGCTTTGTTCTGCTTGTTATTACAGCACATAACAATGCATTTCCTACCTGTAGATGAATTCAGAGTCAGCCTCATATATCCTTCGGCTTCTTTCTGAGAGCGGAACTTCCTGGATTCTTAGAAAGTTTGTTGTGATCCATAGGGTGGATTTTCCACCCATATATGAAAGCATAGGTCTTATTAAGATCTCCATGTGAGAGGCTAGTTTTCCACTGTGACATCACAAATTTTTACAGGGAAATTTGGAGGACAGCAGACAAAACCTCAATTTTATCCTGCTTCCTTATGACATTGTCTAACCTAGTCAAAGCATAACTGGCTTCACATTTCAATAGCATTAAGAACTGTTTTACAAACCATGCAAGCTTTGTTACATCAGCCTCCCACAATTAGGAAAATTTGTCAGCTGTCCCCTTTTCGACTAAAAATAATGATGCTCATTGGGAAATTATATTAACTCTCCTGGAGTTCTGAACTGTGTTAATAATACTAATACTGGATAAAGAGATAGAAAGAGAAGTTTCTGGCCGAAGGAGGAAATGGAACTATTTCATAGTTAAGCAAAATAATAAAAAAATAATAATCCAACATTATTAGCTGTGACAACTACTGTAATAAGGAACAAAAGAAGCATACTTATGTTTTTATATTGTAATTTTATCTTGTGAACCGCCCTGAGACCTGCGGGTATAGGGCACTATATAAATTCTAATAATAAGAATAAGAGTCTCTGTTTGGCAGTTTTACAAGGATGCTATTATATACATGGTGAAAGCACCTTCACAACATGGATCAAGACCTAAGTGTGAGGCAGGAAGTATATTTTTGGGGAGTGATTCAGAAGCTTCCTAGATTCACAGGAGTACATGAAACTGAGGAAACTGTTTACAGTGGTACCTCAAGTTATGAACTTAATTCAGTCCGGAGGTCCGTTCTTAACCTGAAACTGTTCTTAACTAGAGGCATGATTTTGCTAATGGGGCCTCTTGCTGCCGCTGGCACACGATTTCCATTCTCATCCTGGGGCAAAGTTCTCAACTCGAGGTAACTCTTCCAGGTTAGCGGAGTTTGTAACCTGAAGCATTTGTAACCTGAGGCGTTTGTAACTCAAGGTACCGCTGTATATGATATCTTGCCCACTCTTTACCACAAGGTCCCTGAATGGGTTACCACAATATCATATAAAATAAGATAAAACCACTATAAAATAAGCAAAACTGGTCCAAACGGAACAGGACAGTGTCTGACTTTTATAAAACCTCTGAAGGTTTTTATAGTGAAGTTTTTAATGTTTGATGTTTTACTGTGGTTTTATAAATTGTTGGCAACCGCCCCGAGTGGCTGGAGCAACCTATTCAGATGGGTGGCATATAAGGAATAAATTATGATGATGCAAGTTGTTGAGTGTCCATGACAACAACTGGATGTCTGATTTTAACCGATGTCTGATTTTAACTAATATCTGATTTTAACCAAGGTGGAGGAAAAAAGTGTAGCTTGTATGTATGTATGTATGTATGTATGTATGTATGCAAGCAATAAATTCTGCTGCTAACAGGAAGTATTTTTTAGTAATCCACCATACAATCAAGTTTCTCCAGAAAAAGATCTGACTGTAACTTGGGATTCTCTATCTATGCAACCTGAATTCTACTACACTGGTGGCATCTTTGAAAACAGCTGGAGGAGTGATGGTAAAAGGACCCTCTCATCTTTGCAGCGGGGGACGTTCTTGCCCCTCACCAGGTTATTTTCCTCTCGGGGAACAGGGTAGCAAATGGTGGAGGATGGAAGTGTGATCAGAATTAGGTAAATCAAGCACAGCTTCACGTAATAGGCTTGCTTTCCACCTTGCTGAGAAGAGGCATTTGCTTGGCTCAGATTCTGGTGACACCTCTAGTTTCTTGCCCTGGAGAGGGGATTGGTGTGTGGCAGGCTTCCACTCCCTCATCAAAAGCAAACCTCCAGCTTATCATGCCCATTCTTGACCCTAAATCTGTACAGCAAGAGTGAGGAAAGTGGTTGTGGTGGTTTTCCATGTTCTTCTGTCCTAGGGATGTCTCAACCATCTGATGTTGTTCAGCCCTGGATCCGGCCCAATCGCCTTCTAAATCCGGCCCGCAGATGCTCCGGGAATCAGCGTGTTTTTACATGAGTAGAATGTGTGCTTTTATTTAAAATGTATCTCTGGGTTATTTGTGGGGCATAGGAACTCATTCATATTTTTTTACAAAATACAGTCTGGCCCCCCACAAGGTCTGAGGGACAGTGGAGTGGCCCCTTGCTGAAAAAGTTTGCTGACCCCTGCCTTAGGCATTCCAAACCTTCCATTCCATTCCCTTCCCCTCCACAAATGGGGCTTAATGGAGCAGCAGTGCCTCCAGGTCATTGTGCTAGTAAGTCCACTTTGCTGTCACACGATGGCAGTGAGATTGCTTTGGGATCCAACAGATCCTGGACTGGCTCACTCCTTCTGTACCTACATATTGCCCCATTTCAGGGCCTTCTGCTGGCTACCACTGGCAGACATCCCACCGGAAGCATTCCTGCACTTCCTAAATCATTGGGTTTGGTATCTCATGCTCTTACTTTGTCTCCCACCTCTGATCTAAAGAAGGCCAAGGTATTGTCATAAAGAGTATCTTGCCAGCTGTTTTGTTTTACCGGGAATTTGATATATTACTAAAGATACTCAGGGTTTCTTATTGTCCCAGAATTTTCATAGGAACTGAAAATGGTACGTTCTGCAAGAATATTCATAGTTGCCTCTCTCCATTACATAAGATTTCTTAGTAATGGCTTAGTGTTCTTCCTAGATGAACAGTTTGGAGCTTTTGGGAGAGTGAAAAAGATGGCTTCATGGAACAGCTCGCGCAGATGACAGTGAGCCCCCTCTCAGATATTTGCCTGTGGGTTTGGCCCCTCTTTTGCCACCTAGTAACTTTTAAGATCTGAGCTCTACAGAGAACTTACTCTGATCCTTTCCTGTTTGGAAAAATTTTTCTCTAATCCAAGTTGCGATCTGGATTATTTAGTGTTCTAATGAAGGTTATCCTCACATTTTCTCTTAACTACTCTTTGTTATTTAGTTCACCATGCTAACTAAATAGTTCAAAAGTAGCTTTATGATTGTTAAATTAGTTTTCTTGAAATGCTGATTCATTTCAAAAAAGGGTAGAGATGCTTATGAAATCTTCCTTTGCCTACTGTTTTTCTCTCTTCTGATTTTTCATTTCTCCAAAAATGTATTACCACTCCTAATAATGTTGAAATCTTTGATACATTCACATCTGTATTTCTGAATGCATGTTTGGGTTAAAGATTAAAACAAATAAATAACATTTGTTCATTTCATTGGTGCCAAAGTTCAGACTTATGAAGTCACACAAATGGGACACATTTTCTTGCCCTCAAACTACAGGCCCTTATGCAATTTAGCTTACAGTGGTACTTCTGGTTACGTACTTAATTCATTCCAGAGGTCCATTCTTAACTTGAAACTGTTCTTAACCTGAAGCACTGCTTTAGCTAATGGGGCCTCCCAATGCTGCCGCGCAGCCGCCGTGCGATTTCTGTTCTCATCCTGAAGCAAAGTTATTAACCCGAGGTACTATTTCTGGGTTAGCGGAGTTTGTAACCTGAAGTGTATGTAACCTGAGGTACTACTGTATTTGCAAATAAAAACTTAAAAAGCACCAAGAGCATCATCAACTTATGCAGTGCTTTTTTTTTTCCTTAAAAAAATGTTTAGAGGTACTCTCATTTTGACTCAAGAAAATCACTGGGAAAAGAAATGAAGCTGACATCGGAGGTGGTAACAACGAAACTGACCAATCACCAGGCTAGATTCCAACTCCTACTTCACACATTAAATACTCGCTTCTGTCTGAAACTCAGGAAACACCATGACAGGAAATGAGGCCGCCATTGGGGCTAGCAACAGAACTGACAATTCACTTTGCTAGAGAAGAAACAATTTTAAAAAATATTTTTTTGTTTCCTCGCCTGTTAGATTCCCCCCCCAGAAAAAAACAACACTGAACTTATGTATTTATTTCATTAAATTTATATACGACTTGATTGTGTGACACTTCAAAGTGTTTTGCAAAGAGATAAAACAAGAAAATCATGAAAAATTCACAACCATACTTTAAACCATACAAAAGTTAAAATGCTAAAACAGATTAAAATCTCCTCAATTTTCTAAGCACTTGGGTAGGGTTGTCTAAACCAGGATGTTTTTATCAGGCACCAAAAAGTGTACAGTGAATGAGCCTGCTTGATCTCAATAGACGGCAGCAGCGGTGTTGGTGCAAGTTCAGAAAACTTTCACTCCCTGACAGGGCTGTCTTAAGCATATGCGGTACTGGGGTGCAAAGATCCGCCCGGTGGTCCTCCTCCCAGGTTGCCCAGTCCCAGGTGCACAGAAGCGCGGAGCCAGCAGGCCACCTCAGCGTCTTGCTGGCTTGGTCACCCCCGAACTCGTGGCGCAGAGCCGCCTGCAGCAGAAGAACCCACCGTGGCGCTCTGACTGATGGGTGGGCTCTTCCCCGGACTCAACTCTCGGGCCCCGGACTCTCAGCTTGGCGCCCCTGAGAGCCTGGCGCTCGGGTGCCCCGCACCCCTAGCACCTATGGGTAAGACGGCCTTGCTCCCTGATATTGCTTAATTTCAAAAAGGAAGTTAGAACTTACAAACCAGCCTTAATTAATTGAGTGTTTTCTTTTTAAAAAACCACCTTTGTTCCACAGACAGAATCCTGTTTGAAGCTTGTGCGTTGGGCTGGAGTCACCCTCCTGACACCTGTGTCTTTACATCTCACCTGGATGGGACCAAGCCAAATGGTAGCGAGGTCAAGGCTAGGCAGACACACTAGTAGTAATGCTGAATTGGCTCTGCTGCTTTGTGTCCACACACCCTTGACCTTGATATCACTGTACCCCAGCCTTGACTATGTAAGCTGTAGTAATACTAATGTGGGAAGGGCAGCTCTGCTGCTCCACAACAAATCCTATTGACAGCTACATATACTAGCTTATGTGGAAACAGTCACAATTCATCCAGACTCATTTCTCAATAGACAAGTACAGTATTTTGCTATAAAAGATGCAACCAGAATTTCAAACCTTAATGAAATCATACAGGGGATTCAGAACCAATATGGTTAGTGACTATGGATGTAGTATCGTTATAGGTGTGTGCAAGGAACCAGCCCATGACATATCAGTCCTCTTATCTACCACCACCACCATGCTGCTGTTGCTGCCACCATTTGCCACCACTGTTGTGGGCTGGCCAAGTGGGAGTTTGGGTGCAAATGCAGTGATAAATCTGAGCAGGACAGGCTCCTTGCCACCATACTTGCCACCTGACATCCCTGCATGCAGGCCATAGCTGTATTTATGTGGGAGGAGGTCCGTACTTTTAAGCTCAGTCCCTGGCATTGTGTTTCACATGGTTGTCTCTACTATGTGTGCATAGCTCAGTTACATAGCTGCCCTTATTGTGCCCTTACACTTGAGCAGGAGCTTGTGCACTGAGGTTGCTTAAAGAGGAATGAGGTGGGGAGTTCTAATCCAGTATGGTCCCTAAAGGCCAGGTTTCTACTTGCAGGGAGGTGTTTTGTTTTGTTTTGTTTTGTTTTGTTTTGTTTTGTTTTGTTTTGTTTTGTTTTGTTTTGTTTTGTTTTGTTTTGTTTTCTTTTCTTTTCTTTTGTTTTGTTTTGTTTTGTTTTGTTTTGTTTGCTTTACATATGGGAGCTTTCAAAAGGTGACCCAAAAACTACAACTAATCCAGAATGCAGCAGCTAGACTGGTGACTGGGTGTGGTCGCCAAGACCATATAAAACCGGTCCTGAAAGACCTACATTGGCTGCCAGTTCCAGCGCTGAGGGCCTTCTGGCTGTTCCCTCACTGCAAGAAGTGAGGTTGCAGGAAACCAGACAGAGGGCCTTCTTGGTAGTGGTGCCTGCCCTGTGGAACACCCTGTGGAACATCTTTTGTTGGAAGCTGCCCAGAGTAGCTGGGGAACCCAGCCAGATGGGCGGGGAATAAACAAACAAACAAACAAACATTATTATTATTATTATTATTATTATTATTTGATTTCCACCTCTGGCATGCTGAGGCTAGGGTGCTGTTGTCTCAAGAATAGCTTTAAGATCCTTGATACGGTCAATGGGAGACACGGTTGAGGGCAAAATTGTTGTTTCACATTGTTAGGCTACAATCCTAACCCCACTGACCAGAGAATAAGCTCTGTTCAATTCAGTAGGACTTACCTCTGAGCAAAGAAACAAAGGAAACTGCCTTGCACTGAGTCAGACCAAAGGCAAGAACAACAGTCAGAGCAGCACTGCAAGTCTGTGTGTTTGTGGTGCAGTTCACTTCTCCTTTTCATTTCATGCAGACATTTGTCCCTCCTTGAAAGTGAACTTTATCTCTCATCTGAAACATAACACAGATTTGATGTTTGGGGAGCCCTGTTGTTATTTACGGCGCATGTAAAGACCATAGGCTGAGAGTCCCGACTGCAAGTTCCCCATTCTTCCTTATGACTCAGCCTGCCCTGAAGTCGAGAGAGCACAAATGGATGACAGAGACATTAAGTCTCATTACCCTTTTGGGCCTTGACTTATACTGAACTACCCAGTAACAAGAGTGTGGGCTGTGGTCACTTGTGTCCCATTGGATGCTCTGCTTAGAAGTGTTAGGTGGCTGGTTCATTTCTCGCTCGGCTTTTTCCATGAAGTTTACAACCTGGTTTTTAAAAACTTTTTGAAGGACCTGGTATTCTTCTGAGGTTTGTCACTTTCCCGATACCAGGGCTGGTGAATTTGTGGCCCTTCAGATGTTGCTGGACTACAGCTCCCAGCATTTGAGTATTGAGGATGATGGGAGTTCAATCACATTTGAAGGGCTGTAGGTTCCCCACTCCGGCATGGTTCCAGTTCTAGGTGTGTTGCTTTGGCCCAGAGAGCACCAGTGTACCACTGGTTTTATTTGCATCTTCTGAAATGCCAAGGACCATCAAGGTTTACTACCTTGAGAACAATGTTAGGCAAGGGTCAGCAAACTTTTTCAACAGGGGGCCAGTCCACTGTTCCTCAGACCTTGTCGGGGGCTGGACTATATTTTGAAGGGGGGGAAAGAACAAATTCCTATGCCCCACAAATAACCCAGAGGTGCATTTTAAATAAAAGGACACATTCTACTCATATAAAAACACGCTGATTCCCAGACCATCCGCGGGCCAGATTTAGAAGGCGACTGGGTTGGATCCGGCCCCTGGGCCTTAGTTTGCTTACCCATGGTGTTGGGAAACATCTGGCCCTTCAGATGTTCTTGGATTTCAACTCTTGCCCTCATCAGCATTACCAGTTGGCAGAAGTGATAGTTCAAGAACATCTAGAGGGCAGTCGGCTCCCAATTCCTGCTCTAGTTGGGGTTTTTTTTTTGGGGGGGGGGGGACTTAGTTCAATTTTGCCTGTTGTGAAACATGAGAAGGAATTCAATGTAGTTCTATAGTAAGTGTTCTGTCAGTGCAAGTTTTTCAGCTTGTCAGATGTTATGATTCCCCCCTCTTTTCTACTTGTGCGCTGTTCTGGGGAGTTCTCCCAACCCCCAAGAGCCAATTTCAGGGAGAAAGCCCCATTGCGCTGGCAGAAGTCTTTGCATGGGCTTATGCTAGTGGGACTAGCTAGTGGAATCCCATGCATGATAATTAATATTGGGAAAGTTGCCCAGACGAACAAAGCACACCTACTGATGTGGGTGGCATGAAGAAGAGTAGCAACAAATATCCATGACTGAAAAAACAGGAAGGTGTGAGAGATACAGTGCCAAAAACTCACAGGGGGAAAAGTCAGATCTTTATGACCTGTTTGCCACATAAGGTCCCCATCTAGAGCCACCCTCCATAACAGAGTCATATTTACATATGCTCTTTTGCCTTACTTATCATTTTAGTTTCTTCTCTCATCCTTCATTCTGATTTAAAAGAGCTATTACTAGTCAGCAAAACTTTTCAATTAGCGCAGACAATAAATAATGAAAACAAAAAGTTACATATGTTATAATCTGAATGGCTTCTTCAAAGATTCCTCAGATAAACCCTGTCTGCATATTTCAATGAAATTTCGAAAAGATGATAGCCATCACTTATCAAGTTAAGATCAGTGAGTCGTATACAGTGATTCCATACCCCCCAAGTATCCCTATTTTCCTTTATATATATATATAATTTTTATTAAATTTTACTTCAGATTAAACATCTTTTATTATATGAAGCATTCATTGACTTCCCTCCCTCCCCTTCCAAGGTTCGTTTGACTTGCTGCATATTTTAATATATCCATCTAATTCAATTTACCTTTCTTACATCACTTCAAAATATGTTATACTGTTAAATTACTTTAATACTGCCAGCGTTTTTAACTGTGCACAATTATTTTCAATATATTCAATGAAAAATTTCCACTCCTCTTTAAATACCTGTTCTTCTTGTTCTCTTATTCTACTTGTTAGACCTGCTAACTCTGCATATTCTGTCATCTTAAATTGCCAATCCTCCTTACTAGGGACCTCGCTCACTTTCCATTTTTGGGCTAACAAAATCCAAGCTGCTGTTGTTACATACATAAATAATTTTTTCTGTCTGAACTATTCCTAACAGAAATGCCTCTGGTTTGGGGGAAAAAGTTATTTCAAACATTTTTTCATCTCATTATATATCATTTCTCAATATTCTTTAACTGCTTTGCATGTCCACCACATGTGAAAAAAGCTTCCTTCTACTTCTTTATACTTCCAACACAAGTCCAATTCCACATTATACATCTTAGCCAATCTACTCAGAGTTCAATACCATCTATGAATCATTTTCATATAGTTCTGCTTCAGTGTGTAGCATGCAGTGAATTTCAAATCATTCTTCCAAAGTTTCTCCCAGAGGTTTAATTCTATATTGTATCCCACATCCATTGCCCAGTGAGTCATTGATGCTTTAACCATCTCATTTTTTGTTTCCCATTCCAATAATAATTTGTACATTTTGGACAATCATTTTTCCTTATTCAGCAATAGCTCTTTTTCAAACTGTGAGCTTTGGTCCAAAAAACCATTTTTCTTTTCTAGTTTGAACATATCATATAGTTGATGGTACTGTAAGCAATCAGTAACTTGATTCCTTACTTCTGCGATTGGTTTCAATCTGGTTCGCTCCCTGTAAAGCCCAACAAATCCCTATAGGTCACCAAACCTCTGTCTGCCCTGAGACCCCCAGGTATAGGGCAGTATATAAATAATAATAATAATAATAATAATAATAATAATAATATCCATATTTATTCTCTTAATTGTAATTGCTTTGATTGGCGATAACCATAGGGGTGTTTTTCTTTTCAACAATTTTTAATGTTTCTCCCAGACTCTATACAATTTTCTCCTAATGACATGGTTCACGAAATTTTTATATATTTTAGCTTTCCCATACCAAAGACATGCATGCCAGACAAACTTCATACTGTAGTCTTCCAGATGTAAAATGTGTGCATCCTCCAATACAATTAATTCCCTTAACCAACACAAACAAGCCACTTCATAGTACAATTGTAGGTCTGGCAGGGCAAAACCACCTCTTTCTTTTGTATCAGTCAAAATTTTATTTTTAATTTGTGGCAGCTTTCTCCCCTGCCAGACAAATTTAGATATATCCCTATTGTCCAGGGGCACCCCTGATTCTGATTCTATCCCGGAATGTCCCGCTTTTCCTTAAGACACCCCCATTTTCATCAGAGGAATGTTGGAGGTATGGTAGGATGTCCCTATTTTCATTGGAGAAATGTTGGGGGGTCTGGAGTTATCTGACCCTGGAGCCATCTGAAGGCAATCCTGTAAATGTTGAAAGTTGCCCAAAGTGGCTGGGGCAACCCAGTAAGATGTGTAGGGTATAAATACTAAAATTATCATTATGGAATGGGATGTCCATATTTTCATTGGGGAAATGTTGGAGGTTATGCAATTTAAGGTAGACCCACTAAAATGAATGGACATGACTAACTTAGAACCATTAATTTCAATAGGTCTCCCCTGAGCATAACTTAGTTCAGAAATCCCCAAACTCAGCCCTCCAGATGTTTTGGGACTACAACTCCCATCATCCCTAGCTAACAGGACCAGTGGTCATGGATTATGGGAATTGTAGTCTCAAAACATCTGGAGGGCTGAGTTTGGGGGTGCCTGAGTTAGATACAACCCAGTGTTATAGATGATAGGCATAGAACCCCTAGCACAACTTGGTTTTGTGCAACACTGAGCAGGCAAGTTGGTGCTTTGTGATTCTGTGGTCAGAGTACTGAAACTTGTAAATGCCTCCAGAGGAAGCATTACAATGTGTCTTGTTCTATGGTGTTCCTGTTTTGTTCTGTATAAGGGGAGCTTCCTTTTTTGCTACTTGCATTTCCCCCCACTAATTATGCAAATTTAACAGTGGAGATGTTTTTGATGGAAGGAACCACTCTAGATAACCAGATGTCTCGTCTCAGGCAGTGAAACTGGAAGTTCCACAATATTACTTTTCCTACGATCATTTTAAGGCAGTTATGGACAGAAAGAAGCCAAAAACCCAATTAGGACTCCTCATCTATATGCGACAATAGTTGCTTGTCAACCAGCTTTAAGAATATTACCTCAGATTAATTCATCCATATCATGACAGTCACTTTAAAACTGGATGTACAAACCTGAAACATATATTCTTGCATAAAATACATATTTCTGCCACACTCTGCAGGGCCAATGAATTAAATCAGCAAGTACCTATTTAATTGGGACGTGGGTGGCACTGTGGGTTAAACCACAGAGCTTAGGACTTGCCAATCAGAAGGTCAGCGGTTCGAATCCCCGCGACGGGGTGAGTTCCCGTTGCTCGGTCCCTGCTCCTGCCAACCTAGCAGTTCGAAAGCACGTCAAAGTGCAAGTAGATGAATAGGTACCGCTCCGGCGGGAAGGTAAACGGTGTTTCTGTGCGCTGCTCTGGTTCGCCAGAAGCAGCTTAGTCATGCCAGCCACATGACCCAGAAGCTGTACACCGGCTCCCTTGGTCAGGAAAGCGAGATGAGAGACATCCCAGAGTCGATCCCGAATGGACCTAGTGGTCAGGGCCCCCTTTACCTTACTTATTTAATAAAATAAAAACTATGTCAGCTTCTTTATTAAAGAAATCAGCCCAGCCGTACAATGGACTTCTGCCCATGAAATGGGAATTCCCTTTCTTCTCCCCCGGCTTGCAGTCAACTGCACACCCCACCAAATTTATTCTAGAGGGTTGGGGGTCTCAAGTAAGGAAATATAAATCTGATAATTTATGGGATTGTCATCATTCTACCATCACAAGCTCCCACCAGCTCTTTCTTATTGGGCTGTGGAAGGTGGGGTTCACAGGAGAAAACAACCAAGATGGTATGTGGGATGGTACAGTGGCTAAAGAAACTCAGGGTCAAATCTCTGTTCAGACATGAAATTCACTCTTTCACCTTAACCTTCCTCACAGGCATGCTATAACCTGTAGTGACTGCATTGAGCACCCTGGAAAACACATCAATACAAATATATAATACGCTTTAATTTAACTTTAGTTCATTTTACTTTACTTTAACATTTAGCATTCAGTTGCAAGGGATAATTAATTAGTAAAGTAAGGCAGAACATTTCTGTTACCTTCCAAAGATTTTATGCCCCGAACACGTTTGCCATGCAAAGGCAATTTCCGCTCCCTTGCAACTGCTCCTTCTCACATGCTCCAAGCAGGGATGTCATACCCTCCAACATCTTATGGAATAGTTGAACATTCCGGGATCAAATCAGAAACTGGGATGGCTTCTCTAAATCAGGGACATCCCTGGAAAATAGGGACACTTGGAGGGTCCTGGATGTTCAACTGGACACGTGTGGCAAGGATGGTGGTAGTAGGCCCAAACCTTCAACCTATATGCATTCATTCTAAAAGTGGGTAGATAAATGCAATTCTTCAGCTGTTATAGATGTTAGAATGCACATTTATTTAGTCATCTCTAAGGGGGCTCCTGCTGCTTGCACATGTGGTCCAGCCATATGTAGGGTTGCCAGGTAAGGAGCATCCCAGACCACAAGATTTCAGGGCCCAAACCTGAGACCTAGGGACAGCCTCTGGTGATGTCATGGGAGCAGGTCTCAGTGACGTCATTAAGCACAGCACATTAAACATTAATCACAGTCAAATACAAAGCACAAAGTCTAAAAAATGAATGAATATATCACTGGTTGGAAAATTGCTTAGGGCCTTTTGGTAGGGAAGGTGCTCTTGTCTACCTGGAGAGTTAAACCCTCTTTGTGCCTTGTGGGGGAGAGACAAACCTGGAGACTTTAGGTTGGCCCAGGGGGTCTGGCATACATAGCCATCAGGGCTGGCCTGCCCATGAGGCAGATTGAAGCAGCGGCCTTAGCAGCTGCCTTAGATGGCAATCCCACTAACAGAGTTGTGTGGCAGCAGCTTCCAACAATATTTAGTGGAACTTAATTTCTGGAATCCTTTTCTTATGTAAGAGTTTCTATAGTTTTGGAAGTTTGCTGCTTTATCTTCCTTACCTTAGAAATCCATATTATTTGGGAAGTTGCCCTCCTTTCCTCATTGCATTGGAAAAATGTGCATGGACCAGTTAATTTGAGTTAGATGTGCATCTTCCTTTCTAAACCAGAGGGGGAATACATGCCTGAGTTTGATGTTATGTGTTGGTATGTCAAGAGCTTTTTACTAGCTATACTCATGTTTGAGGACATATCATGTGTTGTCATTGCTGTTGTAAGGATCTTGTTTTTCTAATGTGAAGGAAACCATGAAGCTGAAAAACTCCATTCTGACCTCATCAGGCCAATACACTATAAGAATTTGGATTTAGTATGACATGGAAATATATGAGAGTTTTAAGAAGCTAAATAAGAAGTCTGTCTTTTACAGTTCCCTGAACTAGCAAACTAAACACTTTCAGATTCCATTTTCTGCCACTAAAATGTCAGCACAGGGTTACCAAATTATCTTTTTTTACCAGACTGTGCAACAGTGTGATTTACAGATGTTCATGGATGTCTGTGCTATGAAAAGCCTCACTTGATGATTTCTGCTTATCAAACTCTTTTCCATGGCAGCAGTTAATTTAGTTACACAGAATCCTATTGCTTTAGTAGTCATCCAAAAATTAGAATTAGGCTTCAGAGGCAGCAACTTTTAAATGCCAGGTGATTAAGAGTGTGAAAAATGAAATGAAATTTAGTAACAGAAAGTGATCTTTTAATTTGTAATTAAGTTGAAAGTTTTGAAATGCTGTAAATCCAGTGAAATAAACAATGAAGTAAGTAATCATGATGATTGCAGCCTGGGAATATACCCTTTAGCTCTGCCATGAGGTATGCAAAATTCATACTAATTTATAAAACGAATGAAAAATGTTCACCCCAGTACTAAACACATTATATGGATTCATGCCATTGATTTGAATGTGGCAAGCCATCTAAACTCTGACCATATTTAGAATTGAGTTCTGGTGATTTCAAGGAGATTCAAATATGGTTAAAGAGCAGCCTGTATGTGTTGATCTAACACATACTATTATCTAAAGTGGTGTTAAGACTTGCAGATACAAGAGAAACATTATGTCTATTTCAAGGCACAGCCCTTTTTCTAAACATAGCATAGGGTGGCTTCTTCCAAGACTGTGCAACTTTTGTCAGTAGAAAACTGTGAGGTAAGGCTTGCTCACTGGCTTGCCTCACTACACCTGTGCTAGGAGGGTTGGCATGGCAACCAGAACAGCTGCACTCTATGTGGCTTGAGGCCTCTTCGCAGTCCCACACAAGGTTAATGCTAGGCTGCTACTGCACCTAATTCACATCTTCTCCTGCTTGTTTCCTTGGGACTGCTTCACTGAACTTTATGCCCCTGAATAGACAATTTGGACTGGCTAGGTTTAGGGAATTTGACCTCTGGCCTGTCTCCACCACATTCATAATCGGTTATGGGACTCATTCCTGAAGAGTGTAGGATCCAGCTTTGTTCCTGACAATATGTGGTGGTGCAGTAAGGACTGGAAGAACTCTGAATGTGAAGAAGGCATGTTGCTTCCAGCTGGGCAGTTAAATCTAATACATTATCAGTCATCCTAAATATCATCCCTGAAAATGTTTAAAAATAGGGGTGCCATGCTGGCAGTGGTGAGGCCCATTTTACAGATGAGTCCTTCCTATCAGTTGCTAGTTTCTTCATACCTCAAAGAACGCCACTGCATGCAAAAATACAGCAGAGGTGTGGCTGAGCTGGAATTTTACGCTTCAGAGGAAGCTTGAAAGAATTGGCCTGCGGTGACAAGGTTACAACAGGTAAGAGAGATTTGATTGTTATCACCAGCAGTTTAGGGTACCATTTTTGGCATAGGGAGAAAGGGGTACCAAGAGATTCCAGAAACATGGAGTGAGGAGCTGACAGACATGGCAGGTTCAAAATAAATAAAAAACCTCAGAATATTTTGGAAACATTTACTGTAGTTAGCTTTTAGTACCTCATGATAACTAGGGATGCAGGTCCTGCCAAGGAATAAGCACGTATGGTCTAAACAGACAGACAATGATATTTTCTCTCCTCTCCTCCCTAGTGTTCCTAGAGGCAGGGCTGCTCATGACATCTTACTGAGGTAAAGGACAAGATGGGGCCTCTTCACATTCTGTGTAGTAAAGCTTACTGGACTAGCAGTTGAATCTTACTTCAAGCTCAATCTAACATGTAGTGTTTTTAAAACTGTTTCATGGTATGTTTGTAAATTGCCTTGAGAAGTACGTAAAATGTGAGTGAATGATTAATTAATTGATTGATAATACCCCTCTGCCCTCTAACAGAGGGCAATGGTGGGGGGCTCTTGAGCAATATCTGGGGGGCTGCCACTGCTAACCGAGGTAGGGCAGGCCTGTGCTTTGGTCAGAATGAGATCTGTGTATAGCAGCAGGCAAAGTAAGTCATTTCATCAAAAGGCTAAAGGTCAATCTTTTGAACCCTTGTCAACATGCAGGGGCTGATTTTTGCCAGCTTTGTCAAAGGACTGTGTGAAATGGATCTTGATGCTGGCTGGTAGGTGTGTGCTGAACTCAGTCCGGATTGGTTTTTTGGAACTGATTACAGCTGCTCCTATGAAGTGCAGTCACCCTTGCTTGCAAATAATAGACCCTCTTGGCTAAGCTCAGGTTGTGCGTGCCTTCCAGCAGTGGTAGTCGCACTGCTTCATCTCTGTCTGCTGTAACATAATTCATAACATAATTCTCTGAAGCAGTAGCCACATTTGGATGCTCTGCTTGTGCGTGAAACCTACAGATGGTCCACAAGAGGTCTGGAGGGTGGCAACGTGAGAACAGGCCTTTTCTGAGTGAGTTTCCCATTTGTGAAATGCTGGTGCCATTATTATACACTTTTAGCCACCAGGCAAAAATGTTCCTCTTCAACTGTGGCTGATTATAATCTAATAGCCTTTTAAATGTGTTATGGGGGGATTATTGGTTCGTTTTTGCTCTTGTTTTTAATATGTATTTTGTGTTTTTATTTTGAATTTTTATTCTGAGAATCACCCTGAGCTCCTTGGATGAAGGGTGGTATACAAATTTAATAAATAGCTGACAATAAATGTTGGAAATGTAAAGAAACTGAAGGAACATTCTTTCACCTTTGGTGGACGTGCCCAAGGATTAAGGCTTTCTGGGAAATGATCTATAATGAACTGAAAAAGGTACTTAAGTACACTTTCCCTAAGAAACCAGAGGCCTTTCTTCTGGGCATAATCGGCCAATTGGTGTTAAAGAAGGATAGAACATTTTTTATGCATGCTACAACAGCAGCAAGAATACTCATCGCAAAGTACTGGAAGACACAAGACCTACCCACTGTGGAAGAATGGCAGATGAAGGTGATGGACTATATGGGTTTGGCAGAGATGACGAGCAGAATCTGAGACCAGGGAAGAGAAACGGCGGAAGAGGATTGGAAAAAATTTAAGGACTATCTAAATAAATATTCAAAAATTAATGAATGTTAGATTGACGCTGGATGAGAAAATTAGGGGTTAATAGCGGTAATGGTTAAGTTAAAAGAAAATGAGTGTTACTAAAATTAAGTTGAAAGTAAGGGAAGGATTTGTTGACAAATTAATTAGACATGAAAATACAGAAAGGGGAGGTATGAGGAAGTCGGGAAAGTAAGTTATAAGAAATTAAGAGTTGAAATTATGTGTGTTGTATGTTTTTATTGTTATGTTTTGTTTGTTAATGTCTTGTTTGTTGTGATAAAAATTTGTGGAAATTTCAATAAAAAATTTATAAAAAAAAATACAAATTTAATAAATAAAATAAAATAAAATAATTGAACATACAGGTAGTGGAGCAGCTGAAGGCACATCTGGATTGTCTGCAGTAGTAGAGTTTTGACCTCAGAAATGTTCACTTGGTGCCACTTTTGTCAACTCAATCCTGCCCTGTTCACTTGCACTTTTTAATGGCACATCCTACTCTTTTGCTTCTGTTTTACTGGGTTTGATGTTTGATTTTTTTTTTTTTTAGCAATACTGTGTTTTACTGTTCTACCTTAGCTGTGCTGTTGCCTGTGGCTTTATTTTATTAAGTGATGTTTTAGGTTAAATGAATCTGTAAATAGCCATAAGGGCTCCTCAAGTGCAAACATGTAAATAAATATATTGGTTCTTAGCTGAGCTCATTTCAGTTGAGCTTCTGACTTAGCTATGGGATTCAGATGTCTCTAACAAGGAATGAAGAGCCTTTGTAGCTCTCTAGATGTTATTGAACTCCAACTCGCATTAGCCCCAGACAGCATGGTCAGAGGCCAGGAATGATGGAGCAACATCTGGAGGACCACAGGTTCCCCATTCCCCCTGTAGTAGCTTTATAATGCAATCCTGTACATGTCTACTCAGAAGTAAGTCCCACTAAGCTCAGCGAGGCTTATACTTGGGTATGTAGGCATAAGATTTCAGATTTAGTTTCTTGCCCCTAGATGGGCCTTTGTTCTAGCAACTCAGATCACACGTCCTCCTGAAAAGAAGGAATTATATTTGTTGAGGGTAGAATCCAGATTTTCCTCTTGCTCCCCACCAATAATGTCTCAAAGCTGCCCTCTGTAGGTTTTATTCTAGTTCTATCTTGCACATTCGCAAATATACCAGGGCTTCTCACTGGGAGATTGAAGTGAATCCTTCCCCTCTTTTCTATATCTAGAATGTGAGAAAAAATATCTATTCCTAATCTATTCTATTACATAAAATGGGCTTAGACAGACCTGGGCATTGTTGTCAACACACCATAAGCAAAAAGGCGTGTCATTGAAGGAAGTTTAATAAAGATCAATGGAATTAAACATCATTCAAGGAGATTGCATGTACTTCCAGTAGTGCAAAAATGTTCCTGCAGTGGAGATGACAGTTTCCATTTCCTGTGGCAGGAAAGTGGAAACCTTTGAACACATAACTTGGGGTTGGCCAAGAAAACTCCCCATTGGTTCATTACAACATCCCGCATATTGCAATAAGTGAAATCACATTCTCCATATAAATCTATTATGTCACGCAGAGAGAAGAGGGCCCAAGGCTTTCTCACATGACCCATTACAATAATTACTCATTTGTTTGATTGGATTGGAGTCAGTTGTCTTCCTGCAAGGAAGCACTTTTATTTCAGGGAAATTTAATCCACTGTTCCGAATTCACAATATATATGGTTGTGCAGAAATGTCCCTCTAAAACCTGATGACATTCTTCGCAGGATGTGAAATGAATGTGGTGGACTGAAGCTCATCAGTGGTGGCGATATTCCTGGGGCAATTATTTTCCTTTTCTTTAAGTGCAAGATACCGGCATGGAGGCAGGAAGTATTTCTTATTCCTTTCTTCAAATTTAATTGGCTTTGTGGTGTCAATCATTAAGCTAAATCAGAGTGACGGCAATACTTCCTGTCATCACTCTGGCATCTTGTGGGTGAAAGAAAAATGTACCTAGCAGCAGTAGGGAGTGTAATCTCTCCTGTGTCAGGTAAATGAAGAGGATGGGGAAGTGAAAGATGTGAAAAAGGTTAGCAAGTTTATGAAACCACCTATCCCCAATTTCTCCTTTGAGCTAAAAAAATAAAAATAAAAAAATAGGAGGCATTCCTTCAGATAGCGTCGTGGTCCCTGGTCAGTTAGGTCAAGCAAACTGGAAGGTGAAATTTGCAAAATACAGGTGCTATATGTTCCCTGCAGTTCTACTTAAAGCTCTCAACATGGCGTTTTGTACAGTCTGAAGCTCCTGAATACTTCTTAAAGAAGCCCCATACAGCAATCTAACCTGGATGTTCTAAAAGCATAGATGACAGTGGTCAGATCAGCTCTTGTAAAAAATAATAATTTTAAAAAAGGATACAAGTGGTTAACCACCTAAACTGATAAAGGGTACTCTTGACCACCTCTGTGACCTGAGCCTCCAGAAGTAGTCCAAAACTGTGAGCCTGCACTTTTGTGGGAAATGCAACCTCTTTAAAGGAAAGTTAAACCCCTAAGCCTGGATCAATTCCATCACCAGCCAGCAGTACTTGTCTGGGGTGTGTGTTTGTGTTTTACATGAATAGATGTGGCACCCAGCTATAGAAAATGCTTTCTCTTGGCAAGAGGCAAGCACTAATATTGACTCATTTCTGGCACAGCTGAAAACCTTCACCTTCCAGGCCTTTGGGGATAGAGGATGAAATATGTAGTATCTGAGGCTACCTTGCTTGTCTTGGGAAGGGACAGATGAAGTGAATTGTATATTGTCATACTGATCTTAAGGTTGACCTGCCCATGGATTGCTTGCCAATAAAGGTTGGGATAGCCATTTTAGAAAGAAAAATAAATAAATGGCTGTATTATATTCAGTTATACCATTGGTGTAGTGGTTAGGGTCTTGAACTAGGACATGGGAGACCTGGGTTCAAAGCCCCACTCAGTGGAAAAACTTGGGTGAGTCATTGTCTTTCAGCCTAATCCTCCTTCACCAGAATGTTGTGAAGATACAGTGGGGAGGAGGAGAACCATGTAAATCACTTTGAGCTCCTTGGAGGAAAGGTGGGCTAGGAATGCAGCACCAAATAAAATCTGGACTAGTTTTGTTCACTCAGAGTGGCAGTAAAGTAAAGGTAAAGGGACCCCTGACCATTAGGTCCAGTAGTGGCCGACTCTGGGGTTGCGGCACTCATCTTGCTTTATTGGCCGAGGGAGCCGGCGTACAGCTTCCGGGCAGTAGTCTTCCATTATTTCAGAGGAGGTGCCAGCATTTGAACCTGAGACCTTCTGCAAGCAGGTTGTGATGCAGTGAGCTAAGGGAGACAACTCTTGTCAAACATTGTCCAGTTCCCCATGACCTTACCTAACCTTACCTAATGAGGTCAAGATGTGCATGGATCCAAGGAGCAAGTCTGAGAGCCCCCTCCAAATACAGTGGTACCTCGGGTTAAGTACTTAATTCGTTCCGGAGGTCCGTACTTAACCTGAAACTGTACTTAACCTGAAGCACCACTTTAGCTAATGGAGCCTCCTGCTGCTGCTGCGCCGCCGGAGCACAATTTCTGTTCTCAACCTGAAGCAAAGTTCTTAACCTGAAGCACTATTTCTGGGTTAGTGGAGTCTGTAACCTGAAGCGTATGTAACCTGTAGTGATGTATGGAAGTGAGAGCTGGACCATAAAGAAGGCTGATTGCCAAAGAATTGATGCTTTTGAATTATGGTGCTGGAGAAGACTCTTGAGAGTCCCATGGACTGCAAGAAGATCAAACCTATCCATCAGGAAATCAGCCCTGAGTGCACACTGGAAGGACACATCGTGAAGCTGTGGTTCCAATACTTTGGCCACCTTATGAGAAGAGAAGACTCCCTGGAAAAGACCCTGATGTTGGGAAAGATTGAGGGCACAAGGAGAAGGGGACAACAAAGGATGAGGTGGTTGGACAGTGTTTTTGAGGCTACCAGCATGAGCTTGACCAAACTGCGGGAGGTGGTGGAGGACAGGGGTGCCTGGCATGCTCTGGTCCATGGGGTCACAAAGAGTTGGACATGACTAAACAACTAAACAACAACAACAACAAAGGCAAAGCATAAAAAGAAGTCCCTGGTCAGATCTATGCAATGACAAGTTTCTGAGCTTTACCTGGACTTTAGAATGACTGCCTACTTCTGGTTTGTGGGTTAGCCTTTTTAAAAAATAAAAACAAGGATGAGACAGCAGCAGCACAACTACCTTCCTTGTGCAGCAATTCTATTCCTTTAGCAGGAAGACTTCAAGTTTCCTAGCACCCAGTGATGAACTGAAAACATGTCATTTGCTTTGAACTATAATTTACTGGAAAGTTCAAAATGCAATAGGAGCACACTTTGTTTGGTACACTCTTTACTCTCTGCATGGTAATGCCTTGAAATATATCAAAAACAATATGTGCAGTGTTCCCCATTTCTTTTAAGACTGTATAGCGGCTGAGAGCACTATTAACAGCAGAAACAAAACTCTGAACCAGTAAGTGATTTGTGCGCAATCATTATTTTGAAAATGTAAAAAGTGTAACATCTTCATATGGCAAAACTGCACTGATAGCAGGCAACAATGACTGATACAGAGTGATCTGGTGTTGTATTCCCCCACCTCCATAACCAAGGTGATAGTTTTGGATTTTATTTTTGTTTCTGCATGGTATATAGTACAGAAATGTGATGATGATAAGATGTGCATAGGTACACATCATGAACCTTCCCTTAGATAAACTTCCTTCTAGTGCAACATAGCAAGTAGAAACCACCATCGTCTTCCAACCCAGCACTTATGTGCATGCCTAGACAGTATCAGGGAGGTGGTAGGGGTGTTGAAAAATAAGGAGGTAGGAACAAGAAGATGACTCTCAATGACAAAATTAGGTCAATGACGACACGCAGCCAATGAGGACACGCAGGAACTGATTCAAGCTGTTCTGCAACATCTAATATTCAGATGTGTGGAGTACAGGTCCAAGTCCGAACAAGGAAACTGTGTATTTGCATGAGATAGGAGAATGAGGATGAGGTCAGTGTCTGGTGACTGAATTCCCAACTTCCCATTGAACTCCAAAGGCAAACACTTGGCTTCTCTACTACCATTTGTTTGGGGGAGGGCACAGCTATGCTGAAGTCCCATATTTCTCCATTGTTTTCTATAGACAGCTCTCGATTCCAGTATGGCAATGATGGATTTATGCATGGTGCTGGCAGGTTCTCCACACTGGGCACAGAGCTGAGGGGACACCCTGAAACCTACCTACGGATGAGGCATTATTGTGGTCATAACTGGTGCAGCTCCAGTCATTACTTAGTCCTCTTCCCCTTCTCTTGGGGTTGCTGCTGCATGCAGGACACTCACTTTCCCAGAACAGACACAAGTAGTGCTCAGGGAGGACTAAAGGAAGTTGAAGGAATTGGAGTTGTGACTTACTACCTCTATAAATCCTGTAGAAGTTGCTTGCTCTGGCTCTAACAGCTTGATGCGGGAATTGGGGTTGAGAGAACCCTACTGTGGTTATAAAACCTCCTCTCCTTGCTACAAAGTACCTACCAATAAATCAAGGCTTGAACAGTGAGAAAAGAATACTTCTTAAGGCTAGTGTAAGAAAAAAAAATGTGAGGGTACCTTCTGACTCTGGTGGAAGAGTGTTCCACAGCATGAGACCAATGACACCAAGTGCCTAACTTCTGGTTGACATGGGGGACAACTAACAGCACTCCTCTACATGATCTCAGAGATTGAGCTGGGCTATAAGGACTCAACAGCAGAACCCTGAATTTGGTCTAGTAGCATATGGGTAGCCAGTGCATATATTTTAGCAGAGGTGTTGCATGCTGTTGGCACTCTGCCCTCACCAGCTGTCTAGCTGCTGTACTCTGCACCAGTTGGAGCTTCTGGGCCAGCTGCAAGGGCAGACCCACATTGCAGGTAAAACAACATTGCGGATACCAATGCATAGACTACTGTAACCAGGTTACCCTGACTCAGTTATTGCAGTAGCTGGCATAGCAAAAGAAACTGGCAAAAGACACTCCTAGCAACAGAGGTCGCTTAGGCCTCTAATGACAAAGGTACATCCAGGAGCTTGGGAGGAGGAAGCTTAGAACAACCTCTGCTTTGATCCCAGTCTACCCAAAGGAAGAGGGCAAGGTGAACAGAGGTTTCTGCTCCTTCCCTCTTAGCCCTGTCGCTGCTCACTTGCTTAGATGGGATCAGGAGCCTCCAGGGGATGGAAGTGCCCCCCCTTGCTGGGGCAAGTGCTAAATATAGCCAGCCCCTGATGGTGGATGTACTTAAACATCCCTCCTGCCCAGACAACTTTCCTGTTTTTTTCAGAGCAGCCCCCTGGGCATATTAGGTAATTAAACAAAAGTTTCACATTTAGTTTGGCCCCTTCCAGGTCTGTGTACAGAATTGCATCGTATTGGGGAACATTGGTGGCAAAAATGGTTACACACTTCAAAATGTGAGTTTTTTAAAAAAAGTTTGCAAACTGAAGTAGAAATGAGGTGAATGTTGGATATTCTCTCTTGTGTGAGAGAGAATCATTTGTTCCAGAAACAGAGAAGAAGTTTCAAGAAGCAGCAGAAGGCTGAGATTGTTTTGTCTATGCAAGGACGTTTTCTGTGGGAACTGTTCTTTGGACATGACAGGAAGTGGCGATAACAATGGTTCTGTGTAACTTGTTGTGAGTCTCTTGCTTTTGTCTTGAGGTGAGAGAAGCAGAGAGTGAGTCTTGGACTCTTGGACTCAACTTTGCTGCCACATACACCCGGACAACACCATTACTGGCCCCAACAACATCACACATACCATCTCGGGACTATTTAATTGCTCATCGTCTAACATTGTGTATGCCATAAAATGCCAACAGTGTCCTTCAGCTCTCTATATTGGACAAACAGGCCAGACCTTACGCCAAAGAATAAACGGACATAAATCGGACATCAGGAATCACAAGACAGAGAAACCAGTAGGAGAACACTTCAATCTCCCAGGACATTCTATACAAGATCTCAAAGTAGCTGTTTTACTACAAAGGAATTTCAGAAATAGACTGGAAAGAGAAGCTGCTGAATTACAACTTATCACCAAACTTAAAACCATGGAGAAACCTGGTCTGAACAAAGACCTTGGATTCTTATCTCATTATACATGACAAAGCCATTTTTCACCTTTTCACCCCTTGCTTTTTCCTGTAAGACCTATTGCAGTCGTTAAGAGTCGTCAACAGGCTCATCACAGCTATCTGCCAATCACCCATTCCCACCACCCTTCTGAGTAATACCCCTCCCCACCTTCTCACTATATAGAAGGGTCTGGAAACTTCTGTTTCAGTGTATCTGAAGAAGTGTGCATGCACACGAAAGCTCATACCAAGAACTGACTTAGTTGGTCTTTAAGGTGCTACTGGAAGGAATTTGTTTTGTTTTGACTATGGCAGACCAACACGGCTACCTATCTGTATCTTGGACTCTTGTTGGACTCTAAGCATGCCTTGTCCACGGCAATGGTGAATGTCTGTATATATTTGTTATCAATAGGCTTCTTCTCTACACACACACACACACACACACACACACAATTGTTTTTCCAAATTATTACAAATCAGTCCAAATTATTTAAATTTAATACCATTTCTTTTTTCAAAATCAAATTTCCTGCTCCTGTTGCTAACATATGTCCATTACTTCCTGATGTAGCCACTTCATTCTTATTTAATCTCCTCTTCATCCTTCTCTTGATGTTAGTCCATTGTCACAACTAACCTTTACAATTTCCTTACAACAGCACCTCTGCTGCTTTACATAATTGAAAAAAAAAATCCATTTCATGTGTGTAGTCCTTCATTAATGTACTCAAACCTAGTTTGTTGAGGGAGTTAATTGCCTCCTCCTTTGTTCGATTCTCTTCAGTGTTTGCAAAGTCACATTCCATTGCTTTGAGATCATTCCTTCTGCTGTTCACCAACTTGTGGCTGTAGCTATAAAAAACTCCAGACAAGATGTCCAATCTCTGGGGTTCTTCCTCAGTACTCAGTTACAAAAAACAAAGCCTTTTCATAAATGCAAGCTCTTTCGGTCAAAGGGGGAGGACATAATAAAATATTGTTAAATCCTTTATTGAGGATAAATCAAATGCCTCCCCCTCTCTTTTCCTCAGTGCCAAACAGAATAACATAGCTACAACTACACATGACTCATTCATTTTGCCGGGGGGGGGGGGTCCAAGAAAGAGAAAGACCATTTGGAAACCATAAGCAGACAGTGTCTTGTCCTCCCCCTTCCTGGCTGTTGTAAGGGGTTTCAAGCTTCTTAAAAATCATTCAAATACTTTCAAAGACCAAATCCAGTCCTTTCGGCAGCTGATTGATTGCACCCCGTTATCATGCGCTGTTTCAGGAGCACCTCATAATTAATGCCAATATTCTGAATGAGTGAGGAACCGACCACAAATCATGCCAGAGACAGAGGTTTGTCCGTGGCAGGGACACATTTTCTGCACCCATTCTGCCTTTCAAGTTGGGCTTAAGCGACACCGCAGGATGCAGTGAACTCCCCTAAACCCACTGAGGAGTATTGCCAGGAAATTTACCTAATAAATCTTGGTTTTCCCCTGCCTGAATAACTCTACTGCCCCGGAGGGCAGTAGAGCTCAACCACCATAAATCATGACGTCAGCCGGAAACCTGCTACCAACATGCTTCTATGCCTGTCAAGTAAGCCTCTACACTTGACTGAATCTTTATGGTGTCCATGAGTGTTTATTCCTACTGTGTGTACCTCAACCCCAAGGAAGGAGCTGCGTTGAGATGTAACTCTGCTGAGTACGGATACTAGCACACACATGAAGCGAAAGTGATGCCGGAACCAATCCTTCTAAATCACCCATCAGAGGTTGATGGATTGATCCAACAGTGAAATGAACTTAAGACTGGAAAAATGAGAAAGTGGGGAAAACTGAAGTTGACAGATTAGTTCACCCATAGTTGTGGGGAGGAGGGGCAGGCACCTGGAGTTATTTGGCAGAGCGAGACTTCTGCTATCCATTATTGTAGGCACAGAAGGCTTAATGGAAAAAGCAAGTTACTTTGGTAAACCCAGAGATGACAATGGGAAAACAAGGAATGCTGAAGTTCAGTAGCTTTTATTCATCTTTTCCTCCCACCGTTCTCCCAACTCTGGCCTCTTTAAAGTACTTCTGTGTAGCAATTCTGGAAGCCAGCTGTTCTGTGCAGAGTCAAACTTCAGAAAGCATTTTCCATCATTGTGGGATGGCTTTGTAGAGCAGAGTCAAAGGAAGCAAGTTTGGACTACTTCCTTTTGGCATGCTCTGCAGCACCATTTTTCTTTCCCCTCCTGGCTGGAGTTGTGAAACACTGTTTATTGTCATTTGTCTCCCAGCCCTTATCTGGGAGGATGATTTAAACTTGGTGGACCACAAAACCCTTGCTCATAGTGCCCCTGCCCCTGGTGATCCTCATTCTAGCTGCTTGATTGCTTTCATGCAGTAGCACAGCAGCTGTTGGCGAGAGGGTGTGTGTGTGTGTGTGTTAGCATTTTTTATTGGTGCAGGAAGGAAAACACTTGGATTTTCCACAGCTCATCGTATGTGTAAAGCTTTTGATCTGTTTTTGAGTTGGAGCTTCAGGTGGCATTTAAATCAAGGTCTTAATCTAATGAATTAAGTAGAAGGAGTAGAAGCCTTCCTTCCTTTAATACCTTTGTTGAGCCACAAACAAAATTATATCTGCCAATGGAGAACACCGCTGGAGCAAGCATGCCACATGAGAATAGGACTCCTGAAAAACCAGTGAAAAACCGTTTCTTCAGTCTTTAGAAAGAACCTGAACCAAGTCCACAAGATTAACATTGGCCCTCCTCTCATACGCAAAATGCACTTACTTTAAAGATCCCTTGCAACAGAGGACTCGTCACAACTTATAATTGACACTGCCGCTTAAAATATAGATTTAACTGTGGATACGTAAGAAGGAAAGCTTCAGCTTTAATCTCCTAGCTCCCAGGTACCCACAACTGCCCCACAAACCACATACCTGAGAGCGCAACAATTCCAGTGGCGTTGGCAGAGGACGAGAAAAGGGGACTGAAGCTATGGCGCTGGTGAAAAATGTGGAACGTGTACTGTGGCTGAGCAATTTCTCCCTCTTTTGTTTCTGAAATGCCTTTTCTACCATAGGTGGTGATTCATTCACTCTTTCCTGCCCATATCTGGAGGAAGGGGTTGGGTCTGCTTTTGGCTGGCATTCAGGGAATGTTGCTCCAGCCATTAATGAATTTTTTTAAAATTCATATGATGTGTCGAGAATTTTCTTTATGGGTGTACTGGTAAAGAATCAGCTGAGCAATTATGTACTGATCATGTATAAGTTTTGTCATTTGTATTGATGTAAATCTCCGGAATGTATTTTGTATAGCTAACTATTTAGTTCTATCCCCAGTATATTTTATCTTACTGCTATGACTAGTGGCTAATGCAAATGTAGTTTCCACCTGTCTATGTACTGATTAGATTTACTCTTGGATGCAAGAAAGACAGTCCAAAATACTCTCAATTAGGACACTATTCCCATATTGCAGATAGTACCCCCAAGGCCTTTTGGCTCATAATTGGCAATGCAAAATTTGGAGAAGTGCAACTTTCAAAGCATGGGCTTTGTTTCAGTTCATGTATTGTTTTGGAAGGGGCAGATTAGGTAGGTTATAAATGCAAACTGAATCAGAATACTTACCTATCCCCATTCATAATAGCAAGCTATGCTGACATAAATGGAAGGCACACAGAAGTGATGCTTGGAAGTTGTTCTCTCTAGTTTTGGGTAACACTGGATCAAGGAGGCTGCCCTTCCAAATGAATATTGCCATCAGGAGGCTGGTAGAAAGGAATATATTCTGTGGGAAACTCTACCAGAACAGAGCTTCGGGGATTTTTTTTAGCAGCAATGCCTAAAGTAGCCACACTGTGGTGCCCAAAGCAAAGGAAATCCTGGGATCTTCGTAAATCCAGAAGTGAAAACCTGGAACTCTCTAAGACTTGGATACAGAATAGAGCTGCGTCCTGGCCAGTTTAAAACTGTATTGCCATTTCCCCTGCTAGGTGGCCTGTTGGGTAGGTGCTCAGTTCCAGTGCTAAGAAGTGGGCTGTGTTGAATGTACATGTGCACATTACAAATGCCTGATGTGTGTCCCCCCACCGCACCCCTGGACTAGATGACCCTTAGGGTCCCTTCCAGCTCTAAAATTCTATGATTTGTTAAGACAAAGCATGGTATCCTTCTAAGCTGCCTTGCAGGGATCAGGATGGTGGGTACTACAGTGGTGCCTCGCAAGATGAAAAGAATCCGTTCCGCGAGTCTCTTCGTCTAGCGGTTTTTTTCGTCTTGCGAAGCAAGCCCATTGACGGCTTAGCGGATTAGTGCTATTAGCAGTTTAGTGGCTTTTAGCGGCTTAGAAAGGGGGGGGGAGGAAAAAAACCCCGCAGGAACTCGCAAGACATTTTCGTCTTGCGAAGCAAGCCCACAGGAAATTTGTTTTGCGAAGCACCTCCAAAACGGAAAACTCTTTTGTCTAGCGAGTTTTCCGTCTTGCGAGGCATTCGTCTTGCGGGGCACCACTGTATACATAAGTGTACTTGGTTGTGCTTCATGGGCAGGTCGCAGAAGATACTGCAGGAGGATTGTTGTGCTTCTCTATACAGTCATACCTCAGGTTACAGATGCTTCGGGCTGCGCACCACGCCAAACCCGGAAGTACCGGAATGGGTTACTTCTGTGTTTTGTCGCTTGCACATGTGCAGAAGTGCCAAATCGCAACCCGCACGTGTGCAGACGTGGCGCTGTGGGTTGCAGACGTGCTTCCTGTACGGATAATGTTCGCAACCCGAGCGTCCACTGTACTATCTAGTTTATGATGTGTGGTGCCACAGGGTCTCAACCCATACTTTTTAACATTTATCTGAAATCTCTAGGTGAATTGGATTGGATTTGGAATGAAATTTTGTCTCTCACTTTCATCAGATACCAGGAGCTCTGTAAAGGTTCTGTGTGAAAGGGAGGGAGAGTGGGGATGAGTGTGCTAAGCTTCATTTCCGCCATAATTCTTGGTGCCCTTCAACTCATGAATGGTGAAGGCATGAAGTGCAGAGCTTCCTGTATGCATGGAGGCTCACTGTGTGATTTGTAAACTTGATTATGCAGGGTGTGAGTAGAAGAAAATCCTTGTTTCGCATCTTCATTCCCCATGATTTGTTGGTTTTTGTGTGATGGAGCTGTATGTGCTAATCCCTCCTTCCCCTATTTGCATGTAGCTTTTATTATTGGAGTGCTGGCATAGAGCTAGTAAGGCAGAAGACACCCTGAACTGTTATCATAAATGGTGAGGGACAGAATGCAGGCAGGGAAGACAAAAACTAATTCAGCCAAGATTGAAGTAATGAGATTTTTTGGAGGGATAACAAAGGATTAAGCATACAGTCTGGATTGGGTAGGGCTGCACTCCCTCTTTAGATACAGGGTGTGCAATTTTGGGTGCTTCATCTGTCATTACCTACAGTCGCTTAGGTGGCAGCTATGGCTAAAGCTGTGTCCACACTCCCATTTACTGTGCACTCACTGAATTTCCAGTGATAGGTTTATAATCCATGTTTATATGAGGTAATCAAAAATGCATAGGAATCCCATATTTTCCTATAAAATAGTACTGTTCGATGCATTGTTTCTTAAAATAGCTTCACATCAACCAGAGTCCTTAAGTCATTTCTAATTCACACCTCCCTTGCTCCTCATAGCTGTTCACATCAGTAGGGGTTCATTAGTGTTAGATTTGTTTCGGTTTGTGCACACACCAAGGGGGCACTGATGGGGTGGGGATGTCTTTACCATATGCAAAGGCGTTCTCACATTGTCTAGAGATAAATTAGAAATATCTGGTGTCCTTCCATCTCATAGGCAATGAAGATGAGCCCACTTCCAATAGAAGATCAGTATACTACTGGTCATTTTCTCTGTTGTATGTGGAAGACCCTTGCTTTTATACAGCTGCCTGAAAAGTGATGCTTTGGGAGTCAAGATACTGAAGGGTATTACTCAGGATAACAAAAGAGGCTGGGTGCTTCAGTAACAGCAATGCCACAAAAGGTGGAATGAAATTTCTAAGGGATGTAGTGAGCACTTAGGTGCCTGAAGAGAGTAATAAGGCAGCAATTCAAAAGTGAGGAAGGGACCGAGCAGCAGGTACCCCACCAAATCTGTAGCCCCATCAGCTGCTCTTGGCCAGGGCAGAAGGTTTGTAGGCCGTTAATTCTTATTATTTGCTGCACCAGCTCTCAACTAGCATAGCAGAAGGGTCTGGAATGGGCCCCTCACCAGGAAATGAACTGGCATTAGATCTGGCAGATCCATTGCTGATCCTGCTCCAGCCTTGTGCTTGCTGGCTGCTACTGGCGGGAAATGCTGCCATGATAGTGTGTACTCTGTTGCACTTTCAGTAGGTGTAGTGGAAGGCTCCATGGAGCTGGATTCTCCCTTCTCCCCATGACCAGCAGTTAAGATTCCTCTGCCTGGAAGCAATCATGAGCACATCTAACCATGAAATAATTCCTGCTGAACACTTTGACACTTGCTTTGGAGCAAACATGCATAGGGTTGAGCCAGAAGAGGACTACCCATGTCTAGATTTCTAGCAGTACTACTCCTCTCTTTGGAATCATGTAGTCAAGACACCAGCCTACTTGGCATTATAGGCTTTCCACTGCATTAAATTCTGTGGTTCATTCTTTCTTAACCCTGCAGTGTCATCCTTGCCCAGTGAGCATCTGAGTAGTCCCAGTTTCCCAGAAGAGATTGCTGTGGTCTTGTCCCCATTTTTCAAGCGAAGTCAGGCCTGATTAGCCACAAAAATAGACATGTGCATCACCTTATGAACATATTATGTTTTTTATTATTAAAACCAAAATCTTTGAAAATGTTCAACAAAATATTATACAAATTGCTGTTTGATCATAATATTTGTGAAAGTGAAGCTATGCATTGCTGCTTCAACAGAATGGCTTTACTTACCATGAAATTTTGTTAATTTTCTGATGTGCTTAAAAGCTATGGAAGGAAAAAGCTGTAACACCACTGCACTCTTATGAATCACATTTCTTATGTCAACAAGTTAGAGATGGTTTTTGTTTGTTTGTAGCATGACAAACTTTCAGGGATGTCATTAATCTGTCATTCCAACTGAACATTTAGTAAATCACCTGTGAAATCTTACAATCAGCATTATTCAGGGTTACTCATGGGATTGCAATGAGTAACAGGAAAACTTAACATCAACGTAGCAGATACACTGATTTATTTTTATTTTTTGCATCATCATCATTGTCCTTTCTGGTTTTTTAATGAACTGGTTCCTTAAATGCATATAAACAACATTTGGAAAAAGGTACTTCTGACACAATTGTAATAACTCTTAACTATTGGTCAGACAAACATTTTGGACATTGCTGAAACAACTACAGTTATGAGCAGATTTGTACAGTGGAGAACATTGACATTTTAAAACTTAGAAACCTAGCCCAAGAACTACATTCTACATAATGCTGGTAAAATTCAGGATGATGCAAAACCAATTTATCACAGTATTTTCTCTTATTATCAAGTCATTGCCATGAATATTGCAATTATGAAAAATGATCAGGCTATTGAGCTCCAGAACATTTGCAAAGTTTGGGATGATTCAGACCAAGTTAAGCTTTTTTAAAGCACTTTTGAACATGGAGTTCAGTAATAGTTTTAAGCCGATGCCTGGCTTTTTCTCCTCTGGTGTACTGCATACTTTTGGCTGATTTGCACTCATTCCCATGAGCCCATTTCCTGATAATAAATGGCATTACCATGAATGATACTTTTTTCTGTTTTCTTTACTTAATAGTCAGGCTGCATGCTCTATTCACAGGTTCAGTCCATGGGTGAGACCTTCTTCAACACAATAAAAGGGTTCAGATGAAAAACAAGCCAACAAACAAGACTGGATTATTAAGGACCCTGGCATCATCACAGTTAAGCGATAGTCACAAGGGAGAGAATGGCTTCAGTCTCTTTTTACAGTATACCTTAAAATAAAATAAAAAGTAAAAATGCAACATGGTAAGTTCCTGCTACCATGGCCACTAGTAACCTTAATTGCAGATGGGAGACTTTTACTCCATTTGAACCATCAATTTTGTCCCACAAAAGTCTACTGGAGTCACTGAGTTTTTATCACTGATGTCAAGAGGAGCAGGAGCAGAACCACTGTGCTATTGGGTGGCCATGCCACATGTAATCTCTATACGTGGCAGTTCCCTTTGACTTGCAAGAGCTTCCTTGTGGCATAACACATTGAACAAGCTAACAAAATTGAGCAAATTAACTTAATTGTCAAAATACTGTATTTGGAGTTGGGTTGGGTTAGTTTTTAGCCAGGAGAAACACTGTGGTAGTGCTAATAGACTGATCACTGCAGGGAAGGGAAAGGAAAGGACACCACAGCCTCATTCCTAGTGCTTGTGTCAAAGTTCAACATTGTCCTCATTTTTGCTGGATACACACATTAACTTCCATTTTATAGCATTAGTTCCAGTGCATGAAAAAGCATATGCACTAATGACTGCAATCCTGTGCATATTCACCCAGGAGAATGTCCCACTGAACACAATGGGACTTAATTCTGAGCAGGGCCTGCTTACCCATAGGTGCTAGGGGTGTGGGGCACCCGGGCACCGGGCTCTCAGGGGTGCCAGGCCTAGAGTCCGTGGCCGAGATTTGGAGTCCGGGATTGAAGAGCCAGGCCAGCCGCTGCTGAGCGGCACAGAGCCCGTCAGAGTGCCACAGGCTTTTCTGCTGTGGGCACTGAGGCAGCTGGCTGGCTCTGCCCGGGATTGATGGGCCGTCGAGAGGCCCACCCAGCGTACATACACTGCTCACACAAGGCACGCAGCTTGCCTCCCAAGCGTCTGTGGGGATTGCTTTCCTCCCGCAGTAGCATGGGAGAGTTGCATGCCCCCCAAGAAAGCTCAACAACTCTGAGCTGCCCCCCTACAAAAAGCTCAACAACTTTGGCCTCCCCCCCCCCCAGTTTTTTGCATCCCAGCGCCACATATGCTAAAGACAGCCCTGATTCTGAGGAAACATGCATAGCATTGTGCTCCAAGTAGCCTAATAATGTCATGAGCTCCCACAAACCTTAGTCTACTTTAAAGTGGATTCAGAAGGTGGTAAGCACAAATAACACAAGTTTTAATTTACATTGTGTGTGTGTAGTGGGTGTAGACTTAGCTGAACTACTATTGTTTACAGATTTAGACTTATTTTATCATTCAATCAGTATAATTTTCAAATTTGGGGGATTGCAGTACTCCTAATTTGGGTGGTAGGTGAGGATCCATGGAGGGAGGTGCTGAAGTAGGTAGAGTCAGTCTCCCAGAAGCAGTTTTAAGAGGAAAACTATGATGCCCTCTTAGTTCTTTTAAATCCTCAATCCTTAGTTCTCAATCCTCAGACTTTTACACACAAAAAGGGAGCTGTGCAAGCTGGTGCTGTGCATTTATCGGCTTGTGAAATGGCTGCCAGCTAGCTGGGGTGCTTTATAGGTACAGTAAGTTTAGAAGTAGGTCTTGGGGCAAAAGTAGATTTGACATCTTTTGCATTTTTGCATGTAACACACAAGTTTATTGAAATGCAAATAGCACCAGCTGGGAGAAGTAGAGAACTATTGAGATTGCAGCAGGTAATTGAGGGGGGGGGGATTAAACTCTTTCCTCCTCTACCATGGTCCTAAGGAAAGCCCTTTTTCTGAAGCTGAAATTGGCTTTGCGAGAAAATCCCCCATTCAAAACATCTGAGGAAAACGTGCTATAAAAAGATGTTATATGATATTTTGGTAATTCGTACACCCCATTTTAGAATAGGGAACTAGGGAACTGGACTAGAGAAGGGATGGAAACGTGATTCTCCAGATACTGTTGGATTCCAACTTCTATCAGTCCTGGCCAGGATGGCTAATGGTCAGGAATTATGGGAGCTGCAGTCCAACAACATCTGGGGTGACCACATGGTCTCCTTCCTAGGAGAAGAGGATCAGGAGATTTACTTTATCCTGCAACAATAATAAATAATAATTAAAGCAGAAGTTCAGAAGATGTAACTTGAGTTTTCCCCATATTCCAAACCTACAGTCTCTTCCACATCATAAAATGGAAAACACGATGAATCACTCCCAACTAGTGGAGAGTGGGCAAATCAGTCAGTGTTTCATGCATAGTTCTTTTTTAAAAATAAAAAAGGTTAATTGACAAGGAAGATAAAGCAAGGGGACTGGTTGCCAGGATTTTAGCTTGTAAAAAAGGCCCTTGCCTTTTTGAGAGGAACCAGCACCACATTGCACACAAAGCTCCCCATTGAACTAGGGATGCTACAGGCCTCTGTACATACTGCACATTTATAGGGATCAGGGTTTGGAATACAAACCACTGGATCTTTTAAGGAATGGAGAGCAAGGACTGAAAAGCAACAGAGGCTTAAGAAGGAACAGTGGAGGCTGGGTTTTCCAAACCAGTTTTTCAAGGTTTAAAGGACAGTATCTTATTGTGAACAAACCTGTCACATCACAAATCCAGTTACACTAGCTATATTGATTTCTATATAAGTTTAGGCAGTGGCGTAGCGTGGGTTGTCAGCACCCGGGGCAAGGCAAGTAATTTGCGCCCCCTAACCCGTGGATTTGCGCCCCCTAACCCGTGGATTTGCCCTAACCCCAGATGTTGCGCCCGGTGCGGCCGGCCCCCCCTGCACCCCCCACGCTACGCCACTGAGTTTAGGCGTTACAGTTAATGTGATTTATAAAATATAAAACTATGGGTGTCATATTTAAAATATATTTGATTGCCAACAACATGTAATCTGTTTGCAAAAAATATCTGTAACACTTTCCTGGAAATCTGATGGTCAGCATGTGTGCAGTGTAACCCAATACATTCCTGCCCTTCCTTATTTCTTCTGTCCACAGCCAGTAATTTGTCTAGGCTACGAACGTTCCTAGGCCTTGTGGCAAATCAGGACACATGACACTTGCAGGCAGCCAAATAAGGTCCTGGCACTAATCTCTAAATTTACTAATTTAGTAATTATTTAAAACATGCATCTTATTTTTCTAGCATGGGGACTTAAATTAAGAACTAGCTCTTGTATAACTACGGAGATTAATTTTCTGTTATTTCTTTCAGTACTGACTACCCAGCTAGGGTTATACATGATAGCAAACAGTTGGATCCTATCCCAAGCAAAATATCCTCATGTTCTAGAGTGTATTCCTCTTGTACTAAATGTACTGGCAGGAACTCTTTGGGCTTGTAGAAGGCACGGGCAGTGACTGCAACTTCCTACGAAACCAAATGGTTACAGTTGTATGGAGAAACTGTTCTCACCCCAGTCCAGGTAAAGTTAGCCATGACTAAGTGATACTGAAGGCAACGGGGCTTAAATCTTAACCAGCTTTACTTGGAAGTAAGGTCCAATGGTCTCAATAGAATTTACTTCCAAGCATGTTGTTCAGGATTGTCACCTTAGGCTGCAATCCTAAACACGTTATATCGGACTAAACTCCACTGGAACTCAATGGGCTTACTCCCAAGAAAATATTCATAAGATTGTGCCTTATACCACACAGATAACTTTAGCTGGATTTAGGACATGTAATATGGATGGTGTGTATAATTGGAAATACTGTAAAATCTTGATACAGTCACCATAAAATTTTACTTTACAACTATTGTCGTTTTCTTCCAATAGAAGTTTCAGATTACCCCCCAAAACCCCACCCCACCCCCACTAAAAGTAGATGCTTTGAACAAAACCATTAAATTGGTTTAAAATACTTCAAAATCCCCCTGCTCTTTATCTTGTTCTTAAACAACCTCATTGTTTTGCAAGCTACTGCTCCCAGCCTCAGTGAAATCAGTGTGTGCTTCATATTGGCTCAGGACTCCAGCTACTTTAAATGGTCAAATGGTGCATGTTTTAGTGCACACAGAGCATCGTGCTTGCTTTTGTGCTTGAAAACTCTAGGCACAATGCACAGGGAAACTGTGCATGATCTCAGTTCATTTCAGTGGGGCTGAGTGGGGCCTGAGTGGTGGGTAGGGACTACTTGGTGGGCTGTTAGCATTCCATGTTAAATCGGTACAGTGCAAAACAATGTCCAGCACTGTCTGCTGATCCCACATTTCACTGCAGTGTGCACTAGGGAGAATGAATGTGAAAAAACGTATGACTTTTAATATTCCAGCCCTTTAAACGCTATGGAAGCTTTGGCCTTGGACTGTGCACCTTTCAAACCGATGAAAGCAATGAGGAAACTTATCAAAGCTCAGTATATTTTGTAGAATATGCTTCAGATTTTGCCTGCAAAAGTAAACTCTGCTTTTATCTGATTCTCTCGACTCAAATGAACTATGAGGAATTTCATTCACTTGTATGCACAATGAGAAACTTCACTGGAGTCAGTCAGAGCGACGGCAGGGGACACAAGTATGAGTTTTTAAGAACAGAAGGGAAGTAAGTTATGAGTTGGGCATGTCAAGACAATCAGCTGCAAGCACGCCTCAACTGCGTTCTTGGCATTGTGAAATAATCCTTCAGATCTCAGTCCAGAGGCAGTAGAGCACAAAACAATCCATATATGGGATTGTAGTACAACGGGAGTGGGCAGTTGTAGAAGTGGCATTGCTGGTACTATTCCCATGCTGGGTAATTTGTGTCCTATTGCGTGGGAAAGAGAACACAGCCTGAAGGAGGAGGAGGGCTCACATAACAACTGGCAGTTCCAAGGCAAATACGTGTCCATGCACACACCCTTGAATTTTACCTTCTTCCCACATCAGCAAGTTCATCCGAAGCAGCTTTCCCTAACCCAGTGCCCACCAGATATTTTGGACTACAACACTCATCAGCCTCCACCAGCATAGCTGATTTGGAGTCCTACCTTGTGTCAATGTGCGAAGACTTCCTATGGAGGTGTTGGGGTAAAACTTGACAAGAGGCTTCCCCAAGCTTTGTCTTAGGAAGAGTCAGTTCCAGCTCTCAGTGAGTGCCCTCTTTGCAGGCAGAACATTGGTGTTAGAGTTGCAATATCAAATGGCTATGTGGTGAGGATGGAGTTGCACCACTTTTTATTATTGATACCATGGACACTAGGAAACAGCCAACTGCTGAAAGCCTTCCAGCTTACAACAGCTTTGCCAATGGGGGAAATAAATCATTTCCCTAGCAGCAGTCTATTGCCTTTTTAAGTTCTGGGGAAATGCAGTATCTGTCTCTGAACAGGAAGCATTTCCTTTGCTTTTCTGGACTACAAAGTGATCATCTAGACAGGACCTAAATTAATCTTGCTGGCCGTTTACCATGTTAGATTTGTGTCCAACTAGCATGAGTTTTTCTAGCGCATATCTCACTGTCAAAGCAAAATATAAGCACAACTGTTTGTCCTGTGATGATACAAAAAGAGTTTCTGCTTACAACAGATGTATAGCAAGCTATTGATGCTGTGGTACCATATGCAATCCAGCTTGCTAGAGCAAAAGCAGCAGAACTTTTGTGATTAGCTAACAGAAACTTGAATATTGTTTTAATCATTTAAACTTCAATAATTCATTAAGCTTTAAGCAGCAGGTCTCTCTGGTCAGGTTTTATTAGCATGCTTCCAAATGAAATAAATTCTAATCAGTGTCTCTTGAGGGAGGCGAGATGGAGTTTGTTGCATTCAGAGACACAGCTCAGTTTGCGATGGCATATAAAATCCTTGCACGCTGAGTATGTCCAAGTAGTAAAAAGCTTTCATCAAAAAAGGTGGCAGGGAGAAAAATCTTGACTCATTTTCTTCAGGGTCTCATTACATATAAAGTCTCAGATTCCTATGCTGTTCTTCAGCTGCTGTTACATGACATTTTCAAAAAGCTGTAAGGATCTCATGATATTGTCATCCTGGAAGCAATGAGAAAATAAACCATGCATATTTATATTGCATACACAAACAGCTCTGCCAGGCCTGGAGGACCGGTAGAGATGGATTTCCCTCCGAAGATCCATAAATAAACCTTAAGTTGACTATGGACGAGTCCATGTTGTGGCCTGCAAGCAGCAATGGATCAAGGCAGTAAGCCTTGAGGTTGCACAACTACAGTGGTGCCTCGCAAGACGAAATTAATTCGTTCCGCGAGTTGCTTCGTCTTGCGATTTTTTCGTCTTGCGGAGCGCGGATTCCCTGGGTATTAACGGCTTTAAGAAAAAGGAAGCAAACCCGCAAGACATTTTCGTCTTGCGAAGCAAGCCCATAGGGAAATTCGTCTTGCGAAGCACCTCGAAAAACGGAAAACCCTTTCGTCCAGCGAGTATTTCGTCTTGCGAGGCATTCGTCTTGCGGGGCACCACTGTATCCCAAATTTGCATAGAATCTAAAGTGTCAACTGAAGATTCTATGCAAATTTGGGATAGTTGTGCAAATCCTGTAAATCATCATTTGCAATTAAGCAAGTTCATTTCATCAAACTATAAGCTAAATGCCATTTCCCATTTCATATACTTACTGTAAATATATATGAATCAGTTTGTTGAACTAAAATCTATGTATAGACCTGTGCCATTGCTTGACTTGAAGTTGCTGCCTTTACATTTAAATATATATTATATACCAGGGTGAGGAACTTCAAGTTGGGGGAGAGAGAGAGCAAATATGGCTCTCCAGCCCTCCCTGTATGATCCTCAGGATTCTCTCCAGCCAACACCTCCCCTTAGGCCACACATCTGACTACACACCACTGCAGTTCTTTGGCTTGGATGGAATGTTCTTTTGAACTGTAATAAAGCCCCTTGCTTGCCTGGGTGGAGAGAGATGGGACTGTGGAATACCATTCTGGTGACCTGGGAATGCCTCCCCACCCCAAGGATTCAACTGAAGTTTAGGCCAGAAAGAGAGAGAGAGAGAGAGGTAACAAAAATGGAAATGGCCTTGTAATGTAAATGCATAGTTAAGTCCCTGGAAAATAATAAAAACATGTTTAAATGAGTGTCTATGGCCAAAACTAATTTCCATATGAAATAGCTCTGAATGCTATGCATTTTCTCCTATTTTATACATGTTTCTATGCAAACTTGCATATCGCCCAGTGCTATATACTGCCAGCCATCTGGTTTTTTTTTCCATTCAAGGTCCTGCTTCTGGACTGTGATACACTATAAACAACTTGGGCTGCAATGCAGATGCAAATGCCAGCATGAGAACTTTGCTTTGACCTGTGAGAGACTTCATTAGTACATAAAGAGTCAATTAGGATTGACTGCTCTCATTCCCTTTCCAAGATGAGGTACCTTCTCTCCTACTGAAGACTTCTTAATTAATAAGCATACTATTATGCTGTATTATTCCAAATGACATTAACCTACGGTGACCATGGTGATCCAAATATGCATATCCAATCAATATAGTAATATAAAATAGAATCCACAAGTAAACTAACTGCAGAGTATGGAGTGGGTCTCAGTGGCTCTCTAGAGTTTTAGGCAGTGGACATTCCCTGATCTACCTGAAAATGCTGGGGATTGAACTAGGGACCTTTTGCATGCAAAGCAGATGCTGTACCACTGAGATATGGCCCTCCTATAGTTTACCTTCCCTGTGGCGCTTCCCATTACATCTATGTGTAATGTTGAATTAAAGAGCAGGGGAGCAGGGGAACAATCAATATTCCACTAAAGTCAATTAGTTTCAGTGGAGCTGGATGGTATTCCAGATGTCTAATTTTAATCCTCTTTCTTAAAGCCATGTGTTCATTTATTTCACGTTTATCTTGAGCTTACAAAAATACTTATATTTTCAAAATTTCAGAGACATAAGAACCACATAAGCTACTTTTTCTAGTTCACCCCCCAGTTTGCACAAATACAATCTTCAATACAGAAGATATCTAGGCAGCTGCCACTAGTTCCAACGTATACCTATTTTAAAACCATTTTGGGGTCAAACACTGGGGTTCCGATTGATTTGCTGCACTTTGCATGAGTAGCTTCCGTACAGAACTGTTCAAAATCCATAGCAACCTCTTTACTAGCACTAATCAAAATGTCACAGTGTGTGTGAACAAGCCTTCAGGTTCTGCATAATTCTTCACTGAGCAAAGAATTCAGTGAAGTGCAGGGTGGGTAAAGCCTGGTGTCAAAAGCCATAAATGGTTGAGATAGAATGTTGAAAGAAAACAGTTACAGACTCAGTTAGATTAGGATCTCATGAGTGTTGTGCAGGTTTCAGGTTACACTTAGGGCTTTCTAGGCATGGGACAGGCTAATTGTGGAGGAGGCCTCAGGAATGCTGAGGTAATTCCACTCACACCATTTCCATTTTTGAGAGTATAAGATATCATGCCTTGTCTTGCATTGGAACCTTCCACCAACTTTTAGTTTTGCCATGGTTGCAGTCTTTTCTTCATATAGAAACTAAAATGCAGCAGCTACTGCTTTCAGGAATCATCTGGAAATTGTGATTTCAGATGAGCAGAGAGATGGAAATTTGGGGAATTGTTTCTCACTTCTAGGTTAGTAAATATATAGCTATAGCTATCTCAATCTCTACTTGTATATCATCATAACACATGGAGAACGTGTGCAATAAGTGAAGGTCTACAGAATGACTAAGAGAGTCTTGCTACTCTTAGTGTGAAATAATAAATACACCCACAAGGGGATAAATCCCACTAGACCTTTTTCTAAGTATGCATAAGATTGCTCAGTTGCACAGACAGTTCAGAACATGACTTGGACATATCCGGATAATACAGATATATGGCGTCCTCTGTGCACATGTACACAATACCTTTACCTCCAAACTGCAACTGTATGTGCAGCCCCATTGTATGCAATATGTGCACTGTGTCTTCCCTGTTCTTTCTACCAGTGGTGAAGTGCAGCAAAGAATCCTGAACTTCATAAGGAAGTTCAGCCATAATGGCCCAATCGAAACCCGATGTCCTGGAGCTCTCAGCTTTTGGGTGAAGTGCAATCTGAGCTTTCTGGCATGAGACAATCTCTTGGTTAGATTTACTATGAAAGGAAGTCTTACCTCCTGACATGATTCAATAAACTCATCCAGAGTAACGACACCATCCTTATTTTTATCCATTTTCTGCAATACAGAAAAATACAAACCCTTTGAGTTCATAGCACTACTGCATTTACAAAGTGCAGTATAATATAGCACTGATAGGATTCATATACATCTATGTGGTTTTGCAGATTTAAACAGATTCCACTGCCCAGACACAAAATGACTGAAAATATAGTAGGTATGAGTTCAAACATAAGTGCACTAACAAATGGAAATTTACCTGGAAAAAAACTTCTACGTGCTGCCTTGGAGCATCATCTTTCAGCACTGGGTAGGTGTATTTGCCCATCATATCATAAATTGCCTTTACTATATCCATCATTTCCTGGAATTGTGACAATCAAAGCACAAGGGAGACATCAAACAGGGCTCTGGCAATGAGTTGACTCACTAACATTTCTAGTATTAACCTTCAACAAAGAGAATGCAGCTAGTTTGTGGGCATCACCCTTATTCTGTGTTTTTTTTGAAAGCCCACACACAAAGGAATAGTGTTGCTGTGCTTTAGATCTAAATACCTATGAATATAACATATTCTGAAATCTAAAATACACAGAGTTTTCCACATTTACTCCTTAATCACCCTCAAGGAAAAAATTATGCTTGGTAGCTATGCATTCTATGCATTCTATGGATTATTATTATTATTATTATTATTATTATTATTATTATTATTAACCTGGGAGCAAATTTGCTCTGCAAATGCCATCTGCTTCTACATCAAGGTAGACCTGGTGAATATATCTGAGAGTTTCAATAGCTTTAAAAAAGTAGTTTCCAATTGTGGACCTCTGTATAAAGTGAAATTAGGCTAATGAACACCCCTCTCCCTGACTGCTTATCTATCTATCTATCTATCTATCTATCTATCATCTCTGCAGTTTCTTGTATACACACATTACTTTTTAGTGACTGTAAAGTGTGCTTTTCCACCAGTCTTTTCTAATGTAATACTAAAGACAAGCTGGCTTAATTTACCAAATTATCTTCACGCATTTTACCACTGGCTACTGTGGTGGCCATGACTGTGCACCTCATTGAATCCGATTGTAATTGAAATAAAAATAAAAATGGTCCAGTAGACCTTATAAACTTAGTTGGTCTATAAGGTGCTACTGGACCATTTGTTTTTGTGTTGTTGTTTTTTACTGCGTCAGACCAACATGACTACCTACCTGAATCTGATTGTAATTGTTTCTATTGTTTAAATAGAGATGGGTAGATAATCTCTTGAATAGTTCGATTTGAATGCAGTATATTACATACATTAAGCAAGAATCTACACTAGCATTTGAGTAGAGGGGTCTGGCTTTGACTGATTTTGTAAAGGAAACACAATTTTCTAGGCTGCTCTTGCAGATTGCTGATGTCTCATTCACCACCATGATCAAATTCAACTAAGGTATCTGGCTTCTTTGATGTATGTAGCAAGCCTTATGAACCTTAGACTGTTCCATTTCAAAGAAACACAAACACTTCCTGGCATGGCTTGTGGCTCAAAAGAGATAATTAGTTCATGTAATTTGTTGAACATATTGAGGGAGGTTGTTGCCATGAAATTGGCGAAGTCGTTAAGGACTAAAATGGCCAAGTTGGCATATGGTGTTCCATGTGCTGTTAATTTATCTGTGAGACTCATTATTACTGTGGCCACAAATGTGTTGTGAACTTGTTCCCTGTTTTCATCTTCTTCCAAGGAAACTGGTTGGCGAGATCTAAGTCAGACATTTTGTTCTCTCAAAGTCTTGTCTCTGGCACGGTATGTCCAACAATTGCATTACTTCCTGTTTTCTTATTCCTCCTGTTAGTTTGCTAATGTCATATAGATGTGTTCTCTTTGAGATTCAACCAAAATTAAAGTGCTTCAGTTTTACCTAGAGAGTTATATATTATAATTGAATTTGTTTTAACTCCTGGGGTCTAGGGTGAGGGTCCAGGTAGATTTTTTTAAAAAATAATAAAATCATAGCAAATACCTATTATTTAACATGTATCAAAAGCCAACTCATAATTATTTTTTCCTTTAAATAAGATGTATGAGTGTGAGTTGGCTTTGGCTCAGAGCTAGCAATAGTTGAATAGGCAGCACATGCTGACATGGGCTGGGGTGTTTTCAGTCTGTCGTGCCCAGGTTGAATTACTGTATTTTTTGCTCTAGAAGACTCACTTTTTCTCTCCTAAAAAGTAAGGGGAAATGTGTGTGCGTCTTATGGAGCAAATGCAGGCTGCACAGCTATCCCAGAAGCCAGAACAGCAAGAGGAATTGCTGCTTTCACTGCGCAGCGATCCCTCTTGCTGTTCTGGCTTCTGAGATTCAGAATATTTTTTTTCTTGTTTTCCCCTCCAAAAACTAGGTGCATCTTGTGGTCTGGTGCGTCTTATAGAGTGAAAAATACGTATGTTTTAAGATGAGCAGCTGAACAGCATTTTCCAACCCTCCATTTTCATTTCCTTTAAAAAGCTGAATAGGTGCCACTGACTTACCTCCTTGTTTATATAGCCATCTTTATTTATGTCATACAGATTAAATGTCCATCGTAGCTTTTCGTGAACTGTTCCTCTCAACAGAATGGATAGTGCCATCACAAAATCCTTTTGACAGAAGAATACAAATATATTTTAATTGGGGTAGAAAGTTTTCTCCAAGTCTCTGTATAGAAGTGTGTGTCTTATAATATGTTGCCTTATTATAACATTCCCTTCTCTACAATAACATTTATTTACACCATTAACCATCCCTTCATTAATCCTAAGGATACAGCGATGTGACCTGATGATTCTGCCTACCAGCCAAGTCTCAGTGCCTAGTTCCATACCTCCCCCACATACATTTTAATCATTTTTCTTCATCTTCATTCCAGGGAAGAGTTTTGTTCCAAAGTGGACTCTTCTCAGCTCCTGTCCGCTTTCCCCCAACAATATGTTTAAAAGTTGTCCTGCTACCTTTATATTTTAAGCACCAACAGTCTGGTTTCATTCTGGTTCAAGTGGAGTCTGTCCTTTTTGCATAGGCCCAGCTTATCCCAGATTTCCCCCAGTGCCTAACAAATCCAAAACCTGCTCCCTGACACTGTCTCATCAACACATTGAAACTACAAATTTGTGATAGAGAAAGCTACCTTCTAGGTTCTGGCTTTCAACATGCTACCTAGCAACCTAAATTTTGCTTTCAGGATCTTTCAACCATATTACCCCATATCTTTGGTGCCAACCTTTTCACTTCCATGGGGCTTGCATGGGGATGAGCTGTATCAAGAATGAGAAGACAACATGTACTGGATCAATTTCTGTTGGTTACATTAAGTACAAGCTGCCAGGCCTACAACACTTTTCTTCAGAGACATGGAAAAGAAAAGTTTTGGAAACTATGATGTCCAGTAAGATGATAGACAGTAATAATCAGAACAAACTATTATTCCGTTACCTCAAATTTCACAGATCCATTCTGTGCTGTATCAAATGCATTAAAGAGATAATGGGCATACATACTAGCATCTGAAATAAAACACAGTAAGAGGATATATTGTTAAAGAAATTTAAATAAGCATATGTACAGCTGAGCTGAATGTTCTCCTGGTTAGTTTTTCAACTTGAAAGTAGTGATTTGAGAGGGGACACACCCAACCTCTTAAATCCTACCTTTCTCATACCTGCTCACTACTGTTCACAGCCTCTTCTCCCTTTGCTGCTGCTTCTGCTATCTCGCCCCCCACACACTATTTCATTATTTCCCAAGTAATGCCAGCCAGTTAGAGATCAGATATCTACCCAGAATTGGCTCTTTGTTTATGTTTCAGTCACTAAACAGAATATGAAGCCAATTTGAGAGAGACTTGAACAATGTTTCCAATGCATATGGCTGACCATAGCCAATCAAGGCTCACAAAACTATTCACAAACCCTTTACAACTATCCTCTCCAAAAATCACTGAGATAGACACTTCTAATTCTAATTAAAATATTTTTATAAGCATATGCAAACTGCAGTCATACATGCAATTATTCTGACATTATCCAAAATGATATTCAAAATTATACAACAACCATATCATGAGCATTTTAAAATCACATGTGGAGTCAGTTTTGGTTCAATACTTTAATGTACTGGAGGTGCCTGTCAGACCTGCATTCCAACCCCTCTATAGGGAGATCAGTTTTCTTAAGCTGCTGTGCATCATTTTTGTGTGACTCATCATTTCTGAAATTTGAGCTATACTTCATAGATGGAATGCTCTCCACTCACCCCCATGTGGGAAAAACTGTGCATAGATCTGTTTGAACGTCTCTTCATTAACAGCTCCACTAGGACATTCCTGTTGGAGAAAAAAAATGAGTAAAAAACAGTTAAGATTTCATCTGCAATTCTGCCTGTTCCCAGACACAGCATTCATATCCTTATACTGTACCTCTGCGCACGTTCTGTACAGGATATATGCTAGCACCCAAGCAATCTCTTGTGGTACTTTCAATCAGTCCTGTCCCCTGCCTTCTATCAATAAGCAATTACTTTTGTGGTTACCAGACACTAAAAAAATAAGTGGAAGGGGGTTCATTACATAATTCACTCTACTGCACATATCTGGAGCAGATGAAAATATCTGAAGATTTTCATCTGGAGAAGATGAAAAAAATTAATTTGTCCATGAAACACAAGATTGTAGAGACTGCTGTGAGTTTGACCTCCCCCCCCCCCACCTCAGGCAACAAACTTCAATTTGATTTCCATCAAATGAAAACTACAAGAATCAAGGCAAGTTGGGCTGTCTGACTATACCAGGGGTAGCCAATGCAGTTCTCTCCAGATATTGTCAGACAACTCTGAGAACAGAACTCTGGACTAGATTAGTTTTTTTACATTCTTATGTTAGCTCCCGTCAACTCCTTTCAGCATGGCAAATGGTCAAGGATGATGGGAGTTGCAGTTCAACAACATCTGGAGGGCATTACATTGGCTACTCCTGGAATGTACATTTTGATGTCTCCCAAATTACCTCTATGCCTCTGTTAACAGGATTCTGGGTGCTTGTACTCTTGTACTTGCTGCTAGAACCAAAATGCTGAACTAGGTGGGAATTGGTCTGATTTAGCAAAGTGACGTGCTTTTTCTTCTCTTATTGGCGTGCCAATATTAACTACGGCCCAGTTTATTCAGTTCTCTAGATGGAATGCTAGGGAGAATGCTGTATGGCTGGGCTTTCAGTGCCACAATGCAATCAGTCTCACTGACTCAGGATAAAGTACCACATATACATGCCAGAATTAACCACTGATTCAATGTTATTGTTAGATGTGGATTTAATGGTCTTACAAGGATCCACCTCATTAGATGGTAATGCATAGTACTGCACTTTAAACTGAGGTAAGCCAGCCTTGCTTACACTTCTGCTTATTCCGTTGAGTGGGCCTGGGCTTCTGCTCCAAAGTCCTGCCCTAACCAACAGTACCACCAATGAAACCTGAGTATTTTCGTTTATCATTTCTCTTTGCATTTCTTTTATACTATCCTTATTCCATTGCTACTACATCCAGGTGGATGAGCTCTAATGCAGTCAAAGAAAACTATTATTATTATTATAAGCCTGAATATCTAGGGAACATTTGGAAGCCTGAATATCTAGGGAGCAGCATTCAAAAGCAGCATTTTATCTTTCAGATATTTAATATCTTTAGGGCAAAAGATGCTTAAATAGAAAGGAATGAAAAGAATGAATGAGAATTAAACTTAATCCCTCACTTGGAGGCACCACAAGTGCTGACAATAACAATAGTAAAAATTGAAGCGCTGAGGAGTGAAAGAGAGGCTTTTGAACAAGCAGACAATGAGCCCAATCCCACTAAAGCTAAGCACCATTAAGTCCCATTGGTTTTCCTGGGAGACTTAAAGACACACTTAACCAGAATAAATCAACAAATGCTTTTCAGAACAGAAACAGGAGAGAATATTTATTTTGTGACATCACTGGTTCATCATATATGAACCAACATATAAAAATAAAGAAACTTAGTATTCAGAATCTGGGGTGAAATTAAACCCCAATATTAGTCATATAGATCCACCCACATATGCAGAGTTGGAGGGAGAGGTTTGACAGACAGACAACACAGGGGCTGATCCTGATCTAGCATGATGGATATGGAGACAATCATTTGCCTCAATTGCAGGCCTGGTGAGAATCGGGTCACTTACACCTCCCCCATCCACAAGGATAGAGGCTTCCACACTGGCCACGCCCCCAAGCTTTCAGTTAATTATGGAACTCTGTCCCATGTGTTTGTCCCTCAGATACAGGAAAAAAGAATGTCAGTATTGATAGCAAAATCAGAAGTAATTCAATCGGACTCAGCCCTAGATAAGTGAGTATAGGGCTGCAGCCTAAGTGACCCGGTCATCTTTCCTTTGTATTGATAGCCCAGAAACCATGTTTGTGCATGTGCCATTATGGAACAAAGATAGATGCTGATCTGTTATCTTGTCACAGTCTGCAGCTTGAAGTTGTTCTACCAAGTTCTAATTAATATTCTTACTTGTTACGATAATATTAATTAGATCTGGTTAATTGATTAATTAAATTAAAGAGATCTGGCTCCTCCCAGATTTTGCTGGTTCAGCAGACTTTATAGGAATATTTGCCACTAGAGGCCCTACTGCAGGAGTAGCCAATGTGGCACCCTCCACACATTTTGGACTTGTACTTCCATCAGCCCCAGGCCACCTGGACGAAGACCAGGGATGTTGGAAATGTAGGACAGGTTTCAACTAACTAGCCCCACTAGCAGAAGCCCATGAAAGAACTTCTGCTAGTGCAACAGGACTTTCTTCTATCTGCTCCCAGCAGCAGCAGCAGCACCCGAAATTGACTGGGGGTGGTGGCGTCAGGAGATTCCCCAGAAAGAGGAGAGGTGGTATTGTTCCATATGGCAAGCTAAAAATTGCCATAGTACTACACTGAATTTATCCCATAGTCCAGAACATTCCTGATATGATAGTATCACTGTCATGCATGCACAACTAAAATGTTTGATGTTCTCCCTACATCATTTTTAAAATCATTTTTTATAGTTCACTATGATCTCTGGCAATATTTTGAACAAAACCTTCTGGAACAGTATAAAAAGGCAATCTGGCCGTTGATCATCTAGTTTCAGCTTTTTGTGACTGGACTGCTTTCAGATGCATCTGCTAATTCCAATTTATTTGTACCTACAATGATCACAATTTTGTCTCATAAGACCCAATAATGCTCAAGAGACCTCATTAGTAGGGGAGAATAACTTAATATGGCTGACTTGCCAGGCTTATTTCTTGTGAAACGAAGCAGGTATGCCCCTTAGTTTGATTTCTACTGGAGGCTGCATAGCTATTTAAGACTTGCTTATGAAGAATTTGATGAATCTTCTGTCTGGTTAACACACAATGCATTAATATAACTTTTTAAAAAAATGTAAACACAAAAAATAATTAGGGTGTTCCAGTACTCTTCCATCATTCCATAGTTTAAACATTCACAGAACTGGGATATCAAAGCTTATAATGAAAACATGCCCCTTTTTATTTTGCCTTTTATTGTGAAATAACTAATGGCCACTGGATACCTCCCATTTATTTCAATGGACTCAACAACTTGAAGCCAGTTCCTCTTACCAATTCACTCTTACCTATGCCTGCTTCAAACGCAGTAGTATTTACTTGGAAATTGCCATTCTTTGTTGTTCATGCACTTTGTACAAGGGATCGTATGAGAAGTGTGGAGGAAGAAGTGGCCTGGTTCGCACACAATGTAAAATTATGGTTTATTAAACTAAAGTTGTCTTTGTCCATAGAGTTTTCTTGGCAGGGATACTGGAGTGGCTTGCCGGTTCCTCCTCCAGGTGGATCACGTTTGGTCCAAACTCTCCACTATGACCTGTTCATCTTGGGTGCCCTGCTTGGCATAGTTCATAGCTTCTCTGAGTTATTCAAGCCCCTTCGCCACGGCAAGGCAGTGATCCATAAAGGGTCACTTGTCAACAAAGGTCCATATAGCAAAAGCTATGGTTTTCCCAGTAGTTATGTATGGAAGTGAGAGCTGGACCATAAAGAAGGCTGATCGCCGAAGAATTGATGCTTTTGAATTATGGTGCTGGAGGAGACTCTTGAGAGTCCCATGGACTGCAAGAAGATCAAACCTCTCCATTGTGAAGGAAATCAGCCCTGAGTGCTCACTGGAAGGACAGATCGTGAAGCTGAGGCTCCAATACTTTGGCCACCTCATGAGAAGAGAAGAAAAGACTCCCTGAAAAAGACCCTGATGTTGGGAAAGATTGAGGGCACAAGGAGAAGGGGACGACAGAGGACAAGATGGTTGGATGGTGTTCTTGAGGCTACCAGCATGAGTTTGACTAAACTGCGGGAGGCAGTGGAAGACAGAAGTGCCTGGCGTGCTCTGGTCCATGGGGTCACGAAGAGTCGGACACGACTAAATGACTAAACAACAACAACAACAACAACAAACTAAGATTTATTAACTTTAGTTTAGCACTATGTGTGAGCCCTGCCTAGAACATAATTATGCTTTATTTACTACCAACCATGACCAAAAGCTATGGTTTGTTATTTGCTCACAAGTCTTAGTTTTTTTTTAACTATATATTGGCATTTTTTGAAAACCCAGACCAAGGGTTTGTTTTGTCTTAGTCATTATTTGTTTGACACCCTGTCCCAGATGCTGATAACCCTGTGTGTAACCCTTTATCAAGAAACTGTATTGCAAGAGAATAAAAAAATGAAAGACTTGCATACTCTCCTTTTAATGTGCTTATTCTCTCTTTCACCAATTTCGATTTTTGGAGTGGAGCCTGTTCTCTGGCCTCAGCAATCAGTGTTTTCCTTGAATGAACTGTTTTTGACTATGTGGCCCTTGGTTGGTCCCACACAGACCATGAATTTTAAAACAAAACAAAGCACAATTACATTGCATGGCTTTCTTGGCTTATCTGCAGATCTTATTACAATTTTCTCTCCCTTTCCTTTCCAGCCAAAACTATGACCGTGAGCTGCTTGAAGCACCACCTACACATGTCTTGATTTGCTTATTTTACTTTGCCATATATATATATATATATATATATATATATATATATATATATATCCCACCTTATTTCCAAGGAGCTCAAGGGGGCATACATGATGCCTCATCACCTTCTCGTTTTTTATTCACAACAGTAGTTTGTGAGACAAGAGGTCAGTCACTAAGCTTTATGGCTAGGAGGGTATTGAGTGTTGAATAAATGGCAGATACTGTGAAGTTTTTCTGATCTTTCTTTTTAATTAAAGGAAGTATAGGGTTTTAGGTTTTCCTTTGCTTCTATACTTTGTGTCCCTCCAGCCCCATGTCAGATGACTGATTTAGTTTATCCAAAGTTAGAGGCATTGCACAGTGCATGTATCATTTAAGTCCCATGGCCTTGAATTCAATTCAGCAATTCAATAGTGGAAAGGCACACGATAGAGCATTTTAAAGGGACTTCCATCTCTCAAAGAGATATCTATTAATGTACTCTGATCTTTTCATATATGAATGCTGTTGACCTATTAAAGATAACAGGCCCAGTAATAATTCCTGCAGTACATGACCCTTTCAATCAGATTGTAAATTTTGCAGCAAGACACAAAGAGAAGAGGCACTGTATGCGACATAAAAACTAGAGAGAAATGTATTCTCAAAAAAATACCAATTTTATCAGTGCCCATTTTTGCTCCAGCAATCAAATCATTTTGGTAACAAATTTGAGGTTTATATTATTTGAATTACTACTTTGGTGGGAGTGGGTATGTTATTGGTTTACCATGTATTAAGATCTGGATCTACCTTGCCACTGGAAAGCTTTGGAAAATGAAGCATGGCAAAACAAATCCTTACTGTAAGAAAAATCAGGATCTGGATGTGTAAATCAGTCACATGATGACCCCAACTCAATCTACTTCTCATCAAATAAAAGTGGTATATAAAAGAGCTGGTCTTTTGTTTTCAGTCTCTGGTTATATTAATTCATTTCCGACAGTTCAGTTCTCAATAGTTCTGTGCTAAGGCAGGTATGTGATTAGATAGCAATGTCCGAGACTGGCAGGGCTCTGATGAGTGTGTGTTGGAGGCAAGGGGGCTGGAGAGGGGGTCAGGGATTTATGGGGTCCAGTGCCACCCCAGGAGCCAGGGCAGGGAGCAGGAGCCAGGGCAGGGACAAGAAGGGGTAAAGCTTTCAGGGATGAACAGGGGGGCTGCAGGTGGAGGAAGAGGCTGATCAGGTGAGGGGGACTGGTGAATCCCTGCCATCCCCTGCCCCACTGTCTCCTAGAACCAGGAGGAACTTGATGAGAGAAGAGAAGCAACGACTTCCATGCAGGAGAAGTCCTAGATTGCATGCATGCAATCCGTCAGAGGAGGGTATACAAGCAACCCTCTGTTTGCACAGGGGTTGCAGTCCAGGCTTCTGTGCATGTCTGTGTGGGCCCACAGAAAGTGTTCTGTCCTGTACCTGTTCTGCCCTTTTAGTGACATTTTAAAAAAACACACTTCCATATTTGGTGCCGTGCATGCATGCAAGATTTTATGTAAATCAGTCATTTGCTGTATAAGCTCATGGTCCCACTGTTGCTGCAATTGCTCTGTAGGGCCCAGACCTGTGGACAACTGCCTAGAAGCTAGAAGCATGTGTGTATCCGGAGCACTGTGAGAACTGCTGTTAAGTGCTTATTTTGTTGTTAAAGAGTTAACTATTAGGCGTGTGCCTTCCTTGGAAGGGCGAGCCAGGACAAGTCATACTCAGAATAGATCCAGTGAAAATAATGGGCTTAATTACCTTAAGTGTCCATTGTTTTAATTTATTTCCTCTGAGAATGTCTTAGGGCTCATTCACACTTCACTTGTTTGTCCCCTGCCTAGAAAGCACGGGTCCAAGAGGCTGCAGTATTGCGGGATAGAGGTTTAATCCTTTCCTCTCTGGTCCCAGTGAAAATTGCCTCTGCCCCAAAACTGCTATTACTCGTGCACCCAATACAAATAGCAGCTTGGAAGAGGTGGTTTTCTGGCTGGCTGCTGCAAACCCACAACCCGTATAGCAAAACTCTTAGCACTTTTAAAGGTTGGGCATAGACCTAGCAATCTGTATAGAATATGTGCTGTGATTCTTGGATAAAGGGTGGTATTATAATAATATTAATAATAATTTATTATTTATACCCCGTCCATCTGGCTGGCTTTCCCCAGCCACTCTGGGTGGCTTCCAACAGAATATTAAAAATACAATAGTCTATTAAACATTAAAAGCTTCCCTAAACATAATAATAATAATAATAATAATAATAATAATAATAATAATACAGTGGTACCTCGGGTTACATACGCTTCAGGTTACATACGCTTCAGGTTACAGCTCTGCTAGCCCAGAAATATTACCTCAGGTTAAGAACTTTGTTTCAGGATGAGAACAGAAATCGTGCAGCGGTGGCGCAGCAGCAGCAGCGGTAGGCCCCATTAGCCAAAGTGGTATTTCAGGTTAAGAACAGTTTCAGGTTAAGAACAGACCTTCAGAACGAATTAAGTTCTTAACCCGAGGTACCACTGTAATAATAATGTCATGAAAAACATTAGAAAATTATTCCTCCTGCTCTAAAGCACATTAATGTGTATGCAGTATTCATGTAACCAGGACAAAAAATATACAGTGGTGCCTCGCAAGACGAAATTAATTCGTTCCGCAAGTTTTTTCGTCTAGCGAGTTTTTCGTCTTGTGAAGCACCGTTTCCCATAGGAATGCATTGAAAATCAATTAATGCGTTCCTATGGAGACCGCTTCCCAGGCTGGCGGTGCGGAGAAGGGCTTTTCTCCCCACCGCAAGCCTTCAGGACAGGTACGGGAACAGAGGGGAAGGCGCGCAGCGCTTCTCCTCTGTTCCCGGGGCTTGCGGTGGGAGGAGGGTTTTTCCTCCCCACCGCCAACATTCAGAACAGCATTCTGAAAGTTGGCGGTGGGAAGGAAAACCCTCCTCCCACCGCAAGTCTTCAGGACAACCTTCCGAAGGCTGGCGGCGGGAGGAGGTCTCTCCGCCCCACCGCCAGCCTTCGGAGCAGCCTTCCGAAGGCTGCCGGTGGGGCGGAGAGACCTCCTCCCGCCGCCAGCCTTCGGAGCAGCCTTCCGAAGGCTGCCGGTGGGGCGGAGAGACCTCCTCCCGCCGCCAGCCTTCGGAGCAGCCTTCCGAAGGCTGCCGGTGGGGCGGAGAGACCTCCTCCCGCCGCCAGCCTTCAGAGCAGCCTTCCTAAGGCTGGCGGCGGGAGGAGGTCTCTCCGCCCCACCGCCAGCCTTCGGACAGGTACGGGAACAGAGGGGAAGGCGCGCAGCGCTTCTCCTCTGTTCCCGGGGCTTGCCGTGGGAGGAGGGTTTTTCCTCCCCACCGCCAACATTCAGAACAGCATTCTGAAAGTTGGCGGTGGGAAGGAAAACCCTCCTCCCACCCCAAGTCTTCAGGACAGCCATCCGAAGGCTGGCGCGGGGATAAGGTCTCTCCGCCCCACCGCCAGCCTTCGGAGGAGGTCCGAGGACAGTGGGGAAGATGCGCTGCGCTTCCCCGCTGTCCCGGAGATTTCCCTATGGGTTTTCGTCTTGCGAAGGAAGCCCATAGGGAAATTCGTTTTGCGAAGCGCCTCCAAAACGGAAAACCCTTTCGTCTAGCGGGTTTTTCGTCTTGCGAGGCGTTCGTCTTGCGGGGCACCACTGTACCGGTATATATTCTCAAGTGCTGATCATTTCACTATCAGTGCTTTCGCATTCTTACGTTTTTGAATCCTCTGTAAAGCACTTGAAGTTCCTTCTTTGTGAAATTGGTTTGTGCCTCAAGTTGTTCTAGTCCTTCTGGCCGGTAACATACTGTGGTCATTTCCAATTCATCTTCAACTTTATCTAAAACAAAGACAGAAAGCTTTATTTCAGGCACTACTCTTGGATTTCAATAAGTGATGGAAGGAGTTAAATGTAATACTAATTAATCTTGAAAATAATATGAAACACTAATAATAAAATATAGTGTTGTATTCATCCAGTTTCATCAGAAATGAAATCAAAACTGACAGAAGCCATACCTCATATTTCTCTTTAAGTTCACCTGTATTTTTACAACTTATTACTATACTGAAAAGTTAAAAACCTTAAGTACCCGGTGGTTACAATCCAACACATTAAATATATTTTATAATACCTTAAGATGCTTCCAATTTGTCGACAAAATAGTTTCCCTCAATACACAGAGTTGAAAATATTCCACAGCATGCAGTAATATTTTAGAACAATCGTGATATCACAGAGTGCAATAGGTGTAACATGAAACCAGACATGCTTAAACATAGTAGACAAAAGCTGTGATCCCAAGCATACCTTCATGGCAGTATATACCACTGAAACTGATGCAACTTGCTTCTAAGTAATATGTTTAGGATCAGGGTGAACAATGCCTACACCGAGCAGGAATGGAAATTACTCTTTTTCTTTTGTTGTGCAACAAAAGAATTTAAAGGGTTGAAGACACAGCCAACATGATGTCATCGGAAGATCAGTGGAGATTCACCAGAATTCCTGTCTAAAGTACATACATGTTTTTCAGCTTACAGAAGCAGCAAGGAAGTAATGGAGTGGGGAAGTGTACGCTGTGCAAAATATATTTTCACTGATGTTAACCGTACATGAAACACAAGAACACTGCTATACCGAAAAGTCTGCCTTCCAAGCACTATTTGCCAACTTTTTATTTATTATAATGACCAGTGGTCATTGTACTTGCGTATATTACTAAATGTGTGTGTGTGTGTGTGTGTGTGTGTGTGTGTGTGTAGTTTTGAATGGTGATTCTGACCTTGCACCCTCTGCCGGTTCAGTGAGTTTGTTTCCATCAACCCCAGCCAGTTAATAACCTGGCTTGGGTTGATAATCAATAATCATGGATGATGTAATCCAGCAACATCTGAGGGGGGCACAGGTTCTTGACCCTTGCTTTGACCATGCACGTTTAATTCTCCAAGCCTATTTTCATAACCCCAGATCTCCCTCTCTCCCACGCACGTGCACATACACAGAATTACTTCACCCTGCTTGTCTTGCCAGCTACAGCAGTTCTTCTTGCTGCCAAGGTAAATTGGTTTGTAGGTATTCCTCAGAGCTAGAACAGTTGTTTTTAATCATCCCATTTGCTCTCCTTCTAGCGTTTTCATATTTAATAGTGTCCCACTAGAACTATTGGCTAAGAAGAAGAGGGAGGAAAGGAATAAGACAGGGAAAAATTGCATGTGCGCCCCTGGGGGTTTTGACATAGCCTGCTGTGCCATTAGAAGAAAGTAAGCCAAACAAATTTAGAGGATTCCTTTCTGTTCTGGGTGAAAATGGAGGGAAACAAATGCAACAGGCAAAGAGCAAGCCATTCTTTAAAACTGACAAATCATTGCTGAAAAATGACCATTTGTCCCAAGTCCCCAATAAGCCCCTATCAAATTCCCTGCCCATTTCCCTTTGTCCTGTCCTGAAACAAAATCATATCATGTTGGCTGGGGGCAGAAGAGATTCCCTCCCTACGATTCTTTAGCGGCAAAGAAACAACACATATCAAAAACCCATTGCCTTTATTTAACTGTGTCTGGATGCAGGAAATTCCAGAAGGGGAGAGACACAGATGTGGGGTTTACAGGTAGTCAATCCAGCCTTAGGGAGTGGCTCAACAGTTAGCAAAAATGTTCGACAGGTGAAATGCCCCTTGTGACTCCAACTCAAAGTTAGGAACATCATCACCTCTTGTCTAGCAGTATGGCTGTTCGGTTGTCAAGGGCGCAGGAACCTGCCTGGAAAAGTAGGTTATGACCCCAAAGAGGAACAGCAACAAACATCCTGGTTACTGCTACCAGTCATGAGGTTGGATTTACCCTATGTGGATAATTAACCTGCAGAGATTGAGGCAGATGGACCTCATAAAGAATAATGAACAATAGTTGTCAGTGGGAACACATTTTCCCTGACCCTATATAGACAATAGCTGGTTGTGAGAGGGAGGAAAGGAAGATAGAGTAGGGCTACTAGAGTGCTGTGCTAGTGCTTATGCCTTGGTTCCTGTCCTCCGTCACCCATGTAGAATGTAGCAGAATGTTCCCCTTTGAGTCTGTAACAAAACACAGTGGGTGCAGTGGCTGTTCTGCTCCATATATTGGAGCTGTGCTCATGAGTGTCTTACCAGCACTGGCAATGGTCAGAATGCATAAATGTGTTTGGGAGACACTGCTCCTGCAGTTGGGGTGGGTGTGTTACAGTAACATAATTCCGACAAGACACAATGAGTTGTATCCAACTAAGTCACAGCAAAACTTTCCCTCCTTCTCCTCCCCTTGTACCCGCCCCCCCCAATCCGTTCTATGTTCTGGGGTGTTATCCAAACCCTTCGGAGCAGATTTGGGGGTAGTGTAAATGGTGCATTGGCAGATGAGATAACGGGGAAGTTCTGTTGCTGGTGCAGAAGTTGTTCCACCCATAAATGTGGATAAGCCCTTAGTTGGAGTCCACCCACAAGTTACCTGACTGTTTGCCGGTTACCAAATGTTAACAAGCTTACTTTTCCAGTAGAAAGTAGCAAAACCAATGAAATAAAACAAACAAAAAGGTTTGATGGCTTTGTTCTCCCTGTTGATTTCATTGGAATTAGATTTTGGCTGAAATTCTGTAGAAGGGAACTGTGCATAGGTCAGTTCTGATTTCCTAGATGAAGCATGGAGCCAGAAGTCCAAGAGGAGTGAAAAAGAGGGTGCAATGTTCAGTCTGCTACCATATTCAGAACACATTTTCCAATATATGCAGCCCTATAATTCACAGGAGTCACACAAGTAGTGCACAAGAGGCAATGCTGGTGACTTAGGCTACAGGATATATAACGCCATGTAGGTGGCATAACACAGCAGCAGCAGTTGTTGGTACCTAACCGTAATGTTCTTCCAGTTCATTCTAGGTGTGGCTGTATAGATGCGGCATGGCCCATAAATTCATAGTCCTTCATCAGCACAGGCATTGCAGCTTTAGGCCTGAGCACAATGCATCGGGCATTTGAGTCACTGTCATTCATTATAGACTGCATTCTCAGTGACTTGCCTGTAGAGACAGTGCTGCTTTCTCTAGAGAGGGTTTGCCGAGCCAGGGCCTGCACCCTTGGCCCTGCACCCTTGGTGGAGGCCAACCCTACCACTCCCTAGTTGCCCCCCTGCTTGCACAGAGACATGTGAGACATTATATGGTTATCTTATTTTTGGTGACAATAATGCACCCCTACTTTTATGTTTAGGCTGGGATTACATTATGGCAGGGGCTATTACTGAAAATACATTAGGAGATATCCACCCTGAACATCGGCTGTATTTGCTGATTTATTCACACTTATAACATGTTCACACCTTCTGTATCTCATCAGCAAAACCATCAAAGCTTTTGACTCCTTCTAATTGCACTTACAGATAGGTAGCCGTGTTGGTCTGCCATGGTCAAAACAAAATAAAAAAATTCCTTCCAGTAGCACCTTAAAGACCAACTGAGTTAGTTCTAGGTATGAGCTTTCGTGTGCATGCACACTTCTTCAGATACAGTATCTGAAGAAGTGTGCATGCACACGAAAGCTCATACCTAGAACTAACTCAGTTGGTCTTTAAGGTGCTACTGGAAGGAATTTTTTTAATTGCACTTAGATCTTTTACAAGTATGTAGTTCAGATATTTCACACTCTCAAGTGTCTCTCATTTAATACTTGCTTGTCCACTCCTGAGACAGCCATTAAAGCCTTTCTTGTTCCCTTTAGTGGCTTTCATTAACACTAGCTTCCCTGCCCTTTAATCCCTCCTGCACCCAATCAAGTCTTAATTGACTCTACATAATTTTATCTGGTTACTTCCAGCTATTCTAATTTGCAATAAAGCATCTTCTGTGGGCATCCAGGCCTTCTCTTGAAGCAGTTATCATATGAAACCATAGCCATTCAGTCGGTGTTTCTTTCCTTTTAAATTACACAACAGAGTAAGAAAACATTATGGCTTGCATCCAAAGAAGCACCAGCATAAGGGGAGGGGAGAAGGTGACTTTCCCATACTCTCTCCTCCCCTGGGTAACCCTCCAATCCCTCTCCTGAGTGTTGGGGGATCCTGATGAGTGAGGTGGGTAATTGCCAAAAATTCCCTCAGCCTCCTGTGTCCACCTCATTTCGATGGATTCTGCAAACCTTGGAAGAGTCTTGTGGGGGGGAGGTGAAAAGTTGCGGGAGAAGGGTGTGTGGGAAAGCCACCTACTGGAACTTCCTTCTTCCAGCAGTTCTCCAGATCCAAGCCACAATCAATAGCCTTCATATTACGGGGTAGTGGGGTGGAGGGAAACAGGTAAACAGAATGTTGAAACTTGTCATTCAGGACTGCAACAAACCAAATGCATTTCTCCATTCAGGTATCAGTACAGTGGTACCTCTAGTAACAAACTTAATTCATTCCGGTGGTCCATTCTTAAGCTGCAACCGTTCTTATCCTCAGGTGCGCTTTCGCTAATGGGGCCTCTGGCGCGTGATTTCTGCTCGCATCCCGGGGCAAAGTCCGCAACCAGGAGAAGCTACTTCCAGGTTAGTGGTGCTCTTAACCTGAAGCATGCATAACCAGAAGTGTTCCTAACCAAAGTTACCACTGTATCTGCATCATTATAATTCTTTAAATGGAATATGGTGATTTTGACATAACAATAATGTGCCTTAATTAGAAATACCAATGAAAGGGGAAAGTATCAGCCTTTTTCTAACTACTCGAACTACAAATCTTTGCTGCTGTAAAGAAGTTACTTACCACTTCCAGATCAGTCTTCAAAACTAGTTCCTCATAAAAGAAATTCATTTCACTGATGTGGTCCGGCACAGGCATATTGGAATACAGACAAGAGAGGAGAGCAAAAGTCATCTAGTTCTCCTGCGTTCAGCCAACCTGTAGCTTGGATATTGCCAGCTTCAACTGCTGTGATGATGGCTGAAACGGCGGTTTCTCATTCCTACCCTACACTCATTCTCAGCTGTTCCTCTACTGAGAGCTGCAGTTTTGCTTAGGGATGCAATGCAAGGTGATCTTGGCTTTGGAGAGAAGGAGCTAGTAATGGTTGAAAGTTATGTGTTATCTCATAATAGGAAATGTGGAAAGTTGGCTTCTCTTTGAAGGAGGTTCTCTTTGTAACCTTAGTAGATTTGGCAGTAGTTGCATCTGAGGTGGTGGGAAGACAGAGAGAGACCTATGTTGATTAAGGGGATTAATTAGCTACTGGTCCAGCAAGGAGAACAGGGTGAAAGCAATTAAAGATCTCCTGACCCAGGCCCTCTCTAGTCAAAGTAACGTGGGGTGTGTTTCATCAATTACCTATCATTTCTTAAAAGTGATACTGCTTAATGCTTATTTTTTGTTTTTATTGATTCAATATTTAATTTTGGATTAAAATGCACACAATCACTCTATAATGGTTTATGGTAACCTGGTTCAATGTTGTAATGTTGCATGTTACTCTCTTTCAATTAGGAAGATCTAGCCGGATGAGGTTGATTGGATGTGACCCAGTTATGTCTGACCAGTTTCCTGGCACAGCATTAGTGGAAAAACTGATGGGCAACAGGGTGAATGAAGTCACTTGGCTACACAGGTTTCCCATACACCAAATCACATTGTTTGCTGGACTCTAGGTTAGGGTATTTTGCTTTCATAGTGCCCTCCTTGTTTCCTGGTAGAATCTCACTGGCCTGTAGGTGGTCTCTGATCCAGTATTGAGATTATCCAAAACACTGGTCTCAGGTAACTTCAAAATCCATACTGAGGCCACTCTTGCCAATGATGCTCAGGTTTTCGGGACTGCCCAACTCCCAGCACATTGCTGAACTGTCATGTGCTGCGCACTCTCATCTGCAAATTTATTTGAATTTTGATATAATTTGCTTGGGAGCAGAGGAGATAATGCAACTGCCTTGTCATGAATTGATGATGACTTGGTTCACCAACAATGGCATCATTGGTAATAATTCCTGTAAAAATCTTGTAAATGAGGATATAAATGTAATTTCAGCAGCTTCCAGTCCACAGTAGGAGTATTTGAAATGTTTGTCCCCAGTGGCTGATGAGTCCACTTGGTTTTCAGACTGCTGCTGGGATTTTTGTTCATGTTGTTGAAGTCTAAGTTTATATTTGGAACAGGGTGGTAGCTTGACTGGGTGATATAACTCTGAGATGTCCTCTCCAACTGAAAATAGACGGCACTGCTCCATGGTATAAAAGGTAGCTCCAGGCAATAAACCAGCAAAAGTACAATAGTCATAACATAAGTAGTGGCAAGTTTTGGACAAATCCAAATAAGCATCAGTCTGTGTTTATTTTAGAGACTGATGCATGGCGGCTATAGTGGCAAAGCATTCCGTCTTACTGCTGTGGTCATTTAGAGCAGAATACTCAATGGCCCATTGTAACATGTTTGCAGAACACTTTGTGAATAAAATCGCTCTCATTTCCATTGACTTACACCCCAGGTTGTCTTCAGGGCTGTGCTATGAGACCTTGTATTGCAATTGCTTGGTTGCTTTTCACTTATTGTAGCCTGAAGATGTGGGCAAGGTTCTTGAACCTATCTGCATCATGGCCTTGTCCAAACTGACAGGATTTTAAAAGATACCCAGTCACCCTAAAACTTTCCTTGTGGCTTCCCAAAAGCACCTCAAAGTAGCATGGGCTTTGGCTGAAGACATGGGTGAATTCTAAATGAAGTCAACACAGTTTAAAGGAATCAAGACAAAAACATTTACTGAAAGACAAAATAAAGATTCTTAGCATATAAGAATAACAAGGAGAGGTTGCTAGCATGTAAGCAGCTTCTGATTGGAGCAAATGTATAATGGAAATCCTTTATAACTTCTGGGGTAAAACCTTCCCTGATTACCTATGGCTATTCTCTGCACAATCCCAGTATGGCTTTCTTGGCACCTCTCTCCCTACTGTACAAACTCTTGTTTGCCCCTGAGATCATGCCATGATCTGATCTCTGAACACCAGCTACACTCAGAAAACAGCTTCTGGATACATGACCTCCAAAATATACCAACACCCGCCCCCCCAAGAAGATAGAGGGTTTCTATCCTCAATGAAATCTACCATCACCCATTTTGTTTTCTGGTGCAGTGATTAACAAATTAACCCCATTAATCCCCAAACCAACAGATAATATTTGTATTTCCATATAATATAAAAGCAGAGTCCATACAATCAGTCTACAGTTCATTTTCTTCGCAGTTCTGTTTCCAAATTATCAATCTGCTTCAGTAAATCTTTCCTATTCTGTTCCTGTACTTCACACACCCACACACACCCACACACCCACACACACCGGCCTCTCATGAATGTTTTACTATTATCTCAATCAGTACCTGTAGAAATATCTTCTGATTGATGAGTTCTTTCTGGCACATCTAATTATTACAGCAGATAGGTAAATAATATTATCCTTACCTATATTTATCACTAACATTTATAATCTGCATGGGTACTTGTCCTACTGTTGTGTTACATATCTTTGTAATTACGAGTGATTGGAATCATATCTCCGCTTGAATAAGTTGTGTGGGAAATAGAATAAAAAGTATAATCTCTTGGATACTTATGTATTGATATAGTATCTCCCTGAATCAGTTAGCATAAAAGCCCTCATGTTTGCTCATACATTTGCTGGTAATTTACTAGCCTGTTTCATATTCCTTGAAATATTTGCCTTTTTTGTGTCTCTCTGTGTGTAATCTATCAATCTTAGGAACTTGAATGGAACAGTTTGGATCCTCAGTAACAGTTAATAGCAACAGTATTACCTGTCTTCTTTAGGGACTTAGCCTCTCTTAAGAATCTTGTTACCTAACACTATTTAGTTGCACAGCCGTGGCTTCTATAAAACATTTCCCTTTTCTTTCTCTTCACCACCCCTGCCCAATTTTCTTCTATTCCCTCTTTTTGTATAAACTAATGAACTGATATAATTGTAAACTAATGATAGAAACAATAATATTGGTTGGAATCCTTCTATATAAATTTGCTGTTCTTGGGATATCTGATCAAAACAATATTGATTATTTAAGAGATTTAGTTCTTATAACTAAGAAATATTGTTTTATCTTTTCTTTAAAGAAATTATTGCTGATTATAGTAATGAAAATATTTGAATGGACTTTTAAAATGAATTAAAATACTTGTTGATTAGATTAAGAATTTCCTTAAGATAGGATGATATAGAATGAGCTAAAGAAGTGGAAAGAATGGGATGGAAAGAAGGAAATCAAAGGGGAAATCTGTGATTTTTTAATGATAGGGAAGGAAAACAAGAAAGTCAGATAGAGGAAAAGACAAAATCATGTAGGTAACAGCAGAAGAAAAGGGAATTTTCCAATGAATGATACAAATATGAAGAAAGAGCAGGAAAGGACTTACTTATGAGTTCAGAAACTAGAACAATATAGGAAAACTAGAGCAAGAAAAGGATAACTTAAAGCAATTGCTTCAAGAGAGAGATCAAAAATTTATGGGACAGATTAATGAATTGTCAGGAATGGTTTTTATGATAAAAAAAATCAAGATATGCATAGCCAAGTGCGGATGCAAGAGCAAATGGGTAAGAAAATAAAGGAAGTAATTGTGTTGTAGAAAGAAGAGAAATTACTACTGAACACAGTTTATACAAACAAGAGGTCAATAAGTTCCAATAAAGGTTGAACAATTAGTTTCAGAATTGAGACAATTAAAGCTGAGAGGTCTTCCAGAATAAATTGAAGGTGACAATCTGATTGGCTATTATTTAAAGATATCTTAGAATTAGAACAAATGTGTGAAATGATCATTGAGTAGGCATACAAAATTATTTCATGTTATGCATAATGGAATAAACTTGATTGCGACACTTTTGTAAAATATATTAGCTTCTGAGTTAAATATGCTATTTTAAAGAAACCGAGGCCAAGAAAAGAATTAAAAATTGAAAAACTTAATATTGAGGTTTTGACAGATGTGAGTTTGTACATATTGTAAAAGAGAAGAGATTTAAAATGATTGACCATATATTTGAGAGAAAGAGACATCCAATATGGTACCCTTTTAGTCTTAATGTTCAAATGGACAAATAATGGGTGGTTGTCTGGAATGTGGAAGAGGCGACTCCGGTAATAGAAATGATAGAAGAAACAAATCCCAAGAAAAAAATCTCATGATAATTTATAAAATATAGGAAACTCAGTTGAATGCAATAAGGCTTCCAAGTTGGGTTGCCAGTAAACTTTGTTTTTGTTACTATTTACTGGACTTTTTTCTCATTGTAAATAAAATAAATATTTTTCCTATTAATGTTTGGGGGATCGATGATGTTATAAAATGGAAAAAAAGTCTTTTCTAAATTAAAAAAGACAAAACTGATGTTGTTTGTTTCCAAGAAACACATATATAGAAAGGTTATGAAAGCTTACTTAAAAACAGATTCCTTGGGATAGTATATGCTGCATGTGGAGAGAGAGAAAAACAAAAGGAGCAGTAATATATATAAAGAATCAGGATTGGCAGTTAAAAAGATCAGTATTCCGACCCAGATGATAGGCTCAATTTACTGAATTTAAGTGGACCACTGGGTAAGTATATGTACCTAATGTGGGTTTTTTAAAATATATTTTTTTCAAATCTTAATTGACTTTGCTGAAAACAAAATTATATTAGTAGGAGACATGAATGGTTGATTTGATAACCTCTGTAGCTAATGTTTCCTAAAGGAGGGCATGGTGAGATCTGTTTTAAAAATAAGCCCTCATTGGCCCATGTTTTCCAGGAATTCTAGGCTGGTTTTGAATATTTCACTTACAGACAAGGCAATTGGGTAGATTATGGTAGATCAGTTACAAGTTCTTAATGGACAGCCCCTCAACTTTTAATAATGCATACATTCATTATATTACTTGTATGCTGCCTTTCCACAATTCAAACCAGGTTCAAGGCTGTTTACAATATGAAAAAATTACATAGCTACAACATAACAAAAGTAGTCATAAAAATAAATAAAACATTTTAAAGGACACAAACTGAACAATTTCGACATAAATAACAAGTTCTAAAAGAAAGATAAAAACAAGAGCAACAACCACCCTGAGATCTTTGGATGAAGGGCAGTATATAAATTTAAAAAATAAAATAAAATAAAATAAAATAAAATAAAATAAAATAAAATAAAATAAAATAAAATAAAATAAAATAAAATAAAATAAAATAAAATAAAATAAAATAAAATACAACTCCCACCCTAGCCCAAGAGTCTGATCAGCACCCTCAGCTTTTTGTAGCTGGGTCAGTCAGGGCCCTACCCTCCCAGCCCAGGTGGAAAAGGCCTTCAAGCAGGATGTTGGTCTTCCAGGACTGACAGCCAAGATGGTCTCTGGCGGGCCCTGCCCTCCCATGCCAAGAGGGCAGGGGAGCAGGTCTTCCAGGACTCACAGCAATGATGTGCCATGTAAATAGTCTTCATGATTATGCAACACCATCTCAGATAATGCTGGCTCCTGCCAGTAGCATCAGTATACTCTGCTTCTCCTTCAACACAAGCATTATTTACATGCCATTATTGGGAACCTCATTTGCGCCCACTTAATTAAGACTTGGTGAACTAAGCCCTCTCTAGATTTACCACATTCATTAGAAACCATTTTCCTCAAACTATTTAGGGGAAATTCAGGTTTATCAAAAACAAATATTTTTTTTCATGGGGCGCATTTAGATTCCTTGCTCAATTGCATTACCTATAAATTTTTCAGCTCATCCCTAGATTGTAGAGGAATGCAGGGTGCTTACCAATTGTGAGGATAAATGAATTTTACATTGCCTGTATGATAAATTTCTTTTCATCATGTAAAAGCAATTATGTAAAAGAATGTTCTTGAAATGACCACCATTAGTTGTAAAACTGCCATGAACTGCATGGACGGCAGATTTATCACTAGAGGAGAAAGGTCTAATATAACAGGTAAAATTCATTAGAAAGCGGCTTTCTTATTAGCTAAAGGTTCCTTCCCAATTGCCTGCAACTTATATTCAGAGTTTTTTAAAGCCAAAGAACCTAAGGCCAACATAACCAGTGGTTTCCTTAAAGTTCTCTAGTTTAAAATACATCTTGCCTTTCAACAGTGAGTGGCTGTGGTAGGAGTCTCAAATAAAGCGCCAGTGCTATCTGTATTTCTCCAAAGCATGCTATAGCTTTGCTGAATTGTGCTCTCTTTGTGACAAAGTCTCTAATTTATTTTCGTATTTAATCAACTTCAACCACAGAAATGGCTCTCCCTGGCTTGCTTCAGATTTTTTTTTTTTTTTTTACAAAGTCACATACCTCATCCATGACAGTACGGATGAATTAGTAGTGAGAACCAGCCCCAGACATAATGATCTCAACAGGATCTGTTTGTCTTGGATTGTAAAATCTTGATTTTCCAGAGTTCCTCATCACAGAGGGAACCTACACAAGTTTAAGCAGGGTCCCCTCTTCATAAGGTCACTTTTCAATTCACAGAGGGTTATGGGATGAAGGGCTGAGCTTCAATACATTAGTATTGTAGACAGCTGCTGGAACATCTGAAGAGGGCAATAATCTCTTTTGGATGGTCGCGTACAGATACCAAGGGCACATTTGAGAAATAAGGTCACATTTTGAGTATTTACTATACAGCTTGTTTAGTGGTTGCAAATGTTCTCTTAAGTTGTGCTTCCTAATGATATGCTAAGAAATCTCACAAACTGTGACTAAGCTTTAATAATGGGGTAGAGGAAAATGGTGGGAGACCTGAATTGATTTACCCCGTATCTCTAGCTGCTTGTCTTTGTTCCAGCATTTTGAAACAGTTTACCACAGGTAGAATCACACAATATATTCTGTGGCAACTAACACATCAAAAGAGTTCACTTTGTATTAAATGCTGAGCATGGTAGAATGCCAGAGGTCAGCAGGTGTCACCTCAAAGTACTGGCCTACTTTTCCCAGGTTTAAACAAAACCTTAGAGGTAGGAAAGCAGCAATAACGATTTATATCATTGTTAAATTCATAATGGGGGAAACTTCTTCTTTTGAAAGTTAGTCAAATTGATTTAAATTTTACCTCTCTGAGACAGGTAATACCACCGGGCGAAGTCTAGGAAAAAGTAAGAAAACAATTTAACAAAAAAAGACTACATACACTTTTTTCTTTTTGTTTCAATGTAAAGCTGGATGGGATCTATTCTTGATGTGAAGAGGACCCTATTTTCTATATGATATGTTTGATTCTTGTTCATTGGATGTGTGACATTTCTCATTGCATGGCCCTGCCGTCTTTCCCAGATGGTAGTATCAAATGCAAGGCGTCCCTCTCCCTCATATGAAACCATATGACGATGAATGACAGTACATAAACAGGAAGGCAGCATGCTTTTAGTCATGCAACCATGCAATCAGCAGGAAAGCTCACAAAGAAAGAGGACAGAGCAGAAGAGTTTTGAGGAACGGTGATCCCAGACACTGTGCTAATAAAAATCTTTTGGAGACATAAGATACGTGTTGTGCAATTTGAAACATCTGTTAAAGAAACTGGAAAGGTTCCCCTTTTCAAGAATAGAAAGCTTTAATCTTCTGTTTTCTGGTCAGCACTTTTAAGCAGCTATAGGAAGGAAGAGTGATTTATGCAAAAGAAGCAACCCCAGGTAGATTTCAGCTTTACTAACCAAAGTCATCAGAATAATTACATTTTTATAGCAATAGCTCAGTGCAATGCAGATTTTTTTTTTTTGGGGGGGGGGAATAGAATTATTAGTAATTAAGTAGAAAAGATAAGACCATTCCCCCCCCCCTTTGGAGTTAATTCACACCCAACATTCCATGTCTCAGTTCAAAATCCTGTAAATTAGATTGCAGTCAACTCCCATGGGAAAAATACAATGAATTAGCAGCAACTTTCACAATATACGAAGAGCCAACCCCTTTTCATTCTTGCATTCATGGAACAGAGGCCACTTCTGTGGAGATCCAACTTCATTGCCATTGCTTTGCTCCCTTTCACTTTATGTTAGGTGAGACCCTTAACATATGAAGCACCTTCTCAGTTTCCACTTTCATCACATTCTCCAGACCACAACAACCAGTTTTTCCCCATCCCTTGAAAGCCACTAAATAAGTCTCCCATGGATTGCTTATATACATCATTTGTTCGAGTGCAACCTGTGGTGTCGCATGAATGTGTTGCAATTTACAGCCCCCTTGGAATTGGACAAAAATTCTATTAACACTCTCAGTAGGGGCATACACAATTTAATCAACCACAAAGAACAAATTCTGTCTTAACCCAGGGTGGAAGAAACTCCAAGTGTAGTCAAAAGGTAGGGGATGTGTGAAGAAAACTTGTATTCTTAACTGTCTGCCGTGCTATTTGCAAGGTCACTTTGCACCAGCACCATTAACTGCAGTTTGCAAAATCGTACATATGTTGCTCGTGTGAATTCCATTTTAAGAATGTGAGAAGCATGAATTGGGTGATAGTACTGTAGTATTATTTCTGTTTCCTCCAGGTCACACTCACAAACACACACATGTAACAAAGAGAAAATCAGATTAATTCTAGCTTAATTGAGCTATAACTACATTCATGCTGCAGCTCATTTCTTATGCTTTTTGACAAATAGGTAAATAAAAATGTGATCTGCTGTATTAACACACTGTATAAAACAGATTACATTCTGAATTCCTGCTGATAACACACACAGTGAGTGACATTCTACTTAACATGTGCATTTCCTGGTTTGTTGTTGTTTTTGCAGATTATAAGGACAAAGACTAAAACAAAAAGAGAGAGAAATACTACAGTAAGTTTAAGGTAAAAAGCCCACATGACATTTGGAGTTTTTGGAAACAAAACAGATACACAGAATTCTGATGTTGTCAGTCAAGTTACTTTGCCTTTAATAGGAAAAGTTAGCTAGGAGTATGAATAAAAAACACCACAATGAAGGTTCCAAAGGGGAAATACAGAAATCCTATTAGTGTGGGTTCTTACAGAAATAGGTTTGTGACTATTATAAACTTCTTCACAAATCTCTGCCTCCCTCATCTCATTTTGGTACCAATACCAAGTAGGGATTTTTCTCTAACTCCCTGTAGGCTAGAAACAGTCAGGAAATATTTTGAAAAACAATTCACAGTGAGAGGTACAATATATTGGAAATGGTTAGGGATATGCTTTTAAAAATGTTTGTTTCTTTGTTTTCAGGTCATTCGTAAGAATAGGTACTGATTGTTAGAGGGAATTCAGAACCCCCTAGCATGGTTCAGTGTTCGGCTCAGAAATTAATTTGAGTTAGGTCTTATTGCTAGAGTTCATGTAAAACATTAGAACTAAGATCTGCTAAGGAATCCCTGCTGGAAACTAGATACTTTATCATGGTCTCAATTATCTCTGTGGAAGCTACAATGTGTGGATTGGCCTACTGTAATGTGTTCTGCTTGAATATAATTTAGAAACTGGTGAAGAATGCATCTGCCCAATGTGTGAGAATTAGCCTAGTCATTTTACACCTGTGGTATAAAGTTGCATAGGTTACCAGTTTTCCTTAACCCAAGGTGGCTCAAACCTATAAAACTCAACATGGATTATTTCAGGGAAAGACTCCATGCATATGGATTTCCCCAAAGCTTAAGATCAGACAATGAAGCCCTACTTCAGGTTTCAGCAAGACTGAAAATTGGCAATTTTACACCACTCTTCATCAAAACTGACACCAATAGGTCTCAGAAGGTTAAAAATACCTTACAAATTATGAAACCCACATATACTAATGCATAAAACCTAAATTGTGATCCCTCATTGACGATTCATTCAGTGAAGGGGAAAGAATCCCCAATGGAAGAAGTGTAATAATAAATCTCTTCTTCAGCCCTCAAGAAGTTCCAAATCCAAGAAGCAAAACAATATATATGGCGGTATGAAAATGAGGGACAAAGGTTAATCTGGATGCGATGACAGGCCTCTTCCTTTCTCAGAAAGGGGTGCTGGAAGAAGAGGCTTTTGCTTTTGGAGTACTAGTCCAATTGGTCCTTGATGGCTTCATGTGACAGGCCTGTTCAAACATGATTCCCTAAATCAGAAATGGTAATATTTTCACCTTGTGAAGATTTACATAATAAAAAAACCAAAATATTAATAAACAAGATTTACATAATAAGTTAACAGTAAGTACTCAGGATTCTTCAATTCAATTTCACACGCACTATCTACCGTACTTTTCTCTCTATAACACGCAGATTTTTTCTCCTAAAAAGTAAGGGGAAATGTCTGTGCATGTTATTGAGCGAATGTGTGGTCCCTGGAGCCGACTGGCTCGAGCGCAGGGGCAAAAATTCAATCGCGCGTGTCAGGGAGGAGGGAGCTCCGTGAGAGAGGAAGCTGTTGCTTTCCTGCATTCTGCCTCAGGGTCTTACTGCCCACCTTCTTCTGTTTCGGTTGCTGTTTGCTCAAATGGAACAAAGAGCAGGCAAATCCCCTCCCCTCCAGGCAAGCAGAGGGGAAAGGAAAGGATCGCGTCCTTCCTTCTAATTCCTCTTCGTGCTCAGGTGCTGCTGCGTCCAGGGAAGCATTTTAGGGACTCGCAGGCAGCCGGAAAACATGCAGGTGGGGGGGGGGAGAGAGAGAGAGAGAGAGAGAGAGAGAGAGGGCGGGCTGGCTTGGGTGGGTGGGTGTGGGGAAAACTTTTGCCTTCCTTTCCTCCCTCCCGTTATACCCCTCTCCTGCATTCTTAGCCAGCTGCTTCTCTGCACACCCCTCTCGTGCTCCTTGTCCCTTCTGTGTTTTTCCTTCCCTCCCCACTTAAAACGTGGTTACAAAGCATGGATCCACATGGATCCTCAGGATCTTTGCATTGGGTCACCCCAAATTCACCATCAGATCACATAGCATGTCCATGGCTACAGTCTGCACCAAAAAAATCACGCACCCACTGTTGCCTGGGGCTGCAATGGTGCAAAAACGTGGTTACAAAGCACAGATCCACAGGGATTCTCAGGATTTTGCATTGGGCTACCCCAAACTCACCATCAGATCACATGTCTGTGGCCACAGCATGAGGCACAAAAATGATACATCCACTGTTTCATTCAGAATTTTTTCTCCTTGTTTTCCTCCTCTAAAAACGATGTGTGTGTTATGGTCAGGTGCGTGTTATAGAGCGAAAAATACGGTATATCTATATATCTATAAATACTTGGCAAAGTTAGCAACTAGTAGAAGTCCACAGTTCCTACAATGGAAGACCTATTGGTTCATTGAGTTCAAACAGTGGCAACGAGCAGAAATTCAGCTCACTGCTTCTCCTACTTCCCAGCCTTGACCTTGGGCTTGCCCACACTTCTGCCCATCCTCTGCCTAGAAAGCACAGGTCTGAGTGCTTTTGTGTTTGCCCCATAGGTTTCCCCTGGGAAACTCACTCTTTACCACTGAAACAGAACAAATAACAATGGTCTGATTCAGCAATAAACTATGGGTTTTCCTGGAGGAAAGCAGGGAGGCAAACGGATGTGTGGATGAGCCCATTAATCACCCATGCACTGATAGTACATAGGCATTCCAATTTGCATTAGACATTGTTTCTTTAACATTCAGCTCACATGTATGTTTGTGTGTGTCTATATGTGGACTAGAAGTGTCTTGACCTCATTTGCATTTGCCCTAATTGTCATGTATCTACCGTAGTTGCTCTGGTTATTTTACATGAACGTTCCTTTGAAGGAAGCAAATAGAGAAATTGGTTTGCTGGTAATTTAGTATTCTGACACACTCCCTTGTATTTTATAAGAGATATTTTTCTCTTCTATTCTTCATGGCCACTTTTTGTAAGATGCACATTTTCATTCTGCCAGAGAGTTTCTGCCATCCAATCCCGCAAAATGAGCATCTGTGGCCTCTGCTCTCTTGCAGGAGAAAGGTGGCTGTGCATAAAAGAGCTGTTTCAGATCCTTCTGTTCTATATCTTTTTGGTCTATCTTGAATGAATTAAATTCTCAATTACTCTGCTTTCCCCCTCCATTTAAATATGCTTGAATTTTCCTAGTGGAGTCACAACAGTATAATTTGTGGCACTAATAAATCCTCATTTTTAGGGGCTGCCAGTGATAATATGAACAATATGTTCACTTGGCTATGCCTCTGAATCTAAGGAAGTAACTCTTTACATTTCACATACTGAAAGAAAATGACAAAGTGGTAAGTTGGGGGTGTACCAATCACTAAAGCAAAAATGAAACAAAAAGCCTATTTAGTTAACAAATGTTTCTGCAGTTGAACATGTTTTGCATGTATTATTGGCCTCCAGAACCACACTCCTCCCTCTTCTCCTTCAGCTCTACAGGAAGTCCCCTCTTTAAGTACTTCCCCTTCACCCAGGGACTATGCACATAGGAGGGGAAATGATTAAGCAGTCCTGTGCTGTAATTGGCATCCTCCTGTGACTGCGTTTCAATTTAATAATATTTTATACTACCTTTCAAACATATTGTCAAAGTAGCTTAAAACAAAATATCAAAATATCAGGGGATTGGACATGTGCCTCATACATATCTAGTTTGGTTCCCATATTGCAAGTCAAAAGCTTGGAATTTAGGAGAAACTACCCTATCAATTCTGTATCTTTTATATTCTATTGAACAGATGTACACTGTTTATGTTGCTGTGAATGAGATCAGAAATCATAATTCAGTATACAATGCTAAACTAACTTTGGCCCTTAAAAGTGTACCTATAGATTGAACTCTCAGAGGTTAACAACACTCTCTTATTACTCAGACAGCCCAACAAAGAGCCTGAATAAATCCAGTAATTCAGTGGCCCTGTTAGCTAATACATTTCTTTTATGGCCTGGGTGGGTGATATGATCCTTTTTAAAAGTCAGGATTGCAATGCAGTACACACAGTGACTAAAGCAAATATAAATGAAGAGATATAAGTCGTGCATGAGGGATTTCCTGTTCTATTGAAATTGCTTTTTCCACTTAACCCCAGAAATATGAGAATTATCCACCTGTATAAAAGCAAGGGATTGTTATAATATCTCATGCTTGCCTCTCTCACTGAATATAACTACTCTAATTTTGCACTGCCTGAAGAATAACCCCGTACCACCTCTGACCAGTTTGGTAATGCAGAGAAATTTGTTGGCGCAGCTTATTTGGAGTTAACCCCATAGTGCAATCCTGGGGGAAGTATCAAGAATACAAAATGCATTAGCAAGCATTTACTCCCTGTGCTACTCCCTGAACGGTAGCTGCACAATATGACTAGAATACTCTTCTCTTTCCAAAATAGATTTGTTAATGACTCCACAGGAAAAAAACACAAGCAAACCAGTTTCTCCCAGTCACAGAATCCCCACATTTTTCAAGCTCTCAGTATCAAGCTCTCAATATATCAAGCAGAGTATAATTTCAAAACATTATTATTATTATTATTATTATTACTATTACATTCTTATTTGGTTTGTATACTATCGCAGACACATGGTATAAGGGCGGTTTAAAAATACTTATAACAAACAAACATGCAAACATAGACAAACCATGGAGGAATTATCATATTCATCTTCTGTGTACTACATCCATGCTCTTCACTTTGCCAATACATTTTGGTTTGGCCTTTGATCTGTGGATTTACTTTTAATACACTTCATTTCCAATAAAGGGAACTTCAGTTTCATTATTTGATTGCTGCAAATGACCTATTGAAATATACGAGTATGAATATTTTTCAAATTACTCCCTATTGGCTCAAGAAAACCATTTAGCTAATTAAGTGAATAATAAATTATCATCAAAATAAGACAATAGCAAGTGACCCTGCTGCTCTTTCTCATATTTACTCAGCAGGACTCATTGATCTCTGCACTTCATTAGTAAAGAATAAAGTATATTTGATCACAAAAAATGTGAAATTTCATCACGATAGGACAAACAAATGCAGAGTGTAATAAAATTTGATAGTGTCATGGTTTCTTCCTCTCACAGTAGCAGCCTTGGTAGGCCAAGAAAAGTCATCCTGCACAACTGTCCCATTTTAAGTGGGACATCCCAGATTGACAGAAGCTGCCCTGACTTCTGATCCCAATCCCCGACGTCCCATTTTGGCTTCATGCTCTGGCCATGCCAGAGCACAGAATCAAAAAGATGGGGGGTTTTGTGTCCCGCCTTATGGCGTGAATCAGTTGACTCACACCATAACGTGGGACCAAAAAACAGTAGGAAAACCTACAGTACCTTGACCCCAAAGGTCACCACTCTTTGGCACACCTTTGGCCCAGGCTGCGGAGGAGGAGGATGAAGGTGTAGGGGGGGCACATAACGGAGATTTATTTATTCATAGTATGATGGGCTTCAAATTATTCCAACATGCCCTTTGGGTGATTGCTCTTGACATTCCTCTGAAGGTAAGACAGGCTCTCAGTAGTCTCTCAGCAGCAGCATTGCTGCTGCATACCAGAAGAGGGAGGGGTGCAGTGGTAGCCAGTCAGGACTTTACAGACACACCAAGAGGAACACCAAATTGGCTGGGAGGCAACTGCTGCCACTCTCCACTCTATTTTGCTTGGTGAGCCACTCACATCTCAATTATAGGAGTCCCATCACCCAACATTTTGTGCCCACAATTTCTTACATAGCCCAGCATTCATAGTGTGCCTTTAAGTCTTCATTTCCATGCACAATCTCAGTAACTTTTCTAACAAAAAATATTTTATTTATTATTTGCATTTTCCAATCACCTTATAACATGAGTTTCTTGGCAGCATACACAATTAGAGGGAGTGTATGGTGCTGTGGTCAAAACCACTGAGCCTCTTGGGCTTGCTGATTGGAAGGTCAGTTTGAATCTGTGCAATGGGGTGAGCTCCCATTGCGCTGTCCCACCTTCTGCCAACCTAGCTGTTTGAAAGCACACCAGTGCAAGTAGATAAATAGGTACTGCTGTGGTGGGAAGGTAAACGGTGTTTTCATGTGCTCTGGCTTCCGTCACGGTGTTCTGGTGCACCAGAAATGATTTAGTCATGCTGGCCACCTGACCCGGAAAGCTGTCTGTGGACAAATGGCAGCTCCCTCGGCCTGAAAAGGGAGATGAGCACCACACCCCATAGTTGCCCTTGACTGAACTTAACTGTCCAGGAATCGTTTACCTTTACCTTATCTTACACAATTAGGTTTAAAAAGAATTGTGGGGGAAGAAGTACTACGGAAAAGGATCTCTCAGTTGTAGCCACCCTCCATCCTTCAGATTCAGGGGGACTCAGAGGTTGGCTATTATTGTCAAGGGCTGGAATGCCTGCTTGGCCCCGCAACTGTGGGTGCCCGGGGCCATGGGTGTGATACAGCATGTATGGCCCTGGCACCAAATCTGTGGGTGCCCAGCCCCTTCATGGGGAGTGGACACCTATGGCCAAGGACAACCTACAGGTCCCTTTGGACACTGTTGGCTAGAGATTCCTTAAGTATTAATGATGCTGTTAATTCATCTTACCAAAGCACAGACACTTGCATTTCTTATTGAAACAATGTGCTATTTACACCTACCCATTTGTCACACTGTTTGTGTAAAAGCAAATATTAGGCCTATTAAACTATCCTAGATATTCTCTACACGCAGATAACTCACATGGCGCTTCCAAGGGATACCCCTTGGAACATAGGTCAGCTTTACGTGCCATCTGTGGAGCGTAACCCTTGTGAAAGATGTGAGTTCAGCGGCATTGGTGAAACAAGAAGACACTATCATAACTCAAAATTATCTCAAAGTACAGAGTGAAATATTAAAATGCTTGGAGGGGGACTTCTATTGTTCATTGTCCAGGGGTGTATTGCTGATGGTACATAATCTCTGAAGGATAATCACTGCTTATGGAAATCAGGTCTAGCAAAGTGAGAAGTCTATCTTCTGAATCTACCATAAGAGAGTCTGAATTCAGAAGTGGGCTGTTCTTTAACAGCCACTGAGCGCCCCACAGATAACTCATTTGCTAACACTGGAATTGCTTTCCACAGGAGTGCTATCCCAAGGTAATGATTATAGGGGTACATGGGTTATACAGAGCTCCTCTGAGATGTTTGGAAATTGCTGAGCTCATTTTTCAAATCTGCTGTGGGATCACACAGTCACTGAAGCACACTTCAGCAATTCATGAGCCACTAACAAAAGGCACTGCACACCTACTAATATAATGTAATAAAGGCCAAAGGCTTTTTAAAGGGACAGTTTAGACCTGTCACACAGTATGCAATCAGAATTTGTGTGCAAAGTGTGCACCATTACTGCACACCTGTGCATTTTCCTTGTGTTCATGCTTCCTTGCTTAGATTCACATATTAAAGAAGCTTATATAGATTGGGAGAAAATTCTCAGAAATCCAAAACAAAATAAAAAAATTCCTTCCAGTAGCACCTTAAAGACCAACTAAGTTAGTTCTTGGTATGAGCTTTCGTGTGCATGCACACTTCTTCAGATACCAAAAGCTCATACCAAGAACTAACTTAGTTGGTCTTTAAGGTGCTACTGGAAGGAATTTTTTTATTTTGTTTTGACTATGGCAGACCAACACGGCTACCTATCTGTATCAGAATTCCAAGGCAGACCTTTTAACATCACAGTAATCCAAGTTTATGCACCAACTACTGGTGCTGAAGAAACTGAAATAAATTATTATTATTATTATTATTATTATTATTATTATTATTATTATTATTATTAATGTTTTGGATATATTCCTAGTATTATCCTACCAGATTGGCTGATATGATCTGAGTATATAATCATAAAATTGTAGAGATGGAAAGGACCCTGAGGGTCACCTTATCCAAAACCTTAATTAATCTTCACGTTTGTATTTATATACATGAATGATAAAATACATTTATTGAAGTAATTTCTGCTTAGTGGCTTGCTCATTTCGCCATTTGAAGAAGCACTGGAAGGAAGAGATGAGGAACAGCTAATAGAGATACTAAACTCTGCCCCTGAGCAGAAAGATCTTCAGAGACAGAGAACCAGCTAATGAAAATGTACTGACTACTGAAGAAAATAAAGCTGCTGGGCCCTTAAGATCCATTATGTAGTTCTGACAGGTTTTTGAAGAGATTATTTTTGTTAGGTATTGCACTTTAACACTGAAGCCAGGCCGTGTACAAGTAACAGCAAGTAATTGATTCAAAACAATTACTAACTAAAGGTTATATTATCAAAAATTTGCTACCACCTAAATGTATAGACTTGGGTTGAGGGTTATACTCATTCTGTACTGAGATATATACATTCTGTATATTTAGGAATATAGATATTGCCTAGATCAGACCAGAGATCCATCTAGCTCAGCCTTTGGTAACCTGGTGCCCTCCCAAAGCTGTCTGGCTCCAGTTCCCATAATCTCTGACCATGTTTCTTGCTGGTTAGGGATGATGGGAGCTGTAGTTTAAAACAACAGCTTGGGGAATGCTAGTCTAGCATGACTCCAGCTATAGTCAGACAGATATCCTTTGGAAGCCCACAGCCAAGATGTAATGTTGTCTCTGGGATACTGTCCCTAAACATGGAGATTTTATTCTTAGTATTTATGTTTAACAGCTATTGATTGCAAAAGCAATTCAATAAATTCTAAGGCTACTGTCCATGTGGATATTCAGTTTCCTCCCACGTAATTGAACTATGTGGAATCTGGATGCTGGAAATAGTAACCCACCAACACCTCTGTTTGTTTGCTTAATTTGCTGGTGGGGAACATATAACCTGCCATAGTTAGTACTCCCATCTGTCCCAGCCATCATGGCCGATGGTCCACACAGATGAGAACTGTCCAACATCATCTGAAGGGCCACAACTTTCCCATCTGTAGTTAAGATTAGGATTAGGTCCCATCTTCTCCTGGAACAGATACAATAATTTTGGGGGGTCCAGATTACAGTGTTGTAGTCCTGTATGAATGGAGTTGGGAACTAGCCATCAGGCGCAACACAGTTTCTGTTTTAGTAGAGACCTCAGGGCGCCTCTTCTTACTTCAGGCTGTGCTAGAGCTGTAGGAGCAGAAACTGAAAAGCACTTGGAAGCCTGAAAAGAGTATGCAACCAAGGGCTGGTCACAGGTCTCAAACTGTGATCCATTTTTATAAGTAGATCTGAGAGACTCTCCACAATGTCCTTAATAAATGAAGCCAAGCGCTCTGAATTATGAATGAAGTAATTCAGCTTTAATTGTTTTTCACTTTCTTGGAAAGGTTAGGGTGAACTACCTATGAAGAGCCCAGATAATGCATTGCAAACGAATGCCTTATTCCCTGCAGAACTCTTGTAGTTAATAAGGGTTTGACCTCATTGAAAAGCACCTTAGACATGTAGAGTTTCTTGATTTATTAATGCCTTGGATTTTGTTGTGTCAGCATGTTTTAAGCATCTGGGCAGAAAAATGAAGGAAGCAAATGGCAAATGGTAAATATAATGGATTGAACTGAGGCATCAGAAGTGATTGCCTAACCGAAGGGCAGGCAATCTTTGTGATATCAGAGTTCTTGTGAATGAAGCAATTTTGGGGACAGGGACGGAATGATGAACACCTTTCTACTTGCATTTCAAAGATGAAGTCAATTTCTGACCCAGGATCAGGCGTCTGTATTTTATCTCACTGTGCGACAGACAGAACAAAGATGGATGTAACGACAACTTGCCTACTATGGATGGAGCTCCCAGTGGTGCATTTCAGTTCAGCACATGTGGATTAAGCTCTAACTCACTCAAATGAGGGATTTTGTTCTCCAGCACCAGCTCTGCATTTTCTCCACACTGATGTAAATTAACTGCAGAACATTCAAGACAATGCAACAATGATAAAAGAGAAGAAAACTAAGAATTGGAAGTTGGGCTTTTCAGTCAGGAGGGTCTCCTCCATACATAGAGAAAAAAGGAGAAACATGAGAGTGAATGCAGCAGCATGGGACCTACTTAGATATGGTCTGATCCTAGGCCCTAGGGGGTATCTACATCTATACTGGAACTGGTTATGATGTTTTCCATTGTTTTAGCACTTGTTATTTGTTGCCCTGGATTCCTTTGGGAGGCAGGGCAGGATATAAATTTAATAAATAAAATAAAATACTACTGCATCTACTCTGGTCTTTCCAACCAAACTGGCACTGTGTGTTTCTTTATCATTAAAGAATTCATAATCAAAAATTGAATTAGCTAAGTTTACTTAATTTAACATTTGAACATAAAGCATGGATGGAAGTAAGTGTCACACTATTATAAATGTTCAGCCTATGCAAGCATTTCAGCTTGACAGATGGAACAATTCTCCAGTGGGGGCGGCAAACGGGGAGGAGAGAGGGGAAAGCCCCGTTGCACAAGTGGAAACTTTTGTGCGCTGATGAGGTTTGTTAGGTGAATACTGCCTAATAATAAGTCATCTTTGGAAGAACAGAATGAAAAAAATAAGGTGCAACATGGAAACTGGTCTCAAGCATATATACCTTTTGTAAATCTCCATTTACACTTATTTGGGTCTGTGCAAAAATGTCAGCTAGCTCGATTTAGGGGAGATGAGATCTGTGCTTTGGAAGTGCATTTAAGAAATGAAGTTTATTTTGTGAGCAGTATAAAACAAGATTGGAGAATACAGAAACTAAATGTGATGTAGAAAAGTTACTGAGTTTGATGACTTGATATGCCAGTTTGCTGGTTACTTGTTACTGAAAGATGGTGTAGCACAGAATAATGGCTAAAAGTGGGAGCTGTGAGCTGGGAAGACCCTGACTCATTTCAGCCACAAATGTATTACAGCAGTCTGAACCCCCCACTGGGGGTTTTCAGCCTTAAACACCCTCCTCCCAATTCAGATATGGTATCAGTAGCCAGCTCAGTTGGAAAGAGTAGCAAGATAATGTATGTGAAATCTTTTGAACACTTTTAGCCTACATGAGTAGCATCATAATCATTATTATCCTTGGAATATGATCATAAAGAAAAGATAGCCTTTGCTGGTGAAAGACAAAGTAAGCTTAAAGAGCTGTTTGGTAGCACTCAGGAAAATATGTGGCAGGTGGGGTGAGGAGCTGCAGCTGCAAGGAAGGAAATAAGTTCATTCCAATAAAATACAGGAAGAATTAACAGAAGGACTCAGGAACTAAAGCATGTGGGAGAGACACTGGATGACAAAAAGGGTTTATCTGTAGCATAAAAAGCAGATGGGAAGGGACCCAACATTTGCATCAAGAACAAGTGATTGCAGGCATTACCCAGGAACTTCTCAGAGGGAATGTTATCTGCTCACTGATATGACCAACTGACTGTAACCCAACCTTTCACAGCAATGCCTCTGTAAAATATCCATCTTCACTAGTCCTCCATCTTGTCAGAGTGGGGAGACTATGTTTCCCCTCAACCAAGTCTGACACACAAACTGAGCAAACCTTGCTGTCTCTCAGAGAAACTGAAGAACTCAAGTAGTAGTTAGCACTGTGACAGCTTAACAAGAGCTGTTAAAGTAATTTCCCTAGGTAGGTGCAACTCTTGTGATTGGCTGTGCCCAAGGACCTGGAAACAGAACTCCAGAAATATCAATATGGTCCCTGTATCCCAGAGGTGCATAAACTTTTCCCATTCAAAGGTCACATTCCCTAAGGGCAACTTTCAAAGGGCTGTATGACAGTGGCAGACAGAGCCAAAGGCAAAAGTGAGTGGGGCCAGAAGTAAAAGTGGGCAGAGCAACCAATGCAAATCTTACCTTTCTACAGTTAGCTACATTACAGACCTGTATCAAAGGTTTCTACATATGCATGTTGTTGTTTAGTCATTTAGTCGTGTCCGCCTCTTCGTGACCCCATGGACTAAAGCACGCCAGGCCCTCCTGTCCTCCACTGCCTCCCGCAGCCTGGTCAGACTCATGTTTGTAGCTTCGAGAACACTGTCCAGACATCTCGTCCTCTGTCGTCCCCTTCTCCTTGTGCCCTCAATCTTTCCCAACATCAGAGTCTTTTCCAGGGAGTCCTCTCTTCTCATGAGGTGGCCAAAATATTGGAGCCTCAGCTTCACGATCTGTCCTTCCAGTGAGCATTCAGGGCTAATTTCCTTCAGAATGGATGCGTTTGATCTTCTTGCAGTCCATGAGACTCTCAAGAGTCTCCTCCAGCACCATAATTCAAAAGCATCAATTCTTCGGCGATCAGCCTTCTTTATGGTCCAGACATATGCCTACACAGCACAAAGAAAGTGAGGAAAGCAAGTTGCCTTGCTTCCTGGAGAGGAAAGTGTGTGAGCTGGCTGTTCCTTCATCTCTGTAACTAAAATAACTCCTAGTCTTGGGGGAGGGGGAACATACCTACTCCGAGGTGTGAGGGATGAACAGGATAGGGGCAGTAGTAGCTAGTAGTCAGAGCCAGGAAAGGATACTTCTTTGTCATCCATGAAAGGGATTTTGCTCAGGAACCCGTATTTCTATTGGTCAGGCAAAATAACTAATGAAAGGCATGGTACTAGATAGCATACAGGTGCCAGAGACGTCAGCAGCTGAAAGTCGAAAGAGAGAGACGCAATGTCTGCAGTGAGAGACTAAGGACTCATCCACACTTCCACTTGCCCCCTGCCTAGAACACATGGGTCCAAGTGGGTTTGCCCTTGCCCCACTGCTTTTCCCTGAAGAAAACCCATTTACCGTTTGTTCCAATGCAGCACTAAATATCAGGTTCTCTGGGGGAAAGAGGCATGGCAAACAGAGGAGCCCTAACAACAATATATAGGCTTGTGGTTAATTGAACTAATAGAGAGTATTGGTCCAGGATGTTAATGCAGAACGGAGCTGGAATTTCTTTAATAGCACAACTTTGGGATTTCCTCACAGGTAAGCAGGCACAGAGGGAAAGTCGGATGGTAGAACCAAAGTGACCACGCAGGCCCTGAAAAATAATGTTTGGGGGAAATTCAGCCAAAGTTAACCACTTTTAAGTCTGATTGAGTTCAGTGGGGGATTTAAGCTTGAGCTTGAATCTCCCCAGCAAAAATCAATGTAAAAGTGCTTGACTTTGGCAGGATTGTGCCCATTGACATTTGTAGCATTTCTCTTTGTTTCTTCTACATTGGTCTCAATTTACAATGAAAGGAAGATTAGTCAGATTAAACAAGCCTTTAAGCTAACAGGGACCCTTGCTGTCAGTTCAGGGCTCAAATGTTTAGTTTTAAAGCCCTTGCAAGGTAATGATGTTTGAGACAATCATGTTTGATTTAAATTGACCATATAATTGTTCTGAGCCCCCCTAGTCAAATTTCCTCAACAAAACTGGATTTATCTGTTTGCCATGCAGTTTCTGCAGCCAGAGGGCAAGACTGTTGATGGAATTGAAGCAATTAATGGATACATTTATTTGGTACTAAACTGCACAGGAGTAGGGCTAAGCCAAAAGTAGACCTTTGGTCACACACATCTCTGCAGTACCTAGAACACAAACAGCTTGGCCTGAGCATTTATAATGAGAGTATAAAACACAACTATGGGATTGCACAATTTACCTACTAACAGCATTGAAAGTCGTGGAAATTACTCACTGGTAGGAGAGGAAGGAGGAAAAAAGGTGTTGAAAGCTATGTTAGTCCAAGTTGACCAAATGCTGCACTATGTCTCTTGTGGCACTTTGAAAACTGACACATTTATTATGGTACAGGATTTTATGGACTGGAGTATATTTCATCAGATGCATGAAGTTGTATACTCAGTTGGCAGGTGGCATGTATACTCCCTGGGAATGTAAGCAGTGAGGTCAAAGGGAAATGAAAATTTAAAAGTACAGTTAGATATTGGAGGATGGTGTTGGAAATAATTAATGGAATATTTCAACTTAAAATAGAACCACTGGCATGCCTCTTAAATTTACGTAGTTCAAGACTGTGCATCATTAGAAAAGGAAATGGAAGCCTTAAACATACTGGGTTGTAACCAACTAAAACCACTGCAATCAATGGAACCTAACTTAGTCATCCCTAGTAATTTCAATGGAGCTGTTTTGAGGATGACTAACACTGGATACAGCCCACTTACAATAGCAGGAATAGTGCTTGCAAAAGCATCAAAAAGTAAACAATGCCTCAACAAGATGGAATTATTGTGAAATATAGGCCATCAAATTGAGATAATTTTGTCAGCTTTTAAAATAAACTTTATGAATTACAGAGGTCCATTTCTCCTGCCTCCATGACTACCTAGTCATAACAAGGCAGTAACAGCAAATTCCTGACTCTGAAGTAGTTTGCGCAGGTAAGTTTAATTTGGGGATAAATCACACAAATCATAAACATACTACCCAAACCAACAACTCTTAGAAGGCTCAAAGGTCAGCTGAGTTCAGAAAGCTTAATTCCTAATAATCTGTCTAGGGTCGTAGTTTCACAATATGACACACCGACTCTTGGTGCTTTCCCTTCTCTCCAGTCCTCCAATCCCTTAATCACCCTGTAATCTTGGCAGTGCCAACCCTCTGTTCCAACATTCAATGCTATATCAACACAAAGACAGAAGATTGTAATCATACATTTTTGCAGTGGTTGTTTCAATCCTTTGGAGGCCTCTCAGAATATATCCCTAGCTTGATAAGGAACTGCATGCACAAATAGGTGCTGTGCCTCAGTATCCTCTCCTGCTCCAAACATATACCCCACTTCCACCCTGGTAATGATGCTAATTTGGGCTGTGCTCACTCCTCCCCTGCCCCAAGCAGCTCTTTGACACTATTGCAGACTATCTGATGGGGCGGTGCATATAACAATTGCAACTCTGGCTACTGCATGCTGAATCATAGAATCATAGAGTTGGAAGAGACCACAAGGGCCATCGAGTCCAACCCCGTTGTGTGTGTGTTCATGAATGCAAAAGTATCCACTGATTGTTCCGATTATGCATTACACTGGAAAAATAAAAGCAGCTTGTATAAATTTGCCTTTTACAACCACTTCCGAGAGGCCTCCTGAACATTACTTCCATTTAAATTAAACCTGCACACCCATTGCTGGCTTGGGAAGCAGTGTGTAGACTTTAGTCACAATCCATATGTATCCTGTATCTATCCTGTTGTTTCTGATGAAATACTGTATTTTAATGGATTTCCCCCCAAACCATATTCAACGTGAATTGAGAAAAAGAGTGACCTTGCTTTGTTTAAGTAGTGTGTTAAAGATACTATAGTAATTTGGCAGCTTTGATTCCCAAGCCAGAAATCATAGTTCCACTGGTATGGCCTATTCTCCCCCCAAACCACATTCTGTTCAATCCAATTTAGTTTAGTTTCCTTTGTATGGGGAAGGAGGAAGGGGACTGGATGTACAAACCTTTGTGCATGGTATCTGGCTGTTAAAAAATGGGAATTCACATCTATCTTATTGAATGCAAAAGGCAACATCTAATTTGAATGCTTATCCAATTAATGTGCACAGTTCCTAAAAGCAAGTTTATCCAATACATTCCACAGAATTCCTACAGATATCCAAGACCGTATGGCAGAAAAATTGAAAGCTCCAGAGAAATAAAGGAACACATTTCATGCATCCCTAGCTGTTAGCAAGATGTTTGTTGTGTCATTATGGTGTATCTAGAGTACATCCCACAACCCCCATAGTATTATATCTCCATGTTTCATATAAGTTAGTCTTAGCCAAAATGTTTATTGCACTGAAATTCATAAAGAAGAGAAAAACCAGTTTAGCATTTTGCAATTACCGCGTAACGCAAAATTCATCAGGCCAGAATTCAAGCTGTTTGGTCTCAAATATCTTACAGACTGCAGACTGCACATAACTAAGTCTTCCAATGTATCTGAGAAGAGCCTGTTAGTCTTCGTTTGCATTTAGAATTTATTTTGTTCATGCCTTTCATTTTTCATCTGTATAAATTTTGATTAAATGTATCAGTCAAGTAGAGCTGCATAGAATATTCAGTATCCCAAGGGAACAAAAAGGTAAAAGCCAGAGAGGGAAAATGCGCTGTTTTGCCTTAATGCCAGAAAATTACACGAGCTACAAAACTATTTGAAAAATGTCCTGGTTTATTTCAGGGTATTTATTTTTTAATCATTTTAATCATGTGTACATTTGGTTTTACCCTTGGGGTGAATAATTCTTGCTTCTTTCTCATTCTACTTCAACCCTCAAAACTTCTGATGCAAACCTGGGCTGAAACAGATGTACAGGTATCTCCCCACCCGTGTGCAATCAACACGTGCTCCATTTTTGGTGCTGAAATGGGGCGGGGGCAGAACTGGGCAGGGGTGGAACAGGGGAATCCCCACTTTCACGTGTCCAGGTACAGAATCCCCGTGAAAGTGGGGATTCCCCTATAATCAATAGCCCAAGCAGCTCAGTTTACTTACAGTTTACTTACAGTATACTTGCTTGAAATAGTGGTTTTATTGCAAAGAGGGCATAATCAGAAAGTTTAAACAAATCATTCAATCATACCTTATAACTGACTTTGTAGCACTCTTGAATTTGAAACACAGTAGCCTCTGTTTATAGTTTTTGGCAAAATCTATGCGGTACTGTACAATAAAGTGCATTCTAAAGTCTCCTCTAGTACAGTGGTGCCCCGCAAGACGAACGCCTCGCAAAACGGAAAACCCGCTAGACGAAAGGGTTTTCCGTTTTGGAGGCGCTTCGCAAGACGAATTTCCCTATGGGCTTGCTTCGCAAGACGACAGCCCATAGGGAAATCTCCGGGACAGTGGGGAAGCGCAGCTCGTCTTCCCCGCTGTCCTCGGACCTCCTCCGAAGCCTGGTGGCGGGGCGGGGACACCTCCTCCCGCCGCCGGGCTTCGGAAGGATGCCCCGGTGCCGGGCGGCGAGGTGGGAACGCCTCCCGCCGCCGCCCGGCATCGGAATGATGTCCCGAAGCCGAGCGGCGGGGCGGGAAAGTCTCCCCCCGCCGCCCGGCATCGGAACGATGCCCCGATGCCGGGCGGCGAGGCGGGAACGCCTCCCCCCGCCACCCGGCATCGGAACGATGTCCCGAAGCCGAGCGGCGGGGCGGGAAAGTCTCCCCCCGCCGCCCGGCATCAGAACGATGTCCCGAAGCCGAGCGGCGGGGCGGGAAAGTCTCCCCCCGCCGCCCGGCATCGGAACGATGCCCTGATGCCGGGCGGCGAGGCGGGAACGCCTCCCCCCGCCGCCCGGCATCGGAACGATGTCCCGAAGCCGAGCGGCGGGGCGAGAAAGCCTCCCCCCGCCGCCTGGCATCAGAACGATGTCCCGAAGCCGGGCGGCGGGGCCGCGAAGCCTGGGCGCGCTGGCAACTCTCCGCAAGGAGCGCTCCCGCTGCTTGCGGAGAGGTCCGCGAAGCCTGTCCTGGACCTCTTCTGAAGGCAGGCGGGGGGCAAAAGTCTTTGTCCCCCCTGCTTGCCTTCCCAGGGGCTTTTAAATCGCCCGGACAGCGGAGAAGTCCTCCGCTGTCCCGGGCGATTTTAAAATGCCGCCTGCCAGAAGAGGTCGGGGGAAGGCGGTTTCCATAGGAACGCATTAATTGATTTTCAATGCATTCCTATGGAAAACCGTGCATCGCAAGACGAAAAACTCGCAAGACGAAGAGACTTGCGGAACGAATTAATTTCGTCTTGCGAGGCACCACTGTATTATGGTTTGATCAATGACTTGTTAAGTGTTTGCTCCAAACCAGCTGTGCTTTTGGGCACTTATCATCCTGGTTCATCAAGTTCCAGACCCGTCCCCTTGTTCTATTTACAAACCATAAGTTTAAAATGTGCTGTTCCTCCCGTTGGCAAAGACTGAAAAGGATGGTGCCATGGGTAGTCATTAAATCAGTTAGCAAAGCTGATCAGTGCTCAGAGTGGCTACTCCTGACATGACTGTTCCTAAGACAAAAAGACACTGCCAGTTGGATTGTTAATTGTAACTGCATAAAAGTCCACACTTTTCTCCTGAATTAAGTTATACATACTCCTTCGCTGGAGTAATATAACTCTAAATGGATAAAGGCTTGGGGGAGGACTGCAGTTGTGCAGAATAAGCTAGCATTTCATAAAACGTGAGGTTTATTGATTAAGCTAGTAAAAAATACAGACCACTTAATTGTCTTACAGCCTCCTGGCCTAACCGTACATATCAAAGTAATCCCCAAGAAAGCAGTAAACTGCACTCTCACTCTTTGACACTAACTTGTCAAAGCATTCGAAAAGTGGTTGATGGTTTCACCACCTCAGTCAGTACTTAAGCTCTTCGTTAAATACACTCAAAGTAAATGGCTTCACATTCCTGCCCAACACCTATAAAAACCTATATACTGTAGCATGCCACCTCAATCTCTGATTCCAGGGGCTCCAGGCACTTACTCAGGGTTCATGTTTCCTTTTGCAATAAGGCACAGCAGAGTCTGTGGTGTCTTTAGGACGTACGGCTTATTTATACATATATACAACCTGAGCCTATGATGGAGGGGTTTACAGCATTAACACCCCAAAAAAGCATTGTTTCTCTCATAGCAGCAGCCTTGGATTCAAAAAGACATCTAACATTGCTCTCTGCCCCTCTGTCCAGCTTGCTGCTTCCTTAGTTCTAGGTCACATCATTACAAACTCTCAACTCAGGCTTTGTCGTTCTCACTACCCTTGAGTTGACGGAGGGTCCTCACCCATCTGTCATCTCGCCCAGAACACATTTTCCTTTCCTTTGTTCTCTTAATGGCTCATCACCCAGGCTCATCACCAATCCTTAACAGAGGAAGCTAGCTTGGCTTATATTTTAACCATTGCTTGATCCAGAAGTGAGAAAGATCTCAAATACTCCCCCCCCCAACTCATAACAATACTGTTTAAAGTGGAATTCATAGAGTTTTGTACAAGCATGATTAGAGGTCTCATGATACTAATATTTCTTTTTTAAAAAATTCCAATTGAAGAGTTTTTTTCATAGGTACTTAGAATCTGTGCAAACTATTCACATAAGACCAACTTTGGCTTCAGTCAAGAAATAATTGTGGAGTTTCATGTCCCATTGTATTTTTTGCTGAAGGTGGTGGGAGGAAGGGCTTGAGGAAATGCAGAACTATTGGTCATGGCCTTGAGTTTGGAAGGAAAATCCTTCAATCACAAGAATGATTGCAGTGTCTTCCTCACCCCAAGGAATTTATTGCTAAAGAGAACTCAATGTTTCAGCCCAATAAATATCCCTGTAGAGACATTGGTGCCAAATTGCTGGGTTCCCCCCACTGCACAGGAACTTCTTCACAAACATTCAGGCATTCATGATGCATTCAAAAAACTTCTGCCCAGAGTTTTATTCCGTTAAAGGATGTTTATTCCTTAAAAACTACATACAGCTGGAATTGACTTAGAAAGGTTATCAAGGCTTTGATATTCACAAACACCAAAGTAATTGCAGGATGTGCTGTGCCTATTTTTCATACTACATTTACTCTGGTGCTAAGGTACCAACTAGGGTGCAAATGAATCCACCACTCAATGCCTAAAAAGGGTTCCTGAAAGGTCAACATATGCATGACAAAGGAAGGGATTTGTGAGGGTCAAATTACACGTCACACGCTTAGTGCACAGCATGCAGCTACAGCGCTCTCTCTCTCTCTCTCTCTCTCTCTCTCTCTCTCTCTCTCTCTCATTAATTACACCTGCGAAGAGGTTGCTTTCAGGATTGCGGGGGGGGGGGGAGAGATTTATCCCACCCCCCACAACCACTGCCCCTATGCAGCTACAAGGTTACTACTGATGGAGGAGGTTTCGGTTTTTTGCGGGGGTCATAGCATGGGGAGGGAGCCTTTCCCTTCCCACATGTTGCACAGCTGTAATTAATTTAAGAAAAACATGAGGTGCATCTGCATATGAAGCATTAAGCATAAAATGTAGCTAGACCCTCAGTTACTGATTCTCTTATGACGTTGCCACGGGGGTAGAGAAGATTGCACCCAGTCTACACCTTCCACTCAAACTGCTCATAAGAAATACAGTGGTACCTCTGGTTGTGAACAGGATCTGTTCTGGAGGCCAGTTCGCAACTTGAAAAGCCCACAACCTGAAGCGCCTTATCTACGCAGGTGAACGACGTGATTTTGCACTTGTGCGCACGCACAAAGCGTGATTTTGCGCCACTGCGCATGCGTGAGCAGTGAAACCCGGAAGTAACCCTTTCCGGTACTTCCGGGTCGCTGTGGGACACAACCTGAAAAAACATAACATGAAGCAAATGTAACATGAGGTATGGCTGTACATAAGAGCTCTTAAGATCAGGAATTGGTAATCACTAATACATTAACAAAATCAACTCTAAATTGCCTTCACGCTGTTCTACACTAAAGTAATAGTCCCTCAATGAGTACAAAATTAGTCCACAATACATACTTCTACATATTCTATTTTTGTTTGATGTTGCCATTCAATTGAGGATTGCCTATGTATGAAGCAGCCCTGAGTATGCAAGGCATGATGACTCACTACTCCAAACATGATCATTGCAGACCATACCTGTCTGGCTAGGATGCTATAGCTTCATGGGTACCAGTTACATGGCTGATCAAGAGAACTGGGAAGATCACATCAAAGTACTGTGGAAGTTCATTGATGTCCTATTAGACAGCAAAAGGTTGCTGTATGTGGAAATGACTGGATACCCTCATACTGCAATACTATTGGGTTAAGTTCCATTAAACACAGCAGGGCTTATTTCTGAGTAGATATGTGCAAGATCACACTGTCAACATAGGGGAACAACTGTCAATGTGATTTAGCTTAGAGAGGAATTGCTTGTCTATGAGACGAGACTTTCATCTCACTATCTGTCACATTCACACTGCCAGACAGAGAAGACAGCTTTAAGGTTTATGGGAATGTCGAGGCAAAGGCAGAAAAGCAAGTGACCTGACCTCTTCTCCAGACTCTCAACCCAGTGGGTCTTGTTCAGCTAATATTTTCCTGCTCTTGAGACTAGCTGGGCTGCAGCGTTTAGAAAACCCCACTGCAATACTGATAGCGAGATTGGGATTCATTCCCCATTGTTCAAGAGGTCCTGAATAGAGTGATGTACAGGGAGCAGTAATTGGCACGCTGTGGCCAGGGGTTTGTGAAATTTCTTTGCCTGCAGGTGGTAACAGTAATAGTTCCAATACATATAAACAAGAGACTGGCTTTTAGGTTGCACAAGCTAAATTTTGATTTCAGTTGAAGAATATAGGATACACTTGTGCTCTCACATCATCCAACAGGGCAACAGAATGACTGGCTGACCTCCCTATTCCCCCTCTTTCTCAGTCCCTGGGGCAATTACTCTCTCTCTCTCTCTCTCTCTCTCTCTCAAAACATCAGCCTGAAACCAGTGCTCAAAAGTATAAGCACCACCAAAATATTAGCAGTTGAGGAATGGATTCCTAACTTTACTAGTTCCACTTGATGAAACCTGGCCTTGCATGTCACTTACAATTTTGCCTGCGGCACCATCAGCCCCCTGATACACTTCTCCTGTGGAGGATTGTAGTTCAGTGGCAGAGCACCTGTTTGGCATGCAGAAGGTCCTGTATAGGACTTGGGTCTGAAACCTTGGAGAGCTGCTGAGCTAAGTGGTCTGACTTGGTACATATCAGCTCTTGTGTTACTGTGATGTACATGAAAATTTAGAGGACATGGGATTTTAAAGCAGCAGCAGTGCTTGACCTTATCAATGAGCGAGCATGAGCAACACTGACTTTTTACTTCGGCAGTAGGGTTGGTGATCGCTATGAAGTGGTATCAGAGCTCCTCCTTGGCTGCTGTCTTTCCATATGAAGGCTTTCATAAGAACTGAAGAAAAGCCTTGCTGGATCACAGGACCATCCAGTCCAGCATTCTGTTCTCACAGTGGCCAAACAGATGCCTATGGGAATCCCAGGAGGACAACAGCAAGCTCCTCACTTGCGAATTCCAGCAACTGGTATTTGTTATGTACTGAAGTTCTCACCCTGGGCCAACAGGGGGATACTGTAGATAGTTATGCAAATAAGGGATCGAAAGTGACGTTCAGTGATTGGATAGTTTTAGAAAGTTGTTACAGTAACGTTGTACTGGAGCTCTATATAAGCAGGCTAACTGAACCCTTCAGTTCAGTTCTGTCCTGGCCTGTGAATAAACAAGAGCTGTTTGAAGAATCGCTGTGTCGTCTGATATGTTCACCCACAACTTAACAGTATTCAAAAGCATATCGCATCCAACAGTGGAGGTAGAGGTAGCCATTGTTACTTGTTGCCATTGATAGTCTTATCCTCCACAAATTTATCTAATCCTCTTTTAAAGCCATGTAAATTGGTGGCTATCGCATCATCTTGTGGGAGAAAAAATCAGTAATTATCCACATTTCATTTATCTTTTTCATTTCTTTTAGCCCACATGCACTGAGGACAAAGTGGCGCTAATAAAGAAAAGTTCCAGAGTGGCAACAGAAAGCAAACTAAAAATGCTTTTGCAGTTCATCAAAACTATCCAGCAATATCAAGTTATAGGAAAACTGGTGTTATTAACAGTAATCCTTCTAGTTGGTTAATTGGTTTGGCAACCTCCATGCACATGACATGTGATGCTAATTATTTTCCCCAAGAGTTAAATGGTAACTAATCAGAGGCAGCTACAGCAGAGCTATGAGATTCAGGTGAGGGTCAGATGCCTTGTCTCTATCTGCAGGTATATAAGAGGACGACCCGGCCTGCCCAGTCTCACTTTGATTTGAGGGTAGAGCCTAGAAGCAGTATCTGTTGCCTCCAGTGGTGAGTTGCAGGAAACCCTCTAGCTTTGCCAGTTCCTAACCTGGAGGGTAATATGGAATGCATTCACATGGCAGTTTATTCTGTTTTCCTGACATTTCTCTAACTTCTGATTTTTGCATTATATCTGAACTTTCACTCAATGTGGAGGCCATTTCCAGAAATACAGCAGAATATAGTGCAAGTTTAATGCTCATTTCTGTGTTATTTGCTTCAAGGGGGGGGGGGATACCTGTGTAAATGCACTCACAGTGTCAGCTATTGGTTGTGCATCGGCCAGGTGTGAGAGATGACAAGCTCTGGTTGTGTGGTTTGTCCCTCGCATCGGTACATCAGTTCAAATGAGGTTTCTAGTGTTGCCAATTACCAATCTCTATAGCCATATCTGCAACGCACACAGACATACACACAAGTCAACAAAATCTTTGACAGGAGAATATATCCACAGTTGGGGATTATAAAGTGAATGCAAAACCAGCCACCAGGCAGGGGCACTTGATCTGCAAAGCAATGTGTATATTTTTAAAGTTTACTACAGACAGGAAATTATTATAGTTATACCATGCAGCAATGAAGTAATTCTAACTACTAATACTTTGAGTGTAATGGTAAGAAAGTGCTTATCCCTCAGAGATTAAGAGATCAAGAATATGGCCTTCATATATGTGCCGTGGAAATCAATAGGCTATTAAAGCCTGCGGCTATTGAAATGTGAAATAAAGCCAGCCCGAGAAGTTAAAACAGCATGAGATATCAGATTACTGTCTCCGTATACTAGTTTGCACAGTTCTGGCCAAGGGGAAGAATCTGGTGTAGTGGAGTCACAATCCTCCAACTGTTCATTCCAAACTAACCTCTCACTGACCTCAGTGGGAGGTCTTTGAAGCAAATGACTTGAGGACTGTAGCAACAGTGGGAAAATCAGAACAGCAATGGAAGATATAATACAAACGAGAATGTGCTTATTTACTTTGAAGATTCCATTTTGCAGCCCCAGTAAACCTTCAAAGCTCCAAACAAAGCCACACTCAAAACTAGTGCAGGAATCAACTGCCTTCATATTGAACCAGGATTATCCATACAGCATTCCCTCACTCTTATCGTCTGCTGACCCAGGAGCAGCTCCCAGGGGAAATAATCTGCCAGGGATGGGAGCCCATGGCCCACCAAATGTTGCTGAGCTCCCATCAGCCGGGCCTGAAGCTGACCATAGGTCAGCAGGATCTCCATCCCTGCTCTAAAGCAAGAGAGTGACACTGAGCACTTAGGTAAAGGGGAACCTGCGGCCCTTCAGACATTGCAGGACTCCAACTTCTATCAGCCTCAGTTAACAGGCCAATAAACAGGGATAATAGGAGTTGCAGTCCAAGAATTCGGGGGGGGGGGAGGCAGGTTCTCATCCCTTAATGAAAGCAGTCTTCACGTGTTGGTAGCTGTCAGGCATCAGCTCTGACTGAGATTCTTGAGGGGAGATCGTTTCCATCATAGGCCAAGTGAATTCCAACTGCTCAGTCCCATTCCTATTCAAAATGAAGCCAGGAGATTATTACAGGAAGTGAAGTTTTTCCTAGTAGAAGTTCAGATTTATATATCCTTGACAGAAGAAATAGGTAAAGAGCCAGAGTGTGGTGTGTGTGTGTGTGTGTGTGTGTGTGTGTGTGTATGTATGCACGTGCAATCTATAGAGACTCATATTCCATTCCAGGAGGCCCAAAGCTAATCAATGAGAGCTCTAGCCCACATAGCTGGATAGCCCCTTATGATGACAGGCATTCATTGTTAAGAGAGCTATGGGATCATGATATCCTTGGAGGACAGGAAAGAGCATAAAAGCAGCTTTGGATTTACAAGTCTGAATAAATTATTAGCAGAAGAAGCTCTTTTTTATTTAATGAGAAACCAATTAGACTACTTCAACTAATTGGCTTGCGGGAAGTGGATTAAAGAACTTGTAATGAAATATTGTGTCAAAAATTGTTTGACATATCACAAAAAGGAGAAAAGAAAAAGATGGGTGGGAAAAAGAATCTTAGGCCAGAAACACTGGAACGAGATGAAAAGTTTTTAGAAGCATAAGGGGAGAAATGATTTCCCAGAATGAGTTGGCCTACATGATTTTTTATTCACTTAGCTCTCCCTCCAGGTTAGGTGCATGTTGGGACCAGTCAGGAGTTTGAAAGCAATTCCAGGGAAGAGGTTTATTAAAACCCCTAGGGAGATTGCAACACTTGTGGGGGCTTTATTTAGCTTGCTGGGTCACATCCCTAACCACTGCCTTCTGTCCCAGATGCTTGAGAGTTAGGGTACACCACAGGTTCCCCATCCATGGCCTAGGCCCAGGCATGCTTCAGTGAACTGGGCACAAGGAAGTAGCCTTGGTGTTGGACCTGGCTGTCAGCAAAGCTGCTCTATCGTGTTGTCCAAGCCCTTGCATAGCAGACTTGGAACATGCAAACTGGCTTACATTACCCTGTTGAGCAGCACATGTCTAATGCCATGGTGACAGAGAAGCCCATTGCTACATTAGGGGGACCCCAGCTTGGTGGGACTCGCTGTCTGCATCAATTTGCAGATTGGCACTGTCAGCAAGACCCACTTATAAAGGAACAATTGGGACCTCACTTTAAGCTCCCAGATGTTCCTTTGTACTGTAGCTGGGTCTTTAGTTGACCCACACGTGGTGTCACATGTGTCAGGTGTGCGCAGGTGGCTGTGGTTTAGGGGAAATGCCCTTATACAACTATATGGGATCCGTACTGGGCTGAATTATAGGCATATCACTGGAGGTTCTCCTTCCCAGGTGCAGATCACTCTGGGATCTCATGGGTAAGAAATTTAATAAATCATCATCATTATCATGCTACCACACCAAAACCAAGACTGAAAGTAGACAGGGACCATATCACCTCTATGTTCTCTAATATGCCAGGACTATATAAAATAGAAGTGGATGATAGAAGTGATGCAATAATATTTTTTCCTCTCCCTTAAGAAAATGCTAGTTACTTAATTGACCACGACTGTCTCAACTATATATTGAAACAGACAACACAGCAAGGTAAGCAACTGGTAGAAACTGCAGGGGTATAGCTTTTGCATTTTGTCTGCCGTTAACATAGCATTTCTTAATAGCCACTTTAACAGCAGTGTGCTTTGGAACCACATAAAAGCATAACATAAAGCTACCATTTTCTGTGCAGCATGTTCATAACTAGACGTTAATGACTCCAAAGCCAGCTGTTAAGACTTTCAATAAACTGAACACCAGAGGACAGCATTTCAGAAGTGGACATAAACAGATCAAGAAAATACCAATATGCAATATGTGAATAATACCAATGTGCAATAAGTGCCCTCCAAAAGGCTGCTTTAAATTAACTGAAAAATAAATACTAGAAATGACCAAATCACATTCCAGGCTTGGGATTCTGCAACTAATCCACACCATCATCCTGTAGCTCACCTTATTATAGCTAATGCAGAAAGGAAAGCCTGTCTATGCCATCAGGAGCTGCCAGCAGCTAATCTGAATTGATGGTTTGAGCACCAGGGGAAGTGAATAGGCTAGGAAAATCAAGAAGAGCATGCAAAATGCAAAACTACTGAATGGGAAGTAGCAAATGCCCAAGTGTGTGCAGAGGCCTGCCAATTTTTCACAGGCACTTACTGAACATTGTCTGTTCACATTTATTTACTAGACTTATTCCATGCTTTTCCCACAAGGAGCTCAGAGCAGCTTTTACAGGCAGTTGCTCATATAATCAGTTTACATGGCCAAATGTGCTTGGTTAAATCAGTAGAAATGTGCCATGGGCCTTTAGACTATTCTCTGTTAATCAGTAAGATATCATCATTAAGAAAAACCTCTGGATAATTAGAAAATGAGAGGATGATTGAAAACAAACATATTGCAAGGCTGGCCCTACCATGAGGCAGAGTGAGGCAGCTGCCTCAGGCAGAAATGGCAGCAAAATGTTAGTTATTTAATTTGTTGTTGTTCTATATAGATGCTTATAGGATTTTCTGCCTCAGAGGTTAAAATTAATCGGCCAACCTTGGACAACATGCACCTTGCCTTTTTTGCAGAGTGGGGAGGGAAGTGGAGATGGCATTTGCCTCAGGCAGCAAAATGTCTTGAGCCAGCCCTGTTTCTGGGCAAAGAAGTGTCTTGGCAATGAAGAAAAGCAGGGTATTCTGGCTGCTGATCAATAACCATCTCCACAAATGAATCAGCAAACTTGACTCCTGGAAGGGAGGAAAGTTCAGTGATCTACTGTTCAATAGCCCAGAGTTTAAACTAAGTTACAACTTACCTGCACTGAATGTTTAAGTTTCATTAAGTTTCAGTAAGTTTAAGTTTCATTAATATTGGAGAAATATCTAGTTTAATTTAAAATGTTTTCATTGAAAATGAAATCCTAAAAAAATATATATCTGAAAATTTAACCTGGACAAACTATAACATCTTTTGTAAACTGTCAGTACATTTGTGAGATTCAGTCCTTATGTAAACACAATAAATTCATTGTTTGCTTCTATCCTTAATGTCTAAATGAGCTGTGTTGAGATTTACAATTAAACTAAAGCCCCATCCATAATCCTTTCATAAACCCAGCTGTGTGTGGACAACTTGTGGTGACTTGATTAAATTAAATTAAATTTTCTCTACATATAGTTCTATGCTATATGTAGTATATATTCATTTGAAAATAGTAACTTGAATCTAAAGGTTCCTGTGCAAAAGCTTAGTGGTGTGTGTGCCTGTGTCAGTGATTTCCCCCTGGAAACACACCTATCACACTCTTCTCTGGAGAGTCACTCCAAACGTCCAGGAGCAAGTTGGCAGGGAGGGTTCAACAGAGTTGCAGAAGGAACTGGAACCTGAAAAGCTCTGGTGCACCCACCATGGACTCTCTGTTTGCACACAGGGATCTTTGGATCATAGACAGTGTGTAGTTTCAAACTAATGTGTCCCATCAGTGCAAGGATTTCCACTTGTACAGTGGGACTAGCCAGTCAAATGAGCTTGAACTCAAATTAACCAGGGGAGGACTACAACTCAGTGGTAGAGCATATGACTTGTATGCAAGAGATTCCAGGTCCAATCCTTGGCATCTTCAGATAGAGCTGGAAAAGAACCCTTTGTCTGATAGGACAGAGAGCTGCTTCCGTATATGGAGACAACACTGAACTAGATGCACCAATGGTTTGAGTCAGTGAAATGCAGACTCCCATGTAGACATGGATGGGTCAGCCTATTTCCATTCCATGTCATTTCTATTTCCTGTTTTTTTATTATTATTATTTAAAAATCTCTAATTTGTACACTGTCCCCTAAAACAGCCATTTCCCCTTCAAAAATACACCTTTAGGAGACTTTTCTATGCATTTCTCCTAAAATATGCCTTTCATCATGGAATACATATTTCTGTACACTTTTGTACACATTAACCAAGACTATATCACACAAACAAAACAACACAAAATCAGAGAAAAATGCAATCCAATGGTGTTCCATGAACTGTGGATTAGGCTGATTCGCTTTAAAAAGCCAACTGAATGAAATTCTCCTCTACATCCATTCCTATGTACCTAAGCCTCAGAAGCTGTTTCTTTCTTTCTGAGCATGGAAAATCCAGACCTAAAAATTCTCTGGTGATCTCTGTATTATTATTTCTTTTTCTGAAGAACACGTCCTTTACCAAAGCAACAGACTTGGAGATAAAAATGAATGTTTGAATCTCTTGCTTTTCAAAAAGTAAAACTTGAAGACACCCATATAAGAATAGGAGACCTTCGTTGTTGTGGCATTATTTAATCAATGCTGACAACTATCCAAGAATGCACATCATATTCGAACCAGATCACTCTATATTTAGGAGAAATGAAATGCATCAGCACCGTAAAGCTATCCCAGTGATTGATGGGGGCTCCAGTAAGAAAGCAGAACAAGAGCCAAGCTCATAAAGCAGATCTAGCAGAGCCCAGACATATCCTCGATAGATGAAAGGGGCTCATGCTCCTTTCTCCAGGTACAGAGCTCTGAATGATTCACTCATTTCCTAGATGCCAGTTAAATAAGAGAGAGACCCAGTAAGAGGATCTTTGCTCTCACTAAGGCTGAAATCCTAAAGTGGGGAGAAGAACCAAAGGCAATTCATCAACTGCCAGAGCCAAAGTCCTGCTGAGCTTGAGTAATGGGTACTGTGTTGCTCCGTCTGCTTTTATAGTTTGGGGGGGGGGGTTGTAAAAAAAAAAAAGTTTTCAACGAAAGGAAGCAATTTGGACATGCTGAGAAGCATGTTGAGAAGTGTAAATTCCTCCTCCCGAGCTTGGGAATTTGTCAAGGTACCAGGATGGCTCTGGATCCTTCAGTCCCAAGCTGCTTTCTGGTTCATGAACTGCACCTGACACACATCTTTTTTGGCCTTACTGATGTTGGACGAGGGCGTCGGAGCCCTTGATGGTGGCAGGGTAGGAAAATCTGACACTGAATCTCCCTCTCCAACATCTGAGCTTTGTCTGATATTCGAAAGAGATATCCAATCTGTCCTGTGACTCCTAGAATGCCCTCTTGGGAGCTAAAGAATTGCACACTAAGAGGATCATTAACCTCGTTCATTCATTTTGACTGAAATGGGGAGGGGGTTGTAGATGTGTACAGAAATGTAAGAAGATGGTGTCTTTGATGGAAAAACCATGATGCTACAGAAGTGCAAATACATACTCAGGTGGATAAAACACCATTTTGGAATTTAATCCTCATTTTCTGCAGAAATCTCATGGCTTTAAAGTGCGGTCTATTTTATCCTGTCTGCTGACAAAAATATTTTATGGCTTCATATGAACCAACAAGAGAAAAATTATATCCTGCTTATGAAAAAGGGTAAGATTATGGAAGAAGAGATGCAATGGATTATAAGAGACTTGAATGCTCACCTTTTTTCAATCCTTTCTTTTCATGTTCCTTGATCTGATCTTGGTTTGGTACTATTTTTTCCTTACAATTATTAGGTCTTCTTTTCGTGGGAATAGTCACATAAACAATCCCATCCAATAAGAGATCCTACAGTGAAGACAATTATGTCTTTATGCTATTTAGCCAATCAAATTTGGCTTCCTTTGGTGTTCACCGAATACTTCTACCATGCTATTATCACCTTTGGTCAAACAGACTTTAAAAGTGTTTGAGTTCCTGGGTTATCTTCTACTACAAATGGTTTCAAAGGGCAGATATTCAGAAGAGGGAGTCTCTGTTCATGTATCTTAGATCTTCAAATGCGGGAAGTTCGTAGACTTCTTCAATGGGGACTGGGTAGAATGATAGACTGGGATAGAATGAAAAAGTAAATTATTCTTGATTCTATAAGCCTTCACCATTACATTAATGGTCACAGCTATTCCATTTTAGCTCAATAGGATGGTATATAGAATGCTATAAAGTGTTATATTTGATTAGAGATCATTTATATTTCTTTAGAATTGCAGGCTTTTCAATCTCAACAGGGAGGGCCTTCATCAGGCAGAGCTGTTCAGAGGAACAATAAAATAAAATGGATTGTCTAATTATGCATTTTTTGGTCTGAATGTCTCTGACTGTCAGTTTGCTATTTTAAATCACTAGCAGCCCAATCTACAATTCAGTAAAACTGAATTTCTTGTGTCAGCAGGACAGAGGCACAATTCTCATATTGATTTTGATGCCTCCACAAGGTGACTTCTCCTTACCTTTTCATTTTGCATAATCAACATTTCTTCTGAACACACTCCCACATGCACTTACCACACCCAGAAAGTCCTTTGAAATATCACATCAAAAGGGAACATGTTCAGAAAAAAGTTCATTAGATCAATCATTAATTAAGATTGGGGAAGGGAAGCTCTCTGTGTGATGCCTTATAGCAGAATAAGCACACTTGTTTCATTCAGGGATCCAGCCATCTTTACTCAACTCAAGCTAGAACTTGTATTTCTGAGATATTTCAGCTTCTAAGCAAAGTGCAGTGTTCTTCTCCTCAGTAATATGTATCTTGTGATTGTGAGTACTGTGTGATTGTGAATGTGAGTGTTATGGATCTTATTGCACAGGGTCTGTGACCACACAGGCAGAGTATAAAGGTGAAGATCATTCCTTGTTTATCTTCAGCATCTTGCAAATCTCTTGTATTCTGCCTTTGAAAGATGAAAGTTCATTTAGATATCATTCTCTGTAAGAGCAAACTCTGATGGTTTAGTGTCTGGCATTCTGGAGTGAAATGGTACCACACCAAAAATAAGCTAGTTGTTTCTGTATACTCAGGAGATGCCCTAGATATGCAAAATATGTAAGTTGGAAAATTAAAAGACACGTGGGAGCATAGGAGCCTGCTTTATACCAAGTCAAACCATTGGTCCATCTAGCTTAGTATTGCCTACACTGATTGGCTGTGGTTGTCCAGGGTTTTAGACAATGGGTCTCTCGTATCCCTACCTTGAGATGCCAGGCATTGAAGCTGGAGCCTTCTGCAAGCAAGGCAGATTCTCTACCACTGAGCTACGGCTGTTCAGAAAACCTACATGAAAACTGAAAAGCTACCTCACAGGAAACAGTGAGTTTACAGAATGTTGATGGCAGTTGAAATTCCAGTGAGCCAGGGGAGCAAAGAATCTAGAAGTCAGGTGGACTGGGTGTTTCTGTCAATCAAGTCTATGACTGAGAGCAATTGGAGACACTGGATGTTTGGAATCTACCTGTACCAACTAAAACGAAACCAAAAAAAGTAAAACAAAAGAAAAATGGAGGGCGGAAGAGGAGGGGGATTTAAGTTGCTTCTAGTAAGTATCTTGGTGGGGTGGGGAAAATTAAAGTTGTGGTGTCCTTTCCATTCCAGAAAATCACCTTGCAAGAGGCATTAACAGCACTATAAAGCTCCTGTTTCAGGTTTTCTGAAGACAGAAACACTTACCCTAGCGGTTGAAGAGACACAGCGGCACTTCATTGCAGATCCTGCTTGTCATTATTAACAACCATTGCAATTTGCATGATATTATTATTATTATTAATCACCTTCTCCATGATTGCCTCAAGGTGATGTACATTATAAGCAGAAAAATACAGCAAAAAACACAAAAACCAGCAGATTCATTTAAAACAAAACAAAAATTTAAAACACAAAGTCAAAGTTTACTATCCCCCTTCTATTTTCCTTGCTCTCTCTCACCACCTCCTTTCTCCCCCAAACTTATACTGTCTATAACATTAGTGTCTCACATCAAACGTAACTGATCTGTAGAAAGGATCCAATAATTGAAAGCAGAAATTCTGTATGTACTTTTGTAACCCAAGAAAATCTTTAATAAAAACAATTTAAAAAACTAAGCCAATTTGCCTAAGGAATTTCTTAAAAGGTTGGCAAGACAGTGTAGACGCCATACTTATCCTTTCTCAGGTTGGTTTTTCTATAGCAGGGGCGGAGAATCTACTGTCTTCCAGATGTTGTTGAAATACAACTCCCTTTATCCACATAACGTATATCTAAAATTGCTTTACAATGATAACCTTTCTAATACAAGATTGCTTTTATCATTATAAGTCTTAGTTTTTAAATGTTGTACAAACCATCTGGTGAATCTAGCACACTTGATGTGTACTTTCTATTTTTCTGTTAGTCTCATCTTACTGCTACATTACAAGGAACATTATGCATGTTATTGGATTGGCTGGATTTTGTAGGGCCACACTTACTCTACAGGGAGCTGGCTTCAGGCACCAGACCCACTGACAGAACAACTTTGCGTTACAATGATTTCTTCAAATGTGACATGAAGGCTGGCAACATCAACCCTGCCATATGGGAATCTCTTGCAGATGACTACTGTGCCTGGAGACAGTCAGGTCGTGCTTCCATAGCAGTGACCAGAAGAGGACTGCTGGGAGAAGCGCAGAGAGTAGAAACATCAAAGTACATCAGCAGTAGCACAACTGGACTCCTTCATCTGCCATATCTCCCGTGTTGGTCTCTACAGCCACAGCAGGCGCTGTAACCTTCCAAAAGTTTGACTTTAACCCCAAAGGTGCCCTCCTCCATTGTCTCCTGAGACAGACGGATGCCAACAACTATCCAACAGCACTAAGTTGTGCAATAGTCACACAAACAGGAATTGCATGAGTGGTTTTTAAAGTGTAAATAGCAACTACAGCCCACCTCCCCAATCCAGACTGAGGTTGTGGGTGGGAGAGAGAGGGGCTTGAATGCTTTATGGTTCCAATCCAAATTGGGGAGCCTGCATCTGCTATTTGTACTGGAAGGAAAGCTTCCATCAAGTTTAACTTACAACTTTATCAGTGAAAATAACAGAGGTGTGGGTCCTATCCTGGAGCAGTAAATCAGTAAAGCCCCTCCACCCTCCACCAAGGTGCCAGTTGGGTCGTTCATTGGGTTGCTCATTGACACTAGATTTACTGCTGTTTACAGTTGCAAAATATTTTATGCCACTGCTGATTTTATGTATGGTGTTGCATTTAACTTGGCCCTTCAGAATTAGTCATATCCACAAGGGAAACATATGAGAGTGGCATTCCTCTTTATGATTAAGCCCACAGTAACCACACACAACCAACTTTATTTTTTGTACAGTTTGCCACCTGTTCCCCATCAGAATCACCCCCCCCCCAAGGAGGTCAAAGAAAGAGCTGGTGGTCATACCTAGAAGACTCTCAAAGCCTAGAGGATTAATTTCCTTTCTCATGTGACATCATAGCAAGCAAGGTTATTTCAGGAGATGGTAAGTGCTGTTTTGAGTAATTGACATGGATCTGAGTTCCTTCAGTTGGGGGTTTTGATGGGCCCAAGGGAAAATAAATTCAGAACTTTAAAGCTATTTAACAGCATTTTTCACAACAAGCTGCTATATCCTAGGAGGATAGTTTTACAGCCCAAAAGGCACCAGCAATTAACAACCAAAGCTGCAGAAGAGATGCAGTCCATTAGCACAGAGAGAAGCTGGATTAGCGTGCACTGCTTACTGCAAAGATTTAATACAGATAACATTGCAGTACTTGAATGAAGTTGAATGGTGCCACTGCATGATAGGTTAGCTAAAACAAAACAAAAACTTGTGCCAAATGTTCATCTCATCCAGGATTTTATAATGACAGCAGCCCAGTAAATGGTTTTAAAACACTACTATAGTCTTGAGTACACTTTATAAAGGTCTGATATTGTACGATGCTAGAGCTTCCACTACAAATTGATTATAGCAATTCGATTTTTCTAGGACCGTGTTGCTCATACAAAACAAGTGATTTATCTTCTTGAAAACAGCAGAAGTTCACAGTTGGAATTACAGCGAAGAGCAAGCAGAAAAGAATTCTCGCACTCACATGGATGGCACTGCAAATGCAAGCTGCTGCAGAATTTCATACTGCTTCCCTTTGCTCCATAGTACACTGAGGTGAGTCCCTTTCTTGATACCATCTACCTTGATGGTTACTTGATGGTGCTGGGGTGCTTTTTTTGGGAAGACATCTCATTGGATTTCATTTCATATCAGGGTAAATTGACCTATAATCATGCTTAAAATGGGAAGACTCAGATGATATGTAATCAGCAATATAGCTATGTAATAATTGTAAAAAAATCTATAGAACACTGGCTGACATTTTAATTTCTTGTCACCAATGGCAACTTTTTACCTGCAAGGAGCCAAATATCAGAATAGATTTAATTTAAGTGCTGCTGTCAGTGTTCTAGAGCAACAAAGGGGACAAAACTTGAAACAGTGCAGAATCCCAATCAGTTTACTGGGGTTACTCCCAAGTAAGCATGTGTAGGATTGCAGCCTCAGCCAATATGTTTGTATATATCTCAAACATTCATTTCCTATTTGATTCTTGCTTTATACATTATTAGTAAACCTCATAGTGATGAAAGCACTGCCTTTAGTGCAGACTTCATTTCAAACAGGTTCTGGCTAAGGTAAAATGACCATATTTATTCATCAGTATGTCAAAAGGACTTTGTAAACTCTGGGAGGGATAGCTTACTCACCTTATTTTTACATTTTACATGTCAAGCAATTGATTCAAGAAATTATCAGCTTTTTAATGAATTTTATGACAACGTCCTGAAATACAATGTCTTGGCTGCTAAACTTCCTTTAAATATGTAGAATAGAACTGTTTTCCTATTGCCAGATAATATCAAACCAAACTCTAATCTTTTTCAAACAAAAGGAAAGAAATCTTAGTTTATGGAGTATAGTTTCTATTTTTCCATTTATCACTTGCTTTTTAAAGCTTCTAAATTAAGTTTGTATCTAAATACACTAATAAGGATTTCACTTGTGCACTTTAATAGGACACTACTGCACTGACTGGGGCTTACTTACGAGTAAATGTGGTTAGGCTCAAGCAGTTATGCAGCAACTACTTCCGTCCAGCAAGCATTGAGTAAACCCAACAGTTTTAAGAATGAGACTATTTCCAGTTATCCCAAGAGAGGCATATTCCACCAAACAGGAACTACATTTATGGCAAAACTATTTACAGGAGGAGACTAGCTTTGTAATTCAAGAACAAAATGTAAAAATACCCCTCAACTGGAATTCCGGAAGCTAGCAGCAAAACAAAGCAAAATTTCCACACTGCTGAATCAAGCAGGAGAGAAAAAGCAGTACGTAGTTATAAAGGAGAAAGGTGCTTTAAATTATGATTTCTTTCAGATTGCTACTATAGTTCTTTTTTAAAAAAAATATACATAAAAGTATACAAGCTGGTAGAACTTTGCAGGGTCTCTTACCATCTGACAAGTCAATTAGTCCAAGGTAGTGCAAAAGTTTCAGAGAGGAGCAAATCACCACCACAATTCCTAAAGTCTGGAGCCCTTCAGACTCGCCTTTGCTCCACATCCTTTAAGATAACACACAGATAGTAGCCTCCGGCGTGCTAGCAAAACAGCAGGCAGGGATTGAAAGCAGGGGGAAATTCAGCTGTTTGAAGCTTTTCTTCCTGCTGCTGGGTAAGTGCATGGCTCATTTTCTCTCTTTCGTTCTCTCCGTCTCTCCTTGTGCGTGTGATTCTCACTCTTTTCCTTTTCCTGTGTTTCCTGTTCCTCCGCCTTTCCCCACCCCACACTCTCGCAGTCCTGCTCTTTTCTACATTTTAACAGTAATGTATGATTTAGTTTCTCCACCTCCCCCCCATCCTTCTCTCTCTTGAGGGCAATTGTCTCTACAGTTTATCCCCCTCATTTACAACTTAACACCATGTTGCTAACCTCAGCAGCAGCATCTGTGGGCCACTTATCTTGCACTTGGGATCGTTTGATAACTCCAGCCAAATGATGCTTCTTCTGATTGCTTTTGTTGGTTTGTACAATAAGGGGGGGGGGGTAGATACTGAAGAAAATGATAAAGGATCTTAATTTCGCTCTTTCCCCACATTATGATCTTTGTTTTCTAATCATCAAGGCTTCCTCCAAGAATTGCTCAGCATGTCCAATCTGTAAGTGGGACTACAGGTCCTCTATTCTAATCTATTCAAAAGGAAACACTATATTTACTTTTTGTGGTTAGCCATTGTCTTCTGTATAAGAGACCTGAGAATGGGCTAGCACCTCTACAGTAAAAGACTGATTTAGATTATGCGTATCCATTAAATTTCAAGACCAGGAAGAGCCAAAGTTTCATATACAGTGGTACCTCAGGTTACAAACTCTTCAGGTTACAAATGCTTTGGGTTACAAACTCCGCTAATCCGGAAGTAGTTGCTCTGAGTTGTGAGCTTTGCCCCAGGATGAGAATGGAAATCGTGCAGCGGCAGCGGAAGGCCCCATTAGCAAACGTGCACCTCAGGTTAAGAACAGTTTCGGGTTAAGAACGGACCTCCAGAACGAATTAAGTTCATAACCTGAGGTACCACTGTAGCCACCATTGCATACAGTGATAGCATCTTGTACTTAAGATGTGAGACCCAGATTCAAATGTTCAGTCACTAAACCTAGGTTCAAACTAGATGCAACACACACTCCTGTTTCTCTTTCTCCTGACTTCTTAGAAGTGGCCTTAAGGGGCTAGCAGTTTGAGAGGAAGAAAGTTTGGTTTTCACTAGCTGTTTTTCTGCTCAAAACTGCAGCCAGGCTGCATTTCTCCTGATATAGGGGAAATCTGGTTATTGCTTTCTCGCCCTGCCCCCCACCCCAGCATGCCTAGAGGTATCTAGAGGTGCATAAGCAGGTGGAGGGAAATGGGTTAAGCAGGTGATCTTCCATCTCACTGCTTCACTTAAACTTGTAGTGTCCTCTAGGGATGCTTCAGGTTTTTGTTTTTTTAATGCAACCATTTGTCAGATGTACTTTGGTCCTTGGGTCCGTTTCATATTTTACCAGGCAGACAGTCTTTTCTTAACTTTAATTTTTAAAAGATGCTCCCTGAATATCATATGGAAGAGACTAGTAATTTCTGAAGGGAATATGTACAGTGGTACCTCGAGTTACAAATGCCTCAGGTTACAAACGCTTCAGGTTACAAACTCCACTAACCTGGAAGAGTTACCTCGAGTTGAGAACTTTGCCGCAGGATGAGAACGGAAATTGTATGCCAGCGGCGCAGCGGCAGGAAGAGGCCCCATTAGCGAAAGCACGCGTCTAGTTAAGAACAGTTTCAGGTTAAGAATGGTCCTCCGGAACGAATTAAGTTCGTAACTAGAGGTACCACTGTACTTCTGTAAACATATAGGACACACTATAGAGCCACAACTGGTGTTGACATTCTGCCCCCACCCCGCTTTTAGGGGCATGCTCACTTTAACCAGCCTTCACCAACCTGGTTCCCTCCAGATGTCTTGGACTAGAACTACCATCAGCCCTGGCTAGCATGACCAATAGTCAGGGATTATGGAAGCTGTCCAAAACTTCTGGAAGGTATGAGGTTGGAGAAGGCTGCTTTACTCAAACTATGTCCACGTGCAGAAAACTAGTAACTACTTCACAGTGTTACTGCAGTGATAAATGAGGTATGAATTACAAAGGACCTTGTACACTGAAAAAAACTTTTGGTGGTGAATAATAAAGAGTACTGTGAAGAGAAAAATATTTCTAAGATGATATAGAGACACTATTTCACACAACTAAGCTCTCATGTAATGTGGCTTTCCCTATTTCCCATCATTCCCGAACTCTGGCAATGCTGACTAGGGCTGATGGGTATTAGAATGAAAAATAGCTGGAGGGCATCAGGTCTCTTTACACATGTAAGAGATGGCCATGTGGAATTCTGAAATCACATGCGTCAGTAATATATATATATATATATATATATATATATATATATATAATTGCATAAGCTCTTTATTGAATATATACACAACTTTTTCCTATTGTATTATTATTTTTATTATTTATTAAATTTGGCAGTTCACAGCACTTGGCACACTTTTTGGATTCCAACTCCCAAAACATCAGCCGGCACAGGCAATGACAGGAGGCACAGTCCAACAACACCTGGAGGACACAGGTTTCTATCCTTGAACATGAGGGTGGTTTTTTATTTCTGAGTAACCTTTCTCCTGCTTTCACAGTATTGCTGTTGTCTGTTGAATCCCCAAATTTCACATGGGAGGGTTCAGTGCTTCTTTTTTTGGGGGGGGGATTCGAGTGTATGCAATACTGGCACTCTCCCCCCCCCCCATGTGGCACTTACTGTAACAACTTCATGGTGAGTACTGGCACCTTTTTTCTATAAAAAAAGCACTGGGAGGATTCATATTCTATGAATACAAATATAGAAGATAGCTGTGTAACAAAATTCATATTGCATAGCAGGGTGGGGGTTTCACTGCCACTGAGTATCATTCTGAAACAACCTTTTGGGCTTCCTTTAAGAAAGTGGTGGCACTTATCCCAGACGGAGGCAACAAGATTGCTAGAACACCAAGTGCCACCTAATGCAGTAACATACTCAAGCCACAATGAACCTGCTTGCTCAAGAGCAGTCCTAAAGCAGATCCATTGATTTCAATAAGATTCTTGAGTATGTTGGCTTCCAACTTCAGCCACTCAGATGCCTCACATAAGAAATAATAGGCACAGTCATTTTCATTGCATTGGCATAAAAATATATCTGGCACTGTGTAGCATACAGATTTTTAAAAGCGTAGTTCCTTCCAGATAGAGGAAGGGAGTAAGAAATGAATCAGATTTGTCAGCTGTGTGGTAGATTTTGCATTCTGTTTTCTACCATTATTACTCCCATCTAGTAACTTGTATACAGTTGTAAAGACAGGCCCTTTCCCCAGCATATGTCTGGAGACAGACGGGTTTTTTAGAACCTGGAAGGTGGCATGGTATTGCTTGTAATAGCCCACTAGAATTAGAAGGATCTGTCAATTTCGTTTCTTTCAGGTTTTTGGTTTTCCAATCTTAAATTCAGTTCTTCACATTTCTGCAGCAATTTGTGTATTTATTTTAAAAAGGTTCTTACAAAAATTCATCAGCATTTTAGTGAGAATTTATTCTAATGAACATATTTTTATCTGCAGTTTTGAATGTACACATTTTCATAAGAAATTCTTCTATTTCTGTATGTTATTTTCCCCAATATGTTCACTTTTATACAGAGTTTCCCTTAACATATACATTTTTGTAAATTTGGCTGGGGAACTGCACTGCAATATTCAGATAAAGTGTGGATTTCAAAGGATGGCAATGTTCCGGTTGTATTGTTTCAGAAAGTGTGAATTTGGTAGATTAGGCTTTAAATGTGAACTGACTTGAATTTCTTTCCCATCCCTAACAGCCACTCAGTTTTTCTTAACCACTACTGAAGGGAAGGTGTTGTGCCTTCTAGATGTTGTTGGACTCTGACTCCCAGTATCCATGCTGGTGGGGGCTGATGGGAGCTGGAGTCCAATAACCCACAGGGGCACACATTTATTTCCTCTGCACTACTGTCTCTGGTTAAAAAGGTTTCTGCAACGTTTCAAAAACCTGACCAGTGACTGTCATGGGACAAAAGAAATTAGCAGGTTCACCATGGAAGCAACGCAGACCATCTTCCAATTTCTTAAAATGTATCTGCCCGCAGTTTCTATGGGGGATCAAGCTCTGTTTTTTGAAAAAGGAATAAAATGGCTCTGCTGGTTTTCTAACAGGATTATTTAGGTTCCTCTGAGGAGTTACAGAAATGAGTAATTTATTTGATACTCCAACTTCAGTAATCAAATCCTCTGTAGCTGCTGCCCGTGTTTCCTCCAGCAGTGTTGGTTCACGTTTGCAAGAGTCACTCTAGTTATCCAGTGCTCTGATTTGATCGCTCTTGGTAGGAGCAATCAATATGGATGGACTTCCTGCACTGGTTGATGTTCTTAAGCTTTTAACTACCAAAAAATATATTTCTTTATGTATACTCATCTATACTCAAAGTTACATATTATTAAATTTTATTTCTGTTTTGACATCAGTTAATAAGCTGTCTAAACAAAGAAAGAAAGAAACAAATGGTGGTAATTTGCATGTTAATGCAGATTCTAGTGTGCATTGCTTCACATTCACTTGAAAACACAGAGATATGCTAATTTTATATAGCACATCTGTTCCCATATATAAATGAAAATAAATATTTGCAAATCTACTTAAACACACACACTATATTAATATCTGAACGTTTTTGAATGGGAAGGAGAAAAGCACCTTAACTAGGATTGTCGGGCTGGCTTTCTAGTTTCCACCGGCTTCCTCAGTCAAAGCTCTTAACAACTTGAGTCATATATTCACTACACTGCTCAGAAAGACATATTGTGCTGTTGAACAGGAAACAATATGCCCAGTAGTGATGTTAATCTACAATATATATTTTTAAAAGGACATGCTTAACTTTTCATATCTGCCCCAGTCAATCAATCAAACCTTTATTGCATTAGCATACAGCCATAGCAGGATAAAAAAAAAAAAAATGCTAGAGACAAACAACCAAACAAAATTCAAAGCGATATTACTAGGGTTATGACATTTAAATTACCCTAAGACAATAATGTAAAGATTTAGTTGCCAGCGCCGGGAATCTAGAATGTGAATGTATATAAAGCATATAATGGCCCCAAAATAGGCTCGGGACATTAGGTTAAAGAGGTAATAAAAGAATTAAGACAGGTCCAGGTCTAGGACACACTACCCCGTCAGAGTAGCCCTGAGTTTCAAGGCCTGCACTATAAAGATTGCCACCCCACGTGTAACTTGGGGATTCGCGTCCACAAGAAGCGATTTCAAACAGTCTTCCTTAGATGTGATGGTGGACGGGATCAAGAGGAGGAGCTTAGTTCTTATTAGCTCATAAATAGGGCAGTAGAAAAAGAAATGTATGAAGTCCTCTACTTCATTCATTGTGCATGGACATAGACGCTGAGTAATAGGGGTCTTAGAGTAAATCCCCTGCAGGAAGGCCGTGGGTATAGAATGGAAACGGGCCATGGTAAACGCTCTTCTCAAATTGGGCTCCGTCAGGTCTATCAAGTAGTTGGCAAGTGATCTTACCACTTTCACTTTAGGGAGCCACATGGAGAGGCGAGCTGTGGTGGACTGTGCCCGGTCCATGGCCCCAGTCTATTTGCAGAGATCTAGCACTGGGAGGAGCCTGGGTTGAAATAATAAAGAGTTAAATTCTCATCTTTAGGAATAAGTGTGGAGAAGGAGTTTCAGCCTGAGTCCCAGCAGTTATCTTCAAAAATGAGACAAGAGAACTGCTTAATGTTCAGAAGGAGAAAATTATGTTTGGCAGTTCTACACATATTCACCTCATAGATAAAGTTTTGAAGTCTTCAGATGAATGGAAAACAATGTACACTAGGATCGTTATGACTATTTGAATGAAAAAGTTGAGACCTTCCATTAACTAAAGGGAAGTGTTGTTCCCAGTGACATTCTATCCCAGGAACATGGAAAGAGCAGCTGAGTCCAATGAAGCTTTTATTGTTGCTGTTCAAAAAAGAAAAAGAGGCAATGCAAAAAAGTTGCCCCCCCCCCAATTAATCCAGTCATCGGGGGCATTTCCACCCCACACCAAGAAATTAACAAAATTCCTTATAATTTTACAAATACTTCAGGCAAGCACTAATTGTTTCATCAGACTTTAGTTTACTTCTTGGCTATATGTTCAGACATGATGCTTAGCCAGTGCTTTTTTCCCTAGAATGAAGTTGTTACAGCAAGTGTCACACTTTTTAACTACAAAAAAAGAGGTGCCGGTACTGCGTACCTTTGAGTGCTGCCTTTAAAAAAAGCACTGTGCTTAACTATGATTAAGACAAACAGTGTATCTGAAGAAGTGTGCATGCACACGAAAGCTCATACCAAGAACTAACTTAGTTGGTCTTTAAGGTGCTACTGGAAGGAATTTTTTTATTTTGTTAAGACAAACAAAGCAGTCATGTGCATGTCTACTCAAAAGTAAGCTCTACTGCCTTCAACAGGACTTACTCTCGGGTGTGTATGGGATTGTACCCCATTCTAGAATGTTGTGTTCAGCCAGTATGGCATGTGCTGCACCTTAAGCTCCCTGAAGTCTCATCATACTCCCTTAACTTCCTCTTGTTGGATTCAGTGCTTATTGAAATGGAATACAGTGGAGGCTCGGGTTGCGAACGCGATCCATGCGGGATGCACGCTCGTAACCCGCAGCGTTTGCAACCCACAGTGGGTTGCAATTTGGCGCTTCTGCGCATGCACGACCGCCAAAACCCGGAAGTAACCTGTTCCTGTACTTCCGGGTTTCGGCGGTCCGTAACCCAAAATAATGCAACCTGAAGCGTCTGTAATCCGAGGTATGACTGTACCTTTGTCTGGATCAGACCCAATATTTTCACATCCTCAGTGATTCAGAATTGAAATGCAGCCGTATGAGCTGCCAGCCAAGAATTATTCATAAATACTATGCAGTGACTATTTTTGAATAACTACCAACCTCTTCATAGGGAAAAGCAGAGTTTCACTGCATAAATTATTCATTCTGAATAACACTGTTTTCTATTCAGCTTCCCGATCTTGGGGCCATCATCTCTTTCCTTCTTGTTCTCCTAGACATGAATTTTATGTATGTATCTGTTCAGAAAAGTTACCAAAAATGGGATGGGAGGAAATTTGATGGGATCCCACAATGGTTTTCTCTGAAGAGTTCTTTACTTCACAGGCATCTCCAATAGATTGGTCTGATAATAAAAGGTAAAAGGCATCCCCTGTTGTTGTGTCATCCTTTCCCCCCTTCGTCCTAGGATGTCCAAGTGTTGTTGGATTACAGCATCCACCATCCCTGGCCATTGGTTATGCTGCCTTGGACTGATGGGAGTGAGGACTCTAACAACATTTGAAGGCTACAAGTTTCTCATTTCTGCCTTAATCCTTAGATTTTACATATACTCTCTTGCTTACTCAGTTTTCCAATCCCAGCAAAATATTAACCTGTGTCAGAACAGATCCCATTTGTTGCCTGAGAGATATGTAGTTGTCATTATCTGATAATTTGAACACAATACTGGAGTAAATATAGCTCTAACTCAAGAATGTCCTGATGTGCACAAACATAACCTTCTGCCATATAAGTAAGTGGTTTCTAATGTGGACAAGTATACATCTAACCATGTGTTTTATTGTCTCCTGTCCCTATTAGCTTATTAATAGGGACATTAATCTAACAAAGCATGCTTGACTGGTGGGTCCAGAATGTGGTTAATATTCCACTGTGTGTGGCAGTGCTGTGGCCACTCCTAAAGAAACTGGCTCTTGGCCCCATGGCCGGAAATAACTACTGACCAGTCACATATACATCCTTTGGGCTGAAGGTGGTGGAAAGAGTAGTGATGTGACAGCTCAAACATTATTGGGTAGCACATATTATTTATATCTAGCACAATCTGGGTTCAGGCCTGGCCATGGGATTGAGTTGGCCTTGGCCACCCTGATATATGCCCTTTACAGGGAGTGAGACCTAGTTCCTGCTTCTTGATCTGTCTGCAGTTTTCAATACCATTGAGGATGGAATCCTCCTGTACCAGCTCTATGGAATTGTGCTACAATGGTTCCAGTCCCAGCTATAGAACCAAATGTAGAGAGTAGCTTTGTGAGAGTGCTTTTTGGCCAGTTACACTATGGGGTACTACAGGGCACTGTTTTATTCCCAATGTATTTAATACCTACATGAAGCCACTGGAGTGGTTATTACGGGTTGGGGGGGGGGCAGGTGCCATTAGTACACTGATAACAGTCAGCACAGTTTCTACATAACAACTGAATCAGGAGGATCTGTGTGGGCCCTGGACTGGTGCTTAGACAGTGGTGGGGTGAATGAAGGAAAATAAGCTGAGCCTGAAGCCTGGCAAAACAGACTCATTATGGGTGAGTGGTTTTAAAGCCTGATAAATTTGTCTGTCGCCTACCCTGTTCCCTTGAAGGATCAGGTTTCCAGTGTGTGTGTGTGTGTGCTTCTGGATCCAGTTTTGTCACTACATACTGTGAAAGCACCAGTGGCTAGAAGTGCCTTTTAGCAGCTGTTCCTGGTAAAACAGCTTTGTCTATTCCTGGACCAGGAGACAGTAGTTCATTGGGGGGCCCAGTCCTCACTACGAGGGGGCTGCTATAGAAGGGGGAGCTTCTAAGCAATACAGAGATCCACAACAGCTATCCAGGGGTACTGGCAACATACAGGTCTCCCATCCACAGACATTTGTCATAATGATGGGCATTTCACAATAGTAACATTTTCCAACCAAAATCACTTTGTGCACCATCTTCAGGTGAGACATTATTCTCAAAAAGGCTTTGAGGCTCTTACTGATATTCCTTCCCCTCCATATCACTTCTCCCTGCTGATCTAAATTGTAGCTATACAAAACTTTAAGTTTTAATGGTTAAACCCTGCTGTTTGAAGAACACTCAAGTGCAAGAAATAAAGTAAATCCAAACATTTCTTGCAAAGTTTGAGGAGACTAAAAAATGAGTAACTCCACTTTAATTGGTTTTAACACCAGCAAAAGAGGGGGAGGGGGAGCTTTTAAGCAATACTCCAGTGCAGGTACTTCTAATTATATACTAAAGTTTTAAGCTCCCAGATGAATTGACAATGTATTTCTGCCAGTAGTGGGGGGAAGCATACGAGAAGTTTTAACATGTTTTTAAAAATGCCAGCTCTTCAGTTCATTATGGTAGTTGGTACACACTCAAAGAAGGCAGTAATTTAGACTAGCATGTATACCTATGAAAGCATCTTACAGACAATACTGGCAAGATAGAGAAATAGTCTGACCTGGTGTCACACAGTTTTGCGTGTTTCCAATGTTAGGAATCCCAGAAAAATTCTGTGGATAAAGAGTGTAAACTCCATTTACATATAGGCTCAACAGATGAATAGTTTTGCTTGCACTCAGTGAGGGCTACCATTCCTTCAAGAATGCTCTTTAGAATGCCATTGTATCATGATATAGCATCTTTCTAAGGCACTCTAGGGAATTTAAAATGGTGACTTGCTCATCCCTGAAAATGGCTGGCACCAGGAGTGCCAGCCTGAATAAAATATCGCTGGGGGAGGGGGACGGCTCAGATAAGCCCCACCCCACTTAATTAATCACATGATGCAATGCATGCACACTATTTGAATGACAATGTTCATCAACTTTTGGGTGGCCCAGCCCCCTCGCATATTTTTTTGGGGGGGGCAAAGCACCCTTGTCTCCTATGACCGGCACTCTATAAACAGGGCTGTTGCTGCTGCTTTTCTAAGGTGGAACATTTGCACTCAGCCCAACATTTCGATGTAGACTTTTTCCTGGGACTGCTAATATTAGACACAGAGAAAGTCGCCTTATACCACATCAGACTAATTGTGAACTAGCCCAGTATTATTCACTCTATCTGGCAGATGCTAAGGTCTTGGGCAGATGCTGTTGAAATCATTATCTGTTCTGGACATGCCAGAGATTGCACCTGGAGCCTTCTGCATGCAAATAATGCACTCTTCCATTGAGCTACGGTTCCCTTCCCCGTGAATGCCAAGATTCATCAAATTTTGGACATCCATTGTAACCAGGGTTGGACAAATCTGTCAATTTTAGTTTCTTCTTAGTTTCTTATTTTTTAAGTCTTAAATTCTCCACAATTCTGCATCTGTTTGTGATTTAAAATAAAATGTTCTCAGGAAAATTCATCAGCACTTGGATGCAATTTTGTTTGAATTCACACAGTCCCCTAATAGAATGCATTTTTGTATGTTCTTTTCATTAATATATACACTTTTAAGTATACGTTCCTCTAATTTACGCCATTTTTGAGTCACTGGTTATTTGGAGAACAGCATTGTAAAATCTGGAAAGGTAAGCATTTTGAATTATAGCTGTGTTTCAGTTTGCATCTGTTTCAGAAATTGCACAACTAGAGAGCTTTGCATTAAATTGTGAACTGAACTGAATCCCCCCCCCCATTCCTAAGTGTAACAAAGCATTGCCCTATTGACTTGTTTCACTGGTAGATGGGTCTTATGTGAAAGATACCTATATACAAACTACAACTACTATTTATGAGCAGCAACGGTTAAATTATTAGCAATAGCTGAGAGCTAACTCAGAAGCAGAGTTCTTTATTCATGTAACGTTTGCACAAAGCCTCAAGTGAGAATTCTGATTGCAGCTATTCTGCTTCCTTGTGGTCTCATGCTCCCTTCCACTGAATATGGAGGATGCTGTCTTTGAAAAAGTTGTTGTTTGTTAGTTTACTCCACAGCCATCCGTACTGCTTCTTTCAAACAGCATTAAACCGTGACTGGATTTTCCAGAAATGATTTAAGACCTGACTATTACTACTTGCCTTTTCATCAGTGGCTCCAGCAGTAGACTGCTGTTTATCATGCATTCCAAATGCCACCAGTACAAAAGGAACAGCTTTGGCGTCTTTCTCTGTTGCTTTATGTATATGCTGACAGAGTTGTAAAGTGTAACTAGTATAATGCACAATAGCAATTATAAGCAATAAGTGATATTCAAGGGGAAAATACTCAAAACTGGTACTAATACAGTGGTACCTCGCAAGACGAATGCCTCGAAAGACGAAAAACTCGCAAAACGAAAGAGTTTTTCGTTTTTTGAGTTGCTTCGCAAGACGGATTTCCCTATGGGCTTGCTTCGCAAGACGAAAACGTCTTGCGAGTTTGTTTCCTTTGTCTTGCAAGTTTGTTTCCTTTTTCTTAAAACCGTGCATTCACTTCGAGGAGCAACTCATAGCACGCGGTGTGGTGGCCTTTTTTGAGGTTTTTGAAGACTTTGGTGATTTTTGAAGCTTTTCTAAAGTCCGTGCTTCGCAAGACGAAAAAA